>NC_061771.1:8667500-9292500 GCF_022458985.1 Mugil cephalus
TTTCTTTCTTCATTCTGAACTCACATAGGAGAAAAATATACAAATCTAGTTTTATACCAACACTTCTTGAGCTCACTGGGCTAATTCAGAACTGTCTACATCAGCCTCTTACTCTCTTCAGTTGACTCTTTAAGTTTTGATATTTCACATAACATTCACGCATTTTCAAAAGTGCCTTGCGTTTATTTTGCTCCAAGTTTCAAAATCAAAAACGGATTCGGTGCAGGCGTGTGTATGTGTTTAGAACAAAATGTAGTTGAATAATTGATGCGTAAAGGTGAGGTATGCTAAACTCACTCCTGCAAATAGACTATATGGCAAAATATTTGGTTTGTTTTGATGCGTCAGAAAAGTCAAGCCAGCGCAGCAGGTTGACTTACTGTGTGTACTCCTGTGTGTAGGAGTGTGGGGGCCTCATTAGCCTCAGTAGTATCCTTCCTTTAATCAGCTCCTCATCAATACTGCAGTTTGTGTGTGCGTCTGTGGGAATGCATGTGTGTGTGTGCGCGCGCACTTCAGCGTTTTTGGTTCCCTCCTCCCGGAGCTCTGAATTATTCATCATCTTGAGGCCTGTGTGTGCTTGTATCACTTACTCAGCTGGAAGCTCATAAAGGTGTGTGAATGTGCATGCGAGTTGGCGTGCATGTTGTGACCTGACTCTCTGTGTCTGTGGTTTCTCAGGGTGTCATCCACGTCTCCCCCCTTCTTCTTTGCTCCTCTGTACCTCCTTCCCTCTCGCTTCCTCCCTGCGATACCAGCTATGTGTGTGTGCGTATGTGCGTTTTCCCTTGAGTGTTTGAGTTTCCCCTCAGTGGCCCTTATATGGTGAGTATGGATGGAGGGGCTTGGTTACCCCTTAGGATTCGCTACCTGCCCCGATGGCACCACACCGGCTCCTACCAGCTCTACCCAGGTGAGGAGAAAGCTGGAGCTTTGAACATGTTGTCGGCACAAGGCTTCCATGCTCGACAGTTGTTTTGCTTTTGTTTGATGACTTAAGTTTAAGAGATCAAAAGATGTAGAGGGTTAAATAAATGGTTTTGTAGCTACCAACTGATAGTCAGGGAGCAGATGAGCTGTCCGGATGGAGCTGTTATTGTTGTTGCTGGTCTGAACTCTGTGATGATTGAGTATTATGGTTTAGTTTTACCGGTGCAGCCTATATTTGCAGCGGTTCGTCTTTATCTTTTAAATTACAGAGCTGGAAATGGCACAGGAAGGCTTTTATCAGACGGGGAGTGGAGAAAATCTAAAATAGTGAATATTATCACTCAGTTATTACTTCTTGTTAAACCTCTGTGGTCTGCGATTATGCAGGTCTGATCTTGCTCACATGTGTCAGCGGCTCTACTGGGCGTCATCGCTGTGAAATATCGAACGGTTGAGTTTGTTTTGTTTGTGTCTAAATTTAGCCTAATAATTTAATCCGTCATCTAAAGTTTGGGGACATGGAGGTTGATGTTGTTATTTATTAAGCACTCAACATTCAAAGATTAATCTGCATCATGAGGACTGTGTGGGTGTGCTTTCATGAGATTTGATTGACCTTTAGCTAACAACCCACATTTTGATTTAATATTTCTAAATCCTCATCGCTTCACAGAAGTATGTCACGCTGTTGCTTTCTGGTGCAGTCCCTGTAACTTCATAACACAAAAAAAAAAAAAACACACAAATTCACCTCCCTGTTTTATTGTCATTATATGTCGTGCACTATACTCATATTCATCAGTATTTTATTTTGAAAAGGGAGAATGTGTGAATTAGACTAAAATCTCATTAAATGCTGTTTTCTGGCTATGTGTAGCTTAGCGTTTCTGTTGTGTGTCAGCCTTGTGTCGGTGGCCTGTATCTGTGATATCCTGGTGACCAGTCCGGGCTGTGTGTTGTGACAGACTCCAGCTCTGGTGATGCTGAACAGGACATACGGTTTACGTAGACAATACACGGATAAATGTTTGCTTTTCATTCACGTGATCGATTGCCATTAGCGTTAAGCATTAGCCTCGAGAACTGTGCCGTTGAGATGCATGCGAGTGAATGAACTCAGTGGTTACAGTGGAATCATCCATTAAAACGTTGTTTCCCCCTGTGTTAAATCAAGCAGGAGGAGCTGTAGCTGTAAGCAGGATACTGGGCTTTCAGTTTATTTACAGGACTTGCGTCGTCTCCGGCCACCTGACCGTCGGAGTCTTCCCTCTGGCACTTCTTATAATTTGTTTTATCTCAGCTAAGCAGCACACATTCACTTCATCAGCCCTGAAGCTACATTCTGGTTATTCTCAGCTTCTCTCTGTCTGCCTCCTGATCTTATTGAGACATTAGGAACATGCACTCACTTTATTCTAGCGCTGGGAAAAAGAGGAAACTCCAAATTCCAAATTAGATACACTGGGACTCTAAGCATTATTGCACAAATCCGGGATATGGTTAAAAGAATGCCAACTGTACTGTCAAACATATATAACACTCGAAGTTAACAGGCGGTATTTGCACTGGAGACTTTCACTAACAGCACTTTTGCTCTGAACATGTGGAGCTGCAGTGTTGCAGCCACCAAACTCGGTTTCCAGTCAGCGCTTAATCAGTCGGCCACGACATGGAAACCACGTGAAACCATGTGAATTGAATAACATCAATCTTCTCATTATCATGCAATGTTCTGCCGGGTAACATTTGGACTTGGCATTGGAGTGCATGTTACTCAGACATGTGCCACCTGCCTAAATGTTGTTCCTGACCTGGCAACCCCACCCCATAGCGGTGAGACTCCCTCGTGACAGCAGTCATGTCTTCCCTCAGAGGACCCATGTCCATTCCCTCATGAGTCGAAACTGTTTTGGCTGCACAAGGGAGACGTCCACAGTATTATGCAGGGAGTTGTGATGTTATGGCTGACTGATGTAGTTCCTTGCACTGTTTTCACCGCAGTGTGTCACACTTGTCTACATGCTGAGCGTTTCCTTGGGCACGGTGCTGAACTCAAAGTTATTCAGAGCGAAGCTTCGCCACCTTTGGGTTTTAATGGGTGAATGAGAAACATGATAAAGCTTTTAAATGCCATTAAGGTATGAGAACACCATACAACTGCAGTCCATTAGACCATTTACGCTAACACGATTAGTAACAAAGGTAATGTGCTTACAGGAAATAGTACCTGTGAACGGTGCAGTAAGGACGTTTGGCTAGAAAGCAGCAGAAAACCACAGCGGGGATGTGAGTTGCTGGGAGAGGGCTCAGTGGGCTGGCTTCTGCTCTTGCACTATCACTCTCATTGAACACACCTGGGACACTCTGGAGCCAGGTGTGTTTCATGCTGCTGGTAGTGTTGCTAAAGACAAGGGAAAATGAGCCAAGGAAGCAAACAGATTCTTAATATTAACCTGGAAAAACTTTTTGATATTGGTCAAATCAAACTGCTTCAGTTCCCTATCATGATAAGTATATAGCACTACTGTGGTTACACCATTACAGCTATTTTTTATTTTTTATTTTTTGTGTATGTATGTGTGTGTGTATACAGAACTGAACAGCGTGGAGCTGCAGGGCTGCAGCAGTGACAATAGTCTGAACAGTAATGCCAGCCTCCCCAGCGTCCAGAGCCACAGGCGCCACACTGAGAGGAGAGTGGCCAGCTGGGCCGTCTGCTTTGAGAGACTGCTGCAGGACCCCGTGGGAGTTCGCTACTTCTCGGTACTACAACAACGACCGGCTAACGCTGGCCAGCACGTGCTCATTACGGGCAGGCTCCTAGCCTCGCCACAGCTGAAAGACTTAAATCATCATTTTCTATACTTAAAAGTAACGGGGAGTTTTTCTTTGTGACAGCTACTTTTGGCCAAATCCCACTGTGAAATGACAGAAATCTACCATGTCTTGTAACTACCCTTTAAAACCGTTTTTTTATACTAAGACATGAAGTATAGGTAAAATTTAAGAGATGTTAAAAGCAACATTTCAGTCTCATGCTGTAGTCGGAGTATTCAGTTGATGATTTATTCGATACATTTGGTTCATTCTGTCTTTACTGTGTAGTTTATAAGGAGATTAAAGAAGTCTGCTTCATAACATAAATAAAATATTCTGGGCCAGTTGTTGACAGACCTAACTAATGACTTCACTACAGGAACAGATTAGTATCATTCATGGGGGCAGATAGGGATATCCAGGGGAATGGGATAATAGAGTTGAGATTTTGAGACTGGACAGTCCACACTTAAAGCCACTACGGCGGCTTTGTTTTAGTTATTTTGATCAGCAGAGACAGGAGCGTCTCTCGCTTTTCACACTATTTACCTACTATACACTATAAACTTGGTATTTCAGCTGTTTGTGTACAATATTTGTTTAATTTTCCACTTCTTATGCCGCAGGAATTCCTAAAGAAAGAGTTCAGTGAGGAGAATATTCTGTTCTGGCAGGCTTGTGAGTTCTTCAGGCATGTCCCCGAGAATGACAACAAGCAGGTAAGAAGCCTACTTTCTTCACACACACGCGCATCCATTTACACCCCTCAGAACATAACTCTCTCCATTGCTCCTCTTCCCACAGCTCTCTCAGCGAGCCAGGGAGATCTACAACAGCTTCTTGTCCAGCAAAGCTACAACACCAGTCAACATAGACAGCCAAGCTCAGCTTGCCGACGACATCCTCAACGCCCCGAAACCCGACATGTTCAAGGAGCAACAGCTGCAGGTGGGCACAAAGACCACCGGGACCTTCTGATGGTTATCAGTCACCTCCGCTCCTCAGGCTGTCCTTAAATGACCTCTGACCTTCCTCCTCAGAGGAAAGTGAAAGAGGTTTAACCTCAAGGACATATTTATTATTACACATAAAACGGAATCAAAACAAATCCCTATTGAAAACGTACTAGTATAATAGTACTGAGGGCTCATACAACATAAGGTCAGCTATTCATCTTGCTGTCTAGCATCAAGGAAGTGAATGGCTTCTTAGATGTGCGTGTAGTGGAGGGGGCCATGTTGCTGAAAAGCACTATTGATTTCAACAACTGAACTCAGATGTTCAAACTCTGATAAGAGTCACAAGGCTGGAAGGATATCCTCCCCATCAGCCTCTATATTTTTACACATCAAACATCCACAAATATTCTTTTAACAAGCACACACTTCAAAGCCTGAGAGGACCTTTTCCAGAATACCCCTCGGCCCCATTTGCACCTCAAGGCACTGACATAAGACTCTAGGTCAGACTCGCATACACATGTTAAATCAAACATATAAATGTATGCAAGGCTACTCCTGCTCTTCCATTCACTTTTTTTGTTTAACCTTCTGCCCTACTTGCAGCACAGAATATCAAATAACAGGGAGGCTGCTGTATAGTTTAGTGTTCAGTCATCCTCCCCAGAGAGCTCCATGGTTTTGCTCCGTAGCTCTGGTTTAGAGATACAAGAAAATAAAATCACGAGTAGATTGGTTTTCTGACAGTATGAACAACTTTGAGCCTGCTAGTGCCAGTCTAGTGCTTCAATTTGTTTCAATTGCACCTTTGTCCTGTCTTGTTTCTTTATTTCTCTATGTTAGCTTTTACTTGCCTGACTTTTTCTACCCTCCAGGCATCCATCCCTATTCTTCTTTTCTTGCTTGTAGTTTCTCTCTGCCTCTTTCTTATTCCATAAAGACTTTTTTGTTTCCTGTTTGTTCTCCTCTTTAGATCTTCAACTTGATGAAGTTTGACAGCTACACGAGGTTCCTCAAGTCGCTCCTGTACCAAGAGTGTATGCTGGCTGAGGTGGAGGGCAGACCTTTACCTGACCCTTACCACATCCCCAGCAGCCCCACCTCCAAACACAGCACCACCGGCTCCGACCGCTCCAACCTCTCCACACCCAAGAAGGTGAGACTGCGTAAAACCTTCTCCCAGTCTACAATGCAGTGGAAAGAAAAGAGAACCGATCGAAGAAGAAGCATCTATCATATGTTCCTTATCATGTTTTGTAGGGCTTTGTCTTTGCACTCTGTGTTTACACCTTACTTATTCTGTTTATGTCTTAAAGGAGGACAAAAAGAGCAAATCGGGTCGATCTTTAAATGACGACAGTCGGGATGATTCAGGAGACCGGAGGAAGGGCATGTTCTTCTCCTGGTCCCGAAACAGGAGCTTCGGGAAGGGCCCCAAGAAACGAGAACTGACAGACTTCAACTACAGTCAGTAGTTGTTTGCATTTACAGTATCAGTTCCTACAAATGTTTAATTTAGACCAAGGAAGACTCTTCTCACATTACACGTTTTTTTATTTTTTAGATTTTTCTGGCAGCAATGGCCGGCGGGAGTCCCAGGGTTCACTGTCTTCTGGGGCCAGTCTGGAGTTGGGGATGTCGGGGTCAGGGAGGAATGAGGTCAGTCTAGACAGACACACAGATAATATTTACAGTATTTATGATATCGCAGCTGCAAAGGTCAGTCTGCTTAACCCCTTAACTGGAATTTCAAATATCACTGCATCACTATACCTTGCACCTTATTGACACAGCTGCAACGCTGTACATGTATGTATATACAAGAGCTGCTCCCTTTTAAATTTGCAGTTTATATCATATTTTATTCCATTTTATGTTATGCTTTATTTTCTCCTATTTTTTTCTCAGTTAAACGTATAGAACCTACTTACTTATAGTACTGTTATACAGTTACTTTTCTTATTAAAGGTATTTGACCAATAGGCACATAGACATTCATGTTCAGCTTTAACTTCACCCTCATACATTTGATTTGATATCATAACATAGAGAATACTCTCATGGACTGATCTTCCGCGTTTTTGTCCGTTTTCTTCTTCCAGGGCGATATTTCTCGAGGTGCAGTGTCGGTGTCAGCAGAGCGAGCTGGGGGCAGCGCCCCCTTGATGCAGTGTAACATAAGCTTACCAGATGGCTCATGTTGCTCTGTGCCACTGAGGGCCGGAGTGTCCATCAGGGAACTGCTGCTGGGCCTCTGTGAGAAGCTCTGCATCAACCTGGCTGCTATAGACCTCTTCCTGGTCGGAGGGGAGAAGGTTAGAACGCAGCTTCATTTTACTGCCTTAAAACATCTGCAGAAATCCTTAAAATGACATCAAAGTATCACTGAAAGCTGTTTAATCAGTCAATATTTATTTTTAGTTTAGTCACTCCATGTGTAATGTGAAAGATGTTTCTTCTGGTGTACATACAGAACTGGCACCACACTCACTATGGAGTGTGTGTGTTTCAGGCCATTGTTTTAGTTTTATGACCTGAAACTTTGATTCTCTGATTCACTTTTAAAACTATTTGCTAACATTTATTAATGGCACATATTCAAGTTTACAGTATGTTTGGCATGTTTGTTCAGCTTGTTGTGAGCCTGTTGAGCTCTGCCACCAAGTGGCTAAAAAATGATCACAACGACAATGACTTACGTAATATGATGAAACAGGGAGTTTTACGTCAAAAGCTTTTAGGGCTGGACAACTACCTGCACTGCATTCATGATCATTTCACTTTGTTTCTCAGCCACTTGTTTTGGACCAAGACTGCATGACACTGTGCTCACGAGACCTCAGGCTCGAAAAACGCACTCTCTTCAGGTATGATGACATGCAGTGATGAGCACTTACTAAACAGTTTTCAAACTTTCAAAACATTACGCTGAATTGGTTTGTGTGTCTAAAGACATTCTCCTTTCTGTTACTCTTCTTTCTAGACTTGACTTGGTCCCCATCAACCGTTCAGTGGGTCTAAAAGCCAAACCCACAAAGCCAGTGACCGAAGTCCTCAGGCCAGTTGTGGCCAAATATGGCCTGCACCTCTCAGATCTGGTGGCACACATTGTAAGTCCGTCCTCTGGCTTTGGTCAGATGTGGAGCGTTGGTGATTGATATCAAAGTCTTGGTCAAATTTGCGTGTCTGTGTTGATTCAGAGTGGAGAGACTGAGCCATTAGATCTAGGGCTTCCTATCTCCAACCTGGACGGGCTGCGGGTTGTATTGGATATTGCAGAAAATGCATCTGGAAAAGGTAAGTAACACGCGCTTCTATCGAAAGCAAATGAGCTGTTGTAAAGTAAAAATAACTTTATTGTCATTGTGTCAGAGCAACAACTAAATTGGAGATGCAACTCCACTTGGTGTGTGGCCATATGGTTTCATTTTTGCATTTGTGTCTCCACACCTGCTCCCTCTCCTTCGTTCAGCAGACAAACCGAAAGTGGCTCCGTCTAAGACTCACCTTCCTGCCTCCACCAGCAGAAGCCAATCAGCAACAGTAAGATCTCCCCCAGCTTCTTATTTCCATTTCGCCTTTGCCTCTGGAATGTTCCATAACCCACCGAATGTCTCCATCGCCTGGTTGACGATGTCACGCAACTAAGTGTCGCACCTGTCTCGTCTCCAATCACCCATGTCTGTGTGCAGTGTGTTAATAATGTGCGCAGGTGTGTCGTGTGTGTCCCTGGCTGTGTCTTGGCTCTGTGTGTGTGTGTGTTTGAATGTCGCGGGGCCTGGAGCCCCGTCACGCTGCGGAGGTTCCTAATGTTCCACTGCCGCGGCCTGCCTGTGGCCAAACGCATCATCAACTTTTCTCTCTGGGTTGCGGCTCCTCTTTCTTCCATAACAGAACCCATTTGTCAGGCGGTGCAAGCCAAACCTCACGGAGCTTTTGCTTGGATAGCGGATCCTCACAAACTCCCTCTGTGCACCTGCAAGGGACGTAGTCAGTGGTGACAGTAGAGCTGTAGTTTTCTCTTTCGCTTTTTCTGGTTGCGGCTGGGAGTTAATCTGATTGACAAGCAGCTGAAATGGTAGCTCGTGACCCTTTTGGTTGATTGTAGAGACTGTTTTTCCTCTTTTACCTCAGGCGCAGTAGTGCAGCTTTTTACGTAGTGGATAGATGGTCCCTCTGCTGTTGTGGTGTGTGTCGCTGTTCCACGTTGATGATGCTTGGTACACACAGTGTGTGGCTTTCTGAATGGAACATCCCCACCTGTCTTTCATAAAATACATTTTTTATTAGACTTTTTTTAAAAATTTTTTGTCATTGATTATTTACGGCAACACACCAATTGCTAAATAATCTTAAAGACTTTGATCCGATTTAATTGTCCCTCCTCCCAAACACAGCCTCAATCACTGGAAACCTTCTCATCGTTCACTCGCTGTCGAGTAGTTCTCATTGTCCTCACCGTCGGTAGCGTTGGTTCCCTCTTGTTGTCATTACTTTCCTCCCATACTTGCACCACAACGATTCATCAGGGCTCTAATGCCCTGCTCCGCTCTCCTTGTGGCCTCCAGGGGGAGGACAGGCCATCAGGGAAACACGCTGCGGCTCAGCCCTATAGGGAACACGTCAAGGCTGGGCCCAGCCCTGACACAGGCGGCCAGCCCTTACCCAACCACTCTGTCTCTCTCCATAAGGCTCCGGAGAAACGAAAGCAGAAAAAGATTAATATAGACGAAGCTGAAGGTAAAGACTGAACAATCTCTCTCCCTCTCTCTTGTTTCCGTTGCTGTGATCACACTAACCCTTTGCCTGTCTGCAGTACTGCAGAAGCACCAAATGCTTTTAAAGCCAGCTACGTGTAGCACAATCACCCCTGCTTATACTGAATGTAGCTTTGACTTGTCTAATTAATACACATTGCTGCATGTTTACTGAATTACAATGAAACTGTTTTTTTTACTGTCGTTACATGGGATGGTTGTTTTTTGTGTGCAAATGCACATGTTTACCTGTGTTTGTGCGTGCGCACGCTGTGTTTTGTGCGTGCCTGCAGAGTTCTTCGACCTCATATCCAAAGCTCAGAGCAACCGAGCAGACGACCAGCGAGGCCTGCTAAACAAAAGCGACCTGCAGCTCCCAGACTTTCTGCGCCTGTCACCAGTGGCAACCAATCAGACCGGGCCTCCTCCCTACGAACCCGAGCCCAGTTGCTCCACCCCTAATTCCCGTAACCCCAACAACGGCAGCTTCCCTAGCGGCGGTCGCCGGGGCAATAAGGCGAACAGCAACGACAGGGGAGGAGGAGGAGGCGGCTCCCACTTGCTCAACGTGAGCCATCAGTCCCAGAGCTTGGACTCTGCTCTGGGCACTGAGAGCGGAGGTGGGAGGAAAGCCAGACCACCTCCTCCATTTCCTGGCTCCATCTCCCCCATCCACCCATCCCAGGGCACCCAGCGTGGTCTCCTCCAGGACTCTGGCAGGGGAGATTCGGTCCAGATGCTGGAGGAGGACACCCTTTCTGATCTGACTCTTGTGGGAGAGGGGGACATTAACAGCCCCAGTCTCAACTACATCACCCCCTCAGCCCTATCGTGCAAGCCCCTACCCCGACCCCAACATCAAGCACAGGATGGTCGGCCTAGCTCAGGTACTTCCCCCATGTGAACTCTTGAAACTTTTGAACTTTCACCTTTCCCTTCTCCTGACTGCGAGGGGGACTGAAGGCCCGCTGAAGTCAGTCTGAAGTCATTGTTGGGCCAAAATGCATCTAGATCTCCTCCCTTTCTTCCACTCAACATAGTAATAGATCATCTTCAAGTTTAATCGATCACTTTAAGCTGTTTAATGCAAGTCACAGGAACATTTAATCTCAGATTCGTGTAAAAAATACACACAACTAATGTAAAAAATAGAGCTTATTGATATACGATGAATGTAGACAAACAGCAAACAGAGTGAGCTGATATAGCGATGTATGCACTACCTTGCGGCCAGCAGTGAACTGTCAAGAACAGACTTAAAAATACATCAGACACACGAAGAGAGGAAAAGTTAGATGCATTAGCCTTGGACAGACCTTGTCCCCTGTGATTTCTCTGTGTGGTGTGTATCTGTGTGGACTTTTTCGAGCGGACTTGCTGTGGATTTTTATTTTTATTTTTTTCCTTAGACACGAAAGCTCGAGGATGACTTGCTGATGACAAGTGCCAAACTCTCTCCTCCAGCCGTCCCAATGTACAGAATCTAATGATGCACTTTAGCCATTCACAAACAAGACTTTACACCTTTTTAAAAATCACTTTCCCCTGCTTTTACCTTTTTTCTTTTTTTTTTTACTTTAACCTCTCTACATGTCTGTTTCTACAGGTGGTTGTCCTGCCCATAAGTTCAGAAAATAGTTGTTATCTGCTAAATATCACTCTCCGCGATGGTATAGAGGCTCCAGGCCTGCACCCATGTGTGCTGGCAGGCCTGACCCTATAAAAACAAACATATGCTGCAGAGTCATGGACATTCACATTTGCCCAGCTGTTCTTTATATTCTCAAGCACAGTACATTCTGTTTGCGAAGCTGTTCTCTTACCTCAGGCGTTTCTCGTGTCACTCATAAAAACTAGACTATAGCAACTTCTCATGCATGCAGTCCAGATGATCCAGAAGCTTCTGCACCGACTGTAAAAGGGCAGGGTTTTTTTTTTGTTTGTTTTTCATCTACATTTCTTTCTCAATCAGCTGTTCTTTGAGCCGTCTTTAACTTCAGGGTTAGAGCTGGAAAAATTGGACAAATGAGTCAAAACCCTCCTGTAGTATAATATCAAACATTAATTTATCCCTCATCTCTTCATTCTTACCATCTATCATATTAAAAGTATTAATTTGTATATAGTCCACCATATTGCTGTTGTACAATTGCAATGCCCTTCTCTCAGTTGTGTCACTATAGGAATCCTCCTCTGTTTTGTTCAGTTGACTGTACTGTCTGTAAATAGATCAAATAAATGTTTTAGGGGTTGAACTCTCTCTGTAGCCTCATGTGAGCGGCCTTCTTTCTTTTCTTAGACTTGTCCATAATAACGGATTTGTTCTGTTCTACACACTTCATTTGTTGTTTCTTTCGCTTTTGCCCTCCGCCACAGCCGGATCAATGCTTACATGTACTTTTGCAGAGTTTGAAAGATGAAATATTTATAGCCGCCTTCAGGTCCAGATCATTTCAAACATATGGTGATGAGAAGTGTTGCAAAGTAAATCAGCCCGAATACTGAAATATTGCGATGACTTGCAGTGAAACGGGACTTCTAAATATTAGCATTATACTCGAGTCTTGGCAGACATTAGCCAAAGCATCATTTCATGATGTCCTGTAGGAATTTCAAGAAATGTTTGATATCGCTTTCCTGAGTAAGGACATTGTCATCTCTGGCCACCTAGATCGGATTTCTAATTGTTTCTTTCTTTCAAACAATAAACGGAGTCGTTCTTATTCGTATGATTAGACTGGTTTAGATCTCTGTGAAAGTAAGCTTCAGTTTTTAAGAGATTACCCTGCAGTGTTTTTCTTTTTCTTCCATTTTTCCTTCTTTTAGGGAGGGACGCTCAGCTTTGACATGAATTCAGTGAAAACAAAAAAATATTAATTCTCAACAAATTATATATAGTTGAAATTGTCTCGACAAGCTTCAGTGTTAACACGCTGCTTACATGTTTTTGCGTCTATAATACTATACACGTTTTAAACAAATGGAGGTGTACTACTTAGTTTGGGTTTATTTTACTTGAAAACTCCTTCCACAGCTGCCAAGTCACCGTCCTGACTCACACTGGCATTTTCTCAGGCTGAAACGTCTTCTAGCTTGTTTTTTTCCCCCCCTTAAATATCGGCTAAGAAAATGTCTGAGACGCTTCCGTTTTTTACTTCACTCCATCTTTGGAAACTCTCTCCTGTTTATCGCACTTGATATTCCTCTCCTCTCCCTGTCGACTCATATGTCTGTGTGGCTGTGTGTGTGTCTGTGTGAATGCGTGTTTGTGGGCTGGACGGGGCTTTTGTTTTGGGGTACAAAGGCTTTTGGGAGGGGGGAATGGGCAATTAGATATGCATGGGTTCCACTCTGCTCAATGCCTTATTAGGAAAGCTTTGTCATGCTGGGCTCGCTGGTAGCCCACAAACAGAACTCAGTTGTGTTTCCTCACACACACACACACTGATACTCCTTTCCACTTCACACATGCCCGCGTTCATGTGCAAACACAGGGCGTCTATATCTGTGCGTATCTCCTGCATCACATGATGATCTTATTCTGAATAATTCTTTGTTGTCGTTTGTGTTCCCTCCCGGACCAACATGTGACTGGTGCAACAAGTGATTGTATTCAACCGGTCCATATAATAAGGAAGCACGGAGATAAAAACTATTTCAGTTTGACGGTTGCAGTTCTTCTCTTCTTAGGTAAAATCACGTTCCTGTCCAAGTGAGATGCAGTTGTTAGCAGTCCCTACCAGACTGCGTAAACACTGCCGCTAAAGTAGAGCAGTGAATTCTTCAACGTAAACGAAACCTTTGGGTGTGATTCTAGTTTTCATGCATGAGCGAGTTATCTTCTTGCTACTGTAATTGTCGGCTAAAACCTCATTCACTGCTGTTCCGGCTTCTATAGGCCAACGAGATAATTACTTCTGGGTGCATCAGCACACTTTAGCTGCTCATCTCAAATGCCTTGTAGACAGGAAGAGATGAAGAGAGTGGAGAAATGTAGGTAACCATGAAGCTAAAGCAACCTGTAATCACCGGAGAGTTTGAAGTCACAGCTTGAAGTTTTTTTTTTTCTGCGTTTTTCTTCGCTTTCGTGTTCTATAAACATTAGTACTTCTACAATCTGTTCAAGTGCTGTTTTAAAGTGTCTCACAGTCCACAATCACTAAAGTCCCTGCAGTTACTCAGTTTGACGAGACCTCTGCTGCCAGCACCAAATGACCAAACCGTGTGTATGAATAAAATGATGAACCTGTAATTTCTCCCTAGCGGAGAAACAAAACACTTGTGTAGGATAGTCTGAAGGTGCCTTTAAAGAATCAGAATAAATCATTTTATTGTGGCTCCAGACAAAGATGTATGCACTCAGGTTGATTACCTCAAAAGATTATCACTTATATAATCTGGGGTTGTTTCATACTTTAGTGCTAATTTAGTAAGACATCTGTTTCTGCTCTACATCCACAGGAGTCTGCTCTGGTTAACAAATCATTGAGTTATGAAAAGTTTATTTGAATACATTGCACAGGTGTTATTAAGATCAAGCAACACCAAAGAGACATGTACTGTAACTACAAGGCCAGTCAGTGGTGGTGTAGAGGGATGTTACGTAAGGCCACAGTCACGCTAGTGCCTTGACTGGATAAGCAAAGTGGTGCTTTGTGCCAAATGCTAGCATGTTCTCCATCATGTCAATGCAGTCGCCGTCTTAAGCTGAGGACGAATTGCGCAACTTTCACCATCTTTACAGATTCTGAAAAGACTACGCACTAAGAGACTAGCCTCAGCATGTTTTTGTATGACTGAGGGATCCCAGACTATATTTATGATTTGTCAAACCATCTGAAGCCAACTGAACACATCGAACATTACATAGACACTCGTGCTTCAGGTTCGCTTTGTAGCCTCTCTCCCACTTTTGCTGTTCACCATCCTTATTTTAATATTCCCACTACTTCCCGTTATCTTCTGGCGCTACTTCCTGTGTCCCACCCTCTCTTTTTCATTGGTTGTTGCTATCACATATTTTTTGCCGGTAATCCATTTACACTACCTGATTGCGTCCAGATTTGGCTAAAAGAAAAAAAAATTCAAATGTTAGGCTTCAGGTCTGAGGTCGGGCTGAAACCAGATTTTTGCGCCAACTAACTAGGAATCGTGGGCAATATCTGGGAAGAAATCTCGCAGTATCCTCAGCTTCGGTTTAGGGTGTCACCTTTTTCTAATGGACCTGCCTCGGCAAGGGAAATGGAAGGTGAATTAGCAATGGCCCCCGTCCCATAAAACAAACCAGTTATGACAGTGAAGCAGCACAAAAGCAGGACCTCCACAAAATGGAGTGCAGCCATCATTAATGCACCTGTTCATTCCCAGCTGCGATAAGTCAAAGTCTCCTGTAAAAAAGGTCTATTGGCTCACAGTACAAAGAAGAAGCTGTCTGACGGAAGGAAGAAAAGAGGCAGCGATAGATTTAACTCTTTTTCTGTCAGTGCATTAGTGGTGAGTGTTTATCACGGCAGATATTTTAACTTGTAAAACCAGAGACAGAGGAGGAATTAATTTTTTATTTTATTTTATCATCATTATTAGCTACATGAGCTCTTACTGTTGCACCTGTCTGCTGAGGTCAAGAACATTGTTTTAATTAATTCTAAGAAGTGGGACCAGGTTTAAATTCAAGGGAAATGGATGAATAAATGAGAGACGGTGTTTATCCACCTTTAAGCCAGTAGATGGCAGCAGTTTGTATTAAGACGAGCATGGTGGCCTTTCAGTCTGAAGCGCGCACACACACACACACACACACACACACACACACACACACACACACACACATACACACACATGCTGAGCACCCCTAAACATCTTTCCCATGATGTCATAGCCAGCATGAGAATATCTGTCACATCCACTTAGCTTCCTGCTGCCTCCCAGCTTTGTGTCTGTGTGTGTGTTTCTGCATCCATAGAGTTGGAGTTGGCTACAAGCTGCTCGCGGCCATCGGAGTGAGATATGTAACTGGATCTGACAGAATGTTAATAATCGTAGTTTCTCACACTCCTGTTTGCACACACACACACTACCAGAGGATAAAGATATCTTCCAGCTTCACTTCAGAGTCTGTCCTTTTTTATTATCATTATTTCTCACTTCATCGCAGACTTAGCCAGGACATTTAGCCTCTATAGTGTCTTCCTGTGGATGCTTTTCCTGCATGTGGAGTGCTTTGCAGTGACAGTGAGTGCTTTGGTTTTCTTCTTGGCTGCTTCGTCTCTCTTTTGTCCTTTTAAAGCAGCCTCTTCTTCCTCAGGTAAAACCAGAGGAGGGTGGAGAGGGAGGGAAAGAGGAGGAGGTGGTTTCAAAACGCCCAGCCGGAGGACAACATCTTCAGACGCCATCCCTCCCTCTCACCACCCTCCTCCTCCTCCTCCTCCTCTTCCACCACCGCGACCTCCTCTCCGCTCTCGTCGAAAGTCCAAGTCACCCTCCTCCCGCCCGAACCACTCGACCCCAAAACGAGCTCTGGATTTGGACAAAATCGGGTCCACCTCCGTCCCGGAAGACACCAGGCAAAGCCGCAGAGGGTCCAGAGACCGGCGGGGCTCCCAGGGGTCAGAGCTGGATAGGAAGTGGGAGGGTGTAGCCTTGGAGCTGCGTTGCCGCGGCGGCAGGATGAGGTCAGCTGTGTACCAGACTTCAGACGTGCCCTCCATGGTGAAATCCAAGAGGCACTTGGAGCAGAGTGAGGGCAAAGGGCAGACGGATCGAAGTAAATTGAAGGCAACTTTTGTTTGAGGAGCACGCTGGCGCTGACTCGCAGGCTGTCTGGACTGCTGATGCCGTCTCTGCCACTCAGACCACCAGACACACGCGGCCCCTGCAGCAGCTGAAACATTGTTTAAAGTCGTGGCAAAGTGTCAACAACCGCACAGCTGCTCCCGGACTGCCCGCTGAGGGCTGCTATTAGGAGAGACTGATCAAAGCTGTGTCCCAATTCCATACTGTAATCACACCCAGCATGAACTCCGTAGTGGAGGAAGTGCGTTAACTCAAGTACAAATTTGAACTAATTCCTTGATTCTGCTCCACTATATCTCAAAGGGAAATGTTCTAGTTTTCACTCAACTGTCTGAAAGCTGCCTCATTATTCATACAAAAAACATGTCAGAAGAAGAAGCTAAAATAGTGGGATCCTCAGCAAGAGTGTGCACACGTTTGTGCTCTGAAGCTGAAATGTACCTTATGTGAAATGTGGTATTGTCACTTTTACTTTGGGAAAGGACCGTCCAGGTCTGGATGTGTGTTCATGCTCGAAATGTGATATTTATTCGGTCGAAAACTAGATTTTTTATGTGAGCTGTTTTTCAGACGCAAAGGACATAGAGATGACATTTCAGTCCCAGTTTGATTGATGCTCTCTGCACCAACTAGTATGAACTCTATATAGAGTGTGGAGCTGGGACAGAGCTTTGCTCCCCTGCCTTACTAATCAGTCTGTAGTCACCATACAGGAGAATACAGCTGACATTAGTTTCTCTGGTTCTGCGTTTTGGCATAAATCCATGTTAAAGGAGAGTCAGGACATTCAAAGTTGGGGAACTAGCCAATGGGGCTAAATCAGAAAAGAGAGTTCATTCTGCCTTTGCTTCAAGGTCTCGAAATGGTTAAACTTACATTTCCCATAATGCAGCCTCTGATGGTCATCTCGAGGGTCGTTCTCTCAGACTTGACAAAAAAAATGAAATGTTTAGAAAATAAAGATTCTCAATGAGAAATAAATATGAAACTGTTGTTTCTAGATCTTTATCCCACTAAGTGCACTAAGAGGCATGGACTCCACTAGACCCCTGAAGGTGTCCTGTGCTGTGGCACCTTTCACCAAGGTGTTCACAGCAGATACTTCTAAGTCCTGCAAGTTGCGAGGTGAGGCCTCCACAAATGTCCAACACATCCGTCACATGCTGGATTGGACTGACATCTGGAGCAAAGTCACCACCTTTAAGTCGTGATGAATGAGGCCACTGCCATAAAGGGGTGAACATGGTCTGCAACAACTCCTGGTAGGTGGTGTCAATATAACGGCCGCGTGAACGCCAGTGACTGTGGTGCCTCGTGCTCAGAGACGTTTCTATGAGAAAGCAATTTGAGCTTCAGTAAATTGTCTTCACTCCTCCACATGCACCAATGAGCCGCCTACAGTTCACAGCTTTTTATTCCCTTCCTACTTTTGAGGGGTGCTGGGGACAAGAGCTTCCGCTTTGGAGATGCTCTGACCCAGTTGCAGACACATCACAATTTGACGTTAAAATCTTTCCACTTTTTTTCCAGCTTGTAACACATCAACTTATAAATCCGACCCACTGACAGGTGTCATCATAAAAAGACGAACACTGTCATTCACCTGACCATCAGTGGCCTTAATATTATGGTTGATTAGTGTATAGGCCCCATAGATCTGTTGCTGTGAGGAGTGAACCCAGCTGCTTGTCTGCTGGTTGGCTCCGTGGACATTTAATAGTCTTTAATAATAAAACAATTTCTTATATACTAAAGCTTGAATAATTATTTATTGTTCCCTCAATTGCCATTGTTATCTGAAGGCAGCTTTCACAGATTAAAGCGGACTTTCCACGGACAGGTTTGAGACGCCACTGATCAACCTTAAGGCTCCATGAATCCCTGTCTAACACCCGGCCAGGACAAGTTTGAAGAGTTAAGTGAAAGGTACGCGAGTCATGCGCTTTTAATCGAATTAGCCCCATTGTAAACACTAAGCACTTGACGCAGGATGACAACTGTACTAACCTGGCAGAGACTGGGGCCTGCAAGGGGGGAGAGAGAGAGGGAGAGAGAGAGAGAGAGAGAGAGAGAGAGAGAGGGTCCTGTCCTGTAGAGGCTATTTTGAAAAGTGACCCCTTTCTCTCTCACACACATACACACACACACACGTACACAGCTGCTCCTCGGAACCATGACAGAAGATGACGGATACAGTTGTCGCGGAGGGACAAGTCAAGTTTAGAGATGGAAAAAAGGTTAATTTCTCAAACTACCTTCTTATTTCACGCTTTAAAATACGCACGTAAGCTTCCATTCCAACGTGAGGAAACCATTTGGTGAATTTACAGTTTCTTAACAAACTTCTCCACAGTGGAAGAGTCGGTGGGTCGTTCTTCGGAAGCCCTCTCCGGTCGCAGGTACGTGTCAAACCCTTTCTATTTTTACAGTCCCCCTCGAGATTTGCACATTCTCACAGTGACTCAAAGATGTGGATATTCGCGGCGCATTAATCTCTTCCAATTTTCTGCAGTTTAACCAATCGCAACTTGCCAATTGGTCTCTTGGCTGCGCGCCGCGTAGCGCATAGCGCAACATATCCGCGTCAACACGTGAGGGTGTTGCGAAATACATGAACTAGATCGTGGGAATTGACCAACATCTATTTAAAATGCTGCACAAAGACAAAGAGATGAATTAAGAGGCTTGATTTAAATTGATTTAAATTGACTTTAAGTGCTTTATTTGGTGCACACTTGGATTAAGGTTGATTATTTGAAAGCCTTCCAGACAAAAACATAAAATGTGACATTGTCTGAGGGGACTTTCTGTCTGAAAGTCTGGCAGGAAAGGAATCCACATGTCTTAAAATCTGAACATCATTTGAGATGCTGTGAGCACATAAGAGCTTCCCAGGGCCTTGTTCCTGACGAAACTGGCAAGAGTGGTGAGAATAATGCGGCTCTGCCCAGTGTGCGTGAATGTGTGTGTGAATGTGTGTGTGTGTGTATGAGTGTGTGTAAGTGTGGGACTTGACTTTCATTATCAGCTGTGCCAGTGGATCAGTTCATTGTTTTGGGGTTTGTTATGACAGCTGTGCCATAGTCAAGACAGGCACTCTGGAGGGATTTTACAAAAAGTGACACTTCTGTTGTTCTGCACTTTGCTATTAAATACAAAATGTAGGTCCGTCAGTCTGTAAACTTTGCCTCTGTGTGCGTGTGTCCTCATCAGACTGCCTGTCTTTGGTGGTGTACAAGGAGAAGAAGAAAGGGAAGGAGAAGGGCAGCGGACACAAAGAGAGGCTCAGTGTAACACTGGAGGTACAACTTGCGGCTCATCCGGACTGTTGGAAGGTTTATTACAGCTGTTTAGTGCATTTTCCTCCAACAGCTCATCCTTCACGCTGCTGTTATGAGACTATGAGACAGATAAGGACAAGATGAGTCACATTATTCTGCCAAAAATGCCAAACACAGAAAAGCAACCAGGGCCCACAGGTGTGATCCAGAATATCATGAAGGAGAAATTGTTGTGTATCAGTGAACTAAGATGAGCTTATCTCAATCCACCCAGAGAACCCTTGCAACATCAGTCAGTTCCACGTTCTCTGCACAGACATCTCACTCATTGGCATTTGAGATTTTTTAGTCTCACGTTTCAGTTTGTCACTACGTGGCAGAAAAAGGATCCCTGCCCGACGTCAGAATTTCATCTTCCTGACCTCAGATGAAAGACTTTAGCGAATGCATCAATCCTTTAAGAGAACACATAAAAAAAAACACATCATAAATGAGTATATTGGCTATATAATCTGAGTGCGATTTACTCTCTTACTCCAGGGGATTTGTGGTGTGGAGGCAGGCCGCGGCTATGATGGGATATCCTACACGCTTTCCATCCTCTGCCTGGCACACACGCTGGTCCTGGGCTTCAACAGCCGTGATGCCCTGCTGGCCTGGGACGCCCGCATCCGCTACAGCCTGGGAGAAGGTCAGTGATTAGTCCGTGTGTTGAAGGGGTTTAAAGCAAGGGAGGCACCACGCATGAAGGAAACATGTTTCTTTTTAATGAGGTGAGAGTTTGCTGGCTCTACCAATGGAAGGGATGACCCTAGAGAGCCACATAAAGCTGAACATTTTCAGCAGACTCATTAGACTCCAAAAATAATCAACTTAGAGTTAATATCTGAAATATGCTGTATTAACACTTCAAAGGACATTTAGTTCTTGTCTTCTTCACCAGAACTCATTGTGATATTAGTTCACTTATAGTGTCCTTTTGATTCCAGGCTTGAACAGGTCAGACTGGCTATAAATAAGAACGGCAGGTTGTGACTGGGGGTGTTATACATTTGAATATTCTCCACTGACAGGAGAATTAAATAACCATCTTGTTCTGCTGGGAAACTTTTGGACCTGACATTTCTGTGGATGTTACTTGGACATGTACCACCCACCTAGACCAGGCCAGACACCCCCACCTCATAGCAATGACACTCCTTGTTGATAGCACCCACCCCCAGCAGGATGCAACCTGACACAGACACACACACAAATGTTTTAGGAACAACTAAAAACAACAACTACATTGTGTTACCAAGACACCACAGGACACCATCAGAAGACCCATGTCTTTTCTCTGATGAATCACAACTGTTTTGGAAGGGAGACACGTTATGCCTGATCAGTGTATCTGGCCAATTATGGACAGATGTAAAACATTACATTTTCACTTATCAGTAACATCTGAAGGTGTCCCTGTATGTGTAACATTGTGATGTGACTGGACATAAATCTGAGTCTGTGTCCACTGTTGCTTGTAAAGGTTTAGAGGAAACCACTGAAAGGATCAGAGACCTTTCTAACAAAGGCAGTGATGGATTTTCACCGACAATTCATTCTGTCTTCCATCCCTTTGGCCACTCTCCGTCTGTCTCAAATTCACACCTTCCTTTCAGTGGAGAATGAAGAGCTGTATATGAGGTCACACATAAAAAAAAAAATGTCTGCAGTCGTAGTTCAGTTGTGCCTGGTAGTGTTTCCATTACACAATTGTGTGTGTTCTAAAATAACCCTAAATGCACAACTTCTTATGAGACAGTGTGTACTGAACTCTAATGTTAGAAGCTTCACCTAGATAATCAAAGTGTCCTCGGTAGCTTTTGAAAAGCCCACCTTAATGGATCTAATACCGTCTTATTGTGCTGCCGTACTTCAGTTCGAGACGATTACTCAATTGTACACAAAGCATGTTATCCACTGCTGAAACGCCCTCACTTAGAAGGTAGCGGTTGGCTTTTTTTTGCTTTTGAGAAATGTTCTGTCAGCCATCACTTTAATAATCTGCCAAAGAGTCCTTCCAGCCTCATTTTTAACTACATTTGCCAGCCAGGCTGTAATTCTTCCTCCGTAATATCACCTGCGACATGTTCAGTTCTTGAGTCGCATAGTGACTCTTTCGACACTTTGTACGAACCCTTCATGCATAAATGCCAAAGACCATTCTCCAGCTTAACATCAACTACGCTGTTCTTTAAATCCTCTGACTACTAAATAACACCTACGATACCACACTACTGTAAAGCTTGGTCAACTTTAGAAAGCACCTTTTCGTATTTCCTACCTTCAAAGCACTCTTCGGTTTCACATCAGTTAGTTCAGCGTTGGAAAACATCTACATACAGTAAATGTGACACTTGTGGTGATGGTGACGTAGCCCTCAGCTCCACATCTGGTGGTTTGGCTCCATGCAACTCAGACAGAGTTCAGATTCCCTCTGGTGGAGCCCTTCAGTCTTGCGACACTATGAGGACACCTCCTGTATACACAGTACATGCATGTATAGGCTACTATCGTGTACGACACAGGCTTTGAGATGACACAGCCCTTGGCACTGAATAAATGCCATCTGCACAAACTGAGCGCTGACAAATTGCAACCAGCAGAGCTTCAAGAAGTGTTTAATCATCATTAACACAACCATCAGTTACATATGTGTGTGTGTGTGTGTGTGTCTGTGTGTCTGTGTGTGTGTGCGCTCCTTTCTGTTTTTCTGCGCCTCCTAATTTGTTACGTGATTGATGTTCTTTATGATCAACGACATTTCAAAAGTCTGTCATTACTTGATGAATGTGTGGAACGCAGGCTGCAACCCTTTCTCCATTCCTCCCAAACACTCTTTCCCTCCTTCAGTTCACAGGTTCAGTGTTGTCGTTGAACCCGGTACCAAGCTGGAAAGCGGGCCGGCCTCCCTCCACCTGTGCAATAACCTGCTGGTCCTCACTAGAGGCCTCCCTCCCGCCGTCATCGCACACTGGAAGTTGTCGGCGTTGCGACGATACGGCGCCGTCTCAAATGGCTTTGTGTTCGAGGGTGGTACTCGCTGTGGATACTGTGAGTACCTAGTGGACTGGGATGCTCAAATCCTTTGTTGTGTTTCATGTATTTTTGCTAAACTGGCTGAACCATCAGTATGTAACATCAGAGATACCACTACTTCACTGTGATGTGAATCCCTCGCAACCAAAAAAGCTTCATGTGTGTGTACTCTATATCTGACAGTCATTGAGAGGACTGCCACGAGAGGAACAAAGACATGTTTCGTTTTAAATAAGCACTGTAAATAATGCATTTAAAAAGGAAGAACACACAGCAGCTTATATTCTTATTCTGGGAATATTCAGAGTTTAGTAGATACATTTATGGCTGTGACTCAAATGTGTCCCTAAAATGATTAGAAAGAGCTTGTTAATAGATAAAAAATAAAAAGTTTGCTAAGCTCTTTAAAAAACGTGCTCCTTGTCGGTGTAAGAGCTTTGGTTCAAAACCAGAGGTTCACCCTTGAGAAAACAATCAGTGCAAGTGCAATCAGTCCAGTTTGTTACATTTGTTTTATAAAAATCACAGAATTCAGGTATCTGACCATGTGACGTTAAAGGGCCACAGGAAAAAAAAACTGTTTCAGTTTAAGTCTTGATCACAATTTTACTCCAAAGTATGTTGTGAGTAAAGTTGATAATACCCACATGAGTACATTCAGCCTTCAGATACGGATATCTGCGGTGACAGTAGCCGAGGTTTAACTTTTAAATCAAATCAACAAAGAATTTGATTGATTTATAGTCACAGAAATATACTTATCTAAATCCCACTTCCCACTGATAATAATCCTCCATTTCTCCTACGTGCTGTTCAAACACTAATAGACTGTGATTTATGGCAGGTGTTGTTTATAGTCACTTTATCCAGATGAGAAATGATTTTCTGTGTATGAACGCACTGTTCACCTGCTCAACAAATACTACTGCGTTTTTCTGTGTGTTTGTTTGTGTGGTTACTGGGGTTTGAGCATCCTCTGAATGTCCAGTTGATGTGGGCATGAATGTAAAGAATGAGAGGCAGCTTTATGTTTTTGTGTGTGTAGACGACGGCGTGTGAGGGGACGACAAGAAAAGTTTGTCAGGTTTTCATCGGCGGAAAATCTGGGAACCAGCTTGTCACTAAGTTCTTCCGTCCACCAACATGTCTTCTCACGGTCATTCTGTTTTAGAGATTGTTGAAAGAGATGATTCCTGTGTGCACTTTTGCGATGTCTGTCTGTCTTTTCGAGTGTGTGTTCGAGAATAACCACGAGGTCTACGGGCTCTGGTTTCAGCGATCTGATGAGCTACGTCTATAAATACCACTCTCCCCTCTAGTGGACGCCCAGCCAATCACATAGTTCCCATCGGCTACACGTCCACTCCCAGTCGCTGGCCTGCAGCTCATTTGCACAGTACCCATCTGGCACTGGGGCCTCAGAGAGAGAGAGAGAGACAGAGAGACAGAGATGGAGAGAGATAGAGAGAGAGAGAGAGACGGAGAGAGAGAGGCCTCTTGGCATGGCAGCAGGAACAGAGAGTGACTGAAGGAGAGAGATGTGAGAGTCAAGTCAAGAAGTGACATTCCTTGCGTGAGTGCAAGGTAAAGCAGAGTGTTGGTTTACAATTTTACATGTTTATTTGTATTTGGTGGGTACATGTGACACATTCCAGCGCTAAGCACTAGTTTTATGTCGCGCGGACGTCACAGACAAAGACGTGAAAACTGGAAATTCTTAACTACACAGATACTTGACCGTGTCTGTGTTTCTGCCTCAACGAGGAGCAGGTCCACATGGCTTCCAAATGAGCTTATTTATGAAACTGGAGCACGTGTATAGATGAGCGTACAAATCAATCATACCCGCATGTATGTTTTGACAGGGTCATCCATAAAGAAGAGTTGTTAGCTGCACTCGAGCCCACAGTGCTATTAACCATTTCCAGTGGCAGAGGAAATTAGACTGTTTATCAGTCCACCTTTAATCACAACAAAACTCCTTTTCCTCTAGGCTTTAATTTCCTTTTTATGTTTATCACTGGAAAAAATCGCCTGCTCACATTTAAAGTCCTTGCACCTCTTTCCAGATTTCAGGCATTACAGTGAAAACGGTGTGGAACAATTAGCGGCAGAGATTAATACAGCAAGCGGAGAGCTCTTTTCAGCTGCCTAATTTAGCTCCTTTTGAGGTCATTTTGTAGCTCGATCAAAGCAGTCAGCGCGTCTTAGTGTCATCTAATTCTGACATAGCAGCATTTTGAAAGTCAGCTGTGCCTCGGATGAGTTCTAGCTTTACACCACAGTGACACGACAAGCCTCTTCACTGTCTCGGACGAACACACACGTACACTCTCTGTGAGCCGACCGATCGGTCCTCTGGGACAGCAGGCCGTTGTGCTGTGTGGTGTTTTACTACAATAATAATTGCACGCACACAGATTAATGTACAGAGTGATATCAGGGCTTCAGCTCCTGTTAGTCTCCATAATGAGGCCACTGTGTCCTGTAATCAATGATATTTGGAGCGGAGCCTGAGTCTTAACTGAAGGTCCGCACGTGTTTGTGTCGACACACACTCACAACACACACACACACACACGTATGTCTCTAGTGCACATGCAGACGCAGTAATAAATGATCCTTTGCACAGTATGGATGGCCGGCAAGCCTTGTGATCTGGATAAAAGCAATTTTAAGCCGACACGCCGTGTCAGCAATCTTTCCATGTCTCACAGCGGACATAGACACACATCTCCTCATGTAGTACGGCGATGCACGTGTGAGGGTGTTGTTATTGTGTGCACTATAAAATGCTTTTAGCCCCTGAGTGTTTTTTTTTTATTATTATTATTTTTTTTTATTTTACTTTAGTATTTTCACATCATGTGTGCTCCGGATCAGACGTCGTCAGCCCTCTGACATTAATGCCAGTGACCTACAGAGGTCAAAATGTCTCTTAATCTCCACCTGTCATAAGAAGTGATGAAGTATCTCAAGTGGTGAAACAGCTTATAGACAAAACTGACTTATTACGAGGCGCCACCTGCTAGCGTATATTTATATGTGGAGGGTTGACGGTCCTCTGTGAGCAAATTAACGCCCGTCCCACTCACACAGGCATTTGTTGGCGGCCTTACAGAAACGGAAAGAAGTGTCCGTGTGCATTCAGCACAAAGAATTGAAAATAAAATGTTCTCCTTTGCAGATGAATGTTCATGCCGCAGGATCGAGATCCTATTTGAAAAGTAAATGAGGAACACGTCCAGTGTCCTCTCGGTGGAATTACCGGCTGAGAAAATTGGAGTGTATTTCATCCCAACAGACAGTGAAAACTTTCTTTTGAATGTTTGAATAGGTTTTCCTGTTGGAAATGTTATGGTGACATCATCCAATAATACCTGGAAACATACTCTGAGGCAGTTTGTGATGGGGGGAAAAGCTTATAAAGGCCCGTTAGGAAGATGATGTTTTTAAAGGAGAGAGTAGAACGAGCCGATGTCCATGCGTCATTATTCTGTTTGTGGACTGAAACATTTTATAAGATGAGTCACACCAGGAGATAATCTACATTTTGAGCCATCTTTGAGAGTCATTTCCAACTCTTGTAGACTTCCGTTGATAATATTTGTCAAATAGAGTCATGTTACAGGATCGCTGGTAGTTATAAATGCCCCGGAGATTTATCACAAGGCTCTGGTGTTCACCTCTGCTTCTCCATTTTATGTTTCAGAGTTATGACTGTAAAAGCCTGCATTTTAAACAGGCAACTCTTCAGCTCTTACCATAGTTTCACACTTGATCTCCTCCTGGTGTGAAACTCTCAGTGAGTCAGTGTTGACTCCAGAGGATACTATGAAATACACAATAACTAATGAAGCTAATAGGGTTCCATTACATTTAATTCTCACTGATGAGTCTAGTGAGAAACTGTTTTTAATTATTCAGCTCAGAGAGTTATGTTGTCCTCTGGAAGCATATTTTAACAGCACTGGCTGCCTGCATATTAAAAGTGAGTTTAGTAAGTAAAATGTAGCAGTTGTGTTATGAATGCGTTTACTTTTTAAAACCAAGGAGCTTTGCTGATGGGTATTGTTCAGTATTGTAAACAATTTCCTGTTCTACCCTCTCAGCTGTTTTCCTTTTATATTAGCAGCAGTCTCAGTTCCATAAGAACAAAGATGAAAACCCCTGAGTAAGAGCTTACTTTGTGGCTCTCTGTTCAATATCTGTGCAGTGAGAGATTTTGATGTTTCATGGATTTTAGTTTTTTTTTGCCCGTGTTGCATCTTCACCGACGGCCATCTTTGTTTTGGTCTGATAGAGGAGTAGGAGCTGAACGGGTTTACGTAACCATTAGTAGAAAGATTTACAACTGGCTAAATGACTTTGATTGCAACCTTTTGAGCCTTAGTGGGAACTTTTCACCCGTTTACATCTGCCATTCAATTTATTTTACGTCTTCTTTTGCCGCTCTTGTTTCCTCTCGACTCGTGATCTATCATACATACTGAAAGCCTCTTTCCCTTTCCATCTTCCAGGGGCTGGTGTTTTCTTCTTGTCGTGTGCAGAAGGAGAGCAGATCAGTTTCCTCTTCGACTGCATTGTCAGGGGCATCACCCCCAGCAGGGCCCCCCATGGCCTGCGACCTAACCTCCCAGGTGAACACACACATTAGCACTTCAATAAACACGCACGCAAACTGAAAACAGAATCGACTGAAAATATGTGCAGGAATATGTGTGCACATATTTTTTTTTTTAAACTGAACGCATGCAGGAATTCCACTATTTTTGCCAGGATATAATTACAGTGTTGGCAAAAGAGATCCACTGTTCAAAACTGAAGCAATCAGTCACGCTGGAATGTGACTTTCAATGTAAAGGTTTACTGCCTGTTTAGTGCACATGTTGAGCATTTGTGTCAGGCGCCATGCTAACGGAAACGCCACATGCTTCGTGCCCCATGGGTCGTGGCTTAGTGTGTGACTCGTGTCCTATTGTAACTGCACAGCTAATTTCTCAGGCATTTGTTTGAGGGGATTATTGACAGTTGGAAAGTGAAAAGTTGCACATGCCAAGGATCTGACAACTCTATAAAACTTCTGAAATAGACGCAGAGACTGCCGCTCTGTAAGAGTGCGCCTATATAGTATACACACACACACACACACACACACACACACACACACACACACACACACACACACACACACACGTCTTTGAGTCTGTTTATAGTTTCAGATTAAATGTCGGATGCCGACATGGAAAAAAAAATCGATTAGAATTTCTATGAGTCTTTACATTTTCAGTATCACACTGTCAGAGAAGACGTTCACTTTTCCAACGTCAAACTCCACTTAGCACTTTTTTGGGGAGTCAGCTATAATTTAAAAGTGAAATAGTATTTGACGAGTTTGACCTGGATCCAGTTGTCTCAGTCACTTCTATCTCAGCGATCAATAAGTCTCTTGGGAATTTCTTTATACCTGCTGTTCACTGAGAACACGTCTCTGCAGCTCTTCAGTTTAGCTGCAGTTGCCTTCAAGTTCTGTGAGAAAAAAAAGAAAAAAGAACGTCCATTTACGCTCACTGGAACACTTCCAGTGCATCCTTGATATCCAACTTACACTACATGCTGATAATATTTCCTTTCTTGTGAAACTTTTGTTGACTGGCTTTAGTTACATATTTGAAGTATATAGTGTACAATTCCTGTATTAAATATCAAGAATAAATAGACCAGCGTTGTAGATTTTGTTGTTTTATGCATCATTGTTCCAAATTTGTTCAAAAAGAAATCTTATTCACTTTAGCAATGCGTTTCATCTTGGTGGCTTGTCATTGTTATCATAGTAAATATACACATACTGTTACTAGATTCATCAGGGCCTCCTTTGTTGTGATAATGTGTAGACACATAGGTGGTGAAAATCTCAGTCGCTTTTATGGAAATAAATTAAATTCTAGTGTTCACCGACCTGCGTCACTCTGCTTAGGGGCCCACTGTAACCCTACAACACTCAGTGCTGTCAAGTGCCTATAATTAGCGCGGACTAGCTACGTTAGCAAATGTTAGCTGACACCCCGCATAGCGTAGTGAAGAAACTTGGCATCTACACATTAGCATTAGCTACTGCAGCCCAGGGGCAGAGATCCAGGGATTAGGTTGTTGACACCTGTACACACAAACACCCTGACCCGCTATACAGAAGTCATTAGGTGTGTAATTGGTGCGGTTTCATGCTAAACTGATCTTTCCATAGATAGTTATATATAACGTCCTCTGGGTGCTGCTACATATACAAGCTGGGTTCTGTACAGAATACAAAACACAAGGATCTGTTAAACACAGGGTGACATTACAATGTCAAAAAAAAAAATTCTGAAACAATTAGACTTGTGTTTCTTGAAGACATTTCATCATGTAACTTATTAAAGATTGGTGATGAGTTGGGGTTTTATAGGGAATATCTGTGGGTGGTGCCCACCTGAAACTAACACAACTAGGTTCTGTGACAACTACAAACTCATCTGTAACTGTAGGAATAGCCTTTTCTGCCAATTACAGGTAAGTATGACCTTCACAGACATTACACGTAGCCGCGTCATGCTGAGGAAAACGACTTTAGAGTTCATCTTGTACTCAAGTTAGGTCAGTTTTACTACGGCTGCTTTAATAGCACAATAAGTAGAATTTTAATTATGAGAGAACTGTGTTGGAAAGTCAATAAGAAATTAACCTCTTATATGTGATGTGTGTCCATCTGCATGTGCTGTGTGTGTATTAACAGCAGACCCCAACGCAGCAGACGCAGCTTCAGTGGAGGAACGACTTGACCTGGAGACATCGGAGCTGGAGAAAAGACTCAGCATGTTGTCTCACTGCAGCCTGGCCAGCAGCTCAGGTACATCACTCTATGAGCCTCACTTCATCTGTTTGCTGTCAGACGTTGATTTCTGAATCATTGTATATTGTATCTGTACACAGTACCGGACTTGTTGGCCTTCTGCCTATAAACTATTAGTCACTGCTCTGTGTTTTAGCCACCATTCTAAGAAAGTTATTGTCATAGTTATGTATGTTAGTCAGAAATGTGGAGGCCAGTATTATCAAGTTCCCATGATTCAGTTTTTCTGGCTACCCCCAGCTTAGAAACATAGTGATTTCTGCGCTCTTTGTAGAAACACCTGTGAACCACTTGTACTGAAGCAAACGAGAGCACTTAATTATGAACTGATTTCACAGGGTCATAATATTTTGTACCCAAAGTCAAACTAAAGACATGATTTATGTATTGCTGATTAAACGTTCACTTATGCAGAACAGAGTGGTTGATTGCATCCTGTCGCATAAATCACTCCACCAGGCTCTAATAACTTTCTCATCCTCCTTAGCCTCCACTTACAGCTGCAGCACATCTGTTGCCGGGGACGACCACAGCAGCCTCTCCAGCTCCTCCTCCAGTCAATCAGATGCCAGCTATGGAAGCAGACCTCCGTTCTGGGCGGAGCCGCATGCTAGGCTGCACCTCTCCAGTGAGACGGCATCCAGCTCATCCACGCTGAAGCCTTTGACCAGTTCCGATGACCGTCTTTACGCCGCTGTAATGGGAGGCTCCGGGAGCCGTCCGTCCTCAGCCCAGCTCCACCCTCGTGGTCTCCATGACAGCGGGAGGCAGAGCTCATTAGACAGTGGGATTGGCATAGCGACGGGCAGTCAGTCTTCCTACTCAGGGAGCTTTTCCTCATGTACGGGGAGTCTGGACATGGCCAGCCAGGGAGGAGGGGAGGAGTTTGGCTCAGTGGCCAGCCTACCTGCTGCTCCTTCTCTGCCCTCTTCACCTCCATCTGCACCTCCCCCAACTCCTCCATCTTCTCCTTTCCACCCCATTCTCACCCCAGAGCACAGTTATGCCAGCACCTCCTCTCCCTGCCCCTGTGCCTCCAGATCTGTCTCTAGTGCCTCTCGTAGGCACAGTGACGAGTACCAGATCCCCAGCCTGCTCAGACTGCGGTACGACACCCCGAGGAGCCTGCTCCAGGCCGCGGCCCCGAGGGAAACGTCAGCCCAGGGACTTCCACCTGAGCTGGGCAGAGACAGCAGGAGCAGTGGGGAGGGAAACGATGGTCAGAGACAGATGACGAGGGCTCAGCGTCAGGCGATGATGCAGCGCTCCTTCTCATGGGGCAGTGAGAGAGCGCCCTCTGTGGACAGTGAGGGGAGGTCCACACCAACGCCCCTGCTGGTCCCTGGAGACATACAGGTACTGACAGCGTCACACTGCCTCATTCCTTCTGTCTATCACTTCCTGTTTCCACTCATTCCCAATATACACTAAAACTGAACTAAATCATCACACTATGCACTCTAAAATTAATATTATTTTTTTATTTGTATTTTTGTGCTAATAAATGGGATCCTATGTAACTATCCCTCATGTTAATACGCATTTGTGTCCTCCTCAAGAGATTAATGTTGAGGAATAAGGGAATAGTCAGGAGGAGAACAGGGGATATTATTGAGGCTGAGAAGTTGGCACATGCTGTCAGAAATATTTATGGCCATTGGATTCGAGATGCATCAGTGAGACACTGCTGGAAAGTTTTAATATCCTGGAGCAAGTCCCAGAAGTCTGTTTTTGGCCTCGCTTAGCAAAGAAAAGCACCACCTGGATTGCGAAATGAGGGATCTGCTTCAACTGAGGGTCCGTGGTTATCCGCACTCTTGGGTACAGTATAAATATTTAAATGAAACGGCGACAATGGATGCTAAAGTGTTACAGATATAAATCAGTAGTAATCTCATGTAGTCAAAGTTGATAATGTCATTTCCTGAAAGACCAAACCTACTGGCACTTTTTGGAGAAACTACTGAAAACATTTGAAGCATGACCACAATCCGCACATACATACACACACACAGACTTAAAATGTGCGCTGTAACCTCATTTCGACTCGTTAAACTAACAACCTCACAAATGCACACATTTTGTGGAATAAAGACAACACATGTAGTTCAAGTCTAGTTCCACAAACATAGAAAATTACTGTAAATATGTACATTTTCTGTACATTCCCCATATGGACTATGGACATATATTTTCTATATATATATATTATATTTTCTCAGTATCTGTTAGAAAACATATAGAAAATGTACATATCTACAATAGTACCTGCAGGTATTACATACTTCATAGATTGTGGGTAAATGAACAGGATCACATATTAAATTTGCACTGGAAATATTAATGCATGATACAGCCAGAGATGTTGATGTCAGCATCTTTCCGTCAGTGGCCTCTGTGTCCCAGCCCTACTTAATAATTCTGCAGTGTTTGCGACGGACGCTCCAGAAGTTCACACAGCAATTATCTGACCTCTACACACACCCAGCGCTACTTGCTATTTAACTAATGACTCACCCTGATGCCTGCTTTGTAATTGTGATTTACAATAGTCTGTGCTTTAGACGATCATTAGGAGGCCGGCCAAAGTGCTCAGCAGGGTTTTGGCACGGTAACTGAAATGCAGCATGAAGTGATACCTGCAGGTAACACTTTGTCTGATGGATACCCTACCCAGCATCTTAAACAACATGCCCACGTGCCACAGGACAAAGAACTAAACCTTTAGTTGGAAAAAAAAAAATTGCATCAGAAGTTCATTATCTGCTGCAGTGTGACGCCTTTTGCAGCCACAGCATGCTTCACCAGTCTCTTCCATACGGCCAGGTTAGTCTGTGGTCCAGGTGACTTTGGTCGTCTTTGGTCTGAAAGCCACAGGGTGAGGGAACATGGTGAGAACATTCGAACACCGAGCACAAGTGACTGTGAACCAAAGTCAGGCCCTTCTCACTGCCAGGTGGCAGTACCACCCGCTGAACCCCCAGTACAGAAAAAATAAATAAAGGGATAAAATTTTTTTTTAAAAAGAATTAAAAAAAAAGATCAGGTGTGTAGGTCCGTCTCGAGTCGGTGTTGTTTTCCCTTTGATACTCTTTGTTTGAAGAACTCTCAGAAGAGACTTTTCCACATTGTATTTTCCACATTAATTTTCTGATGGGTCGTGAAAAGCGCTTCCCCCTTGAAGTGGGTAAATTATCATCAGAACAGAAGAGGAAACAGCATGTCTTGTGATTTCTGACAGCTTGTGTAGGAGTGTGTCTGTTCATTATAGAGCATGTGTATGCCGGAGAGAGAGAGAGAGAGAGACAGGGGGAGCCAGAGGGGATTGAGAGAGTTAATGAGTAGTGATGAAACTGACAGAAACCCTCAGAGAGGTGAATCCTATTGAAACACAAATGGGGTTTCTTTATTTGTCATTCCTCAAGTGTTAGCGTTTCATTAAAACTACTCAGCCTTTGTGTTCGGTAATGAAACTAGGCCTGAATCCAAAAGTAGCACTGTGTCGGTTGAGGCAAACTGCGGGACAGATAATACATCTGAAAGCCCAGGCGTCTGTGTTATGTTTGTTGGGGGGAGGAGGAAATAGTAAATTGGGACACGCTGTCAGAGGTTCCTCATGTCTGTGCCGGCCACTGCACTGTCTGTCACCTCTAACGATTTCAGCTCTGTCCCCTCACCTCTTCAGCACCCTTAGCCATTCATCCCATGCCCTCACACTTCCCCTCGTCCATATCTTATCAATTTATTCTAAGGCTTCTCTGTCCGTGGCTGCTCCATCTGCCCTCTCTATGTTACACTTTGCCTTTGATTGAAATGTTGCGAGTTTAATTTGAGTCAGCAGCGCTACTCAATGCTGCACTAAAAAACAATTAACCTTACATTGATAACAACTCCTCTTGTCCCTTCACCCAGTGCAGTCACGGTTTAGACAGCTACATTACACCAGAGCAGTGGAGGTCAGCGAGGAACAGACGCTCCACTCAGGTGAGATTGAATCCGTCCGTTTCAGCTCGTTCAGACCAGGAGGCCTCAAAGTGCGCAACAATAAAGGAAGACGTATGACACTTGAGCAGAGAGCCAATACACTCTTTCCTCTTTCAAGAGAAAAGGATTTGAGAGTCCTTTTTTTTTTTTTTTAAAGGGGGCTGGTGTACACCAAGCAAAAAAGCCCTGCTAACCATGTGGCCACTTCTGCACAAATGAAACACAACACCTAGCAACTAAATGGACATAAAGTAACAAAATGTTGTGCTTTTCTGGAGATCGTGAGCTGCCCCTGTAACATCCTAAACAGATGCTAATTCTAAAAGTGCAGTTTTGTTCAGTGGAAAAGAAATCTTAAATGTATGCATCTTCATTTACAGTACCATATATAGTGTTTCAGTAAACATCAATAAAAAAATAGGTTGAGATACATATTCAATTAAGACTATTTTCAGGTTTGAGAAGGATTTAAGTGTAAAACAGACTCACTCTAACATACCTACCATGGATAAAGGCTACGTTTTAATAGCAACTGACACAAGGGAGTCGTGGGAAATCAGAAGAAACTTAACGCCCCATTATCTTGTAAATGTTTTAACCAAATTCAATTGTCTCTTTCATTTTCTAGACTGGCAACTCCACATCTCCTTCTGCGGATCCACAAGGTGTGTGTATGAATGAATGTGAGCTTGTTTTGTTTGCTTGTCCTGAATTCAGAGGTCCTACATTAAGGACAGTTTTATTCATGTACTTTAAGACTTTATTTTTCCTATTCCACTGTATTTCAGTAGAAACACTGCGTGTTTTTTTAGTCAGTGTGTTTCATTTGTTTGATAGGTAAAGTTGCAGTCTTGTCTGCCTAGTGCATTTACACGTTGGTGCATCAATATTATCAATCAAATGACTTTCATCAGCCTTAGACTTTTTTAATTGAAATACTTTTCTTTCTGGCAATGGAGTATTATGTAAAAATATTTCCAAATATCTCAACTGTGTCAGTAGTGAAATACTAACGCTCTAAATGTTTGTTGTCAGACCTTCCTCTCTGTGTGAGAGAAGGGTGGAGACTGAGTGGAGATGCTGACTGGAAGCTGAGGAGGTCGTTGCCTTCCATGCCTCCCTCTGCCCCTCCACCTCTCCCTGTTGCGCTGATGATGCAGAGGCCAACGTCAGCTTGTGGTAAGAGGACTACTTGACTAATGTGAATGAGGGAATGACAACAACCCATTGAGTTTCGTTCCTTTTGGAATTTTACTCTTCAGGTGTGTTCCAGTCTTCCCACAAAGCTCCTCCGTCCTCGCTCCTGGACGCCGGGCGTCACGGTGACAGCACTGTTAATTATGTGAACATCCCCACTAGCCTGCTCATGGCTAAACCGAGAGAGCCGCTCTACACACAGCTCGACATGAAGGGCCCCGGCTCAACTCCGGTCTCCAGTCCACGCAGCGCTGTGAGAGGTAACACTTTACAGCTCTGCAGACCCAGTAAGAACACGTTGTCTTGAATGGCCGTCATACATCCACTCCATCCTTAAGTGCATGTTTTACTATGTGTCATGTGGAGTCTGTGGGCATGCCTCTACATTCTGCATCCAACTACCGTTGGGCATTATTAGCATGTACAGCATTACAGAGCGGCGCGTAATGCTTAAGATTCATGAACGCGTTTAACAGATCAATTAAGTGCCTCCCATCTGCTTTTTTCCCCCTAAAACATCTGTTTTCCCTCCTGATTTACTGGTTACTAGCAGGGTGATTGGTTTACTGTTAGCTATGTACTGGTTCTTACAGATGTAGCACCCTCAAACCAAAAGAAAGAGGAGACACTAAATATGCAAAGTGAATCCACATCTTTCTCTCTATTGCCTTTGAGGAGCACAGGCAGATGAGTACACGTAATGAACAGAGACAAACAATGAACTCGTGCTAGTTTAGAGCTTGATTTATATCACATAATCACACACATTTGGACTGTTAAAATGTGTAATTTAATACAGTGACATAATCCCAATAACAGTTCAACTGTAATAAAACAAAAAAACACAATTATTCGTGGAATTATTCTAAACGATTTTGAACCAGATGAATATTTTACAGCCACCAACGAAAGACCAACCAGTGTAGGGTTTATTGACACAGGTTCACGATGCTTCTTGACAGTTAATTTGACCTTGTTTAAACGTTTGTCAGCGATGTACAGATGACGTGTCTCATCTCCACCTTTACCATCTATTTCCCGTCCAGAAGAGGGCTCCATCAGGTACGCCCAGCTCGACATGACTGCCATGGAAACAGCTCAGAGAGTGGGGGCGGAGCACGTTCAGGGCCGGGAGGACAGACTGACTCAGCTGGAGAGCAGGCGGCGAGGGCCACACAACTGACCGCAGCTCCACGACACTTCAGAACAGTTTTCACTGCAGACTCTCTCCACATCTCTGAATAAGCTAAAACGCTGTCCGTCATCACACCAGTCATTGTAGCCAGCGAACAGAAATTCCTGCAAGCAATCCATTCCACTAAGACTGAGAAGAAGGAAAGATGTCTGGGCGGCCTCTTTTGCAGCTGTTTAAGTGTATTTTTTTTTCATGTGCTTGTTCATATGTTAACATTTAGCGTCTGGATGACATTTACCCCGGAAATGTTACTAGTTTGTTTGCATGGCACTTATTTATATCTGTTGGAGTCTGAGGAATGTTCTCTGAGGATGACTCGAGGCCTTAATTATAAGAGAATAGCATCAAACAAATGTAGGTAGAAAGGAGATTTATAAACAGCTGTTCTAATGTAATGGGCTGGAATGTCTTTCACATTTATTTTGGGCATATTTATTCTCAGCTTTCTTTCCCAAATGTGCCAATGTTTAGGGCTGGTGCAGAACATGATCTCAGAACGACATCTCAGTGACACACAGTCCACTATTAAGAGCCCCACCTTGCCTGGCTACCTCAGTCTACATGAGAGCAGAAAAGCATTCGATTAAAACAAGCAGTGTAGAGTGATACCCCGGGTGCAGATGACATTAATCCCGGCCAGTGTGGCTTGAGCAGGACGTGACTTAATGATCAGCCAGCAAGTGACATTATTCATCACAACAATCGATGCCTCAGCGTCTGGTCTGTGAGAAGGCAGGGCACTGATGAATGGAAAAAGCACAGTGTGTGCTTCCAGTTCTCACCTCCCTCTTGATATTATCAGGACAAATTGTCCAACGTTTGATGCAAATGTATTTTTATGGTTTTGCCCACCCCCCCGGTGTCTCTGAGGAGATGAGGAGATAAACAACGACATGAGGATGAGTCGTCTATTAACTTCCCTGCAGGTGACTGCCTTCCTCTACAGGACTTGTAAATATTAGCTGCTTTTATTTAAGCCAAGGTAGAATGAATTACACAAAACTATATTTTTAAAAGGTGACTGTATGTACAGTATGTCGTTGGAACCTGTACCCTACCCTACTGAATATTAAAAGGTTGCCGTTTCATTTTCAGGTCATTGGCTTTCAGTGCTTCCTCTTCATTACATATTAATAGATCAGACAGTTGAAGTAACATTACCGAGATGTGAGTTACTACGGTGGTATCAGTCAGTGAGGCAGTAGTTATTATTGGCACAGCTAATGACAGACTGATGTGGACAAACTGCCAACGGTCAATAGTGAGTCAACTACTGTCCTCCATCCCTCCACTCCTCCACTCCTCCTCAATAAACCAAAAGCAAATGAGCAAAGCCACATTTTCAGTTTTCTTGTACTACAACTAGATTTTTCGTCTACACCTGCCTGTCATTAGTTGTACAAATAAAATTGCTACTGCATACCACACTAAACTAATCAATCTCTATGGCGGTCCGGTAACTGGTGCATGTCAAACACATACTATGTACAAACAACCAACAATTCTTTAATTTGCTCACTAGAAAAGTAAAAAATCTTTCATGGAAGACACTGATTTCGTCCTCTATAGTAGTTGAAAGGGAATGGATATGTTGTGTGTTTCGGTACAGTAATCTACTTCAGTTCATTTGGCCTTTACTGACGCCACGATGGTCATCCCAACCACTCAGAGCTCATTGTGCGCGAGTCCCTGACGAGAGATCTTGTTGTACAAGTCCTGCAAGTGTTTCTTCATCTGAAATCAAACAACAAGAGGCACATGTGTTAACTGCAGGACAATGGCAGATCTGTGGCAAATGCATCTTACCAACCGAACATGCTCCTCCTTACACAAATGATCCTAGTTGTATGGTTTCATTAATGATTTAGTTGGTTTTGACTTGTTACATACAATTGTCTGATATTGTAACTATGTCTGTTGATCACTGTATCCTATCTTTGACCGTAGAAGACTACAAGTCCACACGTGTATTAATTAGAATTTACTTAAAAATGGTTCAATCAAATGTCCAGTTACCAGCTGTATCAAAGCCAATGTTAGAAATGAAAGGTTCACAAACTCGTATAAGGTTTTCCCAGATCAAATTATGCAAAAGAGTCACCTTAAATGATCTGTGCTTGTATTAATATTAACATAGAGCAGGTATATAACTGAGGAAGCTACTTAGATGAGTGGAGGGACATCTTCTGAGAAAACCCAACAAGTCCAGTTGTTTTTCTTTTAGCTGTGTTTTTAATACCATGACCTGGATGACCGACGTTTTTCACAGACATGTCTGCGTTAAAAGGATTCATCAGAATAATTCCTTTCAGTGTTCTTGAACTGTTGCCAACAGCTTTTGTTTTGTTACCTAAAACCACCGGGACTAAGAGAGCATTTTGTTCTATGAATGGCACTGCCTTATTATATTTGTTTCTAAAGAAGTCTAGTACTCAGCCATTACCTCCGCTGTAAAAGAACCCTTTCAGCCCTACTTACCTTGTAGCCCATCTCCCTGGTTTTCTCTGACAGCGAGTTGTATTTTTCCTGGTTCCTCTTGATGTGCTCTTTGTCTCCTAAAGCTTCTACGTGTTGCAGCTTCTGATGAGACAGCTCCAGTTGCTCCTGGTAATGGCTGTGCTTCTCCACTTTGGTCTCAAAGTGATGCAGTTCCTCCTAAATGAACAAGAAAAAAGGAGGGCAGCAAACACAGAGGGGGTGTATGTTAGGTTCAAATTAAATTACATGGAAAGCTACACAGAGGAGCTGATATACAAGGGTCGACTTGAGAGGAAATAGCACCGGCAGGAATTCTAGCTGTAGGTTCCCTTGTAATAAATCTCACTGCGGAGCCAAATAGCTTTGGGGAAAAAAAAAAGAAAAAAGAAAATGAGTTGTTCACTGCATTCATCTGTGCATAGGACAAAGGGTGAAAGGAGCACAATGAGATATAGGAGAGTGGAACACTTGTGAATTTTAAATGTGTAATGCATAAAATGTGATCGTAATAAGTTGCACTCTCTGTTTCATGGCTCACCATTCAAGTGGTTCTTAACCACTAAGTACACAGGGAAAAAAACTGTTAATACCTAAGTTACCAAAGGAGCACTTCATTAAAAAGTTTCTGAGCGTTTGCACTCTGAAAGTTAGACAAAAGACAAAAAGTGTAAGTCCAATACAATGTCTCAAGGGATGTAAACGCTACCTTGAGAGAGTCCAGCTCGTCTGTGCTGAGGTTGGCTCTCTTGGCAGCCTCCCACAGTTCAATCACGCGAGGTTCCCGAAACTCTACACAGCGAGAACAGATAGAGGGGAAGATGAAGAGATAAAGGGTGTTTGGAGCCACAACAATGCTTAAGAGGGATGGAGCTCTGAGGAGGAGCTGTCACAGCAGATATTTCATGTGATACCATCGCAACAAAAAAAAAGCCAATCAGTTTTTATACACACACAAAATATCAAAGACCAAAACTGCTGGCATTCATATTACGGCTTCAGGCACCGTCGCACACTTCTGCTCAAAACAAGGTGGAGAGAAAAGCGAGAAGGAGATTAAGACAGTTTTGGGGAAGAGGAGGCAGAAAGTGAGGGTGGATGAGAACAAGTGGCTGAGTGCATGAAAGGAACGAAAGGAATCAGCAGAGGGTGCATCGCCTTCATCTAAACTCCGCAATAGACTCCCACTGAGCCCTCGAAGAAACTCTGCCGTAAGCAGAAAAGCAGTCGAACATGACCCTACAGAAATATAATCTGGACAAGGACAAACTGGTTTATATCCTTGATGCTGAAACACTTCTTTCCATATCTGAGACATATTCAATTGAAAACTAAAAGCACTGACATGGACCCATCGATATGGCAATATATCGCAATACTTTTTCTTCCAATACAATAATAATAATAATAGAAAAAGATACATTATTGCGATATTATGATATTGCAATATATCGCAATATCATATTATTGCAATAATGTATCGTATCGTGACTCAAGTATTGTGATACGTATCGAATCGTATCATATCATATCGTGAAGTCCTTGCCAATACCCACCCCTACTCACCACCTATGACAGGGCTGTGTTGTTATTAATTCAACTCCCAGTAATAGAGCCGATGAAAGAAACTCAGACTGAGAGTGAGATGCAAACGTGAACAAGCTAAGGGTGTGTTTCTGTTCTCTCACCACTGTCTTCAGTGAAGCCTTCGTGGCTGAGCTTACGGAGGCGCTCGAAGCCCTGGTTGAGGTCCCTCATCTTCAGCTTCAGCTCTGTGTGCTTCTGTTGCAGAACATGCTCCTTGGCATCACCCTCTAGGGGAGAGATCACGTTCTTGTGTATTTCTGTTGAGAGGAGCAGTCGGAGGGATGGAAAGGACGGGAGATGAATAGAACGGGAGGGAGGGAGTGGGGGGGCAGAGGAGATGAAAAGAGAAAAGCGAGAAGACAAAAGAAATTATGAAGAGTGAAAAATACAGAAAGCAAAATGAAGGGTGTCAAAACAATAAAAGAGAAAAGAAATGCAGCCTTTTATAATGAGTGGCAGCCATAAAATAACCTGTAAGGGTTTTATGACATTTCTTATAACTGGTTAGGTCTCCATATATCTGATTTATTTCTCTAAGAACCTTGAGCATCCTATGAGCTTTATCGTAATGGGTAACACCACGGAGCGGTTATGAGATTGCCGTCTGTCTGAAACTCAGAGGTGAGGAGGCAAAAATCAGACAAAGGCGTCAGGGTTGACGTTCGGATCAAAAGAGAGCGAGAGAAAAAAAACAAAAAAACAAAAACAGGAGAACCCAGACAGGATGGACAGAGGTGGTGGCGGTGGTGTGAAGGTGCACAGAGATTCCCCACAGGGCAGAATGTGACTGGCTCAATATCTAAACGCATCAGACAGGCAGAAAAGTACCCCTGGCTTATTTGGCAGAAACATAGTGCTGTGGAGCGCTTGGGGAAAAGTTCTGGCAAGAAACAGCTGCAAAGTATCAGTCACATCGGAAGGAGACGTGCCTGTCCTCCCCGTGTCTATCTGGAACACAGTGGGGCCTGTCAGCTCTGCTTAAAACTCACAGCGTGATGCGGTATGACAAGCACTGATAGAGCAGAGAGCAGTGGGTGGCAACATATGCCGTCTAATACCTGCTACCTACGTACATGACCACAAGACTGAACAAAGAGTTGGACCCCCGCACTATGAAACACTGAGATGCAGAACTGAATGTTCTTCTCGACTATTACTTAGCTTTGAAATCTGCCCTCGAAGCTAAATGATATAAACAGGTTATTAATACTCAGACAATAATATTTTGTTTTATTTATATTTAATTTTTTTGGTTTGGGGTTAAGAACAAACGTGGTATTAGACTTAAAACTGTGGTTGTATAAAAAAAGTAGTAGACATCATGAACAGAGCTGGGCAGAGCTGAGAGGAGATGCGTGTGCACTGTGCACTAGAGTACACAAACAACAGGGCACAGCAGCACAGTGGAGAACAGGGCTTAAGGCTTGTAAACCTGGTCGTAGATAATACCAATAAAACTAAACTCTGCCTGGCAGCAGAGCAAAGACAGTAATTCATTTAGCTCACCTTCAGTCCTGCTGACAGTGTCCACGAGGATGTTGTACTCGTGGGTCTTGTCCTTGTGGTGCTGGAACTCCCTCTTCAAGCTCAGCAGCTCCTCATTGGAGAACTTCCCAGAGGTCTTGGCCTGGTGGAGGAAGAGCCAGTGGACATAATGAAGAGACAGTCTCAAAGGCTGGTAATCCGAAAATCTACAGGATCAATGCTTGATACAGGAGCTGCTTGTTCAGATGTATGAGAAGGAGGAGGCAAGATCAATCAGGGCAATGTCTATGACATACACACCTGAAAATCTATCTGAGAGAACTCTAATAACACAAGACGTTCACCATTCAAGCACCGCTCTAGACGGAATAAAGAGGCATGTACGTATATGTCACCCTAGGGAGGCGTTTCTTTGTGTGAGACTGCATTAAAAGCAGACGTTTAGTGACTGCTTTTAAATGATTTGTGAAGACACGTTTAAACCCCACTCGAAAAGATAACGTTAAAACCAATCCCTGGAGATTGCTCATTTACAAACACAATTGATGATCATGTCGACGAAAACTTGTAGATTTGAGACTGACTGGTGGTTAAATAGTTTGGGACTTTGTTATAATTTGATCTACAGAGTCTAAAATAGTTTTTACCCAACTACTCCCCGTCACTGAAGCTATAAGAGTTGATTTTCACTCCTGTTCTTAAGTCAGACCCGTGGTCCAGACGGAGGAGACACACAGAGTCCCTCCAACCTTGGACAAAAAGTTCTGGGTACATACAGTCTGTTATGCATGTAGCAGCGGATATATTTATAGTCAGACAACACATTTCTTTTTGAAAATGTTTCTTGTTCACACAAAGGCGCAACATGAGAGCCGCAATCACAGACTACTGCTGGAACCGTGTAGCCATAACCTGAAAAGCCTTTGACCTTGTAAAATGTTCAGTGCGCCTGATCTTGTTTTTTGTTCTTTTTGAGGTTCGTGTCCTTATTTGATCTAACAGCCGTGGTGGGATGCACAAATCCCACAAAGATGCTGCAAATATAACGACATGAAATCAAAGCACCACATTTCAGTACTTTGTGTGTCATTGCGCACAAACCTTGTTCCAGAGTTTGTCCAGTCTCGGGTCATCAAATATGTCTCCCTCTTTGATGTCGTGGTCTTTCAGCGAGTTGCTCTCCAGGGTCCGTGTGTCTCTTTTCCCATCCATCCCATACTTGGCCAGAATCACTGCGTAACACAATCGCAAGACTTCAAACAAACGCTGCGGTGGATCATAATATATTCATATAAATTCACATGTAAAAAATAAACTAGCAGCATTTTAAACATGTGAATCCCCTGATGAGCACCCATAATCTTTCAACCCTCAATACACAAGTGGTCAACTAATAGGATGTCACTAATGAGAAGAGCACAGTTAATTATGATTAGCACTCATGTTTATACATGAATGAGACTGTTTTCATCTAGTGAGTCTAAATTAGCTTAATGTCTAAATAAATAAATAAAACTAATTGCACTACAGGTCCACATTCTAAGTCTGTTTGTTTCTTTTAATTATAACAATTAATGATCAAGAATAAAAAAAACTATATTGCTTTTGTACTGATTTTTTTTTTTCCCAGCAACAGACTAATTTGTTCACATAAGGGACTTGCCAAGTAAAGATAAAGCACTTTAAATTGAGTCAATGTGCATCCTGTGAGCTTAATTACAGGTCCTCCCCATTAACCTGTTGGGCGGTAGCACATCTGACTTGGATTTATGGAGGTTTGCAAACCTCGACTCGTGCAGGATGTTGGAATAACATCGCTAATAAAGGCCAAAAAAAAAAAAAAAAGTGTTTAGAGTTTCGGAGCAAACTAATTTCACTTTTTCTGTGACATTAAGAAGCGCACAGTCGGTGATACAGAGGTACTTTTCATCATACCGCTGCTAAAAAATAAATGTGATAAAGTTAAAAGTGTGATATTTAAAGATGAAAGTGAGGAAGAAGGGCTCCCACTTAACAGAACACCTTACTCAGCGGGACGCACAAACAAGGTAAACAGAGAAGAGCTCACGTGATTCTTGTTGTAAAAGGTCTGTGAAATTGAAAAGGAAGCACTTGAAGTTGGACTCTTGCTCTGAAGACGCTCTACTCTCATTATTCTGCTCCAGTAAACTGTTATTGCAGCAGCTTATTCAGCGCCACCTCAGCATTGTTGTAGCCATCAGTGTCACTGATTAACCACTGATCCTTCATTAGGAGTCTTGCCACATACAGAGGGCTAGTTGAAAATCCTCATAAACAAGAAGCTGCAGACAGACGGTCTCTGTGGTACTGCTGAACTTGTAGAATTTTAAAAATGTATGTTTTCAGCCCGACTCTTGACCTAAGTGATGTACAAAAAGTGTAAACAATAAAAGAAGCCTCTGGTCCCAGGTCAACTAATTTACTACAAGCAAGTTGTTTTGACTCCTGGCATGTTAAACCGAGCGCATCAGGAAGAAGCGCTATGGAGAGGAGAACACGGTCCATTGGGAAAAGATTACTTGAGGTCCTTCAAAGGAGCATGGAAAGGCTCATCTTCTGTGTCTAGAGCAGGAATGTTCCTCCAGTACTAAGGAGGGAGGAGGTCAGAGTGGACACTGCCACTGCTCTCTTTGCTAACTTTCAGGACTTGTGTGAAAATCTGTAGAAATACTTTCAAGCAGTAACTGGATACACTCTTTTGAACACGTTGCTACAGTCATGTGAGTCAGTGGTAGAGTATCAATAAGGAGTAAAAAAATTTGAGATGATTGAGTCCTGAATGAAGTCAATGATCTTTACGGAGCTTTCACTTGCTAAATACAATACATACATCAACACAGCATATAAATGAATATGTGCATTTAACCATGTCTTTGAGAAACAGCTGCATTTTGAAGATAGAGCGAAAGAAAAGCATTTCATCTATTTAATATATTTTATCTATGGATGATCGACATTATTTGTAGTCAAGTATACACATTTATTCTGTAATTAACTATTCTCGACCTCTGACAGTCCCTCACACTGTGTTTACAGAGAATTAGCATTTTCTTAACCTTTAATCAAACAGAAGGTTCCTCTCCGAACCTTCGGTTACAAAATAAAAGATTTGAGATCTTTTTTTTTTTTCTTAGTCTTTTATGAAATCCTGCATTCATAAGGGAGACGCTTCCATCTGTCTCTTACTGCCAGTGCCAGTACAGACTCTGATCACTTTAAAGTTAAGAGTCAGAACTTTTATAATTTATTCAGCTTACCCAACGATTAATTTAGCCTAACAAAAGGGATTTTAGAAAATTCTTCAATATTTTAGGTTTAGATACACCTGGTGTTCGTTCCCTTTTGGTATTTAGGAATAATACCACGTACTGATAACATTTAAAGCATAATTACTTTCCAGAATCATAAAAGCACCAGCACAGTATGGTATTTGCCAAGGTCACTGACTAAATATTCAGGGCAAAGAGGCTCAGGATGGAAGGAGGACACGATTCAAACTATTCTTGCCTGCACCAGTTTTCAGAGTGTGTCTCACCGTTGAAGTTGCGTCTGAGTTGGGCCTCTTTTTCCCCGTTTTCATCCAGCCCCTCCACCTTCGCTTTTTTCCACTGCAGCTCGTCTTTCTCCTGAATCTTAAGGTCACTGTGCAGCTCGGCCTGTCGGACCGGAGACAGCTGCATCTATCAAACCAAAATGAGCACATACCATTGTTTTTGTTAGACAGAACAAGGTTGGAAGTCTTCAGTCAGGGAAGAATATGTAGTGTCCTTAGATGGGCTTTAAGTGTTGTACACAACCATTAAGATCAGGTTGAAGAGTGGCCAGAAATGAGTTATTACTATGATCTCATGTTGCACATGCTGTTGGTTGCTCTGTTGTTGCTTGTATGGGACATATATAGCATGGAATAAAGTAACATGTATTTTAATAAATTGTCTACTGATGCCCATTAAAATTAAGCCCAAATCCATTTTTTTTTCATACTACATGAGACACTGAAACTGTGAGTATTTTCTGTAGTTTTAACTTACATATGGTACAAACTAACAAATGAATATGTGAACAGACAGAATAGATAACATGGCAATAACATAGCAAAGCACGGCATGTTAGCTATAGTTTAATTATGCTGTTGCTGTAATGGTCACTGGCGACCCTATACATACAAAGTCGAAGGTTGAAGCCTGAATATAACCCATGTTATTGAGCTATGTCGAGTTTTAAAATCAAATAGTCTGTAAGGTATAGAATTAAGGTTCAATCATCGTAACCTGTAACATGTAACTGCAAGTGTCTTAACTCTGGAGGTGATTGTCTCCAACTTCTTTCATGGTCTCGGAGTCCATGATAACTACCCCCCTAATTGGCAACGTACCTGTGCATGGTACTAAAGTAAATGTTCTTTCTACACTCACACTTGATCCCTCCGAACATTGGAGATTTATCAGACTGACAAAGTCAGTGCTTGACCTCAATGTCATCCCTCCTTAAAGTGGGGGCAGCTGAGGGGGTAGTTAACAGCAACAGCACCATCATCACAATCACATCTTAACACACACGTTTATCAAACTAACACCTGGTGAGAAGCTTGGTTCACTTTCTTTGTTGTAAATCTCCAATCTCCAAATAAAATCCGCACACCTGACACTTTTATACTGTGCGCCTGTGTGTGTGGGCGGCTCTTTAATCAAATACGTAGGTGTTTCTTCACTGTTCAAGGATGTAACCTAAACAATCTCTGCTGTATCTCTGCACATCTTTAAATCACACTTTCTGTCACATACGTACCCTTTTAGCTTTCTCCCAAACCTGGTTCAGCTTAGCTATCCTGAACTCCGTCGTCTGCCCATCACTGCCGCTCGGCTTGGGCTCATTCACATCTCGAGAATATTTCCCAGCCATTACACCCACGCCGAGGCACAGAGCCGCGAATAAACACTGCAGCCTCATTTTAAAATGTACTACACGCAACAACCAACAGAAGCTAGCTAAAAAGAAGAGCCGGACAACAGTGGAAACGAGCTGTTGTTTTGGCACGTTTGAGTATCACAAGTCATATGCTCAAAAGAGGGCGGATACTTCCTGAAGACGTGCATTCTGGGACATGTAGTTTAGCTCCGAGGCCTTTCCGTTACTAGTGAACGGGGTACGACTTTCGTTTGAATACAAATCCTGAAATGCCGCGCTGCTCGGTTACCTAGCAACCAAGCTGCAAAACCTGTGAGCAAATAGAAAGTCTCCACGCGTTTACAGGCTGGATGCTGCCCACATACAGTACGATGCATATATATGTCTATGGTAGGATGGACTGGTTTACAGTTATGATAAAGACATTTAGAGGGAATTTCATAGATTCATTATTAGAATATGCAAATCAACTCCCTCAAAAATTGTTTCATATTGAGTGAAATCTATGTTATTAATCATATATATATAAAAAATCATAACATCTGAATTAAAGCTTTAATTATTCCCAGTAGTAAGCCTGTAGGCTGTATAATATAAATCTGAATTTATATGACTACCCGGAGAGAACCCATTAAGACACAGGGAAAACATCCAGTTGGATTCAAACCCAGACCTTCTTGCTGTGAGGCAACTGTGCCGCCACATACATACCCAATTATTATTATTATTACTTTAAAATAAACCTCAGAATGTACATTTAATCTATATCCTGTTTTTTTTTTTCCTGCTTCATTATTTTATTATTTATGAGCATCCAAACCAAGCTAGTCAATATTTTGTTAAATTTCAAATGATGTATTTATAACTAATAAGGTTTTAAGACCTAGAGCAAATTCATACAGTATTATTAATTGCATTTGACTTTTCCACTGCATTATTATTTATATATACATTTTCATTTTACTGGATGTTTTTACACTGCACCATACATTTTTGTAAAGATGTCAGAAAAATCTGACACATAACCTCACCTGCACTATAAAGGAGTCAGAGAAATGCAAACACAACAAAAACCATGGCACGGATGGAATATGTAGACACTGCATATTCAAGACAGCCTAATGAGATCTGGAGATAGAATGAGCTTGGTTCACAAAAGCCTGGTATTTGTGATGCAGAGAACTGGTCTCCTTGGCAAAACTGTTTATGCGGCATTCATTCCAATACAGAATAACCGAACACAATTCAGTTAAACTATATTAAAATGGAAGAAAGAATAGAGAAAATCTGACGGACCAGCGAATGGGCAGACAGACACACTATATTATACTCCCTCGCCTTGAGAAAATAAGTTTAGAGCCTCATTGTCAATAAATCACATTCAGCTGAAACTGAACTCAAGTGAAAGCAAGAGAGAAAATGAATAATGGACTTGTGGAGAGCACCGACCAGCAACTCACAATCACTCAACAAAAGACCAAAACAAATCACATTATCTTTCTGTGTGGTTTTAAATCAGAAATATAACATCAATCACAAAAGTGTTTCCGTTTTTACCTGAGAGGAAAATTCTAATAAAAACTCCTATTCATAAAAAACAACTGTGACCTCAAATATAACCCAAATGTAATGTAAACAAATATAAATTAGTGGTTTGTGTCCTGACGTGTTTAGATGAACCCATACGGATGGTATGTATGTATGTGTGGGATGAGCCACAGAGACAAAGACCCCCCACTAACAACATTGTGTTGCCAGACACCACAGGACAACCTCAGAGGACACATGTGACACATTCTGTCCATTCTGAATCACAACTATTTTGGACGCAAAGGGGATACAATGTAAAGGCCTCCTGGTCATTTCACGATGTTTTCAAGTACCTTAATATTAAAACCCAATCTTTAAACCCAACAGGCAGAAGGTCAGTGAATACTAACTATCATTCTGTCCAATCCTTTTAGGACTTGAGCCTTTTGAAGATATGTTTTTTATAATATCTCTATAAACTGTTCAGCCCTTCATCACTTACCTCAGGCAGTGTTCATCTGCATATGTAAGGCACTATTACCTGGATTAGTTTCAAACTGTCCTGATCTTTCCAAGTCAGTATAACACCCCTGTTTCTCTCCCATATTTCATTTCTTTTTACTGGATCTCTGCATATCAGGTGTTGGCACTAACAAGCATCAGCATGCACCAGAGATCTGCCAAAGTTAATGAATGTGTGTCTTCTTTTAAAAACAGCCGGCTAGCTGAAAGGTCAACACCTCCTTGACAAAGACTCTGAGATTTTGTCATGAAACCGTGCAGCTATCAGTATCTTTTTTATACATGCTAAAACGTTTGTGTGAGATTCCAGATGATAAAATAATTAATCAATTTATAAGCCTTTCTATTTTGTTTCCCTTTGGCTTTCAAGAAAGGGAGAAAACAGCTCAGGTGGGGCGTGGCAGCATTAACACACAGGGGACAGAGAAAAAGATCAAAAAAATAAAGACAGAAAGCAAGATCCTGAGACAACAGGTGTTTGCTCAGCACGTCTTGTTGTCCTGTGGGTGTCGGGAGAAAGTCATAATGAAATAAAGGATACATTCAATCACTGACCACTGAACAAACAGAGTCATTAAGGCCCAAGTGATTGCAATAAACAGTCTTCGATTATCTTATTACTTGCGCTAATTTAACTGCAGGGAACAACGAGAGCAGACATCACATTACCCTGGAGTCTGGCTCAGCTGGAATTAGCTCCTTGCTAATAAAACTTTAAACAGTTATAAATCTTGTAACTATTTTAACTGAGCCAGGGATCTTTTCAGCACAAAGTCACAAAAATAAAAAAATAGCAGTTTGCTTGTTGGCAAAGGTAGTTTGAGCAAAAACTTATACAGTTTAATGTATAATTAATGACTGCAGATATACTGTGTTCACTGACACGCTATGGGAGGAGAAGTCATTTCACACTGCCTTTTATGTTTAATTATATTTAACAATGCATTAGCTTCATATAGCGCTTTAAATGCATCATTTGCTGGCACAGAGGTGGTAAACTACCTCGGTATAGTCACAGCTGCCTTGGGGCAGGCTGATGGAAACGTGGCTGCCAATTCTCGCCCACGGCCCCTCCGACCACCTCCACTCGCAATCAAACACCAGTGAAGTTCACACTGCTGGGTTAAGTGTCTTGCCCAAGGACACAACGGACAGAGCGGGTTATTGGATGGCCGTTGTACCTTCTGAGCTACTGCCGCCTTACTCAAACCAGATGTTTACAAAGACAGTTTCTCATATTCTCTAAAAACATAGACACGCTGGGTTGTGTAGCTTGGTTTAGATCAACACTGGAATTGCAGCAGAAGGAAAGTGAAGTGAGAAGTGCAATAGAAAAACACGTGTCTAAAAAAGTTTTTTGTATATTATATGTGACGCGCATTCATATTTATTTGTTTGTTTTTGTTTATTTGTGAGCTTTTACTTTTGTTTTTCCACATATTTGCACTTGATACATTCCCGCCTGCTTGCTGTTTGTTGTTGCTTTGGAAGCACTGTGTTCCTCATCCCGCCTGTTTCTATTTATGCACTGCAAGATGTATAAAAAGAATAATGAAAATACAAGTGCTAATTTTAGACCATTGTTTAGAAATAGAGGAACATCTCCTTTTGCAGAATGTTTCCTTGTGGCCATATTGAGCTGATTCCACAAGCCGTCCTCACTTTGATCATTACAGAATGACGTTCTGTCTTTTTAAAGTATGTCAGCGGTGACTTTCAAATTCTGACATCAGTGGCACATTTGTCAGCCACAAATGTCGGCATGAAATTGAGTGTTTTTGTCTGGAAATGATAATGGCAGCTTTGAAGACCTACACACTGACATGCTCAGTGAAGGGAGAAACATACAGGAAATGCTCTGCGTTATAAAATGTTCTGCAAGTTTGTTTCATTACGAACAGGATCAGGGGTTAATTAGGGTGTTCTTTCAAATGGTATTTAGAGACCTTTTAAACAACCGCTGAAAGTAATTTTGCTCATCAGAATTGGATATTCGTTATGCTATATGGTTTCTATTTCAAAACTTACTGGCAAGGGAAGGTGATGCATTTTTAATAGGAAATGGATATGGTTTATATGCTACTAATAGCATGTCTAATATCATGTGCAGTCTTGCCAGTAATGTGTCCTCCCACTGTTTGGTCACCTTCACTGAAGCTTAAGGAAATCACTCAGTTCACGCACTCAAAGGAGGAGGTGACCAGTCGTGTCAAATCCTTTGCAACCCCTAAAGAACAAAATTTTTATAAAATATAAATGTTGACAGGACACATCTGAGAGATTTTTTTTTTTTTTTTTTGTAATAATTTTTTAATCCACTTTAGTGTCATATCTCAAAAAACTTCCCCGAGGTTAGAGAGGCAAATCTTATGTTCACATACATATATTCACTCTGAAATGTAAAGTCTTTTTACCAAGCAGGAACCCGCAGACAGGGCCAGTAAAGGAATAATGCACATGTACATCGGGCTGCACAGTGCGATCCAGAAGCAAAATAATTCTTTGGTTCATTCAGCAGGTGATCTAATGTCCCTGTGTCTGTTTTACAGTCATAAAAGTCTGTATGTATGAGTCAGCACAACATAATATGGGAGAGAGAGATGGACAGGGAATTTGGTTTGGCATCGGCACTAATGCAGGCCCTTTATGTTAATAAAGCTGAGCCACAAGGCAAAGCTTTCAATTTACTGGTGTATCTATGCTCCGAACCCTCACCCACATTCATGAGCTTTAAGACCAACGGCTCAGAGTGGAGCCTCCTCTCCTTTGCATTAAGGTGGTTCGATCATCTGGCATCTCAAGAAAGACTTGGTAGTGCTAGTACAGAGAAGACACTGACATATTATTAGCTTTAAAGTTAATAAAGATAATGGGTTAGCAAACAGTTTAGCCACACATGTAGCAGATACAGAACAACACAATGCGTTCATTTGGATTTGTGTCTCTGTTCACCAGATGGATGGAAGTCCAATACTCTCTCCTCCTTGTCTTGAATGGTTCCTGTAGAATACATTTAACTCTTTAGCTGCTAATTGCGATAGAGCTTATTGTAGTCCTTAGGTGGTGACAGGTAATACTTTCTACACATTAGAGGCAGTTCCCTTGGTCTGGAAAATGTTCAAATAATCCTCAAAAAGTCTATTGTACTGTAAAAATGCCAGAAATTGAATTAGAGCAACCCCAGTTTCAGCCCAAACCTTCAAAACCACTGGGGAAAATTACATAGGGCACATCTGTACAGATGTTATTGTTGCTGCTATTATGTATATATACACTATTTACAGACATGCTTCCGCGACATGAGGGAATTTGATGGGAACATCTGCTGTCTGTGTGTGCATGTGTGTGCGTTTGTGTGTTTGTGAAAGAAAGAGAAAGCGGCGGATTCAATATTCATTAAATGTTCTCAGTCTGCTGACCTTTTCCTTCCTCCCTGAGTCCATGCTTCATTTGATTCAATAAGAGATGCTAATTTTCAAAGCAAACCCTCACTTACAGATTTATTTCCTGGGGGTATTGCTTTGCGTACAGAGGGGAGAGGAAAGAAGAGGGACAATACAGATCAGCTGGAAGTTGGATGGATGATGGTGGAGTGGATAAAGGAAGAATGGAGCTAAACAACATCTTGTTTTTTAGAAGCAAGGACACTCCAGACCTGTCATTTTGAGTGTAGGAGAGGGATAAATAACAATAATTAGAGCTCTATCATGATCCTGGACTTTTCAAAAGCACTGATGCAGATAAAAATAGTAGAGCAAGAAGAAAGGAGTGAAGGTGCTGAGCAGATCCTTAAATACAGGGTTTTGATATATAGTTGCTTGACTGATAATAAATTGACACACTTAGAGAGTGCATTATTTGTCTTAATTTAGACGGCAAAATACAGAAAAAAAAGACACAAAAACAAGAGCTGTCGGACAGGAATTACCTGTGTGCATTGTATTTGTTTTATTCCATTTAGTTTTTGTCTTATTTTTAAATGAATGATTTTATTGGCCTCTTAATTAAAGCTTATTATTATGCAGTGGTCACTGACCAGCCCTTCAATAATTCAAGTAATATCCATGACCATAAGCTTTCAGCTGAGGCTATGTGTATCTTGTGAATGCGCATATGCTCACACGTTAAGAAAAGGCTGAAATGTCCGCTGACCAGAGCCAGTGCCTTTACTGCTGTGAACAGAGGGCTGCAGTCAGTCCTCACACAACAAACAAGCAGGAACAGACAAATTCGTCATGACCGTTCCTCCAAAAGACGATCTCTGTCCACAGAAATCTATTTCACAAAGGCCAGGTATGGCCTGGGGCTGACACCACAGACCTAGCAGTGAAAATCGGCTTTCTCTTATTACCTCACAGGCCCTGCTGCTCACGTTGAACTGAAACCAGCAACAACCCAGGGAGGGAGCGCCTTGGTCAAATGTTATCCAGTTGGTATATAAAAAAAGTTTACATTACAACATTACATTACATTACAACAACAACTGTGGGATGAATATTATTGCACGTCAACATGAATGACAAGTTCTTCAATGATTTAAGTCACAGCTGGCTAAATACATGTAAATACATACTGTGTGAAGGTTAGCTCTATGAGTCCCAGAATGTTGAACACTTGTTGCTCTTTGTCATATAGTGCATTCCTGTGATGTTCATATTTTCTGAAAAAGACGACTGAGAAAATTCAAGTGCCTAACAATATGTTTAATTCAAATGTATGTTTTTATTGTTAACATGCACATATATTACATTCATTTTATGTCACTGCTGCCCATTTCAGCTTACTCTTAAATGCTAAATATGGCTAACAGCTATTAAAGTTCGGAATAGTTGTTGAGTGTAATGTCCATGTGGTGTCCACACAAAATCAGAAAATGTTCTTCTCAACTCAAAAAAAATGAGACCATCCATGGTGCAAACCTATCAAACGAACCCATCTTGCCTCAGGGTTAGGGTTATTCCATTGCATAGTCAGCCTTTGCAATAAGAAACCACAGTAACGACCTGGCCTGAGAGCTGCAACATAAAGTGAAAACACATGATGGAGTTACAAAAATAAAGGTTTATCTCATCAAAAAGATAGCAAGTGAGACATGGTGAGCTCCTGCAGCCGAAAAGTGATCCTACTCTTCAGCAAGGACCTTTATTCAGTCTTCTCAGGTGTGGCTGGTTAAGGTGATTAAGCACAGACCAAAGACACTTGCACAGCCAGTGGAAGTTTAGAAGGGCGTAACAACCACAATAAGATTTCGGCTAACTTTAACTTTGTCATCTCCAACTCTGATCCAAAAATAACTGTTTAAAGATGATCAGGTTACTGGTACCTGGTTATCAGTGACTAAAAGGTCATTTTCCTTCTTCAGAAATAAGCAGCAGGGACTGTTTGGGTTTTAATAACTTATTGCCAGTGAAAACCAAACATTTCCCTTCATACAGCCACATCATAGCTGTACAAGTTATTGCCAGCTCTGCTGCAAACAGTAAACAGTGAGAAAAGTAAACAAAGACAAAGGCATTTCTTATGAAGTTCTTGCACATATAAAGGAAATTTTAATCTAATGCAAGAGTGGCAGACTGTGACACTGAATACAGGTATACTCACTTGTATCAAGGCTTGAAGTTGTGCTTAATCAAGGACGTCATTGCTCTGATGGACAGGTGGGGGGCGTACAGGTGGGTGTCTGTCTGTCTAAGAATCACCCGCTTGTATGAGTGCCACTGATTTTTAATTATCCAATCATGCAGAGTCAGGCAATGCCAATGGCAACGAAAGGTGTTATAACACTGAGCTTCAAAGACTCAAGACACTAATTTGTGACGTCACAACAGCGTCCACCACCACCTCAACTCCGCCTTCAGGTCTCCTCACTAGTGCAGGCTCAGATATTCTCTAACAGGGTGCTCTGTCAGGCTCTGCACCAGTCTCCATCACACAGTGGATGGCGTGACATTCTGAAAGACGACTTCCTCGATGAATGGTCATCGCGCACTCATATGGTAGTTATACATCTTGACAAGATGCAAAAACGCTGCACAGTGTAAAGTACTGCACTGGCTAAATGGTGTTATCTTTCCTTGTGGCTATTCACTTGCTTCATAGTCTTTCTGTAATCACACAGCTCTGTGTGCATCCTCTACATCCTTGCTGTTTCCTAGTGATTTCAGGGATTAACGCACTGCTATGGCAGAACAAGCTATTAAAACGCCTCAAATTCACAACATGATTTGCAATTAAAAGTGGTATTCTGAGATGTACCTGGACCTTTTGTGCATTTCTAAATAATTCAAAATATGTGTAGCCTGGAGATAGGACAAAAATGCGGTGCAATATCTTTTGCTTTACAACTGTAGTTGGTTAAATATTTACTTTTATAGACTACTTAAAGCGCACCATTGGAATAGTAAATTAGTCAGAAAAAAAAGGCCAAGCCAAATACAGAATAACAGAACGAGCTCTTCTTAAGCCTAGGGCGTGAGCCACCTGTGAGATCTTTTTCTATTCAACCAGATGGGATGCTGTGGAATATAAAAATATTGATTCAGTGTGTCTGGAATTTGGATGGGTGTTTCTTGAGATAAATGACCAGGCATCTGTAGACAAAGAAATGTGACAGCCCTCTCTGAGATCTGTGATCTGATCTCGGCATGCTGACACTTACGTACAGGACATTTAATATTTTTCTGACAGCAAAAGCCGAGGTATCATGATAAACTACGGATTCTGTTTGCAGGGGCCTACACCTGTATTTACTGGGTGCATGTGACACCTGCACTTGGAATTCAAAAAGAAGAGAATGAGGAATGAAAGCCCTTGGGTCCTGGTGAGCTGCCAGGTGGCAGAAAAACAAAGGAATGAAGCTGTGAAGTGTTTCTCTGGGGAGTGTGTCACCGAAAACCAAAGACTGTGGGATCCAAGGTGGGCTTGGAATTGAGGAAAATCCAAAAGGACAAGCTCTGTACGAGCACACAAAGTACACTAAATGTGGAATACAGTGTTTGTTTTTTTCTGCATGTATTAACCTGGAGAGTGTTTCCAAGGGGTTCATTTCCCCTTTCTTCCTCTATGTTAATCATGTGTTGCTGTGATCTCAGCATGGACTTAGATAAATGATAAATAGTCAAAGGAGGGAAAGGAAACTGAAAAAGAAGAAAAAAAGAGAATGAAACATGAGGGTTTTTTTTTTGGAAACAATCCAATTAATTTCCATTTCAAACTTTGGTCTGAATATCGATCTTGTTGAAAAACCCATCATGCTGCTCAATTTTGAAGTTCGGTTCACAGCATTCATCTACTGATCCGTTCACTCGGCAGTGCTGGTGTGCACCCTGCCGTTTGAAAAAAAAAACACCCCCCTCTCTCAAAAGCTCAGACTATTCAATTTCCCGATTTATTACTTCTTGTATTGCCGTCATCTCAGTGAACATTAGATGCAATTTCAGTCACCCATCTACTGCCAGCGGGTGGAGGAAATTATCATTTAGATGCTAAGGTGTGGAGAGAATAACATTTAGTTGAACGTGTGTCAGTGTGTTGGAGAGTTCTTGTAGAAGTTTGTGGGACATGTTATGGAGAGAGCAGACTGCAGTTGTGTGGAGTTCGGACAAACTGCCATCTTTAATTCATAAAGAGCCAGGCAATCTCTGAACATAACAGTTCAAAAAGACAGAGCGATGCAAGCAGCAACAGCAAAGGGAAACAAAGGACAAGAAAATAAAAACAGCTCAGCAGTGGGTGACCTTGCTTTAAGAGAGGACAAGCCAGCCTGTCATGTGTATGATAACAGATTCCCCCCAGGGTGCAGTCACGTCTGTGCAATATGCCCACTTTATTTGTCTTATACTTCAGAGAATACAGTTTAATGGTTCAAGGGGATTCTCCATTACCTTTACACACCCATAATATGTTACTAGTCAAGAGGAATGTTAATCTGACAGCGCAGTTACTCAGTGTCTTTTATAGCTGTGGAAATACAATGTTGTTTGGCATTAAAGTTAAATGCAATGGAGTTACCAGTAACGCTGTCATTGTGCTTACATGCATTAAACAAAAGAGGCACAATAATATGCTTCATGTTTATGTGTTTCAGGAAAAAGTAAATGCGAGAAACTGGCATAAAACTGAAACACATGTGTTTGTGAGATCTGGTTGCATGTAAAGGACTGCAAACAGACAAACACGACTGAAACACTGAAAGCAGCAAAATAAAGGATGCGCTGAAGTGTCAAGAGCAGCAGTTTCTGAAATGACCACTTGAGTCGAGTTGCAAAAGTGAGTCAGTGTCCGAAGAGCTCAGACTCAACAGCAGAAATAAACGTTTACAGCCTGGTACAACCAAATGGCTTCACTGTCTGTCCCCCTGTTCAAGGAAACCGTATAGTGGGTGGTTTCATATGGCTCATTTAAATCATAACAATGCTGGGTCTGTCCAACTATTGGACCATAACAGGTGGTGACTCCTAATTTCTTTGATGATACCTAGGATTCACATTTAATGCCACATGTATGTGAACATCTCACACAAGTCATCTGCTAATGTTTAAGGTTACCAGATGCCATAAACTGTGGTTCAGACATCCTAGTTGCACTCAGGAGGAACTCTTGTGCCCGTCATAGTCCTCTGACATTTCATGTCCATCATCAGATCAGTGGTTCAGCTTGTCCAGTACTGTGGTTTACAAATCAATGCTCTACCAGGAAAACAAATGAGATTTTCAACAGCTGCAGCAGAATTTCTTGAATCTTAAAAGCAAATGTTGGCATCATGCTAATCGACTAGCATCAGCATGTGAGCACTGTGAGTTGCTCAGTCTTACAGAGGTACAGTGCTACTCGGATTTGAAGAGGATAAAACTGAAGTTGCTAATCCTGTAAATGTCTGGTGTGGTGGCTGATTTGTCACTATGGATTTGCAGTCATTAATAATAAACTAATAACAAATACAAACAAATGCCTAGCCTGAGCTGCACTCTCACATTTACATATTTACTGAGGTATAATGAGGAACAACAACACAATATTGCACCCTGTCTGTAGCCCGTGTCTGTAGTCATTTGCACTTTTTCTCGTGGTACACCTGAGTGAACATGCTGAGTATAACTAACATAGCACAGCGACTCTGTCACCAATGATCTGTAAAGCAACCATGTGTCGACCCTGAAGCTACGAACAACCTTGTGTGAATTACATAAACATACACAGTCGGATGCTACATTATTCCAAAGACAAACCGATGTGTTCGACAACAAGAGCAGACAAATAAATCCCTGAGGTGAAACCATCTTGATTGTTCTCTTTCAGTCTCCTCTCTAATTTCTCATTACTGTTGTCTATTTGTTGTTTTCTTGTTCTAATCTTTGTCTTGGGAGGTGACTGAAATCATCCCTTCAACTCTCCTCATCCCCTGGAAAAACACATTAGTGGGGATACATTATTCAATATACTACACACAATGCTGCAGCTGCCTGGGAGGTGAATGAAACAGACGGGACGCTGTGTATTCTTGTTTGACTTGGTTAACGTGATAACTGACTTCCACAAGCATCTTCCAGTGAAGCTCTGCTCTGTACTGATAACAAGACAGCAACCTCCAAAACAAAACAGCAACAGCAACAACAGATTCATTAAAAAAGAGAGAGATTTAAGACAAATGCCTTCCTTTTGTAAACTTAAATGAGATAAAACTCATGGCCATCACCTTTAGGGCTGTAATGGCTCTCATCTGTGTTTAAACTCGGGATAGAACAAACTATCGTCAATATAGTTGATGTGTACTTAAAGATGTACAAAAAAGAGACAAAAAAAATCTAACTTGATGGAAAGAAATGATTCAAAAGCATTTGGTGTGTGTTAAGGGGTGAGCAGACTGCCATTGTGAGTTTAAAAATCTTTCTTTTAGTGTAAATTTAGAACCAATGATGAAATTATTGCTGCTTCTGTCACCCACCAGAGAGTTTCAAACATCTTTAGAAATATCCAAACTTTTTTTTTTTCCAATCCTTGAAAATCTTGTAATAGAATTAAACATCTCATACGTGCTGCCTTGTGTTTATTGTTGGGTTTTGAGCCTTGGATGAGGCTTTTAAAACTAAAAATCTAATTTTAATAGTCCAGAGGATTATCAAAAGAGATTTACACTGTCTTTAAAAAATAACCATACAGTGTATGAGTAATAATGAATCAACTTGCTTTGTATGTACATCTCTTGTTAATGAGTAGTGGCGGGCTGGTGATGGTTCAGTTTGTCTGTGTCTTCATGTGTGGACTGCATTAAATAAAAGAAGGGCTATGGTGAGACCTGGACAAATACACTTTTTCCTTATATCTTACACTTACCAACAGAAAATGTTATATTAATGATACCACTTAATGTTTTGATGACGCTCTGATTCACCTGTGACATGACTCCTTTGTGAAAAACATCACAGTGGTCTATGACCCTTTTTAAACACACATTTAAGAGCAAGTCCTTCAGGTTAATTTAGAAGACAGCAACAAGGAGGAGTACTGCATCTATTGTATTAAAACATTGTGCAACATGTTTTGCACCCTGAATCATCACATGCAAAGCAACAGTGCTACAGACAGACAAGAAAACAGAAAAGGATCAAGAGAAAGGTGAAAGACAGAATGAAAGAAACAGGACTTGTCCTAGTCTGCGAGGACAAAAGGATGCTTTGTCAAAGGTCACAGAACAAAACTGTCTGCATAATAGATTGAATGAGTAAACAATCATTAAAAAAAGAGAGACTGAGGATTGTGAACAAATATCAAACAGGATGGACTGACACATTTAATTCGTAAGGGGCAACTACCTAATGACTGCATGTTGCCTGAATACCTGAGTCCAGAATCTCATTTAGTGAACCAGATTAAAGAAAACCAAGCTGCCTGGTCTGGATATTAGACAAAGGGACACAGGATGATTCCCCTCAGAAATGTATTCAGAGAATTTAATTAATTGGCAGTTAATTGAGGTAGGGAGTCTACACACAATGATTTTGCTTTAAGTGAGTTGATTACAGCGCTACAAGTTTGCTGTCAGTGGTGGGATTTGTGTTGAAATATGTAAATAAATAGGCACCATCAACACAGTGTCCTGCATTTATTAATGTGATCTGCAAATTACTATTGTGCTATTTGTGCTGCTCCTCTGACTTTATCTCTCCCACTTTCTCACATTGTCAATTTCCCTTCACTCTTAATTTTCAACATCGGCTTGTTTGCTGCGTACTTCGTCTCCTTAAGATTCGTTGTGATTCTGTCACTCTGCCTTTCATCAGCCTTTCTCCTCAGCGACTACCATCCACTACACTCTGGGGGACTAAGTGACCTTCATCTGAGACATAGCTCTTTTTTAAAATGCTGATCCTCAAGTCTAACCACCAAACTACTCATTTTCAAGCTCTCGTTGCTTCAGTAACTTAGACTCTTTAGTTTAAAATGATCCCTCTTTATGGAACTAAAGGTTTTAACTAAAGCTGATATCAGGTTGGCCTTGACAAACCCAACAGTCAGTGTTAGGAGCTTGTACTTATCCTCACAAAGTTTGCTGCTAAACATAAAACTGAAAAACGAGCCTCTCCCATCTGGATTATGACATTTGGAACTAAGAGGACACTATAGAGAAATAAGTGGGCTCAAGACAGGCAAACGAAGCAATTGGTTTGGAGCCCAGTGGGGAAAAAAAGACCAATACTTAGACTTATGCAGGCCCCACAGTACAGAACAAAAATCATGGGCAACCATCTGAGGGACCTCAGCTATCTTTGGAAAATACAGAATAGACAGAATATTATCCCACCCTGATCATGTAGTTTGCAGTGAACTTGTAATCATGCTCTTAGGTCGGAGTTATTATGTGTCAGTATGGAAAAAAATAAATAAATAAATGTTACGCAAATTCTTTTATCCCGTCCACCATAAGGCTGCTAAATGCACATATTCATAACGAACTGTGAACCGTTTATCCTGCATCTTGCCCCACTGTGCGTCACTAGCTGTGGCTGGTACTGATGATGCTCAACTCTGGATGTTAATTCTGTGTACTGTTTATCTCTTTTATAATGTATTTTGTTCTGGTTTGTTATGGACAGGTTGACTGCAAAAATGTATTGCCTCTGTGAGACTAACAAAGTGAACTGAATCTGAATCCTTCTCCCATTGTTCGTCTTTGCACTGTCTCTGGTTCTTACACTGCTGTCAGCACTGTCTGCACCATTTGCACTGTTTGTATAGTCTGTACCCCAGACTGCCACTCGGTTGCTGCTCACTGACCAGACTGTGCACACCACTGTGTAAACGAATGGATGGGTCAAACAGATGTGCGATCAGTGAAGTGTATTGTACTTAGTCATCTGTCTTCATGTCGCTCCATCATCCTAGAAGAATGTCCTGTCATCTCACTATGCACTGCATCTGCTATATATGGTTGAAATACATTAAAAAACAGTTTGACCTTTAGTTAATTCAGTGTGGTATGCTAGCGGCTAACAGGCACTAAAGTAGTTAGCCTCAGAAAGCTACAAAGACCTATTTCCATTTTAGTCTTGTAGTCTTCAGACCCAGTCAACTCTAAATCAAGCAAAATCCCCAGAGGTAGTTCATCAGATTCATCTGGATCCACAAAAGAATTTATGCAACTCCCATGTGTAGTACTATTCCAATAAGCAACCTTTGATGAGTAAACCTAGTGGGGTTCCCCGTAAAGAATCAACACTAATGATGTAAGTAACATTCACAGACATAAAAATCAGTGAACGCTCCCAACAACATGATAGAGCTGCACAAATTTGCGTCTCTTCATCAGATTCACTCCCTTCATTGCTAGAAAGGTGGATGCAGTGCAGCTCTGCCTATTTACATGACTAGAAACCGCCGCCTCCTCGGCTGTTTCCTTAAAAAAATCTCTTGGGTCTTGTGAGATGAAGAAGATGACTTTAGGCGAGCAGAGACAGTTTGCATGCTAAAGCTCGCATTAATGTGCCATTTTTCATATGCACACTCTCAGTTTTATAACATAAAACGTATAGTTCTCTGCATATTACTAGATACAGGGAACGGCCAGACTTATTGGCTTCTGTCAGTCTACGCTTCACATTAAACTGATTTACATATTCATTACATCCAGTTCCATGTATCTGTATGCATAATGAAATTACAGAGCTGGGATTTGAGGATTAATCGAGAGAAAATGACTGAGTGGAGCCTGAATCTGGCCTCACAGTATGGTTTGTGTGCATGTGAGTGCCGCAGCATGGTGCCATGTACTCCCACCGGCCATCTGTACCTGCTGTTCATTTTCTCTGGTGTGTACAGGTAGAACATGGCAACCAAGCCTGCACTTGCCAACTCAACATGGTTACCTGGCTTATCTTATGCGCAGAGACACACTCACGCTAACACGTGTTTTTGAGCACTTAATATTTAATCAGTATTTAATGAAACAATATTTAATCAGATGCTGCTTTCTGAAGGTATGGCCTGTCTATATTCACTGTGCTCGGTTTGGTTTCTGTTCACTGTTTGCTCGAGGCAGATGTCATGTCAGACAGGTTGTACAGCTCACAGATGCTCTCTCTCACCCGAACATTATAATGAGCCTGGCCTCCACCTGGTAGTACAAAGGCACAAGTCAGTGGGCTGCCACTGGGGTTTTGGTCTCGAAACATGGTGGCGAATCCAGGACGTGTGTCCAAAAACAACATGCAAACCTGTAAAAATGAGAGGTGAGACAGTGGTTGTGCATTTGCCAAATAAATTATGTTCCGTGTCTCCGTCTAGTTTGTTAATTGTTAATTTGTTTTGTCTGTTGTGTGCAACAGAACCAAGCTGTGAGCACAGTCTGACAAATTAGTATCTTTTGTATGGATAACAAATAAAAAAAAAAAAAAAAAAAAAAAAAATAGAAGAGTTTTCTATTTAGACTCAACTTTATTGATCCCTTTGGGATGACTCCCTCAGGGAAATTGAATTGTGTTACTCATTAATTAGAGTTAACACATTATAAGAATCATTGGGATTTGTTGGGGACTGTTTTTCAGCTCAGTTTTTGGCCACTGAAATAGTTCTTAGAAGAAATCTCAGGCTCCTTAACTGCTAAATGCCCACTGGTGTTCCCACAGACAATAGAAATGTGAAATATTTTAGTTTGGTTATAAAATTTAAATCTGTTTGCCAAATGAAAAAAAAAAAATGATAATGATGGGACAAAGAAAATTTAACAGCGAGCTTAAAGGTGTCAACTTTGAAGACTAGTAATGATATTTAATAATATAACTACTAGTTGAATACCTGTTGCCTCCACTGCAAGCAAGCAGGAGAAACATCCGTGTAATAGCATGAAAAAAGACTGAAGCGCTACAGTGTTTGAATTGCATTTTCTGTGCCATTTGTGAAATATGCATGCAACACGGAGGGCTCTACGGATGTAGACCCACATCCTCTGCAGATGTAAAGGGCTCAGTTCAAGGTAACGAAAACACGACGATTCTTATTTTCCAACAGTCATACAATATTCAGTTTCTGCAAGTAAATCCCCTACATCCTAAACATGAGTTATACACCAGCAGAGCTGCAATATTGATTTAGAACATTTTGAATGTGTGCAGGCCATATATACTGTATTTCATCTGTGTGTTATCTTAAACTAAATCAATTAATATAAATGTTGACGAACGCTATTGTAAAGGGCCAAATTAGCAGTAAAGGGAACAGTGCATTTTCTGAAAAAAAAAATATATACCTATTTTGCATATTTGTTATAAAACAGTAACATTCTGTACAGTGGCTTTATAACACACTAAAAAGGTCATTTATTGTTAACCCCGCTGGCAGTAGTATAATCTAAAATCTATAAATGACAATAATTTATTGTAATTCATTAAATACCGTAGAGTTGATTACTGTAGGAAGACTCCAGACTTTACAGGCAGTAACCCTGCTGCCAGAAGTTTATTCCATCGGTTGTTTCACATAAATCTGAAAAGTCAATGTAAAAACCCATGCGAGCTTTTGTGAGAAATTGTGTAAATGTAACAACCACCATGTTAGATGGAACGTGGTGGTTATACACAACCATACAAACTTCTCATGAGTTCTCTGACTCTCTCCTTCCACTCTCCTTGATCTCGGAGGAACTTTACTTGTGCTGAGTGCACAGAAAGCACACGCTGATTCACTCCAGCGCTGCGGCTTGTTTGTGTAATCATGCATGCGTGAGTGATTTGTGACACTGAGAGCAAAAAGTGCAAAACCAGAAGCAACTGAAAAAGTGGGGTGATTTCTGAGATGGATCGAGGGCTGGATTCAGAGTTAAAGAAGAAGAGGTAACAGAACAAATGGAGTAACTGTGGCAGCAGGAGACATATTTTGATTGCGGAAGCCCTCCTCTAACCGAATTCCTCTGCCGTTTTTTAGTTTCTCATTCAATTCCCTTGGCTGAGGATGATGCAAATTTAATTTAACACTTTTCATTCGCAGCTCATTTACAGCAATCCGTCCTCCCTACCTCTGTCGACTCTCTGGTGGATTCAAAACTAATTCATTATGCACGTGTTTGTGTGTGTGTGCTCCCCGTGAGAAACCTTGCATTCATGTCACACTCCTTTATTGTCTTTTGTCCTCCAACATTTCATGTAACCCCTACAGTATCCTGCACGTATGAATGTGGAAATAAATTTGCGGGTGCAGCATATCAAAGAGCTCCGCAGTGTATTGTACATGTGCCGGTTCCCATCCTCTCTAGTCCCTAAAGATGTAATCAAACAAATGATGTAATCATATGCATCAGAGAGTCTCAATGAAAGCCACTTAATAGAGTCACATCACGAAACTCAATAGTGGACTTCAAATAAAGGCATTACTAAAAAAAAATTAACATATCAAACCAGCGTCTGTTTTAGAAGTTGCTACATTCATCCTGAATTTCTCTTTATTGTACCAGAAAACTGCGATTTATCTCCCTTTTAACATAATATTGTGGAAATGGTCGGCTGGAGAAGTGCAATAAAATGCAAGAAAAAAGACTTTATTCCCTCTGTGGCAGCCTCGCCACAAACTCATACTTACATTATATCTGTGCTTCCGCTATTTCCCCCATGACCCATTTATCAAGCAGCGCTAAACGACCTTCCTATAGTGGAATAAAAGGTAAGAGATGGCTTGCAGGGTGTGCTTTTCAAAAAACTCAGTGCTGCAACATATTCATCGTCAGAAGCATCCGGACAGTTTCTGGAGGGTCACTCCAGCCTTGGATGCGCCTGCTAAAGGAAGAGGAGAAGGAGGCTGAGATGGGAGAGCTTTGATTGAGTGAAAAAAGGTCAGTGCCTGTGACTGTGCTCAGAAATTGCAGGTCACTGATGGGTGAGTGAGCATCTACTGTACACTGAAATTCACTTAAAACGCAGAGGCACAAACTGTGGGGAAATTGTTTGTGGTCATTTAAAGGGGTAGGTTACAGGCAGCTAGGGTTCATCTCTGCTGTCAATATACTCATGATGTGGTAAAACGGGGTTCTTTCCTCTTCCGGGCTGAGGAGCCCATTCATGTGGGATGGATGTTTTTGTTTGTTTTTTGCTGGGCAGAAATGCACTCTACATTCATCTTAGTAAGAGGCTAATGTTAGATGGTTTCTAATTTTTATCTACATATTCTCCATCTATGTGATCCAAAAGGCATCTTTACGTCGTATGTCATTGTGTTATGACTATTTAGCACGACTTAAGGCTCTGTCTTTTTGGAGTGGCCAAGGCTGAAGTGTGTTTGAAGGTAATTTAGATTTATTATATCGATCTAACGAAGGACAAATTTCCTTAAACCAAATAAACTGTTTTATTAACGACTTTCGGGACAAAAATTAAGTGCGGTCACTGATTCAAGCAGAGCAGACTGCCTTCACCTCATCCATCATAGTTTACTAATCTCTTTTATATACTGTCTGTGTTACTAATGTGCGGAGAGTTTTATCACTTCTCAGGGTGAGAAATGTCATGTGTGGTGTGTGAGCATGAACGTGAAATGCACGTGTCCCACACTGGACTTGAAGGCCCAGTTTAATTCATATTTGATATAGTCATTAATATTATTTTTTAACACACAAGTGCATCTCAGTAGCTTTGTGGTGTAGCTTTGTGGAGTATTTTGCAAATAGGCTTTAGTGCATAACTGCAAATTGGTCTTAATTTCTTTTCTCCATTTCAGAATTCCAGTCATTTCAAAACCACTTTCAATTTCAAATGAAGGATAACAGTCCAAATAAGTGTCCAAACAGCGAATTAGAAAAGTATTTTCAATGTAAATTCTTGGTGAAATAATTATCTGGTCTTCTATTGGGTTCAAATAATAGTTTTTCAGACACTTATAGCTCATTTGACCTGCCAGGCAACGTCCGCAGGATCCTTGATGAAGTTTTCTTATAGTCCCAATGTTGTTTTCATACTGACTTCTTTTTGTATGCATACTAATTAAGAATAATGTGTGAGTGCTGGCAGCTGATTTTCTGTCCTGGGAAGCATTTGACTTATGGTCAAAAAGTGGATACAAACCCTTTAAGTCTTTAATGGTAATGTATGCAGCAAATTGGATCCTACTGTATACTGCACTGAAAACAAAAATTACACATTGCAATTGCAAATTAGAAGGAAGAATCCATGCTGCAGTCAATGAAACATGTGTTATGCAACAGTGAAGTCAATGTTACTACTAAATAAACAATAATAATCTACAATTGCATAGAAACAATAAAACATTCCATTATCACATTTCCACTAAGGTGGAATGAAAGTGTTTTTATCTTAGGAGCGTGTGGAAAAGCAAACACATTTTGCTGAGTACATATGAAAGGTAGCAGAGATCTAAGGCTCTGATGTTTACCAAAGCAGAAAATAATGCTATAGCTGCAGGGCAGAGTTTTATTTGGCAGTGTTACAGAGGTGATTAAAGCCCATCATTAAAAGAAAATTTGCAAGTAATTGCATCATCTGTCAATGATGTCTAAACAGAGAAAAAGAGGAAGTCTTCTTTGAAAATTAAATACTGAAAATGAAGACTAGAAAGAAATGGTAAGAAAAAAAGAATGGTGTCATTGATGACGGTGTAATTCCTCTAGTTTTACTTTTTTTTTTTTTTTTTTTTTACTTCCTGCATAGTCAGGTGTGAAATAACTGATTCCATTGCAGTTGTGGCTGCTGAATGCCACTTTTACGCTTGAAGTGATCAAGAACTTGACAGCTAATGCGCGTGATCACACTGAAGTGCTGAGCACATATTGGTTGCTATGCTCGTTCACAGTTGCTGAGCTGGACATGGGTACAATAAATAGATAGACTAGTTGGCTCCGTTCCATGAGGTCTTATTTTCTTGCTCTTAAAATATTCCCATGAAGCCTAAGTTTGTCCTTCATGTAAATTCAAAGTGACAAAGTCTGGAATGCTGAATGTTTGCGGATGAGTGTTTGAACAAAGAAACAATGCAAGCAATACTACTTTAGTCCTTTGAAAAGTATTGATGGCATTATTGCTACAGGGCTTGTTGCCATGGAAGCAAAATCTGATCTGAGTGTCCTGGAAAATGCAGGAGGCATCCACAGGTCTTGGGGGGGGGGGGAATCAGTTTCTAAATAAAGTATTTGCAGTCAAAGAAAAGCATATTTGTCACTTGGTTTCTCTTTATATTTATCACTACAGATTAGTTTTTTACTGCCCACATGCAAGATATTTCACGCTGCTTCAAATGTTAAGCACAAGAGTGAGGCTGAAGATACAACATCTATTTTAAGTCTGCTTCCTTATTTTTAAGTCTGATCAGTGGCATCCTTGGATCTCCCCAAGTTCTCTTGATCACATAAAACCTGTCATGCACACGGTGACACACAGTGACAAACGTGCACTCATTTACCAAAACAGTAGGCACACTAATAAAAATGAACGCAGTCTTGCACTAAATCCCTCTTCAGTCAACAGCTCTCTCAGTTATGTTTAACAATTGCTGAATACCATAACCTTCACGAAGATACATTTTAGGGCAAAACTATTATATTAGGATGCATTTGTACCTATTGAAGATGACATGAGAATGTGACTGAGTCCGCTGGAAGATGTCGTTTGGCCACCTCTTTACCAAGACATCTTTTTTTCCAACTTAGCTCCACTCGTGTTCCACTTCTTCTGCATTGCATTGCAGTAGCCAGGGCAACCATGCTGAGCTTCGTTACACCTATGAGTAACTAGAGTTCATCTGTCATCTTAATCATTACACCTACCGGTACGATCATGACTACAGCAGTCTTGTGTGTTTTGGTGCATGGACATCTTTATGTGGCTGTGTGTGTGTGTGTGTGTGTGTGTGTGTGTGCTCTCACGTGGGTGCTGTTTGCCTCGGTAAGTCATTATTCCTGACTAAAATCTTTGGCTCTGGTACCTTTTGACGGATCCTGCTGGCTGTATTCACTTTGTGTTGCGGAGTCTTTTGACGGGAGGCTATGCAACCTCAGTGCCACACAGTGAGAGCCACAATGGGGGATGAGACTCACGCCCTGCTCAGTTTGTGGAGGAAGTAGGGGCATGTTTGAGACTTCTTGGCAAGCGATGAAGTGTTGTTGGTCTAGGCGAGGTCCTCAGAGGTGTGCACCTCCAGAAACTTTCTGCAGCCTGATCTCTCCACAGCAGCACCATTGATAGTGAGTGAGGAGATGCTGTTAGCGTCTTGTCCTGAAATCAACAACAGTCTCTTAGGCTGAGGAAGAGATTGTTGTTTTCACACCACTGGCCCAGTTGCCTCACCTCCTTCCTGTAGTTGGCTACATCATTGTTAGTGATGAGGCCCACCATAGTCGTGTCGTCTGCAAACCTGATGATGCGGTTGGTGCTGTGGGTTGGTACTCAGTCGTGGGTCAGCAGGGTGAAGAGCAGCAGGATGACTGTGTTGAATACTGAACTAACATCTAAAGATGACATTCGCTTGCATGAGTCCAGGTGAGTGAGGGCTGTATGAAGAGAAGCTGAAATACTGTCCTGTGTGGACCTGAAACAGGTCATGGTAGGGACAGAGGATGGATTGATGTTCTGCATGACCAGCCAGTGTACTTCATCATGATGGAGGTCAGTGCTTCTGACGAAGGTCTTTGTAGCTGGATGGGTGGGGCTTCCTTGTGGTTGGTATTATTGTTGTGGCTTTGAAGAACAAGGTGATATAGAACACGTCAATGAGAACATCCTAGAACTCCTCAGCACAGTCCTTAATCCGTGAGTTGATCCTGGAGAGAGTCCTCTTCATATTTGCTGGAGCCAGACACACACAGTTTGCTGGCCTCCGGGAGGAGTATTCTTCTGTTGTTGTCAAGAGTTGAAGTGAAATCAAGTGAGATTAATGAGAACTGTGGTGGAAAAATTCAACTCCGATAGAGAAATGTGTTTCCAGTGTTACCGTGCAGCTTCTCCAACGGATATCTAATTAACATTTCCTAGATTTTTGAGTGTTCATCTGAGATAATATGAAACCAGAATGTCAAGTGAAGACAGAGTGTTTAGTAATCCAATCATCTGCAAGAGACAAATAATTAAAAAGAGAGGAGGGTAAGAGCTTCCTAAGCATCCACAATACTATCCAAAAAACAGATGCTACTAAAACCACCAATCTTTCTCTCCGTTGCTTTAGCAAGAGAAGAAATATCACAGTAGTTTTGACAAACTGAACCATGCAAATGTTTTTATTTATCACAGATAATATTTTAATTTTCTTTAATTATTATTCCCTTTTGTTATCTTGTTTTTTTTTTGTTTTTTGAGCTTTCATCTCATTCTGCTGCATTATTCGGCCCTGGAAAGATGTCAATAAAGTCTCCTGACATCTGAACAGACTGCTTTAATCTGAGCAAATCTGAAGTACTTCAGGCATCAGGTACAGCTGTTACAAAGGGATTTGTTTCATGCCTCCAGTCAAAGAAGCAGGTTACCTGTAGTATAAATCTTTAAAAGACAGTTTTATTCATTCATTAACTACAACACTGACATGCACACCTACGGCCAATTTAGACCCATGGGTTAACCCAATCAGCATGCCTTTGGAGGAGGAAGAGGAAAAACAGGAGAAAACCACGCGGGCACACGGAGAACAAAACTCCACACAGAGAGGCCCCGGACAACCGAGGTTAGGACGTAAAAACTACTTAGTAAACCACTAAACCAGAGTGCTGCCAAAATACTCTTCATAACATCACCTTCCTAATATTGTGTAGGTCCCATTTGTGCCTCCAGAACAATTCCATTAATGTCCCAGCAGAACACTGAATCATCATAGGATGTTATTTACTTTACTCCATTTACTACTAAGTGGTCATAATATTATACATGGTCAGTGTATATTAAAGATGGTGTTAAACATACAGAACAGACAAATTTGAAGTGAAAGCATCAGTAGATGAGCAGCGTTGGAACAACATTAAAAGAACAAGAACAGAGATGAGCCATGCAAGTTTCATGAAGAAGATAGGGGGTGGAGGTCAGTGAGTCAGTATTCAGTCAGCGTTCATACTTTTAAGCTGCAGCAACACAGTTGTGACCGAAGAGGCCACAGGTTCATTTCCCTCAATGGGTTTCATCATAATGCTTTATTAATAAATGCTAAAGGCCAGATGAGAGCCCTACAGCAGCTTTCCGAGGAACGAGAACTGTGCATTTGATATTATATTATGTAATATGTCCATGAACTAGTGTATGTTTCAGCACATATGCTCAAACCATTGGCTAAAAACGATATATGCTTTTGCATATGCAGGATGGAAACAATGCCTTAAACTAAAATATCAGATTCTGCATTTCAGTATATTTCACCTATAAACCTTTGTCTGCTGAATTGAAATGGGAACTAAATGAACATGAAAACAAGATTTAAAAACTGAGTGAAAGTGCGGCTAAATGTGAAATGCTGTAGAGTAGCTGACTGCACCGACAGATATCAAAGACAGAGAGGTGAAGCAGAAACAGAAGATAAGGAAGCCGATGGCTGCAATTTGGCATAAATAAGCCTTTCTCCCCATGTTTCACAGCCAGAGAAGCACAGCAGTAATTAATATTGATAACTGCAACGGCGTGATTCATTTCAGTGTTAAAACCTTAGTATTAGGCATGCTGGCTCTCATGATATGGACATCATTAACACCCCCGCAGAAAATTTCTCTTTTGAAATCCTGCTGTTCAAAACTACATGCATTATGAAATATAATGTATGTGGTTTTGAGCAGGGTGATGGAATATTTTATGTGTGGGTTTGTGTGCATGCATGTGCATGAGGGTTTACCTGCCCACACAAGTGCATACAAACATGCATTTCTTCAGGCGGTTTCACACTCTTCTCTTTTATACTGCTTGTCTGTGGATCAACAAAAAGATACATGCATGTGAGGAAGTGCACATATTGCCTTTCTCACTGCCTTGACAGGTTTGCTTAAGCTCTCAGAGAGAGTGAACATAGTTTTATAAACTGAGACTCTGACATCAGCATGTCAGGCAGAAGAGGCTTGGTCAGCATATTGCTGCACAACATACGGGCAGATCTATAAAGGTCCATTGGTGGTATTTATACAGTATGTTGGCCTGTGACAAGAGGCATTCATTTTCAAAATGTTAATCAAAAATAGTGCTGCGCTGCTCCAAAAGCATTTTGGGGAGTGTTATAGATCACTTGCAGGAGATAATGTAGCTGTCGTGTGGCAAAATCCTTTATAATGTTTTTAAATAAGATTTTCCCCTGTGTGTTCTGGGCAGTGGGGGTCACCTTTTTATGTGCAGGCCCTTGTTATGTTTGTTCTCTCATACATGTGTATGAGGACACACAAATGTCCCTGCCAGTGGGTTCACACCCTTCCACAAGCCTGCAAGCTCAGATTTGACTTTGAAATGGGTTCATGAGGAACAAAATACTTTCACCGTGTTTGTGGGAACTCAAGGACAAACAACCATCACAGCAAGTAACAATAACTGAGAAGTGAAACTCATTTTTTACCTTATTTTTGTGGTTTCTGAGAAAACTCAACAGGACACTATAACCGTGGTCTCTTCGCATCTTCTCTTCTCTGCCTGTCTCTTGATACCAAGGACAAAGCAGAAGAAAAATAACACATGACAGTGTTCGTTTCAGGGTCATTGCACTGAATTATTTCATCTTAAAGGAACAGTTGACTGATTTCTGAAGATATAGAAACAAAAGCAAAACGCAGTATATGAATATGAATAGAGAAATGATCTGATCAAACCTCATATTGTCACAGCACACAGTCATTATAGGGGTTAATACTGTATTTTCTTATGTAACGTAACAAGGTTTATGTCACCCCTCTCAATCTGACTGAAAACTCCATCTGATCAGACCAGTCTGTTTTGATTGAGATTATTATGTTTGGCATTTTTATTCAGCATGGGCTTTTATTCTGATTAAATCAGTGTCCATGTAAATACAGAAACTGAGGGTGAGAAGACGGGACAATCTGGTTGAAAAGAGGATAAGACAAACATACAAACAATACTAGAAAACTAATTGTTTAGGTGTGTTATGCTCATTCTGTTCACATGACTCTATGAACGTCTATCTTTAGTCCCTCAGCAAAATATAAAGGTTTCCCAGGCATCACTCCTGCGCATGATGGTTACAAAACGTGCAATTAAAAATAGCAAACGCAGTCATTATTCATTCAGAATAGGGGTTCTTTATCTTGAAGGCCACAGACATGTTGATTTCAGTTTTACGTTATATGTGACAGTAACTACTTAACAGTACTGACTAATAGTGAGTATTACGAATATTAAGTGTCACATGTGTAGAAAATAAATGTTGCAGAGAAATGGCGAAGCAGACAACCAAACACTGCACAAAATATCGTACAAAATAGATGAGTGATCTGATGCTTTAACACAAACAAACACATCCATCCACATCCTATCCCAGCGGTGAACTGTGTTCTTATTTCTCACCATCCCGCTTGTTTATTCAGTCATTAAGGTTCCCCCCGTGGGCAACTTTTATCTTTCCGTATTGCTGTTTTATTATAGTTAACACTGATGCTGATCATCAGACAGATAAGGCGAACGCTGTCACGTCTGCCTCCCTGTTGTTGACTTGTTATTGTGCGCTGCTGTTTTCTCATTCTGTTAAGAGATCCTCTCAGAGTAACGAGGCAATGAGCTGAGACTTAAGCAGAAAACATCATTTGCCTTTGTTTGTTTGTTTGGACTGTTAAATACTCACATCCTTTAAGACTCCGCTCAACAAATAGGCTCTTCCGTATTTGTGTATTTTAACATCAATGATCGTGAGGATTGCAGTAGGATGGAAACAGTAGGGTTACAGTTCCTTGTATGCTGATGAGAGCGGATGAGAGAATTCACTGAGTTAAGACCACAAGCTGAATCAGCTCCTGACAATTTCAGGACTTTAATCTCTTGGATGTGTCTTGAGCAAGTGCACAAAATCCCCCGGGGACTTGCATAGCTCCAAGTGTGCTCACTAATATATGTGTGTTCAAATATATGGTCTAAATGCAAATATACAGTGGCCTATTACGCAGATCTGCTTGGGATATTTTTATACGATGAATAAAAGGGAAAGAAGAAAACTGTAAAGTATAAGTAGAAAGCAAAGTATAAGGTTTTAACACATGTTTGCTTTATGTTGTGCTTATCAGGTGTCATTTGTCTGGAAATGTTCTATTGCATGTTGAAAAAAAAAAACAATATTGTCATCATAATATTAATTTTGTCAATTTATACCACATGGCCATGGAGTCTGAAAATTCAATGTCTCCACAGACCATTTTACCATATGTAATAGGGTGAAATATTTTGAATTAGATTTCAGTGTAAAAAAAAATTGTTGAACAAATTGAAATAACAAAAGGAAAAGAAAACACTGTAAATTCTGCCCATAGCAGCCGCTATTTCTAATATAGTCCTCATGCTATCTCGGCAATCCTGAAGATTGTTTTTTAAAAAACTGTCTAAAAAGTTACCAAGCTACCACCAAATGAGTTAACCCGATGGTGAGTGGGCCATAAAAGTGTTGAGAGTATTTTATGAAGATGTGTTCAGGACACTTTTCACTAGTGTTTATTAAAAATGCATCTGCAAGACAATCATTTGTTTTTACAATCACTGCTGAAGCCTTGCATAGCATAAAATCAGACCTAAGAATGACAAAATTCTTTGACCTGTAGTGTTAAACCACTTTCACAGCTACCACACGTAAAGATTGTCTCCATGATGATTTACATTGTAGGGACATGTAGTTTTTGAAAGGACAGAATGTCCCTGCATCAGTGACCAAATGTGTTGTGACAAACTTTGGAGACACTGTGAAAATGGCAACCCCGCTGTGGCCTTAAATGTTGGCTACTGCGTCTTTGCTCCCTCTTTATTTATGAGTTTTTGTCATTAATCATTTATATGGTACCCCTGAAATACTCATGATGTTAGCTGTTAACTTTGGGCTTAAATTTAATAAAGCCTGGGTCGGCCGTGCAGGAGTGCAGGAGTGAATTTTAATCATTCAAAACAAGCACTAATCTAATGGGGGGAAAAATGATTTTTGTGTACAGCTGCATACATTAATGTCAAAAATTATATTACAGAAGATATAAGGCATTGATCTCGAGAAGCTTTAATAGCCAAACCCATATAATGAAGACAATATACAAACATCTGCTGAATAAAAGACCTGGAGTAAAAAAGGGAAAAAATGTAGCAGTGTTATATGGGTCAAGTATTACAGCCTGAAACACAATTGCCTATTAAAACCACCATCTGCCTTATCTATGCAGTTGTGTTTAGCTGAATTGTGTTCAAAATTGTGAAATCTATCGATTAAATTTGATGGCTCAGGGTCTCTGATGGCTCCAGATGGCTTCAAAGAGCCCGACTAAAACATCTTCTGAACAGCTGCAATGTGTAATATCTGAGAACGGTGACGGAGCTTTCTTTCTCGGTACTAGCTGAGTTGCGCGTATGGAGTCACCAGGATGCTGGTGCTTAGATCGGCGTTCGGTTCTCAAACTGTGTGGGTGCTTGCTATAATGGTATCTGGGCCAGTGATCACAGAGGAGTCAGGAGAACACTCACACTGCAGCACCTCCTTCGTAAACACACGATAACTCTTCATTAGCAGCTCTGTGTTTTTTCCCCGAGTTAAAATATGAACTTTTACTTTGGGTAAAGTTAACTTGATGGTGGGTGTTCTGGAACATAAGCGCCTGTAAATTATGCCTGGCTCTGCTGTAAATGTCAGCGTTTTAAAGCCTGCTTGTATTTATGCAGTATGGTGCATAAAAGGACGTAATTCTTGTGCTTATACCTAGTGACATAAGTCATGTAGAAGGGACAATAAAGCACAAACCAGCCCAGGCAGTATGCTCTGTTGACATTTATAGCTGTTACATTTGTTTTTCTGGTAACACTTTATAGTAACTGCACACTATGGAGCATTAGTAAAGCATTAGTAAACACTGAATTTATCATTTGGGTACTCCTACTCCTTACTCCTATATTAACAGGGGTTGTAGGCATATGTGTGATAACAAATGGGTTATAAATGAATGAATGCATTCCCACTTTAATTAATTGTTAATTAAGGTAGTTATAAACCATTTATTGATAGTAAAATAATTAAGCATTTATAGCACAATTTAAAAAACTGCTTACGAATGTCTATTAATGTAGGAGTAATGGTTTATAAATGTGTTTACTAATGCTCCAGAGGGGGCAGAAAAGTGTAAGCAATTTTCTACACATTTTTATGCAACAGTCATTTTGCCAGTTTTGGAACAATTAGATGAAATACCCTCTTCGCCAGCAGGTCTTCATAGTGTTTTGATGGTGGCTGTGATTCAATGCACATTTCCAAATCAGGGGTAGGGTACAAAACTAACCTTTAACAGACAAAGACACTTTGTGTGTACAGTCTTTTTCACTCCACTGCAGGGACCCCACCTTAAAGTGATTTGCTATCCCAATCCATATTAACTGTACCACTATCAGTATTGTGAATAGTTTAAAAATATATAAGAGCTCATGTTGTGTTAGTCAGATTTACACGCCAGTAGTCATTAACTACAGCTGTTTGTCTGCGTCTGCCATATGCAAATGCCAAAATGGTTTCTGATAAATGTGCCCCTATAAAACCCACTAACAGCCAGTGTTATGGTTTAATTCGACTGTGGTAACCGGTGGTGTCTTTTTAATAAATGGCGCTAGTATTGCTTGCATCCATCAAAACTGGACATCTGACATCCTGGAAGAGACGTGGAAATAATCGGGATCATTTTGCGTCTATCAGCAGGTTAAACTCTCAGTGCTCTTTCTGTCTTCTTGGGACCACATCGGTCCAACATTTTATTTTCTAGTTCCAGTCTTGGTGTGCTAGGTGTTGGAGCACATCGATTTTTTTATTTGGATGACTGACTTTAGAGAAAATACATATATACTGTAAATACAAATGCCTTAACTCAGGGGAAATCTCTCACTGCTGACTCTCTGATCTCCACTGGCCTCTTGCGCAGGGCCAAAACAGCCCCAGGTAATTATACAGAGTAATTACTGGGGCATTTGAAGGAGGCCAAAAGCTAGAAGCTGGGTCACAAGAGCCTTTCCAAGACTGGCAAGAGGAGCTGTTTGCTAAAAGTAATTACCAAAACTTTTCAAACTCTAACCACATCCATTACAGATATCAGAACACGTATATTCGATGGTGTTGAACCTAAGGCTTCCTTCATGGAATCCTATAACCCGAGATATTGTTTATTAACTTCTGCTTTTAATTTGTCACACACTTGGGCTCTTGTCAGCAGAAAACCTCTAAACAACGGCATTAGAAATCCCTTTAAAAGTTTGCTGTTGCTGCGAAAGAAGACTGCAGTTACTACAGTAGCTTGTACTCCCTCTAATGAGACACCTGGGCCTGATCCTCTGCTTGGTTTTGTTTTGTGTCAGAGATGTGAAAGTCACACTCTTGGAGATAAGGTGTAACAGCTGATTTGGCCTTGGTCTTGTGATAGTCATTTACCAAAACCATGATCACATCTCTTTTTAATCCTGCAGTGCAATTTTGTTACTTCTAAACACAAGTATTTTAAAGTACTTTCAACTTTACTTTCAGATTCTTCAGAGTCTGTCTGGTCTGTTAAGATCCTCATCTGGGTCATGGTATATCTGAAATAAAGCAAAAACTAATCAAACTGAATTTGTTTGAGACTTCTTGAATCTGTTTCAGCACGCAAGTGACTTCTTACACAGATGATCCAAATGTAAACCTGGAGTCAGCACTAGTCCTTCAGAACTGAAGAAGACATTTGGATGAGTGATGAAACATCTTCAAGAAAACCCAGACAAGTCCAGTCGCCTTTGCTTTAGCATTGCTTTTGATCTATCCACTGGGAACCGCAGAAACACCCCTGGGGTCCACAAACTTGAAGTTGGCTGTTTTAAAATAAATGCATGTGGTAAGCCTTCCTAGGATTTACCTTTTCAGGGAATACAGAACAATTCCCCAACATCTCCAGTAGAGCTGACTAATAATCAATGACCACAGAGGGCATGTACGATTGCTTTCATCAAGTGTCTACACTGCTATGCCCTTTTAGCAAAGAAAGATTTATGGCTATCCACTTTATGACTTTCTGTGTGATGTTGATATATTTTTCCATAGCTCGGCTGCTGTGCTGTTCTCTGTGGTTTGAAGATTTTTTTTTTTTTTAAAAAGCCTCTTTGTTTTAATGACATTTAAGGGCAGATGTTTGGCAGAGCAGCTTTTCACAAGTTGTACTACATGACCTCCTCTCTGTACCACAAGTCTCCTCTGACAGAAGTGTCGGTGTAACTTATGTCTGGGAGGAGGAAACAGTTGTGACTCATCAGTGAATGGACGTGGGCCTTCTGAGGGCGTCCTGTGGTGTCTGAAATCAGGATCTTTTTAGTGGAGGTCTTTGGGTTTGGAAGTAGGGGTCTCTGTGGATCATCTCACAAATATTTGATCAGTTTGGGATCTAGTGAATTTGGAGGAGAGGTGCTGTGTTTCACGTTTTTTTGAGTTGTGCCTTTGTGTGTGTGTCTGGTCTAGGTGGGTGGTACATGTCTAAGTAACATCCACATGAATGTGGCAAGATGGTTAATCTTATTTACTTCTCCTGTTGGTGGTGTCATTGTTGTGGCTGATTGTTGTATATTCTATGTGTGTGTGTATAAATGTACAAATGTATTCGTATCAGAAGAGGTTTCTTAAAAAAAAAAAAAAAATCCTACCCTGAATGTGGAGAGCAAATGATCACAGTTTTAAGGAAGGAAGGTGACATCTTGATTAAACTGTAGCTGTGGCCACACATAAACTATTTGTTCAAGTTTGAAATTTGATATGGAAGTTTCATATGTTGTTTTATCAGAACGGTGGCAGGTTTCCATATATGTGCTGTAAATACAATAGTGGAAAAACTTCATTAGCTGTAGGTGAACAGTATCTCCTCAGATCGCAAGAGCTATAAATATAAATAGTTTCTTCAGTCAATTGGGGTGAGAGGTGTTTGTTTTTTTTGTATTATGTGGCTTAGCTCACCAAACCCTCCAAGGTTTCATTGTAATACACTCAGCTTTCACATCAGTTGCACATTACTTCCAGCTACATTGTCCCCAATTCCCAATTTGAAACAAACTTGCTGTTGTACAACACTTGACTCTGTGGCCTGGAAACAGGATGTGAATTTCATTTAAAGTTTCAGAAGTAAGAAGCCAGGGTCATGTTCCCCTTTGGCCACTTGGTGTAAAAAATGCATTAGCTCACCCTAACAATGTTTTCTACAAAGGTCTGTGAAAAACATTTCAGCTTGTTAAAATTCTCTGCTCAGGACAGACAAAGCAGAGTGAAATGGAGAACATTTGTTTCTCCCACAAGGTGGAAGGAAATTGGAGCACCCAGAGAAAGCCCACGCAGACGCAGGGAGAACAGGGTTAGGGACCTTCTCACTGGGAGGCATCAGTGAAGCTCAGAGCCCCTGTGCTGCCCCATACAGAGGTCTAATATTCAAAAGAAGTTCAATTTACACGCTCCACATGCTTCCATAACATGGCACATTGCCATTTATTGGCCCAAAGGTGCAATTAGAGTGTATGTGAAGTGTGTTTGAAGATGATGACATATTTATGTGTTTTCACGATAAAAAAAAACAACTACAAAAAAAGTATTTGGCATCGGACGCACAGAAACAAATCCTAAACAAACTTAGCTCACACACTTTGACTTGAATAAGAATAGAAGGTTAATCGAACAGTGCAAAAGTGCAATTTCAAGTTCACAAAAGTACACTGACATGACTACAGCAGAAAAATGAGTGAGACTCATGCAAAACATTACATTACTTCAACTACTACTGCTACACTTAGATTGAATTTTCCCAAGGAAAGTAATAAAGATTCTGTAGCCGAGCTATGAACTGCAAAACAACTTGTACACAGTTTAAAGCAAGATTTAATTTACAGTCACTGATTAACTGAACTGAACTGACTAATTGATTTATTGTAACAGTAATTAACATGTTTCACTTTGCATATTGTGAACACGCTTTGCATATTGTGCATGTTGTTGTGGTTATTTCAGCCTATACTCTCTTTCCTTGTTTCTCTCAATCACCTACCTCCATGTCTCCTCTCTGACCAGCATGAACACTGTGAACTTTGCTTACTGAAGGTAAAATTCTGCTGCATTCAACGAAACACTTCTTCAGAACCTCTTCCAAGCTCATTTACACAGCGTACACTGCCAGTATGAGCACACACAAACAAACACCCAGCGAGAAACCCTGCTGGCAGGTGATCCCTCACAGCCTAGGAGAGGGTGTTGTTACTTGATGGACAGATCCATCACTGACTGGAAAGTGAAAGAACTGTCAGGACGAGGGAGGGAGGGAGAGAGGGAGGGAGGCCTGTGTTTGGCCGACTGACGTTGAGGTAATCAAGGGAGTTTGACCAAGGCTGTGAGGTTGGCAGTGGTTGTGTTTGGAGCCCCAGCTCACAATATTTAATAGCCAGAACAAGAATTAAATATTCCAGAGCCGGCGATTGGATTGGGTGATTCAGTGTAATTACTCTGCATGGCTTTGGTTTTGTGTCCGCTTCCACAGTGTCAGCACAATCTTAAATCACCAGAAAGTCTTTTCTGTTAAGTTATTGGTCCATTGCTCATCTGGGTTCATAAAGGAACTGCTTAAACCGCGATGCTATCAGCAGAGTGAACTAATTAAGAGTGAAATCCAAGCACTTTCTCACTTTCTACGTGTGTCTGTGTGCGGTCAGTGAGTCATGACAAATTGCTACTGAACCCACTGAGGCAACGTCTTTCATCTCTCCAAACACCAGCTGTAGTGTTCAGCTGCTTGGAGGCTTTGGAGATCCTTAGGCGACCTTCCTAATCAAAGTACTTCATCTAATGCTTAAGATACGTTCAGCCCAATCTGCAGTGCGGGTATCAGTCGCACTGACAGCCAGGGACATTGTTTTAGAAATGCAAGTGTGGGATGCATCTCCCCTAGAAACCCGGAGTGATGAGCTCAGTTACGTAGGGTTATTACACAGCCAATTACACATAGCCTGGGCTATACTGTATAGCCTATGCTGTATACTGGTGCTCATTTGTATGCAAAGGCTGATATAGACAGAAGGTATTCAATTCCAGTCTGTGCTCAAGAATCATTTACTACTGTAAGCACGGCTGTGAGTGGGTTGCACAGAGCAGTGGTTAAATGGTTTGAAACATCTGATGGAAAACTGATTTACAGCCACACCACTGTATTTACCAGATCCATCTCAGCTGCCAGCGTCACTGTTACTCCAGTTTGATAAATATTCGAAGGTGCTTCACAGCCTCTAGATAAATATATAAGTTTGAGTCAAGTGCAGAGCAAGATTGCGACTCAGTTGCTGATGAGCGTGCAGATGCAAAAAGACAGCATTTGGTTTCCATTGCTTCTAGGGTCACTCGATGCAAATAATAATTTCCTGTGGACTGAAGGCTGTTTTGTGGTTCCACGTTATCGTCAGATGAAGATGCAAGACCAGATAGGGGGCCACCGCAGCAGAGATCATCATGAGATGCATGAACACATCAAACAAAAAAGAACAACAAATGCTGCACACCACGCCCTAAGACTTTAATCCATCCAGGAACAAAAAAAAAGAGAGAAGAAGAATCACAATTTGTGTCACACTGTAGTAGCAGACAGCAACAACAGGTAGACCTGCATATGCAAAGCTCTATATAGAACCAATATAGTAATATGCTGTGACTTCACCCGACTTATTACTACTCGTTTAAACGTAAACTTATACTAAGTTTTGTCAAACTTTCACCCTGAAATGTTTTTTGTTGTTGTTTGTTTTGTTTTGTTTTTTGTCCTTGAAGGGACCTCTATACACAATTCTGTGTTCCCACAACATGAGCAATACAACTGTAGACAGATGCACACTCAAACACACGCACACACAGTGCCGTACAGTCATGAATTTGTGATGTAAGTGCCATTAAATCATAATACCCACTCTCTGCTCCACAGTCTGTCTTCTTAAAATGGCGCCATACTGATGGTGATCTCGATCTGCTGACCTCTGTTGTCTTCTTTTAAAGCACTTGAAGAGGTTAAAGTTTATGCTGCAGGTCGGGGCATAAAAAGCATGAGACTCCAATGTCGATACGATGTCTCCGGAGAGAAAACGGATGGCTCCTGTTTGTCATGTACAGCAACTTATGTGATTCTACAACTGGGTGTGTTCATGTGTACTGTGTGCTGTTACAACACTCTTAACATCACACCCATGTGTACAAGCTATAAATTGTCACTTGCCTTACTGTGTTCAGTTTGCTCTATACTTATGCAGTAATCTGTGCAGTCGAGAATCTTGAGGCTGCATGTAGAAGCAATACAGTAATATGCCGGTGCCCTCTGTTTCCCCAATGGACCTCACATTGTCAAGCTCTAGACATTTAACCTCAGTGGTCTTGGACATGTCAGGAGTTGCGATTGCTGAAGGCGGCTGAAAAATTAAAGAAAAAATAAATGCTGCCACTTTTTTTTTTTTTTTTTTCATTTACCACCTCTGGGTAGACATATGGTGTGAAGTACATGGCACAGTGTTGAGAAAGGTCATGTTTTCAAGCATTGTATAATTACAAATGTCAGCTACCTGCTGAATTTTATTCCCTCTGGGGGAAAAAAAAGTTTCAAGTCAGCTACGATAGAGAACTGAAGGCCTGAATACCTTTAGACATGCAAGTGGTTGTGTATGACAGATGTTGGTCGCAATCAGATTTATCTTTAGTCAGTCATGCTGTCCTGAATATCCATATTTGTATTATAAATGTGTTTTTGCTGCTTACTTTGAGGACTCAGTTTGTGAAACCCAATTAATTGTTAATTATTATGTCTTCCATCTATAAAAGCGGACTGCGTGAGATTGGTTCAAGGCAAATAAACCCTAAAAGTCAAATAATAAAATGAAAATTTTCACCTGACAATTCTCCTCAGTCCCCAGAAGCTGGATGAGAAAGAAAGAACATCCAAAACACTCATTATATTCCTTTTACTGTTTTCATCAACCAAAAAAGTACTTTAATCTGGTCAATAATAAACTAGTTTCTAAACTCTATAAAGCAGCACACTTGAAATGATATGAAAATCAATGCCGACATCAGAGTGAGCTCCGTGGTCTCATAAATGATAGGACACATTAGAGGAAATTGATGTGATTTCCCCTCTTACGGCATGTTTATTGATCACTAAGAAAATATTCTGCCGTCCAGATTAAGCTGCTTTAGGAGGCCATGATTAGATTATGTCTCTAAATGTAGCATGTCACATGGATAAGTGAAAAAATAACTAAACTCATCATTTGCCCACAATGACCTTAAAAAGTTCTCGCATAGTTTCTGTAGAAAGTACAGAACTCATTTTTTAATGATGAAGGGTGTGACATCTTCCTGCCCCCAATGCACATTACTTCTGTCTCCCCTGTCTCGCACAAATACGCGTAACTCTCTCAGTAGCATGAGCAACTGCCTTTGCATCCTGGAGGAGACGATACGTTTTAGGCAGATCAGAGGTCAGTGTGGAGGAAGAAGAGGAGACTGAGAAAGACTTCAACAAGCTCCCTCTCTGAATGATAAACAGCTCCCATGACTTGACAGAGTGGGAAATCACAACATAATAGTGAAAGCCATCAAACTATTCTCACCAGGCTTCAGAAAAGTGTCCAGGTCTGCAGATTTCTAATGCCTTTTGCGCTAACTCTGTTACCTGAGGTGCAGTTTGGAAGTAATCGGTACGAAATTACAGACCCTCCTAAACTTTCGAGAACTTGTGCACTTGAAAAAATAACATTTTAGCAATTGGAAAATCGGCATGCTAATCGGTTTCACACACTCAAGATTCATTTAAGGTACAATCCAATGACAATGGAGCAATTGTGGTAAGGTACAGTATTGATCTGACAACAGGTCAAGAAGAATTGACCGTGGCCAGTGGAGGAGAGGAAGATCGAACACGATAGGGGGAGAATATGGGAAATTCTGTAACAGGTTTGTAATCTCCCATGGCTCTGCTGGTTTAATTTTTAGAGGTGCTCAGTGAAAGAAAGAGCGGGCCAAATAGAGAGAATAAAAGGTGCATAGGTGAAGAAAGAAGCAGCAGAAAGAGAGAGAGAGAGAGAGAGAACTGGCTGAGATTAAATAGTGATGAGAAGAGGAAGAGAAATCATGATGGAGGAGAGGAGATGTGGGGATCAGGGGGGAGGAAGATGGAGAAGTGTGAGGTGGAGGGCAGCTGAAGAAGGGGGAGAGGGGTGAGAAGGGAGGAAACACTCTTTGAGCGGAATCTTATTTGTTATGCGTCGCAGGGCACATTGGCTTCACTCCGAGTGAAAACTTACAGAAAGTTTTTCCTCCCTTGTTTCCAGTGTCAGTCTGAACTTAGAAGACTAAGTATGAAACGCGTCAGTAGCCATAGCTCGCAGCAGTTTATTTTACCCTGCTGACGGTTTGTGCGCAGCATAACTTTTAAAAAGCTGGTTACAGTGGAAAAGGCTGCCTCATAAGTCAACGTCATTGCTTGATGGACCATGTAATCAGACCATGAAAAAAATACCATACAGAAATACTGTGTCTCAAACATATAGAATCTGAACTTATAATGGAGTCAGATTTACCAAAATCTGACATGAGGCTGAAAAATCAAATAGAGTTACAGGTTAAATGTCCAACTTTACAGCAGAAATAAACAATGAATACAAGGGTTTTTGTTTTCTGTAGCGAATTCCCTCATTCATAACATTTGCACAGAAGATTTTCTATAAGTGAGTCATTTAAATTCTATCAAGACTTAACGTTATACATAATTAAGAGTGGGGTCACTTTGGCTGAAAGGTGTCTGTTAGGTTGTCTCACACCCACATCAGCTCCACTCATGCTCCACCACTTGACCATTGTAGGCAATGTGTCAACAGGTGTCAGGCACTGCCAAAATGGTAGCTTCCAGAGACACTCTACTGAAATCCTATTGGTGGGTCATCTTCATCAGCAGTCTTTACATTCAGCATTCACACAGAAACACTGTGATACGATAAATATCATGTTTCAAACTGTCTTAGGTACATAATGCTCTTTAAAATCTGCTTTTGGTCTAACAAATTTGGTCTCTTTAACTTCTAAAAGCTCCAGTGTGTCTCCAAAAGTTTGGTACTTACCCAGGAAAAACTTTATTCAAGTTATATATTCTGTATTAAATGGATAACAATAATTGATAATATTCTGCTCAACCTTAAGTCTCAAGAGCCTGATGAGCACAGCTGAAGGATACAGACCTTTTGTCTAGCCCCCTTCCTTTAACCACTCATCTTAAATGTGTTTTGCAGTTATTGCTGTTGGATGGTATATGACATTGTCTAAATGTAGAACAACTCCCCTGTAACTATCTCAAGGTGAAGGCACATTTTTAAGACACCCAAATCCTCCACCATCAAATCCACACTGAATCCTTATTGAATTACCCCACTTTTCACTGGAACGACCACTGAAACCCCACTAGCCACCCAAGCCTCTTTAAATCGTGATCTTTATTATAAATATCCTCATCTTTAGCTCAAGGGTTTTAGTTGGCAACTGCCTTAAACATCTATACGAACATTCAGAAGAAATTCAGTGGAAGATAATCTAAATATGTTACGTTAAAGTCAAGTCAGTTATTGCAAATTAAATTTTAAATTACTTTGATGATGTGATGCATGTCATTGTGATTGTATACCAATTACCATTACAGCTAAGAAAGGTGTGTGGAAGTTCACTGCATGCCCCAATAGTAACCCATGCTCTTCATGGGTCCATCAGTTCTGTAGATTATTGTTGTCACTGGCATTGTTTGCAAACCAGGCAGTTTCTGTTCTTCTCCAATGACTTTAATATCTCTAATAGTGTTGTGCTGTCCTGTTGATCTAAAGCCTGAATAAACAGTACAAAGAAACTAGCAAGTCTGGCCATCAGAGTTGTTCTTCTCTCTGAGATAAAGGATTGTAAGATATCCCCATTCATTGTAATTATTGTGCAGGTTTACTGTACAGTGTATAGATTTTTCCTTTTAAGTGTCATGAAAACTGTGTTTTCTGATTAGGTTTTATAGAAAAGAATGTATAACTGAATCTAATGCCTCTGTGTCGAATGTGCAAGATGTGCACAAGCTCGTCCTTTGTTTTTCCTTAGATGAATCTCATCTAAATTAATCTGATCAAGCTAAATATAATCCTAGTATAAATACTAAAATGGATGTGAATAATTTCAAGCACTTTTTTTTTTTTTTTTTAAATGACTGCCCTTTGCTGGTTTAGATAAATTATGTTTTAACTTTGTTTGGATTATCTATTATTTGCTGGGATGATCTCAGTGTGACAGTCCGTCATATTAACAAACAAACCAACTGCTTCTTTGACCGGCAAATTTCTACTGGACAGATTTGTTTTCATTACTTAAAACATTGGAAACTTGTATCTGAATACTGTCAGCAGAGCATCTATTTTAGTATCACATGCATTGGATAGACACCTGTCATTGTGGTTACAAGCTGCAGGTTGAGTGAGGGATAGCAGCTCTCCCAGTTCCTGGTTTCATTGAATGTGCCAGCACCATGGATGCAAAGTGGCAAAAGTCTTGACGTAACTAATGCCTACAAGACTGTCTTTCAGAAAGTACCTGAGCCAACACTCAAGGACTTGGGAATTGAGTCTTAGAGAATATGTTATTCTAACTGTCAGTGAAAAGCCTGTTAAGGGCTTCTGAAAGTGGTGCAGAGTTGTACGAAATGACAGAAAGGGCATTGTGAGATGCTAAGATAAGTGAATTCGAGCGACATGCAAAAAAAGGCCATTTCTCTGGTAATTTCAATACCTAGCACTAGCATCATGGAGTCCTCTGCAGATTCACATGGTCAGTAGTTGTGTATATTGCTGATGCTGAATGTCTTGTTGCTGTTAACACTGAAAATTTCCCCATTGTGCAATGAATAAAGGCAATTCTTATCTTGTTGTTCTTTATAAAGACAATGTTCTGTTTAGATGGCTGTCACTTCACAGAAGCATTTGCATCAGTTTTTACATTTTAGGTTAGCAGGAATGTGGTGTGCCATGATGTTAGTGAAACAGTGAGGATGGGCTCATATAAAGGTGGGCGCTTGCAGCACATTTAAGGAAGATGGAAGAGTAACTCCGATATCATGGGAGGCCAGCAGAGCACGGCGCAGAGGGAGATCTGGTAGAGCGAGGAAGACATGTGAGGGCTACAACCATAAAACAACAGGACAGCTGCACTTGCGGGGATAGTGAGCGACAGAGATCTCAGCACATCATTGCACAGCAGATGACTGGAAGATGTGTGCAGTGATAAACATGACCATGCCTAAGCAGAAGAGAGGCGCTTGGGCAAGTGTAACCCCTCCCTGCACCTGTCACTCTAAGACAGGGTTAATATCAAACAGGAAATGAGGACCAACTCTAACTCTAGACTCGATGAGGAGACTACTGGTATCTACTCAACTAAAGTTTGATTTAGATCTGTAATGTCTACCCCAAATAACACACAACAGACTGAAAGTTTAAAGGAGGTATATCATACAAAGATCTTTCAACCACAATTGAACCCAAAATACAAAAAAAATATATAAAATACAAGTAACAAAAACCTCTGAGATCTCAGGTACTGAAAAGCAAACTGTCCCAAAAGTTCAAATGAATAAAAAACTAGGAAAAAAATGGAAAAATGGGCCCAAATAAATAAAATAAAACGAGTGCACTCAAAGTCCTACCGCCCTCTTTAACAGTGAACATCCAATGGTAAGTATCACGGTGAAAATGAAGATGTGGATGGAGATATGGATGACCTCACGTCCAAGGGAAAGTAGCCACTGGGATGGAGATGGGGATGGATGACAGGGTAGGAACCAAGGACTGAGGACCCAGGCGAAGGACTCAAAAAAAAAACAGCCTACACAACCATGCAGGAAAATTATCTCATTTAGTCCATAATAAAAAGGTCAACCGAAAGTAAATAAATAAATGTCCTACTTCTCAGTGTAAATTTCACTTTTCTTCTACTACCATTTTCCATGAATTTTTAATATCTATCTTAACTCATAGTAACCAAAACATGAATTCACATAAACATTTCAAAATAACTCTGTTTCCCTCCCTCTCTTTTTTAACATAACTCATATTATTCACATGAATTACATTAACTTTACTATTCACAACAGTACAAAACACCATTTTAACTCAACACACTCACTAGCTTAGCTGCATGAATTTTTTTCTGCCGAGGCCTAACACTGATTCAGCATTACATTAGCCTGCACCAAGCCTACTATCAAGAGTTTCACTCACAGTAATAAAAATAACAACACAAGATTCATAAAGCACAAAACATAGTCTTCTGACACTAATACATTACTCCAACCTGTTTCGAGTTTATCCCGACTGGTTTTAGAGAGAGTTCAAGGCTAACTTAAGTTATTCAGTGTTTAGCACTCTGATAGCAAATTAGCATGCTAATGTAAACATCGATCGTTACTCACCGGGAAATCAATTGTTTACACAGTTTACGTCGTCCTACTCGAACTCGCAGCTCGCTGACAGTCTCTTCTCGTTTAGTTTCATGACTTCTGAGTTTTTTATCATTTCAATTCTAACTTTTCCTCTTTTTTTCTCTTCTCACATCTACACACGCACCATGCATCGGTCAGTGGACTTGCAAAGATTTGCGCTAAAGTAGATCACATACCTGTCAGCTTTTGGCTCACTGAAAACAGCGCTCAACAACTGCCACCTCTGTTAAAGGGGCAGTAACACATATACAGTTTTTTTTATAGGAGAAGATGTTTTTTACTGCTCCACTCTTGTGAAAAATAGTCATGCATTTAATTTTGAGGGAAACATTTAGAACATAAATAGATCATATAAAAATACATTTCCAAAGCAACTACAATTAACTGGGGTTTAACTAACCCTGGTTACACAAGCATACTGATTCTATTGTTGAAACACTCAAGAGGTGTCATGGGTTTATTGATGGAACCCACTGAAAGTCTGACGGCCATGAATGCAGGGTTATGTCCGAGGGAAGGAACGACAGCCTTGCAGACAGCTCAGGGAACAGGCTGCAGGCACGATCATGTTATAACAAACACAATGAAAATTAAAGAACCAGAAGCGTCCCCCTGCTTTATGTATGCTAAATTGTAATGTCTGCTTAGGACACAACACATTATTCAGTGGGCCACTTCTTAAACAGATAAATGGATTATCCAACAGCAAACTGATCTGAGTTAGATGGAGTGAGTATGTGCCTTGATGATCTCATGGCAGAATTTGTCACTGTCAGGTCAGCCTTAACAGCTTGGTGATTTCATGTGTATCTGCACAAACACGGACTGGACTACACAAATGTTTGTAGTAATGGCACAAACTTTAACTTGTGTGGAGAACTGGATCCAACTTCCAAAATCTAAACTTTGATTTCAGTTTCATGCAAGCAAACGTTTACTAATGCTGCACTTATATTACAGAATAAAAGTTAAGGGCTAGGTTGATAAACCGATACTTTACGCTTGTTGAGCTCCTTATCGCATGTGTGTGCGCACACACTAGCATGCCAGCTGATCGATAGGCTGTAATTGGAAGAGTGTAGACTGTATTGATGTAATTTGGCAGAGAGCAGAGTGGGACCACTAATGAGGCAGGGAACAAAACTGAAGCACTGCTTGAATCTGGTTTACATACCACTATATGGCTGTCAAAACAGACCTGTCCATCCCCATAATGTAGTGCTCACACATACCCAACTATATACCCCGTATCAGAATGGCTGGTTTTGTGTTAGGGAGGACAACCAGCAGCAGGTGGCAAATCTGGCTTTGTCAGTAGAGATTTCCTATACAGCAGCAATAAAACCCAAGTGGCATGTTATAATGTCGCTGTCATGATCCGCCGCATCCACAAAAATGGTAGCAGAGTCTGGTCAAAGATCTCCGAGGGACCTTGGTCTTCACCGTATAATGGTTCCATAAAAGCATCCAGTCATTATAGTAGTTTATCATGACTGAATGTATTCAACTGCTTCAGCAAGTGTGCCACTGTGGGTACTTACAACTTTCTTACATATTCTGGTACTGATCCAACATTAACAGCAATTCTTCTTGATATAACATGGCTGTTTGCTTATTACTGTGTTAAAGTACACCTCCAGTAATGAAGGAGGAGGAGGCAAAGAGCATCTGTTGGAAAACAGTCTGATCATAATTGATGAATTAATTAGTATGTTTAATGTTGCCATGCTAATGACTTTGCTAGCCTGCCAGTCCAGTCTACTGGAGTTTCTGATGTCACGTGTTTTTTATTTTGTTTGTTTTTTTTGCAGCCCCAAGGAAAGCACATTGGTGAGTGAAGTGGAACAAATTTTAATTTTTATGTCTTCAGCACCATTAAAATGCTACTTTTTTTCTCCTTAAAAACGTCCGATAACATGTCTAGAAACATGTTCATGGAAGGCTGAACTCACATCAGCATACTGACATTTTTGCAGTGCTGACAATCACATTTGGATTTTGCAGGTATAATGTTAGAATATACATTTTGGTAAAAATCTGCTGCCACCTTCTTTTCTTGTAGGCTGTGCAGGGTAACAGTGTAGAGGCTGCCTGGTGATAAATAACTCTTGCTTGTAGTGAATCTAGATTTGAATGTATGTATGTGTTAGACACTTTGACACAACAGTACAAGGCAGTTCTGTGAAGAAAAAAACCCTCTTAAGCTTGTCCCAAAATTTGCATACCACAGGGTGACCTCCTGTTGTGGAAACATATGGTGCTCTGCTGTAGCTCACACATGTTCGGTTATTGCTCTTATACAAGAGGATGAAGTATTTTCCATGCAAAAGTTTCTGTGCTTTATATTAAAAAAAAAGTTTTTCAACAACTGAACAAGTCTGAATCAGTCATTGACAACCAAGCCTTCAAATGCAGTTTCCCTGTAAAGTTCAATAAAGATGGATGCTGAATCCCTCACTTAATGCAGTCTGGTTTTGTGTTTGTGAATGTATTGGATTTGTCTGGAGGATTTAAAACGTAACCATTGAATATTTTGAATGCCTCATTATCCAGTTGGCATGCACGTAACATTAGGGATTAAACAGCCCATAGTAAAGAGACAATGTTGGCCACAACATGCCTGCTCTTACTCAATATATAAGCAGGTGTTCATGGCACGTTTACCAGAAAGAACGGTGCGTGTTCTGTATCTGAGAGCACCTGCAGTGTTTGGCCATAAAGACTGCTGCCAGGCACAGCAGAGCAGAGTCCAGTCTATCTGCACTGCTGAAACAGTAACCAGAAGCTCTCTCTCTCCTTATCTTGCTTTGTCCATGGAAACAAATCTATTATATTACATTTCATATATTTTCTCTCTATCTCGGCACACACATACATACACCGATAGCATCGTTTCTGACTGTTTTATTTCCTTGTTACAGACAGACTGACATTTCCCCAGAAGGAAGGGAGGTGTGTGTGTCTTCTGCAGCATATTGAGGGTATATATGTCAGGGCTAAAAAAGAAATTGCAATGTTGTGTGATGGCATGCAAATATGAATGTATGCAGGGGTTTTTTCAAAAAGGAGTATTTTAAGATATTCCTTTGAAAAAAATGTGTTTCTATGAGAAAAACATATATTATATATGCTCTCTTGTTGTCAGCTTGTCACCTTAGGATATCCAAGTTCTAGATTTACTGTGTATTTGAATGACCATTTGATGCACAACATGATGCCCTGGCAGATTAGACAAGGGACTGTCCCTATATGATTTTTTATGTACCTGCAGTAAATGCAGAAGCAGGAAGAAAAAGAGAGACAGACTACTTGTAATCACACACATGCCGAAGTGAGAGGGTTTGCTTTCAGGCTGCATGGTCTGGCAAGGATAGGCAGCCACTGCCAGTCAGTCTCTTTCAGCTCTTTATTGAGTTAGAGCTACTACAGAGCACCAGGTGGCCAACAAGCTCCAGGCAGTCCACTTCTGGGAAGGACTCACACACACACACACACACACACACACACACACACACACACACACACACACACACACACACACACACAGGTAGGAAGATAGAAACACAATCCTTGTATCTTTGTGAGGATCTCCACTGACACAATGCTTTCCCTTGTTTCTTACCTAACCATATCAAATAACTGCCAAACCAGTAGTTAAAGTCATAGTAACCTTACCCTAAAACCAAATGAAAGTTCTGGGGCCCAGCCAGAACAACCACTACAACAAAATATGTATTAATAATACATCAAAAACAAGACAATAGAACTGCACAAAGTCACTAACTTGTGTGTGCTGCACACTACTGTACATCAGCGACACGGGAGATGGAAATGATGAAGGGCGACATCAGTTAAGCTGAATGACGACAGCCCTGCCGAACAATTCTCCCTTTTCCCATAAAGCTTTGCTTCATTAAACTAATAGGTCACCAATGCAGTCTTTCTTCTCTTGTAATCAGAAACACACTCTCTCCATCCCACTGTGTGTGTGTGTGTGTCGCACTCCCTTGTGTTATTTTGGCTATTTCTCTCCATCTGTCTCAATGTTGTCTTCCAATTTTTATGTGCTGCTACCCTATGGCTAACTTCACCTCCTTCTCTCAGGGTTTGCTCTTGTCACCATCTATTCTGCAGTGTCTGTGTGGCCATTTCTCTATCCAGCATTAACCCACATAACTGAATATATTTGTACATGCTACTTATCTAACTATCTAAGTACTGAATATATAAGGACTGCATTTATTTATTTATTATGTTCAAGTGTTACCTAAATTATTTAATTTGTGACACATCATCAGGTGGGGCTGCATTATATCTTTCTACATCCTAAACTCTCCAGCAGGTGAATCATTTCTTTGTCCACTTCTGTCTTTCACAGTTTCCTTTCCTGTATCAGAGCAATTTTAAAACTCTCATCTACTTCACTGGTGCAGCTTATGTCCCTGCCCCTCTTCATACCTTTAATGTGAAATAAGACGATGGCTTGTCAAGCAGATATCAGAGAGCAGAAACATCTATTGGCAAACTCCTTCCTCTAAGGCCAGCTTTGCCACATTCGATAGCCTCCTTAAACAAAACAAAACTCATCGATCTCATTGTCAGCAGAATAGTTTAGCTTGGTGGATTCCTGCTTGCTATACGTGCTGAAGGAATTTCCAACTCATTATCTGATATCAATCTGGCTTAAGATGTGCGTCTGAGCCTGATGCTGAGAACATAGTGCTCTGTGTATTGACATCATTCTTTAATACCATGATAATTGTTGATTCAAGTGTGGCACCTAATCGGCTGATTAACCAACTGATTGACAAACTCCACCTTTTTTTTGTGCTGATAGAAATGTGGGTGTGTGTCCTCTCTTCTCCTTCCTCCTCTGCGCTCCTCCTCTCCTCGTCCTCACACAGGACGTGGGACAGGGGACTGGTTGACCAGATAGTATATTAAGTTATTATAAAACTGAAAAACGCCCACAGGTCAAGTGTACTCTTGGAAAGAGTACACAGCTGCCCCTTCTTCCCTGACCGGCGCATACACTACCGATCTGATTTAAAGGCCTGGTCGGGGCTCACAAAAAGTGTGTGTGGTCGAGTCAGCCTTTGTGCGTAATAACAGAATAAGCTGTGGTGTTCAATTTATAGTGGGAGAAAAGCAGAGGAGGAGAATATGAGAAAAGTTTATCTTCCCTGTTCCGGTTTGACACAGCATACATCACCGGGGGAAAATATAGGTGAATTTTTGTTGTTTTTTTTATCAAACATTGTCATAAAAATAAATGGTGTGGACTTCAGTGTGTGAGGGGGCAGCGTGTGCTTAGCATCTTTTATCAGCTGAGAAAGAACTATGATGGAGGGGGCGCACTGGGGACAAATGTTCTTAAAATAACATCTCAGTGAGCAGTGTTGTAAGATGTTCACATGACTCTATCTGCAGGTCAGGAAATATAGAGAGACTACACATACACAGACACACACAGTTCTTGGGGTGAATTGTAGTCTTGGCAAAATCTGGAACAACCCCGGGAATATCAGTCTCTGAGTTCTGGTGTTTTCTGCTGAGAAAAGTGTAGGCAGGGACTTAAGAATGGAGTAAGTAAGAAAGGGAGAGGAGAGATGTGCTGTCGGATAAATGCCAAGGAGCAGAGATTAAGTCACGTGAAGAGGACTGGGAAGTTGTAAACAGATGAATGAAAGGCAGCTTCATGGATAAACGCTGGCCAGGGAAGGCCTTTACAGTTGGCCTGTTGGTTGCTGGGCTATCCAACTGTGTTGGACACCGACTCATATTTGAGTCTGGCTAAGCATGAACCTTAATGAATTAGTCTGAAGGAGTAGGCTACACACAGTCTTTCACATGACTCCTTTTAAAGTCAGATTGGCTCATGTTAATGTTAAAGTTTTCATGACAGGAATCCAAGAATATCTAGCTCATTCTGTTTATTAAACTGTATATATCAGTTATTGGACCTGTTTTTTTTGGTCAATATATTAACCGAGTTTTCAAACAGCAGCTTGTTTGTAAAACTCCACAGCCCTTATAAGTAAAAGTGTTTACAAGGAGTCACATTGCGTTTCCCTTAAAACTCAATTCTCTGTCTCATGTCTGTCGGGGTAAAGCTCGCATTCTCCAGAAGGCGCTGCTAGTTAAGAATAAACTGATGCTTCTTAGTGTGCGCTGACCCTGAAGCAGTCCCCTTGACAACTATATATAAATATCTCGCGCACAGTTATTTTCTGCTGCATCTCATGGCACTCCAACTGTTTTTCTGAGTACTTCGACCAGTCAGCAGTCCATCACAGTTGACTCAGTATTATTACAGCCAGCAGGACTGAAGTGTTAAGTGCTCGCTGGTGAGTGTAGGGGGAAGACCTGCCCTCCTCATCTGTCCCTTATTAAACATACTTGCAAATTCACACACACACTATGTCAGCTTTATTTTCAAGAATCCTAAGATAAATTTAATAAGACTAAACACTGGGAGGATAAATAAAACTGGAAGATAAACTAAATTAAATCACACCAGTTTTACATAGCGCTTTATCATAGACACTCAGAGAGGTTTTACATTGGATACATTATTCATTCTTTCACACAGTCACACCCTGGTGGTGGTAAACTACCTCAGTACTCACTGCCCTGGGCCTGTGGCTGCTAATCCGTGCCTACGGCCTCACCCACCACCATCAAACATCACTCACTCGCAATCATACACCAGTGGAGTTCACACTGGGAGCAAGGTGGGTTAAGTGTCTTGCCCAAGGACACAATGGACAGACTAGGGAAAGGGCGGAGCCAAACCTCCAACCTTTTGGTAACTGGACGACTGCTCTACCTCCTGAGCTGCTGCCGCTACTGATTTAGCCTTTTTCTAGTAAAATAAATAAAACTGAGTTAATAACTTATCACAAGAAACTTAGTTGTGGTTTCATAAAGCTGTCAACACTGTTACTGTTATTTACATAGTGTGACTAGGAGGGGGTGATTTAGATGAACATGAAATGACTGCAATGCTTCACCATAACAGCTGAGAATTTACTGGGTACGGCAGCGTATACATCCATGAATTATACTGCAGACACAAGGGCATGTATGTACACATGCATCTACACTATACTCGTACTGCAGGCTCATACCAGAGCTTGCACAAGTCATCCTTTGATTAAAAAGGTCAAACATTCATTGTTTCTCTCTTCTGAGCATTTTTTTTTTTTTTGCTTTTTGAGTCGCTAATCTAATTTAGAAATACCACAAACACAACATACAGTAAACAGCTCCTCTACTAATGTGTTTGTTTTCCAAAGATTAACACCATGGTAGTACATTTGTCTACGAACCGAAGTGTCAGTTATCAGTGTAACAGTTTAACAACTCAGTTGTTTTTATTCTCACACGTGGATCTGTTCACACCTGTCACAAACCCCAGTGCACTGGTAGCTCAGGAGATGAGTTTGTGTTCATTTCTGCTCTGTAGAGCAAGACCAGGCTGAGGGAAACATTCTATTTTGTCTTCTCTTTGTATAACTATGCCAGTCACGGTATAACTAAGTGTTGCGCTTATAGCTGCTTGTGCTGCCTTGAAGGGACCTTGATGTGGTCAAGAAAAAAAATACACAAATAACACGATAATAAGCAATATGAAAGATTAAAAAAAATGGAGAGAAATGGACAATTGGTGGAAGTGCCCTTTGTAAAAATCCGACCTGCCCAGATAACTTGTAAAGTGACAGAGGTTGAAACATTTAACTGTTGTGTTTATTCAGCTTTCCTTATTTAATACACCTAAGCATGAGAAAAAATACATTTTTGGAGTCTTAAAATGTTCAGTCCCGCAGTCTCATTCATCTCATCTTCTACCGCTTATCCTCACTATAGGGTCGTGGGGGTTGCTAGAGCTTATCCCAGCTGTCATTGGGTGAGAGGCGGGGTACACCCTGGACAGGTTGACAGTCTATCACAGGGCTAACACAGAGACAAACAACCATTCATGCACATGCTGACCTAGAGTCAATTTAGAGTCATAGTCTAACGAGCATGTCTTTGAAGGTGGGAGGAAACCAGAGTTCCCAGAGAAAATCCACGCAGACACAGGGAGAACATGCAAACTCCAACCAGAAAGGCCCGAGCTGAGGAAATAAGAAAAAAAAAATGAAAAAGAAAATGTGCAAAAATTCATTGTTAAAGTAATTTTGAAGTTTAATTTAGAACAGTACAACACATTTCATCTGTTATCTCTATATAATATACCTTTGATGCTCCAAGCTGGGAAGAGCTTCATTCACTGAAGTTGAACTTATTTGTTTCGTGTTATATCCGCAAAAAATTGGCCTGGTTGTTGTGACAAGACGGCCACATGAGAAGCTTTCAGCTACAACTAACAATTCATTAAAATTCAACTTTTTGTAAGTTAATTAAAATGATTTAGTTTGAATAAAGTGCTAATGGAACTAACATTATCTCATTTTCAAACATGCTCCGGCATCGTGATACTCGCAGCTATGAGTCATAATAGTCATTTTCAAAGCTGTAACTGTAATCCAGTCCAGTTTGGATTTGTACATTTTATTCAATGCAATGTCAGTAAAGAGGAAATGGAGTAAGAATTGCATGTGGAAAAATAATCAGAGCTGACTTACATTAGCATGCATTTATTTAACATAATATAATAATTAACATTATTATGACAGAGTTTACAGCATGTAAATCCTGTGAACTCAAGAATAAGTCTGCTATGACCATCAGCACAAACTATTTTTCTTTCCTCAGATTTTCTTTAGTTTATCCTCTGCGTTCTTTTTCTATGACTAATGTTCTATAAATATTTTCTAACAGGATCTGTCAGTGTGAAAAATATGCGTGTGGCTTGTCCTTATGCATTTTCAGAATCAGACAAATTATCCAATTATCTCTAACTGCAATTAATCCTGTGTTGTTTCTTTCTCCCAGAAAACAAGCAGTTTCTACATATACAAGCGGCTGATGTTAGATATGAAAATGAATGTGTCTCTCATAACAGTTAGAAAAACACTGCATTAAACAATATTTGACATTTTAAGGTGCAGCAATGTCTTCTTGACAGTTCGTCCTCTCCGGCGATAGGCTACATATCGCCTGAAGAAAAAGAATAAGGTGGAGCAGACAAAACCCAGAGAGGAAGCAGTGAGGCAAACAGCCGCTGATGAGATGTCACACTGACACATCCTATTAATTAAAAAGAGATCAAAAATCTTTGGATAATCTCTTCATTGTTTCTGAAGATTTCTGAAGAGACATGATTAAACCCGTTCCCCAAGTGTTCCCATGAAGTGATTCCTATGCAAGTAACAACTGAATACCAGTAATAATATGGGTTCATTCGTTAGAAATTATTATTAGTTTAAATGACTGAGTGTTAATGATAAATTAGTCAAAAACTGCATGATCATGTTTTTTTTTTTTTTTTTTTTTTTATACTTAAAATTTTATTCAGGAGGCATCAGTCATTGTTTGTGAGTATGTTCAGCCCTTGTCAATAAACATCTGCCTTTAATTACAAGCTCACAGTGCTGACAAGTTTCCATTTCCTCTCCTGTCCCGTGTTCTTGTCTAGATTCATTACACTGCTTGGAAACCGTGAATTGCTTTAGAGTGCTCATTTTCATTTCCATATTCATGAGTACCTGATTCTTTTCTTTAATGTATCACTCGACCGTTTTACACAGAGTAAGGATAAGTGGGCTTCTAATCACTGTCATTAAATATCTTGAACTAAGCAGCCTTTTGAAGCAAATTTGACTTGAAGGCATGTTAGAGGTTTGGTTTTAGGCATAGGTTTGTCAACTATTTAATGGATTACCAGCAGTGCATTAGGTTGATCTTATGTGTAATGATATAAATAATATGTGTGAAGATTTAAGATTCATGTATACTGGCAGACTTGTTTACTATACTACTGTCACAAATTAAAGCAGTATGAGCCGTGTAATCATCATTACCACTGCTCTAGTCACACCATAAATGTGCCATTCCTTAACATCAGTGTCCACGGAGCAGTTATAGACAGTATGAACTTTTTATAGCATTACATTAGGGGGAACATTTCAAAATTACTTTCCCATTAGTCTCAGCTGTACTCTGAGCTCGGTGTTAATCATCTTAAGCTGGACTCTGGCCAGAGGAACACCCTAACCGAATTTTGAAATCAGGTTGTATCACATGAATCTCTTCAATCTTGAACTAAAACACTCAAGATTAAAAAAAAATAATAATAAACACGCTACACAGTATAATTTAGATTATGATGCCAGATCAAGCAGCATCACCTTTCTTCTTCTCACAGTAAGGTGGATGTAGACTAAATGGAGACGACGGTGCTACAACTCGCTCTAAATCCTCTTGTCCACACGTTCAGGCAGATGGAGGTCATGCACCACCAATCAAACCGCAAAAGAACTTTACTGTAAAGCTGTAAATGTTTAATACTTAAGAATGAATCCACAAACCCTCGTGTCACTAAATAAGCTAGGATAAATCAGCTTGAAATAAATTGAGCGCAGCATTAGTTCTATCATACTGAACTGAGATGGTGAATATGGAAAACATCACATTAAATTTACATCAGCAAGCCAGCACTTTAACTGTGTCTGTGAAGGAAGTCATTTTCATAAATAAATATATATCACTGCAAATGCTTTTGCATATTTTTTTTCTCCAGAAATGAATCAGAGGCTGTACTTTGCTCTTGGCCAAACACTGGTTCCAGAGGTTCTCAATTAGAAACTCTTGATAATGCTGACACTCTATCAAATGGTGATCATGATAAATAATATACCTGCTCAGCAACAACATGCTATTGTGAGTGTGTCATTAAGCTGATGTAAGTGTTTAGGTCACTGCATCACTCAAGTGCTTATACTGCAGAGCGTGCTGTAAGGTACTACAATTTCATAAATCAATGCTTAATAACAGAAATATACTTGCATAGTGTTTGATTTCTGGTGCAGTATTTCCTATTTATTCACTTGAGTCACTCACAGTGTAAGATTCAAACACATTTAAAGCAAATAATGGGCTGAATTTTGTATGGTGGTCGGACTATTTGTTTTAAGTTTTCTTTGTTGAATAGCTGACTGTCATTTATTCTCCTTTTTTTGTGCAAACATGCCGAGAGACGATATTACTTGTATCTCTACAATGATTCTCCCTCCCACACAGAGCAATATTAATAAGAGTTGAATCAGTTGTCAGCTTCCTAAATAACAACAGATTTAAACATTTAAATTTCAGCAGCTTTGGAGAAAGCACATCAACAACAATATCTTCAACCATCTGACAAAGGCGTTTACCCAATCTGTGCCACCAGAACAATGTCTGTGTTCAGTTATTGTCTCTCTACAGTCTAACACTAGACTCGATCTACTGTCTTCATGCTATTCTATTGTCATTCTCTTCACACCATTCTCTCTGTTGCCTTTTAAGCCCAGTAAAAGCTGATGGAGTATTTCACTCCTATTGCATGCACCACGGTGCTTCTGATGCCTCTGATTCAGCACCATGGACAGAGCCTGAGGCTGCTCTTGCTCCACGATGTCGGGCGGCTCCATGGAAGCAGTCTCAAAGGGAAAGCTTTTACAAAGTTCACACGCACACACATGAACTAACATACTTAACATTGCCACCCTCCAACTTGTTTCTCTGTTCTTCCTGCCATTACTTGATCTTGTAAAAGTGCAGGATATATGTTTCAGTCCTATTCCACCACATATGCCTCTCGGCACAGTGCTGCTAATTTCAACTTAACTACATTTGCAAGTCCAGTTCCACCTACAGAACTGAGTAGGTGCCTGTTTCTCTGTCTGTCTATTGTACCGGCCCTCTCCATGCAACCTACGATCCCGTGGTCTCTGGGCAATCCCCTGGCTTTTTGCCGCTCCAGCATATGATCTAATTCACTTGCTGCGGTGTCTTTCTTCCAGGATGAGACTTTATAGGGATCACTTTTCCCTCCTCCTTCACTCCTTCCCTTTCAGTAAATCCTTCCACCTCTTTCTCTACCACTTCCCATCCTAGGGCTGTCCTCTATCATATGCTCTGGTGGTCTATGCCCATTGATAGCACCTGGCGCAAAGAATGAAGGAAAAAATATATATGCGAGCCCTGATGCCTGATTCCCCTCTACTTTCAGTCCTGTCTTCTCGCATCTTGGCTTATCACTCGCTCCGGTGGTCCACACTGTATGACCAAAGGGACTAATGCACTAATGCTGCAAGGCATTAAGATGGCGATGTGTCTGAGCTCATGTGTCAGGTGAACTCAGGCCATAAATTAACAAATCAGGATGCAGTTAATAGAAGCAGTGTTTCTGCTACAGCGTATTTAAACCTGTTTAGGGGCGTGTGCGCATGTGTGTGTCTCATAAGGACGGACAGAGGATGTTTATGCGTGTGTGTATAACGTGTAGTCTGAGCTTGTTCTGTTTAAGGACAGGAATGGTTGATGGACTATTTTGTGAATGACGGGGACATCAACAGGAGGATGGGAGTCTGACGGTGCTGTTATAAAAACATAAAGCCCCAGCTGGTCGTCTGTCTCTTTCATCACTTAGAAAATGACCTCTTTAATGAGATTAAATTTCATCTCGGCACCTCTGCCCTCACCTTTGCTCTCTTTCTGTGCAGAGCAGCTTGAACTTTGGGCAAATAAAAGATATCTATGCATCGACTGCACAAATGTTAAATTTCCTGCAGACAGCTTAATTTGAGAAGATAAAAAAAAAATCATTTCTGTGATAGTTGGCTGGCCTGGTGTAGAGAAGGGATTTGGAAAGATGGAGGGGGCAATGCACAGAGAAATAGGTTGAGAAAGTGAAATAAAGAGATGTTTGTATCTATAGGAGTTTCTACTTTAATCATGTAAAGAGTAGAGAGAGCCCTGGGAGATAAGAATGAACCAGGACAGAATGAGATGGAGAGATAGAGACATGTGGGTGGATGTTAGCGAAAAGACAATAGTAACTGCATTAGTAGCACTGCAGCCCTAGGCACTGGCAATATTGCATTTCCTGCTGAGAAAAACAACATGAAAACAGGCCCACAAAGGAGAGGGAATGTGCAGCTCTGCCCGATACGGAGCTGCTATTCAACGTTAACACATCAAGAGGAACATGGAGCCAAGCGCACACCCACGATTGTGCAACCACATGCTTGCACGTGCAGCAACAGAGAGATTGTATTTTTAAGGATTCTGAAAAACAGAAAAAACTACTGCCACGCCGTATCTGTTTATAAGTATAAATGCTAACATTAGCTAACATTAGCGTTAAACCTAAAAATACAGTTAAACACCCCTTTTTAATGAATTAATTTAATTTATTTTTGTTAGCGCGTGGCAGTAGCTTAAAATAAACACAATGAACTCTATCATATGGTTAATTCTTAATTATAGATTCAATTCTAAATTCTTTAACATATTCTAAACATGATTCTAAACAAAATCGTTTTCGTATGGCTTTTACAGGTCTGTGGAAACTGACTCTTGATTGGAGTCTCATCATATTAAAATAGCAATTGAGGATATGCTTCACTTTTCCTTTTCAGAGTTTGCTGAAGCCCCTGCATTAATCAAGCATTGCACTGTTACTGTTGTTTGCCCAAGCTGTTGAAATAGGAAACCGCAAAGGGGTGAGAGAGTAATGTACATGTATCTTACTCTGTACACATTGGTATGTATGTGGTGAGGGTGGGTGTGCCATCAAGGCCTGTGTATATAATTAACATGACCTTTAACTACTGATTAAACTCGTCTGTTTGAATGAACTGTCTTTGGCCACTGGGGAAGGCTGCTTTCATCCATCACAGTGTGAGCGCGTTGATGTGTTCGGGAGAACGTGTGTTAACGTGTGTGGGAGAGCACATTCTACCTTATTTCTTTCCCATCACAAGGATTGCATGAGGAAAACAAGCCACTGACCTTTATCATGCTGAGACTTTACTTACCACAATGAGCAGCTCACATGATATCACTTTCCCACGCCCCCCCCAATACAGCAGATTGAGAGGCATGGGTACAATTCATTTGCTGCTAGGATGAAGTCTAGCACATTGTGGAACCCAAAGACATGCAGAGAGCTGCATGCAAAGTGCATCACAGTCGGGGTAAATTTCATCCAAACAGATTTGTTAAGATTGAGATGTTTTACTTTTCAGTCTGAACATAGCTTAAATGAATATCTGACAGCCAGGTCTCTGGAAGCACTGCTTTCGAAAATGCTGATTTATGTACTATAGGCCTAGTACATTCAATTTTTAATGCTGCTTTATAATGTATACTCTAAAAATTTAATTAAATATTAAAAGACATGCTGAGCAATGCAGCACTGAAAACGTCAAATGCATGATGGATGCATGATAGTAACTGTCATCAGGAACCAGAACAATAGCATGTAGTACAAGCTAAGGAGGGCTGCCAGCTCTTGGAAAATATGTGACCATACTACATTTGCAGGGCCTTGATGTAACCGACTCTATAATTACCTCACCAGGAGAAGGAACTTTAGGCTTTCACGCCTCATTTTCTATCCTGGTCGGTGCTGACTCAAAGGCTGCAGACACACTGTGATTTCAGGAAGCTCCAGCTCGCTGCCATCGCCCAGCATTTCAAAAGATGCATGTAATAAAATTGTGTCATTATTATTATGCTGCCTACATTTTAATTTACCACTGTGGTATTGGATTAAACAGCCAGAGAAGCAATTCACCTTTATCATCAGAGCCAAGACGGTTGGGCTTCTCCTTATGCTCTGTTGCTGGGAGACATGGATGAGCAGCACATGGTTAATGCATGTCTGATGTCTAACATGCCTATCACATCTACTGTTACGTTTCCTAAAGCTAAATGTGATTTGTAATACATGTATATGTCAGAGGTACTATAAAGCAAATTCCCAATGCAAAGCTAAAATGTTGTTCTCACACAGAAGTGAACGGTCAAGATTTTTGTGGGGGTAAAAATGTAAGAGTCGTTTAGAGACTTAACATTGTGTAGCTTATTTTATAGTTAGTAAGAAGCAGAAATATTTTATTTGTTATTTTCTGTTTCAAACCTAACAAACAAAAACAGTTTCAGCAGATAATAAGAGTTGAAAGAATGAGCAGGTTGGTGTTACTACAGACAATGGAGGCGATGGCTCTGAGTCAAGGCGGCTGATCGATGGGAGAGGCAAATAAATCTCTTCAGTTATGTAAATTACTCATCCATATTGTGAAAATGTCACTTTTGTGCGACTCTGAGCACTGCCAGAAATCTGCAATTCCCTCAATTCAGATCGGTTTTATAAATGTCACTTGGTGCCACTTCAGTGATTGAGATTCATTGGCGGGGTGTCAGAAGATATAATGCAGAGGTTAAATCCAATCCATCTGTTTATAAAAGGAAGAAGAGCAGCGGTGGCAGAGGTCTGAACCGAGACATGGAGCAGGAGGAAGGGGAGGAGGAAAGAGACGCCTGTCGAGCTAATCAATACCTCCCCGGTGTTGTTTTATAATCTTAACCACTCTTCATGATGATTTGCATTGATTGCTGCACCTCAAACATCTGTAAGTGATAGACCCCTGAGTGTCTACCGCATATGTGAACAATGGTTTGTTCAAATGCAAATGATTCAGAGTAGCACATTTTTTGTTATTTTGCCCTCCTCACCTGTGAGGCTGTATCACTAATGTTCATCAGGAGAAGAAGCAAAATAAAAAAAATAGAATAAACAGCAGTACTCTCCCAATGAGAAGATATCCATCTGGTTTCACACTGCAGAGTGATGTGTGGGAACAACACTGCAGTGGAGGTGTTAATGTTCTATGTCACTCTCAGCGCTTCTCCATGGGAGCGAGGAATGAGAGGCACGGACCAACAGTACTTAGTGTACGACAACAGTCTTCAGCGAGGCCAGCCAAAAGAGGTCCAGTAACACATAGGCTCCTTGGAGGAATATATTGCATGGTTTGTAGGAATCCTTTATGAGATTTAAAGGACAATTACACATTAAAGCACAGCATTTGCTGACATAAGCAACAATTATGAGCCTTCTTTCCTATTTCTTTCCTTGATTGTTTTTATTATATCAGCCAGGTATACTGCCCAGTATACTGCAGACAAATGGAGGTAAACAACAGGATTTGATAGGGGATTTAAAAGAGAGTTCCCCCACTGCAGAAGACTTTAAGACCTAAAGACCAAGGGCCACTTTCTCGCTAAAGGTTTGCTCCACCATTCAGTCAACATTCAGGGAGAATATTATACCACTTCTCCTAACAAACAATAAAAAAGATACAAAAGGTTGCCATTGTCTTGCGGACTATCCAAATGGTACACCGTCTTTCATCTGTGTCCTTCCTTTCCTTTTTTGTTCTGTCTGCGGTGATATTTATTGCTCCATCAACCTGCATTGTAAAAAAAAAATATATATATAGGTGAATACAAAAGCTTTTACTTGGTATTTTTTACTGGACAACCACTGTATTAAAACTGTTCACATCATGGGAGACCTCGGGAGTAAAGGAGACTGATGAAAAATTGACTCATAAGCCCTAACAATACAACTAGCATGAGTGCAGACTCTGTTGTTACATGTGTTACAACTCAACAAACAGCTCCACAGGTGCTCAGGTTTTATAATTAATCCAAAAGCTGTTTAAAAATGCTGTACTTTCTTGTTAAAATATAACTTCAAATAAAAACATAGTAAAATCAAACCTAAAGTAAACAGAAGCAAGACAGATGAAGAGAGACATTCATTAATTCTTTCATTTTCTGTAAGCCGGAGTACTCAGAGAGGACCCATGCAGACAGAAAGGCCCCAGTTGGCCGATGGATTTGAGCAAAGAACGTCCTTGCCGTAATGATGCATCTAATAAAAGTGAGGTTTATAATTTTCCAAATTAAAAGAAAAGAAGCTAAATCATAACACAAAACACACAGTGTATTTATTAGTTCAAGAACCGTGGCAGACTTGTTTTATACAAATTCCACCAAGTGCTATATTACATGGTCACATACTCTGTGTACTGTATGTGTTGTATACAGTATGTTGGACATTTGGCTTTGGTGGGTGGATGAGACAGTTGGAGTGTGAAAAGTAAAAGCCTGTTCAGATAGTCTTTACACAGCGTTTACTGTAAGTATCACAATCAAACTGAATATCTGTAATCACATATATCATCGTATACATCAATGCTGATTATTTTAAACGCAAACTGAGTAGTAAAACTGCACAGAAGGATAGGACAGGACTGCATAGTACAGGGGGTTAATCCGTCTAAGGTCCTGTCTGTCAGTTGCCATTAGCGACTTGTTTTGCTGTGAGCTAAAGACCAGCAGAAAATGTCCTAATGCATTCAGAACTGCAAACAAACTATGATTTTCCAACTCAGCTGGTGTGGAAAACAAGTCTCCCATGGCCACTAACCTCACACAAAGACACACAAAGGATACACGCACACACACATACACACAACTAACTATCCTCAGTGCCACCCCAGTGCTGAAATAATGAGGAAATGGAATAGAAGAGCAACTGCTAAATGGCTGGTTAAATGAAAACTCACTCACACGAGCTTAGAAACTGCCAGAATATACATTAATATATTAATGTTAATATATACTAATACACACACACAGATCACCACCACATGGGGCAGTGGCAAGGTTACATGGGGGTGACTATCTGGACAACGGCCAAATCCAAAACCAGATAAAGCTTTTTGGTTTGCAGGTTTCCTCTCGTATGGTGGTATATTTAATCTTTTTCACTTTTTTGAAATGGGATCTTCTACTGCTAAGTAGCATACACACCTAAAAGAAAACAATAGTTAGCTATGTGTTTTCTAGTTGGACACACAATGTTGTGTTTTTGAAAGAAAAAAATATATATGAAATCTGTGTTTTATCCGTTTCTGTTGACACACCACCGGCCTTAATCTGTACATGTTCAGACCCTTTCACTTTTTTGCAGACTCCTGCACTTTTTCCACTTACATTTTCCCCTCATTTATGTCTTAAAATCAAACTTAAATTTCTCATTCAATAAAGTATTTAGACTTTTCTATGTGTCTGTGTCTCAGTTATGGTCACTATTTGTTCAGTTCTTTTTTTCTGACCGGAGTCCACCAGTGGTAAACTGAAAGCACTTGACCACATATAGACAGACATGCTGTACGTTTATTATAAAGGTCACACAATTCACTACTCATCGGGACAAAAAGAGAAGCCTTGAAATCCCAGGAACTGTCTGTGGACGTTTGGGATGACTGTGTTGTGAGGCCTAAATCAGTGCATTGGAACAAACTTGAAACCACCAGTAGTCTTCATAGCGTTTGACTACTCTCTGATGCGACTGCTTGATCCTGTACAGCCTCTTTCCTGCAGTGTTAGCAGTTAACAGTTTTGCCAGACATCATTAGGTGCAAGAAGGACATAAGAAGACAAGAACGTGAGCTGTTTCATACCCGCCAGCCAGACAAACATTAATATGGAGACAGGCCTTGATCAAGACAAACATTTCTTGATCCAAGCAAGTATATGCAGACGGAAGAGGAAATGTGGGGCTGCAATAGCTTTGTCCATGATACGAGGCCGAGGTAGAAAGAGAGCAATTTTGGGTTGCGGTTAATGGGGATGAACAGGCCAGTGGCACAAACACAAAGTATCATGAGCGGCATGACAATGACCTGTGTTGAAAGAAAGGGAGGGCATCGATGTGTGACTGTGAATGAATGAGAGCAACGAAAAACAAGAAGGGGTGAAATAGACCTGATAGAGAGAGGTTGAGGGAGGCATCCACACATGTACTCATGGGGATTATAAGGCAACAGATGGACCATTTCTACACCACTAAGGATCAAAGAGCCAATAACCTCACAAAAAAACCCCACACACATATAAACATGGGATTGCGTGTGTGTTTGTGCTGTGTTCCACGTGTGAATGTGTGTGAAAAAAGGGGTTATTTTCCTCTTTCCTTCATCTCCAAGAGGTTTTATGAGAGGTATTTGGAGAGACTTGCACTTCAGCTCTTTCTGTCAAGAAGGACATGTCAGTTTAATATTGTCTTCTGGCCAACTGTTGGATGGCAGCATCACCCCGACAAAAACAGTGAAAAAAAAAAATGCTTGCAGGCTAACGTGGATGTAAACCCAATTTTTTATTTTTTATTTAAACAATGTCAGTTTAATGCAATGAACAGGAAAACGTGCCTCTCTGACCGTAATTAGCTACCTGTGTAGTGTTATGCATTTGCAGTTCCTTGAAATTGCTATATATACACACACATATATATATAAAGAAACAACAACAACAACTGGGCAGTTAATTTCACATCAGCTGAATAATATTTTAGATTTTACCTGTGATTGTAAGAGTTAATGCTATGATGCTCCAAACTAAATGAGATGAATGGAAAATTTGCAGAAAACATAGTTTTTGTCGTGCTCCCCAGAGCAACTTTCATAAAGATCTGACTAAGTCAACACATCTCACAGCATTTGTAAAATGACTACTAATATTGTTAATAAACCAAATACATCAGCTAGGGCGTTTCTGACATAAAGACGGTAGCCGTCAATCATTTGCAGCCTCTGCACAGCAGGCTCCTGGCATTTCAAATAATGACAAGCAATCATTCAGTGGATGGAAAAACACAAGAACTGTCAGCTAACTGAACACAGACCATCAGGAAACGATTGTATGAATTTATGCTTTTATCTGATTCACAGCTAGAGACCAAGACTGAAGGGGAAAACAGTCATTTCATATACTTCATTAAAAATAATAATAATAAAAAAAAAATCACAGTAAGATATATACCAGTTTGCAACAGGCAAATAAGCTTCTTATTGGGGCCTCACATCTGGCTAACGATATGGAATGTGTAATGCATATGATTTAAGGAAGAGGGATAAATTTATCTGTGTTTTCTCATGATCAACATGATCAACAATTTACAAATCATAGCTTATCTATATTTATTCTAGCTCACTGCCAATTACAGCTCAAAACGTGCAAGAGTTCTGTCCATCCATTTTATTTTTAATAAGGCCAGTAATTGGGAATAAATCTCATCCCGTTTTGCATGTGTAGCAGTTTGTTTGTATTTGTCTGGCAGAGTTCTCAAGAGACAGCGTGTGTGGGGCTGCTTTTAGCTGTGAGTCGCAGGGTGTGTACGTGTGATTGATTGTGGATGTGCATGTTTTGTGTGATCCTCATTTCATTATGGGGATATGTAATTGAATTAGTCATGCCATGTTCGTCTCCAGCAGGCTGCGACCGCTGCTCAACTCTGTGAAGAAGTTGGCATCGAAGTGTATGTGTGTGTTCATTTTTCATTGTGTGCGGAGGGACAACCTCAGGGATCATTATACTTTGGTGCAGTTCAAAAGGAAAGTATAACTCAAAAAATTCAAACAACATTGATGTTGCCTTTCTACTTTCATAATCCGAATTTTCAGCTGAAGATTTAGAGAATAGTAAAGTAGAACTATTGAAACGCAGTGGAAACACAGCCGAGATGTAGCTGGATAGTCTTTCCTTTTAAAAGGAATATCTAATGAAGGTTATTTTTACCTTTCAAGGAAAAAAGACAGAACTGTTTCTTTCGACAGAACTCTGAAACCTAACTGAGACTATGTGAATGTGTGGCTTCTGCAACATGACAGTATGAGAGCTCAGGAGTTACAATGTGAAGCTGGCAAAATGTAGGCAGAATAAGAGTTGTCCTTGCAAAAGAAACATAAAACCAAAAGCAGAGGGTAGATCACCCAGAGCAGGTTCTTTCTAACTATCTGCTTCTTGAGTTGATAAATAAAAGCCTTCTCTTACCAGCTAATCAATAATGTGTCTGCTATTTGGTTGTAAACAATTGTTTTTTCAGAGGTTCTCTGGCAGAACTGGAGATTTATAAAATATACTGACCAAACAAAACATTATGACCACCCAATGTTGTTGTGTTATGTCTCCCTTGTCCCTCCAAAACAGTTCTAATACACACGGGATATGGGTCTTTTGTCCTGTGGTGTCTGGTAATGGTGGGTTGAGGGCATGGGCCTCTGTGGATCGTCCCACAGATACTTGATCAGTTTGGGATCTACAGTCCCTGACAAAAGTCTTGTCACTTATCCATATTGTAGAAACAACAGCTTATAGCCTGACTTTTAATTAATCCATTGGTTTTAGAAATGGCTCATATGAAAGCTAAAACCCTCCCAAATTATGTTTAATATACTAAAAATCATTTAATGAACATAGAAAGGTCAGACTTTGTCAAGACAAAAGTTCTGTCGCCCACAGAGAGTAATAGGAAAATGTAACAAATAATTTACTTCAAATGCAAAAACATGTTGCATAACATCAGTGGATTAAGTAGTGGTGCTGTGAGATCCAAATTTAATATCTTGTATGACTTCCATGAGCTTGAAGGACTGCAGGATTCATAAAATTTATTGATGAAGTCATCAGGAATAGCAAAGCAGTTTTACATGCTTCCCAGAGTTCATCAAGATTCTTTGGTTTTGTCTTCCATGCTTCCTCTTTCATTCTACCCCAGACATGCTCAATGATTTTCATGTCTGGTGACTGGGCTTTTCCAGTCCTGGAGCACCTTGATCTTCTTCACCTTGAGGAACTTTGATGCAGAAATGGAAGTATGCGATGGAGCACCATCCTGCTGCAAAATGTGACCCATTTTATGGTTGGGAACGTAAGAGGCAGCTAATACTTCTTGATATTTTAAGCTATTGATATAACCTTCCACCCTGCAAATCTCTCACACACCCCTATACTGGATGTAACCCCAGACCATGATTTTTTCGCCACCAAACTTAACAGTTTTCTGAGTGAATCTCGGATCCATGCAGGCTCCAGTAGATCTCCTGAAATATTTGCTTTTCCAGCGTCCATCATTTTAGCAGGCTGTGGGCCTTGGCAAATGCCACACTTTTTTTTAATTGCCTTTTGTTTAGTGCTGGTTTCTGGGCACTGATTTCGACCATTGAGGCCATTTCGAGACAGAATTCTACAAACTGTTCTGGTTGACACGGGGACTTGAGGTGACCAGACTGGTGGAGCTCTGCTGCAATTGAAAAGGGGCTGGCCTTGGATTTTCGAGCCTCCCGAGCAGTTGTCTTGCGGGGTTTGCCGGACCTGGGCTTGTCAAAAACATCTCCGGTCTCTTCAAATCTTTTTGTTATTCTTTGTACTTGATGCTGAGACACATTGAAGATGTCAGCCACTGCAGCAGTGGATCTGGTCTTAAAAGTCAGGTTATAAGCTGTTGTTTCTACAAAATGGATAAGTGACAAGACTTTTGTCAGAGACTGTAGTGACTTTGGAGGCCAGGTCACCACCTTGTGCTGTTCTTCATGTTTTTGAATTGTTCCCAAACTATTTTTGTGTGTGTGTCTCTGTGTATCTGGCTACATCCTGCTGGGGATGTCTGCTGTCATCAAGGACTGTCATTGCTATGGGTTGGAGGTGTCTGGTCTGGTCTAGATGGCAGGTAGCGGAACTGTATTGTCAGAAAATGATCAATGTTGTTTACGTCTACCGTCAGTCATTATAATGTTGTGACTGATCAGTGTGAATGAGACAATAGCAAGATTTATACTTCTGCATTGACCTATGCCAAGGCTATGACATAGAACCTCCTGCTACTGTGATGCAGACCTCAGTTGTATTTGGTCTGACATACAGCTCTAAGTCATGTATCTCAGTAGCTGGACAAGCACAGAGGACCTACCCTCCTTCTACTCAGACATCGTCTCTCTTGTCTTTGCTGCTTCTATTTCTGTAAAAGCAACTATGGAGGGTATGCATTGACTGCGCTGACTTCACCGCTGCCTGGGGTCTCGCCCACTGAGTGGCATAAACATGGCGACATGCAGCGGTAAATACAGCGAGATCGGGGGAAATTAGATCAAATTAAGGACAACTGGACTCGATAATGATCCACAGAGGCTACCATTCGTTCACAAACACTGACATGTGGCCAGAAATCAGTTATTTTGATTTTTATTTGGACCTGATATCAATGCCGGGAAATACTATACTTATAATAAAGTATGGCACAGCTCCTTCAAAAACAGCTAATCTCCATGCTCAACTACCACTTTTTGCCACTCAGTGGCCACAGCTACGGAAACTTCTGTTATTCTATTATACAGCATTCATTAGCTCCAATATGAGCTTCCAACATGAGCAACAAGGAATGTGAATACAAAATCCCTTGAAACTGATTCAGTTCTATCCAGTCCTGTTGTATTAGTATCGGTTCAGATGATTTCAGTCACTTTAATCCAACTTGTATAAATCTCACAATTCATGCATGAAGCCAGGCCACGTCAACACACATACTGTAGACACACACATAAAAAGCACTGTTGGAGGTGACAGAAGATGAAAGCTATTTAACACTTGTCTCCCTCATTCTGTGCTATCATTTAAATGCACAAAACAAATGTTCATGCACACACACTTCCAATTTTGACTGTGGAGGGCAGTAGGCATGATCAAGCAGAGAGGTTGAGATGTCACTGCTCTGCTTGGAAAACCACGCTGACAGTACAAAAGAAAAGACTGTATTCACATCAGCTGGCGGTGTCAGCATGTCCACAGTGCAGAATTATGGTAGAAAAGAAGAATACTCCTCAAAGAAGATTAAACTGCTTTGATTATCAGTTGAACAAAGCATATTTCCTACAAGACTGGGATAAAGGTTAAAATGCTTTTAAAAGTCAGGAAATGTTATATTATGCTACAAATAATAATATTCAGCTTGGAAAGTAGGAGAGAGGCCAACGATGCCAACGTGTCAAACGAATAATTTCACCAAAACTCATCAAATCTAAATATACTGGGTGCATCGCAGTGAAAAACATAAGCTGCTAGAGATACTGATAGAGATGCAGCTTCTTAAGTCAAACGTCAGTTCTGGTTTTCTACATCTGTTAAAACAACAGGAGATTGTTGTGGAATAAACAAACTAAAACCGACATCACACTCCTAGCCACAAATGTGTCAACATCAGTGCCATGGTAGGGGAAAATGCTGGGTAATATCAAAGTATTGTATTGAATGTCTGTACAATAATCTCATAACAATCAATTGGTCTTCATCAAAGCAGTGGAGCAACTCAGACATGAATACTATGTAAATGTGTTTTGATGAACTGGTTTCAGGTTTATTTTTGAACCAATCTGTTAGCCTGTTTCTGTTAGCTGGGCTCTTCCTGTCCTTGTGTTTTTGCCATATGTGATTGTTTTCTCCCATCCTCAATTTCACCTGTCTCTCATTTCTCCATTAGTTCAATGTAGACTTTACCCAATGGTCCCTCCTAGTGTTTCCTGGTGTTTCTTAGCTCTTTGTGTTTCGGACCCTTTTTGGTTTACGTAGAATTTTTGTTTTTCTTTTGGATCTTGTATTTTTCAGGTTGGACCTACTTCTGTCATCCAACCCTATGGCTTTGACTTTCTTTTTATCATTCTGTCTAAGCATTAAACTTATTTATTAATTTCATGATGCCTCATTCCCTAGTGTGTCATATGCTTGGGTCCTATCCTTTTTTACACTAAATGCGACAATGACTACTCATCTGAAACACCCACAGTATCCTGTAGGTCTATTTTATGTTACCAGTTGTCATGATAGCCCCATAAGGAAATCAGTCTGACCATCTGGTCTTTGCCTGTGACAAATGAAACGTCACGTGTTTGACCACAGAATCAGTATGATCAACTATCAGTTTGACTACATGTTAAATATTAGTATGTGAGAACATGACTGTGAGAGCGAGATTCCCAGCGTATGAATAAAACCTTTTACCTTTCTCCTAATTAACTAACTAAGAAAAATTCCCCACATTCATTGCAGCCAACTTAAGTCTTTCCTCACTTTCGCAAACCTGGTTCATTCTATGCCGGTATCAGCTTGGTAAACCGAGCTCTCAGGGAGAAGATGCATCAGAAGCAGGAGAGCATCTTGGAAGCCCAGATCACTAAAGCATGCCTTATGGTTACTGATGGCAGTGGGATGATGTATCGACCATATAAAGATGGAAGAGCTACTATAATGCAATGGGCTTAGGTGGGTTTATCTACAGGAGATGCATTAGAGTGTGATTTTCGATTTCATTGGATCTAATATTGCTCCCATTGCGGCTATGACATGTTTGACACTGTCAAGCTACGCTCCCATTTTTCTTCTTAAATTACAGTTGATGAGTGTCGGCTTACAGAATGTTGTACCAGAAGTCCATCAAGTGTAGATATATTTCAGTATTATTTGAGAGAAATGATGTAGTTAACCCTTATGTGTGGACTCCATCGACAAACTGGAAAAAAACGATGACTGTTACTCATCCATCACTCTCCCTTGTCTCCAGCCTAACATTTGATTCCTAAATCAATTCCTCACTCCTCTCTCGACCAATCTGTGACCTCTCTGCGAGCAGTACTTCACAGATGGTCATTTTTAACCAACAGAAAGTCAATGTAATGTGCACATCATGATGCAACACCTAGTGGGTTGGTGTCGGCCTATGTCTGGGGTGTCACGTTTTCAGCACATTCCTGCTGCGCCTAATTCTCGGGTTGCCTGCAGACCTGCCAGTATGGTCCAACTGTCACTCAGTTGGACAGTAATGACTCTGCCAGGCCAGACACTGTGGGGCCACTCATCTCAAGCAAGGCGACGTTTGTAATTGGACAGTCAACCTTTCTCGGGACAGTTGCGTAATTTAATCTACACTGTAGCCATCCGATGTGCTACGGCAAATATCCAAAAGCTCTCAAAGACTGAAAGAGTTTCAGACTGTCTGGGGTATTATTTCTGGCATTTGTGTTTATACTTCAATTCATACAGGACTTATGTGGAAAGAAGTTGACCATTAATAACTGGAATGAAATAACCTTCCACTGAAGAAGATCTTCCTTCTGCTCAATGACTTACAACAGTTTTGTACAACACATCCTTTGGCTTCACACCTATTCAGCTGATTCACATGTAGGAACATTTAATAAAAACATTCCTCACAAAGAATTCAACACATCTATTGATTTGGAATATAAACTGAATACCTTTTACGCTAAGGTACAGAGTCTCATTGCACTGTGTAATGGGAAGAAAACTATTTGCCTTAGTGCCTTTCCCAAGAGGGTCAGAGAGTCATGCACTCACTGCTCCACAGGAACGCACAGAGGCAAACACCCCTGACATTGTGTGATTTTCAAATCGAAGCTGGGACTTTCTGAACAAGCGCCTCCAACATCGATCACAGAGCTGAAAGAGGCTTACAACAGGATTTTCACAACAGATACTTGCTCCCAGTATTTTGCTTCTCATCAGGCAGTTCATACTCAATAAAACACTGATTATCAGAAAATGCTTTCATGCATAAAACACAATCCATCTGCCAACTTCTCGTGTCCAGCCGCCACTGATAAAACACCTGTAAAACTGAACAAATCCTGAAATGATGAATGCACTTGGACAGAAAAAAAAAGCCTTTACCGAGCCTCATCTCATAAAACTATCAATAAAATTACAAAAATTACATTTCTGAAATCATTGCTCCTGACCAGAGAGGCAATCATTCTACTACATGCTTCGACTGTTTAATGTGATTATTCTTCCCATTCCACTCAAGACGCAGAAGTATTGCTTTCTCAGATCAAAGATCAGATCGAGTGGAAGTACCTGTTTTCTGTTTGGGGAAGTTTGGATTTGACCCAAAAATTTTAACATGGATCAGGCTGCTTTATACAACACCAAAGATGTCAGTTCGAACCAGTTTATTTAACTCTACATATTTTTTTCTCCATCATGGTGTCAGACAAGGCTGCAACTTATTGCCATACCTATTTGATATCCCCATTGAGCCATTGGTCTTAGCAATCAGAGATGATGACAAGATAATTGGTATTGAAAGGGGAGGGACAATTCATAAGATATTGCTTTATGCAGATGACCTCCTTCTTTACTTATCTGATCCAGCTAAATCCCTACCACGTCTTATGGATTTTTTTGAGAACTTCGGAAGACTCTCAGGTTATAAGTTAAACCTCTCTATAAGTCTGCTTTTTCCTGTTAACAAAATAGCATTGGGCCTCAGTTACATTAATTTTCCTTTCAAGCTTGAAAAGCACTCAAGGATGTATTTGGGAATCACTATCTGCCTAAATCTATGTTTCATGATCTTGACAGTCACATTTCTAATTTTTTATGGAATAATAGCAGGCCGGGATTGAAGAACTTTTTGGAGATGCCTGGATTAAAGGGAGGGCTGGGACGGCCTAATTTTTTGTTCTATTATAGGTCTACTAACTTAGCCAAGTTAACCTACTGGATTGCTGCGTTCAAGAAAAAAAGTGGCCCCTCGTGGGCCCAAATGGAGATCTGTTCTGATTCTAAGGCCTCTCCCATATCTTTACTGTACTCTCTACCGCCAGGGAGCTCTACAGAACAGGTTGAAAATCCTGTGGTGAAAAACACTCGCAGAGCTCTCGTCAATTTAGAAAATAAATTGGATATATGCCTCTGACATGCAACCATCTCTTCACTCCCAATGCCATAACAACAGGTTAACATTTTTAAGTGATCTCTTTGTTGCTGGTACTTTTGATACGTTTGAAATGCCTCAGAGGGACCATGACCTGCAAAACTCACACTCTTTCAGATTCCTTCAGACCCGCAGCTTTGACAAAAAATACTATCCATTCTCAACTCAGTCAGAACAAAGCATGATTGATTCCATTCTGGACTATGATCTGAAATGTGTCGAAAAAATATAAAACTATTCAGAATAATAGTGTTCATTCCCTGGATAAGACTAAACTTGGGAGCAGGATTTGAACACTACACTCTCTGCAGAGCTCTCGGAGAAGTGTTTACAGCGTATTCACACTACCTCTCTTTGTCTTAGGCATAGGCTCATTCAGTTTAAGGTGTTACATCGGTTGCACTACATGAGAGAAAAACAGAATCAATATTGTATAAGGTGTCTTTCGAGTCCAGCCACCTGGACATATGTTTTGGGAGTGTCCATCTCTGAACTCATTTTGGGCCCGCATCTTCAAAGTCTTCTCTAAAATTTGCCAAGTGATGTTAATACCCAACCCTATCACTGCCATTTTTGGTGTTTCAGGTGAGGATATCAATATCACTAAACCCCAAACCAACTTTATAGCTTTTGCCTCACTTCAAGCTCAGAGACTCACCCTCCTTAATTGGAAATCTGACAGGCCCACTTCATTTTCAAGCTGGTTAAAAGAAGTGTTTTCCTTAATTCCTCTGGAAAAACTAAGATTTAATAGGTTCAGGTCCCAACAGGAATTTAAGGATGTGTGGTCTCCATTTGTAGAATTCATTTTTGCCCTATCTCTTTCAGAAATAACATGATTGGTTATACATGTCACTACTACAATATTCCTCCTTTGCTATGATGTTTTAATATCAAGTGTAGGGTATTTCTTTTATTGGCATAGACTGTTGTAAGCTGTTGTTGTTTCTGGGTTTGATGATGCATAATGTGCAAACACATTGGTCATGATCAGAGCTGTGTTCTAAGGATTACATGATTACATCTGTTTAGTTGTTCAGCTAATGAGTGGCTTCTATTGTCCTACTGTAGCAAATGACTGGAATTTTTTATTTATTAATGGGAGTCCTTGGGTGAGTGGGTTTTCTCATGGTTTTGTCATCTTGTTGTAAGTTCATGACTGTTGTATACTGAATTTATAAATAAATAAAAATCTAAATTACAAAAATGATTTGCACAATGTCACATCCAAATATCATGTCTTGAATCATTTGAAATTTAACAGAACAATAAGGTCTGTATTGACTGCTGCTGATTAAGCAATGACAAAAATGTGGATTAAAGGAGAAAACACTTTCTGAAAGATGAAGATATTATAAAATTCAAAGAGCAGTAATAGAAAGTAATCATCGAGTCAGTTCAAATGTACATTTGGACTATTGTTTGTACTTTCTGCACAGCACAAAATTCATTTTAAGATTCCCAACTCGAATATAATAAAGATTCAGGATCAGTAGTTAAATAATTCAGCCCTTATCAAGTTTAATGTCACTGTGCAAATCCATTAAGGATGCAAGTTCTTAAAGAAGACAATTAGTGCTATTTGAAGACAAACTCAGAGTTAAACCATAATAAAACTGTTATTTCTGATGTTTAAAATCCATCCTGCTTGACATCCAGCCATCTGCTTCACTTTGACTATGCCAAGGTAAATGTGCAATTGCAAATCCTGTGACGATGCAAATGAGCTTCTTTTGGCATTTTTAATATCTTAATATATAAAATGGGCTTTTATCAGAAGGAGATGCAGTCAAATGAGAAACACAGAATTAGATGTACAAAAACTGAAAATTCCTCCATCTAAAAAAATTTAATTAAATTAAATCAAATATTCCATTGAAATAGTTTTTTTTTTTTTGTTTTGTTTTTTTTACTAAAAGGGTACTGATAAGGATAAGCCGGATAAGCAGCAGGCCCTGTTCTGTGAGGCGATGCCAGCAAAAGAGGAACTCCCTTGGGCTAAATGTTGCTTTGTTGAACTATTTGTTCTCAGGCTCTATAGTTGTCTGCCTAGGTAACGCTGCAATTTGTCACTGTCACTGGCCGATACCAAGCATCCCTGTATAGAGAGGGCCCATGTAGAAATTGCTGCACATTAGGGAGGTTGGGAAAATTAGCTGCTGTTGTTACCACGTTATATTTCTTTGGGGAGCCAGCTTTTGTTAGCATGTAGATGACTTAAAATAACTCTGTGCTTCTGTATGTTATTACACACAGGCAGATGATAAAAGTTCCTTAGCAGGGCATGGATGTCTTTTCATATTCTGGCTACTATGAGGCACTGACTGTGTAATGTGACAGGAGTTGTCACTGTATTGGATTTCAGTGGGCCACAAAAGGTTAGTCTTACAACCCTGAGAACACATTGGGTGTTAGTTTTTTGAAGCTCTGTCAGGCTCACTGGTTTCTCTCGTCACCCCTAACTGAAATCTCTGGAAACCTCCATTCAGAGTTAACAAATGCTGCACTGTGATACTCAAATGGAAGTGCATGATACTGAAAACCAGGAACAACTAGAAAGAGGCAAATAAGGCCAATGTTTTTTAATCAGAATAAAAAAAGACTGAGACAAAAATGGATGATAATTTTGAGTCCTAGAGCGCAATGTGATGAGCACAATTTCCTTGACACCCAAAAGCTGCTCCTCAGGGCACAGTTCAACCCTGGAAACAAGAAAGGGACTCAAACAGTAAGAGCTGCATCCCTGGGACACATCTTAATGACCATAATAAGGCTTGTCTTTCAGTCTAAAATCAGCCAAAGAGTCCATCCTGCAGCTTTATTCCAGCCTTAGTTGAATTTAAAAGGAAAGCATGGAAGGAGCAGGGGAGGGGGGTTGGAATGTAGGAGAGCAAGTTAGAGGCTGGCTGCCACCCAGGCAGATGGACCGCGGGTCCCTGAGCTCCCCTCATTCCACCTCACAGGCTTGATGCGGATCAATTTGGACTTGAGCATTTCTCGCGGCTGTGGGTGCTCTTTAATTCAGTATGCCTGAGCGCTCTGTGATTAATGGCAGGTACTTAGCTGGGAGACACGGTCAATAAACGCACTGGCCCAGGAACTTAATACCAAAGGCAAGACAGGGTTTCTCCAGGAGGCAACACCACCCAGAGCAGAGGGAGCAAACAGGCGCTGAGCGCATACAGGGAGACCAAACACTTTTCACTCAGGCTTTTTTGGATGTACTATTTTAACGTGAGCTTGGGAATAATGAAAAATGTCGGCAGTGATGCTGCACCACTTCGATTCAAAAAAAAAAGAAAAAGATGAAAATGGATTGACAGCGAGAAAAGACGGAGCGTGATCTGCTGGCTAGAACGTGCGCACGTACAAAGTGCGACCAGAAATGAAAAAAGCTACATGAATAAAAAGCTGATGATAGCCTGGATGCCAAAGTCAGGGTAGCCTAGATTCTGCACGTTTCTGAATATGATAAAGCCCATCCTGATTTAAAGATGTATCACCATTAATCATGTATCAGGCAAGCCCTGATCCCCTCTGCCTTTACACTACTTTCCCTGCAGATGATTTGATAACCCCAATAGCAGCGCTTCTACACACTACTCACCCGAACACTGCCGCACTGTGTAATCCTGTAATATTCTTATCAACACAATTATCACCACACAAACATACGGATATAATAAGTGCAGAAAAGGATAAAGTTACCACTGCAAGGTCACGCAGGCTCTTCATGCCCATCACACTGATAATCGGAATATCACTGGAATATCTACCTGATGTCTGTCTGTATCACACATTTATAATTTTCATTATTATAGTGTGTGTATGTGGTCGCCAGTTTGTCCCTCCGGAGTTGACTGTTACAATACTGACCTCCAGTGTGTGCACAGAAGGACAAAGCATAGCGCACTCTCATGGATGCGGGACTTCGCTCCTGTCAGTTTGCGTTCTGACAGCAACGTGACCTCCAGCGAGTTCTTGATACTGAAACAGACCTTCAAGAGTCACATTCTCTGTCCGATCTGTCACTGTCAGCCACTTTGCACTGACAATGCAGGTGGACAGGGCGTACATTAAACGGGAGCTCCCCAGCAGCAGCCTGCACTGATTGTATCGAGGATTCCTGGATATATAATCAGTCACAAAACATAAATAAATAAAGAAAAATACTTTGCTTATTTGCCAGCTCTTCGTCTCATCCAACAATCGCTCCCGTTTCTGCTCCGGGGCGCAGCGGATTCCTGCTACTTCTTTCTAATAAAAAAAAGAAAAGAAAAAAAAAAGAAGAAGACACGTGGTTGTTACAAACCTCTCTCAGGACACAGCGGGGAGGCGGAGGTGGAGAGATGCGGACTCAGTCGGGATGGGAGAGGACGCGGTGAGGAGAGAGTCCGCTTTCTGACCGTGGACATTTTTGCTGCTGAGCAGCCTGTTCGTTTCTGGAATAAGGACTTAAACGACTTTCAGAGAACGGGCTTTTTCTCTTCATCTCTCTGACTGCTTTTCCAGAGGAGAGACTTGCACGCAGGATGTGGAAGATTGCAGGCGCGGAGGAAAGAACCATGACATTTCATGTAGACTTCAGTCGTGAAATGTGCTCTCTTCTATTAAATACAGGTCTCTGCAGATTTTTTCCGCACAATTCAGTTTTTTAAAAGTCATCCTCTGAATAAAAAATGGATTACTTGAACATCTCCAGCCTGGAAGACGGGATTGAGGAAAAAAATATTTCCTTTAATTCCACCTCTGAAAGCCAGTACACCCAGCTCGCTATCTGGGGTCTTGCTGGACTTGTCGGTTTCCTGATTTTGTTTACAATAGTCGGGAACGTCTTGGTAGTCATTGCCGTTTTAACGAGCAGAGCTCTAAAACCACCCCAGAACCTTTTCCTCGTTTCCCTGGCTAGTGCGGACATATTGGTGGCCACTCTGGTCATGCCCTTTTCTCTGGCAAATGAGCTCATGGGCTATTGGTTTTTTGGCAAAATCTGGTGTGACATCTACCTGGCTCTGGATGTTTTATTTTGCACCTCCTCTATTGTCCACCTCTGTGCTATTAGTTTGGACAGGTACTGGTCAGTGACACAGGCAGTAGAGTATAACTTAAAGAGAACACCTAAACGAGTTAAAAGCATGATTGTGGTGGTCTGGTTGATCTCAGCCGTCATCTCCTTCCCACCACTAATATCAATGGACAGGAGCATCAGTGAGGCCCAACCCGAGTGTTTGCTAAATGAGGACACCTGGTACATCCTCTACTCCAGCATCGGCTCGTTCTTTGCCCCATGTATTATTATGATCTTGGTCTATATTCGTATTTACCAAGTGGCAAAAACCAGGACCAGAACAATGTCAGAGAAGAAGAGGGATGTGGATTCACCACTGGAGAATGGGATGGACAAAGCTGAACCAGGCATAGGCGGGTCTTTAAAGTCCAACAGGGGCGGGAGCACGAAGAGCCAGGAACGTGAGAATGGGCACTGCCAGGAGCAAGCAGTTCGATCCCCCTTACCAAATGAGCCGAAACATCCACTGACAGACCACGACGATGACTACGACGACAGCAGCTCATCAGACGAGAAACCTAAGAAAAGTTCCAGTTCCTCAAAACACCACCAAGAAGACAGGAAGGACCAGAAGTCCAGGCGGAAGAGCAGCTCCGCCTCTAAATACTCCAGCAGAAAGTCCCGTGCCAGTTCCAAATCCATGGAGCTGTTCTCATCTCGCCGCAAACGCAGGAGCACCGTCAACCGTAAGAAAGTCTCCGCCGCACGGGAGAAGCGCTTCACCTTTGTTCTCGCTGTTGTGATGGGCGTGTTCGTCCTGTGCTGGTTCCCGTTCTTCTTCTCCTACAGCCTCTACGGCATCTGCCGTAGGTCATGCAAGATCCCTGATATGCTGTTCAAGTTCTTTTTCTGGATTGGCTACTGTAACAGCTCATTAAACCCAGTCATCTACACCATCTTCAACCAGGACTTCCGCAGAGCCTTCCAGAAGATCCTCTGTAAATCATGGAAACGCACATTTTAAAGGTGTGCTGCATGTCCGAGTTTGTAACGGACATTTGATCCTGCAGACGTACAGTAACAGTATTCCCAGCTGTTTGATAAAGTGCTGGCCTGGAGTGCTTTCACACATTTACTTTCAGGGATTGCCTTTGAAATGAGGGGCCGCTTAGTGGATCAAAGGACTCAACTAAGATAGAAAAAGGGGTTTAAAATACAAGAATAAGCTGTCTCATAATATTCACAAAAGAGACTGTCATGCACTGCCTTTCTACGGACGCTTTTAGACTCTGATGCAGGCTTTGGCTCTTTCCCCCTCCACAATGACTTCTCCTTTCTGCATTTAAATGAAACAAACAGACTCCTCACAGTTGCTGGGATGCATGCCTGCCACAGTGGCTTCACTTGGATAAACTTTAGAGACAGTTGATTTGCAGTGTAACGTCATTCACTGAATATAATGCGAAGGCCTTGACAATCTCCACAAGAGCATATAGTTTGTAGTCGACGTAAGGCGGTAGAATCTATCTTTTCTCTCTGTCTCTGACTGTTTTTTCTTGACTTTCTACTACTCTCAACTTGAGGACCAATGGGATGAAGGGGCTCATTGCATACTGTTACAGTAGCAAAACTGTTTCACACAAAAAAAAAGACTTATCCTGAAAAACGACAAAGTTCAGTTCTGCTTCAGTGTTTTGCGTGAGGCGGAAACATGTCCAAACTGTAATCAGCAGCAGAAACCTGTCATGGCACAGTTAATGGTGAACCTGGACTGGATGGTATGTACAGCAGACTGGCATCTATTGTGATTTTCCTTTTCCAGGCATGTATTTGCACCTTCCTGTCCCCTCCGAAAAAATACAGATATACTACTGAAGCAGATGGGCACCTACTGAGGCATTCACTGTGTGTGTGTGTGTGTGTGTGTGTGTGTGTGTGTGTGTGTGTGTGTGTGTGTGTGTGTGTGTGTAAAAGAGGAAGAGGAGTCAAAATGAATAACCTGTGAATCTGTGTTGTGATAAAATGAGTCGTGGGTTTACCGCATCTTATCCCAACTGCCGTCAGTGATTGCGTGAATGTGTGTGTGTTTACGGCTGCTTTCTACAATGACCTGATTCTCTCCGACCAAGTGTCTGTCTGTTCTACTTTTTGTCAGCCCTCTTTTCTCTCCCTAATAGTCACAGTAAAACCAAACACTTTATTGAACTTTTTTAGCGTCTGCTGCTCCCACACAGCTAAGAACACCCATTAGCATCATGTACATAATGACATAAAACTGATTTATTCAGCCACAATGTTTATCTTTACCTTTCAAGCATTTATAGCCAGAAGGGCTAATGCTTTCTTGTGTAAATAACCAGGGAGATTACAGTACTATTGTGTGGCATCTCATAATCACACATGTATCAATATGATAAAAATGTTTTGTTTGTATGATGAACAACGCTCAGAAAGACTTTCGTGTTACACCGACCTCTGTCCTTTTCTAAAAGAACAAGTGTTTACTTCTCTGCTTTGAGCACATTTGAAAAGATCAAATAAAGACATCAGTTCAATTGTCCTGTGCAGATTGCATGAATGCATATTTGTTATCATCAATCATTTTAAGGAAGCTTCTTTGGTAGGTTGTTGTTGTTCAGGCAAATGTGAAAATAATCCACTAAAAATAGGACAAATGCAGAAAATGGGAATGTTTTCAGCTCAGGAATGTAAAAGTGTAGGTCAGGTGATGTTTTGCTGACTTTCAAAGATCCTCATTGTAATAGATGTCTATTAAGTCATCATCTCACCAAATGAGATAAAGTGATTGAACCTGGAAATTTGTGAAAGTCGTTAAAATTAAAGGATTTGGAACTGTGACTGGGAACTGGAAACATTCCATGTGCACTTAGTGACGCATTATCCATTACTCAACACTTAACAGTGTACCAGAGGCAACACTCTTTGCCTGCAGTTACCACTTACTACCACAGGAGATGCTAAATAGAGAAAAGAGATGTTTAAGGCTATCACTTTACATGTTTCCTGTATGTTTATAGAGTAAATAAGTCAATAAAATAGCTTTTTATTACATTTAAAGTAATCTGCTTTTATTTCAAAAATTACTTTTTCTAATGTCTTTACAATGCTTTTCCATCTGTGGTCATTTTATTTTATAAATCCACTTTTCATTGCAAGAAAATCACAAGGTTACTTGGACCTGAATGCCAACTGGTGGCACCTTTATCAGTTGTTTGTTTCATGAATTGTACACTCAGTCACCTTCTGCTGACTTTCAAAAAGCAGCCACCATGTGCAAATGTCAAAAAGTCTGGGGTGCTAGCAGACTGGAACAGGCTCTTTAGCTTGTCAGCATTTCCTGTCCTTGTGCAAAAGAGAGATTAAAATATTGGTCAATATTAGCAGAGTGACAAAATAAGAATATTTTTTCAAATAGATTTTCAAAATGAGCGAACACTTAATGCTGGACGGATCCATGAAGCATCAGCTCGTTCACTTTTGCTCTCCTGTCTTTTATTATTATTTATTTATTTACCTTTATTTTACCAGGCAGATTGTTTGAGATCAAAAATATCTCTTTTATAAGCAAGTAAAAGAGATATAGAGTTTTCTCTAAAGTAGTAAAGATTTGTCTCATTGTGAGGTGTTACAGCCCCATGATTCTCATGTTTGACTAAACTGAATTTATCTATATGGTGAAATAATTTGGTGCATCACAATTTTAAACACAAGACACTTAAATATAATTTTGCTTCAATATTTTGGTGTTTAAAACTCAAACATCAACTCAGACATTTTAACAACAGATATTTTAAGACAGAGCTTTTCTTGACAGATGGTAAGAGGGTTTAAAAAATAATTTTGAAACATCTTGTATTTTTCATCTGCACATCAGCAGAGTGAAAACCCGGTGAAGGACTAAACAGATGCTTGGGTATCTCTGTTTTTCCAGCCCTAGCTACAGTGTGATGGCTACATTTGTTCCTGCGTTGATGAGAGTAAATTCACAAACCATCCTCAGCTGTTTCAGGCAGAAGAATCCAGAGGTTGGGATGAATCTGCTAAATAGCATGCAATTGTCCACATCTGCTATATATTTCTTTAATGGGGATATAAAAAGTAGAAACTGTAGCAAAAATTATGGAATATCACATTATTATTTTGGTGTGCATCTGTATTTCAGGATGCACACACTCAATATTACATTAAATAATCAATTAGTAAATAATGAAGAATTAAGTTTTTATGTTAAGTTTTACATTATAATATACTGTGTATGTAAAAACATTTAACTCAGTTATTAGTTAATGAAAAGAGAAGATGCAACAAAAAAATGAACTGAAATCTTTTGTCATTTCCCTTAATATCCATATCTCGTCAAATGGTGGTGCCCTTTGAAAAATGCTCTTTGAAGCAAAAGCTGCTGGCATTAAATAAATTGGAGGAGCAAAACGAGCCCACTCATTATGAAAACTGGAAGAATAACTTAATATTCCATGTGCTGCAGTTAAGAGTGCAACAATGGAAAAATAAATAAAACTCTGCTCCTTTTACATTAGATTCAACTTCATTGTCATTACACATGTTCAAGTACAACGCGACGAAATGCAGTTAGTATCTAACCAGAAGTGCAGAGTAAGTTCTTATGTACAGATGGATTTAAATGAGATTACAATAGACCGTGTTCCAGTGTAGACGGCGACTGTTGACATCAGGGTATATACAGATACTGCAGTGGGTTATTTACAGCGCAGACCTTTGATTAATAGAAACTGTTGCAATTACAGCAGGATATTTACCATCTATGTACAATTTATCTCAGGTGTCTGGAAGGCTGTGCCCATGTTTGTGTTCAATGGACAGCAGTTGGCAGGTTACTATGGAGCTGACGCTACACTGTACAACAGCAGAGAAAACGAAAACAAGACCAAGAGTAAAGATCACTCAACCATTTAACTGTGCTGAATTGTGCAGGTGTTTACGATTGCTTAAAGTCAACTAATTAGTTTTTGAAGATGAAGATGACGAAGAAATATCCGCAATGGGTAGTTTACATCATACAAAAGAGCAGCAAAATATCCAGAATAGAAAGTGTAGGGTATATAAAATAATAATGGAATAAAAAATGGAATAAAAAGATATTGGCATATACAGTATACAAAAAGTACAATGGGCTATAGAAGGTTTTGAATTGCCCAGATGATTGTCAGATATTGCCTAGATGGACGAGGTGTAACTGGCTTATGGAGTTGTACACAACACATAGTGAATAGTAAACGTGCTAAACCTTGAGGTTTAATATTATTGCACATATTAAGATTTTTAATTGTGGAGCCTAACAGCAGCAGGAAGGACAGAGCTTCTGAATCTTTCCTTCACACAGCGAGAGTGAAGCAGTCTGTCACTGGGGCTGCTCCTCAGTGCTGTCAGGTCACCCTGCGGGGGGTGGTGCTCATTGTCCAGCATGGAGGACGGTTTAGCCAGGACTCTCCTGTCACCCTCTTCCCTCACTCGATCCAGAGAGCAGCAAAGGACAAAGCCGGACTTCCTGAAGACCTTGTCCAGCGTCTTCCTCTCTCTCTCTGTGGTGCTACTGCTCCAGTGGACCGCTCCAGACAGAATGTCTGATGCCACCACACAGAGTCATAGAAGGTCTTCGGGAGTGCCCCTTTCATCCCAAAAGAACTCCTGAGACGATAGACCCTGCCCTGTACATTCTTGCAGAGAAGCTTTCAAGTTGAATGTTTCTGCAGTGGCTCAATCAATAAACTAATGTATAATCTTATGTGTTATCATGTTTACAAGTTAGATAGAGAGGAGCCTCTGACAGGAAAGCTAGTGTTCATTGTTGTTCAGTTCTGTGGCACTCGTGTGGTTAAGCAGGCGGCTGCAACCATCTGCTCTGCCTATGACAGAACGCTGACATTACTGCTCATCACAATTTGACTGCTGTCCATCGATGGAAAAGACTATCTCCAAAACAAAGGACGAATTCATAACATGAAATATGCATTTCTCACTTTTTGATTTCAGATCCTTTAAAGATCAGCACAAAACAAACCACTTGCATGTAAAGCAGATACAAATACTTTAGTAGAATAAATTTATTCTGACACAGGCACACACATACGAAAAAAATAAAATAAAAAATTATTGGGAACAACTATAAACACATGAAGAACAGCACAAGGTGTTGATCTGGCCTCCAAATCCACTAGATCGCAAACTGATCATGTATCTGTGTGGTGATCCACAGAGGTCCCTCCCCTCAACCCACAGGACTCAAAGGCCCCCACTGACAACATTCGGTTGCCAGACACCACAGATCCATGTCCATTCTCTGATGAGTCATAACTGTTTTGGAGGCACAAGCGAGAACTACACAATTAGGTAGGTTGTCATAATGTCATGCTTGAGTAGTGTATATTTCATTATCAAAGAATAACAGAATACGTGAACTGCCTGTTTCAACTTCTCTTGATCAAAATGACTTATTTCCCCCATGCACACAGCATATTCATTTTGCTTTTGCTTTATTAAATTCTTCTTTACAGATACCAAGGAGTATTGTTTCTCTCATGTCAGTGATTGTTATTGTAATTAAACTGTCTTAAATACTTGGAAATTCATTTGTATTGTGGCTGTGATTGTGTTGACAGATTAAAGCCAAAACAGTGTAGTTCAGTTACTTAATAAGATTTGAAAGTGCTAGACTAAAAAACAGATGTGTGAGAATATTTTTTTATTTATTTTATTGTTTTAAATGAAGCCAAGAAGCGAAATTACTCAGATGGCCGCCTCAGAGACAGACTGAACCAAGAAAACGCTATGCTGTGCTTTTGAGGCATCTGTGTGATTGAACATCTCTGTGGTTTTTTTCTCTACACATTTCCTTCCCAGCATCGCTCAAAAATTGGCTCAGAAAACCTATCAAACATCTAGTATTGTCTGTCCAGACTTTGATTTGGTTTTCCAAAAACAACTTGCACTGTATGCTGTTATTTGAATGAAATGGCAGAACCAATTTTCCCCTGTTCAATGACTATTCTGTTTCTTCTACTGTCTGATAGCCGGTAGCACAACAATACTTCTATTCACCACTAACATATCCTCCAGAGGTAAGTCTCGTTTTGTGTGCTGACCACACGACATCTGTATGCTGCAGGGATCCAAACAGTGATTTCACAAAGCCGGATGGGAGGTTATAAACGGGCTGTGTGGTTGCGTTAAATTAAATCAAACACCCCGGCCTGGATTTTGTTTATCACTCAAGCTCTCCACCTGTGTCCTAACAAGCACAAATAAAAGTCACTGGAGGTGTGTTACACGTTGCGGAGACAGTTTCCGTCTCAGTTGTTGTGGGCTTTTAGCGTGAGGTGCATATCAGTGAAAACTGTGTTCCATCAGCAAAGAGCTTCTACCCTGGCTTTTACTGGAATGTGTAATTGTGTTGTGTTGTGTCGATAGGAAAGTACTCACCAGAGACCCCCCAATAAAGTCAGAGGTCAGAGTTTACCAGGAAGCTGGGGGAAATTTCTGCTGACCCAGAAAAGGAACCTAACACAGCCCTGCTCTCTCTGCCTGCCTCATGCTTTATTATTTATCCTCTAAAAGCTGACCAGCACAGCCTTCATGACCAGGGACAATGGATTCTGTCACCACCACCAACACTCCCTCATCAAAGTGATTAATGCTTCCTGTGTCAGCAGTTCATGAACAAATGAAGATGGTGATTTGCTCCTGCACAACAGGTCTAATGCAGGATACATCAAATAAAATCCACATTTTGAGATGCAGTACGCTACATGTGCTGCATATACACATACAGTGTATACAACACATGCACTGCCTGCTCACTGGACGAGTTTCCGAACAGTCAAGACCCGATCTTTGACAAAAATTACAAAAGAGGATCAGGTGCCCTGTAACAGCACAATTCCATAAATGTTTAAAGTCCACGACTCCTTAAATAGGTCGCCTTCCTCTGTGGCTGTCTATGACGGTGTGAATGATGATGAATTTAACTTTGCACTCTTTCATTTAGGCTTAGGATCCACACTATATGTTTTGGAGGGGAACACTGTACATAAACATGCATCCAGCGTATAAACCAGCATTTAAAAGAACTCGTTCAGAATGCGACTCTTTAACATGGACTGATTACCGCTTGCAGGGAGGACTGCTCATCCAAACAATCAGTAAACTGTTGAATGATGTGCAGTCAGTGAGCTCCAGGCCCCAAATACAAAGTCATTGAAATTGTGAACCCATCCGTCAGCGCGCCCTGATAACAAAGGCCCGCTGAGGACGTCATTGAGTTACGACAGCCTCACAGAAAACATCTTTTCGCTACATCAGGACTACTCATACAGACAACTTCAAACTTGACATTTGCACCAGCTATTAAGTACATTGGAAGAAAGGCTGTCTTAATAGACAATTTAGATAATCGCAAAAGAAAAAAAACTATTCAGGAAATATGTTTCTTATAAATCTTTTACCTCAAATAAGAAAAACAGATTAGTTAATCGTGCCATAAAGGAGCAAAGGGGAACCTGGCACTGTCCTGGCACAATGTACAAGGAAATACTGCTTCCAAATTCTCTAAAACTCATTAATTCACATGTCATCCGTTATTAATTATGTGCACAACACAAACAGAGCCTGGTGAACAAGAGCCAGGCACAGTGACTTCAAGTTATCATCACAAGGCTACCAAGAAGACAAGGTTACTCCACAGAAGACGGTGGAAATAGACTTTTAAGTCTCTGTTTGTGTGAACAAACCAAGCATAATGTCTTAATCTGTGAGCTTGTTTCCCTCCTTCATGTTCTGAATAGTCCGACTTAAAGGAATAGTTTGGCGAAAAAAGATTATTTCCTTTTTCTTTTCTTTTTTTTTTTTTTTTTGGCAAGTGTTAGATGTAAACATCAGTAGCCCTCTCATATCTGAGCCAGACTTATGTGTTACCATTTTCAGGTCCACTCACCAAAGCTGCTTTTGTCTGATAAAACCTTAAAAAAAAAAAAAAGAAAGAAAGAAAAAAAAAACGTTAAGGCAAACACACAGCTAAAAAGACTGAAGCCTATTAGTATGAGATGTGTATGACAAAGATGTGTTAGTGAATTAATACTCATCCAACTGTCGTTCTCTGTTGTCGAACAAACACAGCTCTAGGACGAAGGTCTCTATAATGGACTTGACTGAATGGACTTCATGTTCGTACCTTTAAGCAAAGACTGTGTAAATAAGACCCTTTAATCTGTCATCTTGCTTATCAGTGAGTCTAATGTGTTGAAGCTTTGGAGCTGCAGTTGCTGGCAGGTAAATACAAATTAGAAACTTAATGTGAATCCAAAAGTGTTTGATTAATGACATAAAAAGTCTAGAAAGTATTATGTTTCAGTGGTGGGGAGATAAGTCAAAAGGTAGACACGGAATGCCAGAGAGTCACTTGTGGGTAATAATCAATGTTTTAATCAATCAGTGCGTCCTTTTATGTCTTCGGGGGCTTCTATACCTCTTCTCTCCTTCCAGTGAGGATGGAAACAGGAGCGGAGGACTCCATCTCTCACACATCATCTGCTATCAGTCTCTCACTCCTCACACTATCTTGGCCTCAGTCTTTCACCCTCTTTCTCTCTCTTCCGCTATCAATCTATCTCTTCTCTTCTGTCTGACAGCAGTCATCAATTCTGCGAAGCAGCCTCTGCTCCACTTGCAATACAGAGCAGGAACAAACACACATACACTCAGGCTCGGGTATTTACACTGCCAGTCCTTGGCTTTGTACATCAGTGATTGTTTTTTTTTTGTTGTTGTTTTTGTTTTTTTTTATCAGGTATAGCTCTTGATAAATCTGCTCTTAATAAGCATTAGTCTGTTCAATGAAATGCTTCTGTTCAAGGAAAAAGAGAAGTCGCCCCATTTGAACTACCAAGCTAGTGGTGGATTTTCACAAGGGAATACCTTCTACTTACTAACAGTGCTGTCAGACTTCAGATTGTTTGAATGCCATAACGAAGGTAGTGCAGAGAAAAACGTCAGTAGTTATGATGAGTACATAAAGGCTAATGCAACTAGTTTTCATACTTTGATCTAATCCAGAATATCACAAGCCAAGAAGACAGGAGGCTATCGGAGGCTGCTGAGGAGTCCACAGGTGCCATAGATTTTTTACTTGATGGCAGAAGCAATTCTATTGGAATCTGTTTATTGATTGGCCAGCTGATATGATGTGACTGTAAAAGGAGAGGCTGTTGTGGAAACATCCATCCATCTGCTGATCTAGTCATTGATTTTCTGATGTGTCTTTTTGACCACAAGTCGAATAGAGGTAGTAGCAGGTTAAACAAGGTACTCCAGACATGCCAGCGTTTTCCAGCTCCTCCTGGATCCTGATTTATTACCATAGGCCAAAGCAGATTGTAAAAAATGTGCTTAGAATCTTAATCATGGCAACATCTGCAACCTTGTTTACTTGCTTTTAATGAGTCAAAAGGACTTCTCATTTGTCCTCTTTTCTTATTATCCACCTCAGATTGTTAATGAAAAATATACAAAAAAATACACCTCCGAAGGCTACAGTTATTACAGCTGCACATATATTCCATATCAGACGTGAAAAGATTGAAAAGGAGAAAGAAGATGAACCCTGAACCCTCTACTGCTAAACTGTGCTGTTTTTCTGTAGATTAACTGAAAACTTACTGTTCAAATTCACTGTATGTACTATATACAGATGTATATACTATTTTTATTCTGAAAGACTTATTCTTGTTGTACAGTTTCTCTATTTATTTGCACGTTTTTATTTTATGCTTATCCAAGTGTTGTTTTTATTTTTTGGAGTCAATAAAGCTGATTCTGATTCTGAAATGTCAAACGACAACTACTCTATTACCAATGTTAAAAATGGGGACAGTAAGTCCATAAATATAACAACATATGCAAAAATGTTGTGATTAAATAGCTTTCGATAAAATAGCCAAATGCTACCACTGGTGTTAAATTGTGTACCGTCACCCATTTGGCATCGAACTGGTTCAATTCACTGACATCATTAGTGTTCATGCTTGTCGATTCCCCTTATCAATACTTTTCATGCCAAATCTGTATGTACAAGCACGTCAGCGACGCTCACGTGACGACAAGAGACTGAAAAGTGTAGCTCCTCTGCACCACACGAACTGTAATTTCAAGCTAAGGTGGTAACACCACCAGCAGCATGCTGAAGCACTTGTCAGCAACACACGGCATTAAATACAGAGAGTGCCATGTGTTCGTCTATCTCTGTCAACAAGTGTAGCTATCGCTAAGTCTCAGCAGAACAGTGCTAGTTGTGAGGATCCAGTGACCAATTTCCTATTTGTTTTCTTAGACAAGCTCTTATCTCCTGCTTGGATACTCAATAAAATTCCTGTTGTTTTTCACGAAACCACAAACACCTACTTTTTCTACACCAAAAATTCACAGGGGGAATTGATAAGGGAGTCTCTGAAGAATTAGGTCGATAAGCAGAATTGATAACGGCACCGGTATCAATAAAATCTTGTCAATACCCATCCCTAGTCACCCATCTGATTCTGTGCCAACAACATGTTTGCCTTCAAGCCTTTATGTTAAATTTCATTTTTTTTTCTTTGCAGCAAGAGCCAAAATGAGTCTGGACGGTGTCAATGAATGTCACAGCAGAAATTAAACATGTGGTGCAATTCCGACAATGCTTCAGGCCATTATACACGGATCAGGGATAACATTATGACCACCAGCTGCGAAGGTCTCCCCTGTGCCCCCAGAACAGCTGTGACTCATCAGAGAATCAGACATCCTACAGATACTTGATCAGTTTGAGGAAGTCAGGTCAAATACTCATGCTGTTTTTTATGTTTTTGAGTTGTTCCTAAACCATTTCTGTGTGTGTGTGTCTGTGTCAGGCTGCTGGCAATGACTGCTACCAGTGACATTGTTATGGGGTGGGGGTGTCTGGTCTGGTCTAGGTGGATGGTACATGTCTAAGTAACATCCACACAAATATCAGGTCCAAAAGTTTCCCAGCAGAACATTGAATTGTGAAGGCAGAGTGTCATAAAATAACTAGTTTTTCCCTCGAATCAACAAGCTGAAGATGATGCATGAGAATCACTGGTTAGCATAATGATGTAAATTACTTATTTGTTTGGCATCTGTGAACAAAAATGATGGCAATGATGGTAAATCAGTCCATTATTTTGTTCCAGCTTGTATGTTTTTGCACACATGCCAAACCAATCAGCAATTTACATCAGAACTCTTAGCTGAGCAGTGAATCTCAAACGTGGTTTAAGTTGGCTGCATTTTCCTCCACTTGTTTGATGGAAACATGCAAGCGAGCTGACGAAGCCTGTGTTTACTCAGAGCCGGCTCTAAACAGCCCAGCCTTCTCCAGGGGAAAGAGAGCCACCGGCATTTATTGGAAGAAATGAATGTAGAACAACAGAAAACATTGTTTTCTAAGGGGCTACTAGATTTGACTGTGTAAAATATACATAAATATTAGAATGGATTAGGGTAGGCAGACCAGGGGCCAAGAAAAATAGTTATCTGGAACAAAATAATGGACTGACATCATTGCCATCCATTACAGGAATAATACACATGCAGTATTTATCTTTGTACAAAAAGATTTATGATTCATGTTTCATCTGAGTATTACATCTAGAAATGTCATCCTTGTGCTCTGCCATCTGTGTCCGATCCCATTTGGTAACTGGACACCCTGAGGGTCAGGAGTTCATTCCATACTCCTGTTTTTTTTTATTCTGCTCTAGCCATCCATTTCATTTCCCTTCAACACAATTTCTCTTTGTCTGTAAAACAAAATGACGCTGAAAATGGAAAATGACATGGAACGCCTCATGTTGATTAAATGGCCCATGGAATTAGTGGTGGTCTTTGTGGTCGGACAAGTCAAAATTGAACTTCCATAGAGAGGATATAATCAATAGAATCTGTATTTCTTTTAGGTTAGATTAGTATTGGAGACTTATTCCTTAATGTCACACTGATATACATCGATCAGGCATAACCTGTTTGGTGCTAGGGAGACCTCAGGGCAGAGAAGACGAGATGAGACAAGCTATTTTCAACATGTTATATTTCATATAGTCTATCTGGGGTCACATGTTTGACAGACTTTAAGGAAAACCCAAAGAGACAGTGTTTAAAATTACTAATGTTAATTGTATAATCCTAATCATTTTTAACATAAACTGTGCATATTATATACTGTATAGGGTTATAATCCATCTTCTGTCCACCAATGAAAGAATGAATTAACATTAGGTCTTCTGTATAGTGTCTTGGATACCCTTTAAGGTGTATACATGAATAAAAACATTAATTCATACACCACATCTACACTGTTTTTGAGTTAATGAAGTATTGATGAACAGTGAACAGTGAAGTACTCTGAAGTTATCGGTGAAATGTCACACATTTCCTCATATCCACTGTACAATGGGAATAACTCCTTCCCCTGTGACTCTGCCCATCCTGGCTTATGATACCATACTGTAATGGATAACTGGCATAACTGACATGGCTGGTATAATGCTATTCTGCTGGCGTGCACCATTACACTGATAAGTCATCACACTTTGTATGTAAAGTAGACTGCAAGAAAAATACAGTAATGCAATGAATCATGCATATTTTATGTATAAGGTACAATGAATGACTATCGCCTCATTCCAGCTGCCCTTTCAACTTTAATGACACCTGCACAGCCAAGTCCACAGGAAGAGGTAGACTGAAGGAGTGACGAAGTTAAAGATAGACCCGAGTTATTATAATGTCACATTATTCTAACCCAGAGCTTTCAGGGGAAATAAATCACAACCTAAGCACAATTTCCAGTCCAATGATTTTCCTTTTAGAATTTGCGAGCTATATCTGAGCATATGAGGAATGATGATATGACTCATATGCACACCAACGAAATCCTCAGCGAGTGGAGGACAAAGACCAAATCGATACAGAACACTGAGGTCTCTGTCAGAGCTGCAATGTCACAAGATTTTTTTTCCAACCAGTGTTGTATTAATTTTTGACCAAGATCTTGTATTGATGATGGGAGAGTCTGACCACTGCACAAAGTCTTCTGCATGGGGTTCAGGTCTGGACTCTGAGGTGGACGATCCATGTGAAAATGAACCACTCCCTGAACCGCTCTTTCACAAGTTCAGCCCAATGAATCCTGATGCTGTCATCTTGTATGACTGTGTCATCAGGGAAGAAAAACCCCACTGATGTAATAACCTGGTCATTCAGTATATTCTGGTAGTCAGCTGATCTCATTCTTTGGGCATAATGTTGCTGAACCAAGACCAGAGCAGCAAACCCAAATCATATCACTGCCCCCACAGGCTGGTACAGTAGATAATACGTATGATGGGGGCATCACTTCATCAGCCTCTCTTCTTACCCTATTGCCCCATCACTCTGGAACAGAGTAAAAATTGACTCATCAGACCACACGACCTTCCTCCGTTGCTCCATTGCTCCAATCTTTATGGTCCCTAGCTAACTGAAGCATTTTGACTGGTTAGCCTCACTGGTTAGATGTTTTCTCTCCTTGATGCATGCCAATGATTTGACCCTTCTCAAACAGACTAACATCTTTTTCCATGACAACAGAATGTTATTTTTTCTCATGGTTGTTTAAGAAATGAGAAGCTACTCATTGCATCAGTTGGGGTTAAATAACTCAAATAGCATGTTGCTAGGTGAAAGATAGCTGTGTATATGTCTCCAAATTGCCTCAGTTAATGAGGAAACCCACCCGGCAAGTATCCAGTCACTATGCACTAAAGCTGGGGTGTGCTGACTGTACTGGTGTCAGATTTCACACATCATTTCAATATGGTAAGCATTGTTTTGTATTAAGTATAAAAAAAATGGTCTGCCCACATGCATTGTTTAAAACATGTCACCTTCCTCAAAAGCCAACAGCACATTTGCATCATCATCAGTTAGCAATATCATTGTGGGGCAACACCAGCAACCGTCCTTTCATCATTCATAGCCCGTGGGTTCAGAGGGAAACACAATAAAATAACAATAACGCAATGGATATATTCAGTGCAAATGATTTTCTCAGTGGTTGCAGACATGGGCTTTTGTTCACCTTATGAAAAGTCATCATAGACATTACAAAGTAGCCTCCAGTGCATTTTTCTACTCCGAGGTAATTCCCAAACTTTTCATAAACAACTATCTATTCAGTCTTTCTCTTATTACAGATAGCTGGACGTAACATGAAATAGAGTTACCTCGAATTTTTATTTGTGTCTTTGGTGTCTAGGACATAACATGATTAGATCCCACCTTCGCATGTTAGAGGCTTCACAGCCAAGAAAACTCTGGCACACAGGTGGTACCCATACCTCCTGGAGAAGGTCAGAGAAATATTGACATTTTTTCAACAAAAGCACAACAGCCCACCATGTTTTGACTTTGAAGCAAGAGTAGTTAAACTTCCCTGGTCACAAGTGTATCTATGTGATGTGACAACTTGCTGCGATACTTAATCAAGAATAAAATACCACAAAAAATAACTAAATAAAAAATCCTACATAGCCCAATTTATTCCTGCATCCCTTATCCTTTTTCATTAGAAGAACCTTGCAACTTAATCCCATTCTGCTTTGTTGAGCTGGGAGTGTCTGCAATATTAGTGAGTCAACAAGTGAAGCAGTATTTATTAACCTCTCAATCTCCCTAATTAATGTGACTCTTGGGTAAACACGTGTATAGAGTGCGTCTCTTGAGGCACAATCTTAGAGTGGCAGCACACACACACACACAGTTTACACACTTAATGGCTGAACATCTGCAGGTGTTTAAAACTTGCACACAAGAACCACACTGACACGAACACTCCTGTGTACGTATGCGCTCTCACTCTCACAGCAAATCCTTAGGCAGTTCTTGGCTGACGATGGAAACGACAGCAAATGAACTGTCATTGCATATTGTGTAGATATTAATGGGGATGAACTGTAATAACTTTGATTTCTTGGCCTTTAAACTCGAGCTATCATCAGATTAACCTTTCCTTTTGTCCAGTACTTGTATCTAATTACATTATGTTTAGCTTCACAAGTGAATATTATTAGAAAATAGACCATAAATAAAAAAAAAACGTTACAGAACATCTGTTGACTCCTTCGAATGACCATACTTTCATTATCTAAGGAAGCCTGAAGTCAACCGTTACTGGTGGGGTCAGAGGTCAGATCTCATTAACAGTGATGACATGTAACAACCATCACCTTGGAGTCAAAGAGCCGCATTGATTTCCCATACAATCTCACCTTGTGGATGATCTCTTGTATCGACATGATAATTTTGTGTGTAAGATTATAAGATAATTGCCGGAGAAACAAAGGGAAACATTGAGACGAGCTATCTGGAGAGTGTGGACTCATTAACTGCTGGCTCTTGAGGTTTATGACGAGTGCATTAACGAGCTGTTGCAAGCAGTTCTTTAAGAGCCTCTTAAAGAGCCAAGCAACAGTAAGAGGATGTGAAAGAGAATGAAGTCGAAGTGTCAGCTCTTGTAAACATGATTAATTGCTACTTTGCAACAGTGGATGAAGTCATTAGAGCTATGGCAAACATGCAGTTTAGACACGGTCATCATTCACAAGTCGATGTCGTCACAGTGGCGTAAATACTACACAGGAAAAAATAGTCCACTACAGAAAAGAAGGCTTTTTTTGTCATTTATAAAAGTACAAAAACCTTATTTTAAAGCATTTTATTACCAAACGTAAATAGTTAATAATTCAAAACAGTAGCACTGATAATGGTGTAATAATTCATCATTATTATTAACAGCATTATTATGTTAGTGTTACCTAAATTATACAGGTATATTGGATTAGGGAAACATATTAAAGTGGTTTGAGTCCTGGTTGATGTGGCGATACCTGAAGCTAGAGGTGGAAACCACACGTTACTGAATTCAGAGGGTAGCAAATCAAATTATTGTCATTTTAAAGGACTGGTCAGACATTCTGTCAGCAACCGTGGTGTGAATTTATGCAGCACGTCAAAGTGAAAGGACCTGGACACCTGGCCTGAGGTTATCAGGTATATTACTAGATAATACTTAAATTTTATTTTTATGTTATTATAATATTATTTTATCTTTATTTTTTCTTGAGCTCTGAGAGTGTTTTTTTATGTGCAGTTGGGCTACAAGAAGCAATTTCCCCTCATTAAAGTCTGTCTAAGTCTGCAGCCTGTCTTCATCTAGCCACTGTGGCTGCTGCTTACTCATCGGTTACTCATCGGAAACCATCAGCAATCTTCTGGTGAAAATTTATCATTCTGCATTTATTTCCAGATATCTGTTTATAGAAATTAGAATGGCAGTGACACAAATACTGTGTATAAATACAGCAGTTGTGTCATCAGTGGGCCATATGATCAGTTATCATTGCGTTATTACCTCATACTGTGATAAGATTAGATAAAGAAACTAAAGCTGTCACATATTAATTTACCTGCTTGCTTCCACTGCTCCCTTCTCCTCCTCTTTTTTTCTGTCTCTCTATCCGTATGGCCTCAAGCAGATCATTGCCCAATATGAGCTGAGTTTTGCTTCAGGTTTCTACCTGTAAAAGGCCGTAGTGTTTGCTCTGTCAGATTGGCGCAGGCCATCAGTTTTGTTCTACGTAGCTACATGTAAAAATGTCTGCACCATAAGAGATCACTCCCCTGCATTATATTTTCTCCAGTGCCACACCAAATGACCATTTATATCACCAAAGTGCCCTTCAGTTCAGCTCTATTGCTCACTGTTATGACCTTCATGAAAAATTAAGCATATTTTTATATTTTTCAACATCCAACCCTGAACCTGAGAGTTTGCTTCTCACATAGGCCATGTTTGCACAGATTCCCCATTTTTTCCTATGTTTTATTGCATTTTTTTTTTCTCACACTGCCACCCACCCAGAGATAGGCAAGACTGCTGAAAAACCTTACACACGTGTTTACAGAATGTGGATGCACAGGTTAATGGGTTATTGGCGGGATGCACGATAAAAGATAAATCCTTCTTACTCCTCCACTTTCCTCTCTTTACAGCTCTTAAAGGATTACACAAGATAATCCTGCAGCGGACAATACAATGGTTCCACATGCATTCTCTTGACAGAAGCGATAGAAATATCTCTTGTCTGCTGAGACACGGGTGGTTGCACCTGGGGCTTGATTGGCATCGTTTCCAATACAACACAGTTTCTAATCCTGCATTTGATATATCAGATAGCCAGAAGGAAATGGTGCTGTATCAAGTAAAAGATACGATTCTGTTGATCAATACTTCTTGTAAACACAGGGAGGGTTGTTATGAAAGCTCTACACTTCCAAAGTGCACAGAGAAAAGAAAATGTCACAAGAGGTCAAATGTCCAATGAGATTTGACATAAAAAGAAACTCTATTCCTAGAGCAACATGATTTACGGCCTTCATCAAAGTCACCTGTACCTTAACTTTGCACCTGTACAGCCCTGTACCCACATTAAGCCAATGGGTATTGTTACTGTCTGGTACTCATAATGTTTTCTACATCTGTAGCGATGTAAAGCAAGTTATACAGTCTACCAAATTAAATCTTTTAGTTGAACAGACTTTGCAGAAAACACATGGGAGCTGTGACCAAGGAGGACTGCAGCTTTACGGAGAAGAGATAAATAATACTGATTTGGTGCTAAAGAAAGGAAGATACAAGGGAGCAAAACGGAAGGAAAACACGAATGCTGACAGAGGAAGTCATGAAGTTTATAGGAAGAAGGAAATGGAACGTAAAGGGAGGAAGGATTGATGGTAGTATCTTACTGTTGCCGCAACGTTATTTGATGTAATTGCTTTTTATCTTTAACCTTGAGACAGAGTGAGATCCACTTGCTTCATCATTCAACCCTAGGATGACAAGAAACATATGATGTTGTACTGGCAGCATGACTACTACTAGCAGATACTAGTTGAATCATATACAGGCAGCAAATCAGTTTTTACTGACAAATGAAACAGACAGAACAAGAGAATAAAAAAAATACATGACCACTGATCAGAGAGATGGAAGACTGGTCTCAGTCTGCAAATACCATGAAGTAAATGACTGAACTGAAAGTGGACTCCTCCTAACTCATTGCTTCTTTGTTATGTGTGTATATGCAATTAACAAGCCCTTGTTTTGTTTTGTTTTTTTCTTTTTTCTGGTTGTACTGCAGCATTATAGATTTAGGCACTGTAGGCTGAATGCATGCCCAGAAAGGAACGTGGTTATACTCATGCTTTATGTAAAGTGGTTGCCCTGGAAACAGACAACAAATCCGACTACTAAGACGAAAATAACTTGCATTCAGTCGGTTCATCAACATCCCGAGCATTTAGGTGGCTTTTCAGTGTAAAAACAAAAAAAACAAAAAAACTAAATCTGTAATGATCCAAGTACCTTTAATATGCTAAAGTAAGGCTCTCTCTGAACTAGCTGTATCATCAAGTGATGTCATGTCCAATTAAGATGGACAATGAGGACAGCCAGTATCATCACAGTGTGGAAGACACCAAGCACTTAAAAAAAAGTGTAGATGAGGAATAGCTGGTGTGTCTAATGCTGTGTTCACATTATGAGTTACAAAGCAGCCATACTGTTTACACATATGATTGGTTGACACATCACCACTGGATCCCTGGAACATTTGGAAAACTTTGACATGTAGTGCATCACACTTGTCACCAAGATATTGTATGTCATGCAGCTGCTTCCACTGAATATGAATTGCAGCTTGCAAATGTTTTGTCAGTAGTTCCAACAAATCATCAGTCATGTGACCACAATGTAGAAGAGAAGGCGAAGGGAAACAACCCTCTTACAGAATATGGGCACTAAGGGGATGTCCAAGAAGCAGCAAACATGTGCAAAAAATAGATTTAACACCAAATAAATCATCAGAGAAAGTGTTAATTAAATCTTGAGGTTCAAATCCCTTCTTTTATGTTGTATTACTGACAAAATTTTAGAACCACATTCTCTGGACATGCATCCAGATTACTCTGAGTTTATCTTTATACAACTAAAGCCGTGAATAAATGTACATAAGACTTCTCAACACCATTGGTCTGTCAGTATGATATGTCTGCTGGTTGGCCAGGGTCATGCAAAACATATGAACATATACAGAAGCTGAACATTCACCTTTCCTAGACTGCCCTGGAAGATAATTCACTCATGGGAGCACACATGCGGATTTACATGAGCATCGTGAATTCTCTCACAGGCAGGAAGTCACGCATTCTGTGCATCCTCCTTACATTTGCATCATTGATGGCAAACAGAACAGAGGTGACATTGTCTACCATTAACTCAAGGTGAGCTACAGAAATCAACTACAGGAATTTGCGCAACAACACACTGTCTGTCCACCTCTCTTTATGCCTTTTCACTCTCTCACCACTGACCCCCGCCCGTCTCTCCCTCCTGTTCTCTCCTGCATCTCTGCAAGGTCACTGAAGTCAATTAGTTTTCTTGTCCAGGGTGGTAAAGTGTCCTTCTCCCATCTTCAGCTCTACAAGTGATGGGATCAATAGCACTCCTTTCCTAAATTTGGACCAGGAGTGGAATGTCTCTTGCCTTATTAGCACTGAGCCATCCTCTTGACAACAAGCGATCAGTCAGCAACAAACTATTTCAGCTTAGGTTTCACTGACACAGTGGACAGCATGTGGAGCGTTTTTTTTTTTTTTTATATCTCAAAACGAGTTAACCTTCCTCTAGAGAGAGAGAGGCTAAACACATGGCTGCACACGGACTCCTGACATGAGAGTGACTACTGCAGTGCACCATATACAAGCTGGTTTCTGCATCATGTTGCGTTACATAGGTAGGTACACATGAGCAGGAGTCACAAAAGAAAATGATGAATATGATGAGATATGATAAAGCCTCAACCAATTGACAAACCATCTCTAATTTCATTATAGATTCTCCCATTACAGTTAAAATGTGGGAGATGCACCTGACAGACTGGATCAATTGCATTTAGGTAACAAAGCTTAATATGTCCACATTTCTGTCATTTATGCTTCCACTAAAAAGTTACCACCAAATTAATTGTGATGATCTTCACAAAAGTCATTAGTTCCATTAGGTCCTTATTATCTGCCTCAGTGCATTCTGGTTTGCTTTGTATCGAGCCCAGTTTAACCACAAACTTGTCATTCAGCTCTATGTCTTTGTTCTCTAATAATTTTATATCTTGTATCATAATTTGTCGTCATAAAATTTCACTCATGAATTCACAAGTGTGTGTATGGACCAAGACACGTGCATGCAGTGTGACCTGTGTCACTGCACACATACAGTACATACTTGTGTGTCCATGTTTAACAATGGACAAACCAATTTTATATTCAACGGGAACAACTGTTTCGTGTGTATGTTTAACAAATATACAAGTGCACAAATGCTGTGCACAGAGCATGTGCTGGATGCTTTCATGATGGTGTTCATTTGCCAAAGAAGAAAATGTGTGTCTCTGTGTGTTCACACGTTCAGAAATGAAAGAGGTTTAGGAAATGAGAAACTGCTGATTAAAAAGCTCTGAAGCGAACCCTGGTTATCTCGACTAATAACAAAACAATTAACCTGCTTTGGATAGAAAGCTCTCCGTGATTATGACACACACCAACACACACATATATACACACATGGCATTGGACTTGCAATCATGTCAGTGAGACTTAATTAAAACCTAACATTACGAGTAGCTTAAGACAGGAAGTTAGCTCAAAGCTCAGGAGAAAAGCAGTCTAGTATAGAATATACGATGTGATGAATGAGACATCTTTGACAACTGGGGAAACAAATTTGTAAAGAAACTAACAAAGTAATTACCACTGAGTACTAAATAATTACATGGCTCAAATTAATGAATTGACCAGCAGGACTGAACCAGCTGATAATGATGAATGTGCAATGTGCAAGCGTTACAATCAGTCATCTTTTGCTCTCTTATGGTCTCTACCAAGTTCTCAATAAAGCATTTTTAGGCTTCAGTAACAGAAGTTCTGTGCAGTGAGTTATGCATAACATGTTTGTCTAACTGCTGTGTCATGTTGAGCAGGTACAGTACCATAAAATTATGTTTTCTCTTTTGCTGGCAATAACTTGTAGAGTCAAATGACTTCAGATTTTTTGAAGTCAATTATTATGTGGTGAAAGTCAAGTTGAGGCTGACTTGTCGCCAATGATTTCACTAATATAAACACAGTAGAAAGTGATGCTTTGCAACAATGGAATCTATATTCTTGACCTGAATACATTTCTGCAAGTTTATTGAAGCTTGAACATTGGTTGTATCCTGCACCTACACTATAAACACCATCACTCTGACACTTTTAATATGTGAGTCTTGCTCAGGAAAAGTTTCAACTTTAACATAACATGTGTCTCTCACACGGTGCATTCACTGACATCAAGGACAAACAAACAAACAAAAAAAGAAACACTCTACAATCACGACAGCAATGTCAACTAATAGAAATAAATAAATCTGCACTGTCAATAGTGTTTAGGAGTATTTCACATCATGTTGTGAGATAGTATAGTGTAGCAGTGTTAAAAAAAAGAAGAAAAAGTGGTATTTCTATGAAGACTTTTCTGTGCATTGCAGCTAATGGTCTAATAACTTTAGACAATGACATTCACCAACAAACTGGGAGGTGCCTTTTCAGATGAGTGTGAACTGTCCTTTTGTTGTATTTCAGAAGTGACTTACATATTGTGTGGTAGGATGGGCTTCAGTTTTAGTAAAGCATTTCTATACTTGATGTTTTCGTAGGGCTGGGAGAAACTGCAGAATCTGTCAGTTTGAGAACATTTATTAGTGCAACTTTAAGAACTATGCTAGTCTCATCTTTTGCTGTAAACACAGTCTTGAACATATACAGTAATAATGTACTACCCTGCTGGTAGAAACACACATGCAACACAATGCCAGTTTTTCATTAAGATGCTAGTCATGCTGTGCTTCAGTGAAACCTACCAAGGGCAGTCCTAGTTAGAGGGATAGGAAGGGACATCCTGGGAAGCCGATATTCTCAATGACAATATTAAAATTCACGCCACTGTTGCCTAAGCACATCACTGGGTTTAATGCTAACAAATCAATCTGACTGCTTCTTTGGGGTGTACATCCTCAGTCTTTACTACAGCTTAAGAATGGATTTTACTGCCAACAGGTAGTGGATATCTATTAATAGTCCCAGTCAAGCACAATCCTCCAATTAACCTTATATTATCTATATGTGACAACAGGTCATATAAATAAAATATATAACAGCTATGCTTGCCAGTTATCCATTTAAATGGCTCATTCAGAAGGATCTTATTTCCACAAAGAATAACGACACTGATGAATAATGTATAGGGTCATTACGAGAAGCCAGGGTAGCTGAAGGAAACACACATCACATCAGCATTAAGAGTCACCACAGACACAAGGAAAATACACTGGGCTTGGGGTAATGCATAGGTCTGCATAGCAGGATGCTGACCTTCAAAACAACACAACAGCTACTGTAGTGTGTACTTTGTGTGTGTATGCATGTGTATGCATGCTTGTGTAATGTTACCCTTTAAGCTCATTGTCATTGGGTTGACCAGCTTTGTCACCAGTGCTGCTGGCACGCTACAAACACCCTGCAATATCCAGAGTACGTAAGACCAACAGCCCTGATCAGTGACCAGGGCAAATCTAAGAAAATACACAGTGACCCGAAGCAGAGTCTTCTGCACCCAAGTATGATGACTTCCTGTGGAGTCGGCTGACATTCTGGAGGAGGTCACAGCAGGACAGACTCACCAGGAACCTTAACTCAAACAGAGCTGTCCAAACTGATGGCCATATTTTTAAAATGTATGTGGCAACGGTGTTAAAAGTCAATGGGTTTGTTAGCAATGGTCATGCAATTATGTGACAATAGAAGCGGGAACATAGTAACCCACAGTGAAAAGGCTCTGGTCAAGATATTAACACTGTTGTAAAGGGAGACAGAAAGCTTTGAAACAAAAAAAAAGACTGTGATGTCAGCAAATTGTGTTATCTTGTAATGTGAAATGTAGCATATGAGATTACTGAAAACAAAATGGAAGAAGCTGTATGTCACTGCCTTCCAAAATGACCCACATGATCATCCAAAACCCTTTCTGACAGGGCAGCACAATTTATCACTGTCTTCCATGACCTTTTCTTATGACCATAACAAAATCATTCTGATCCTCCGCTGCTGTAGCTCAGGTTTGATCAGGTTTAGAGGCAACTATTTAATAAATTAGCAAATGGTGTGACTGCATGCCTACACAATATAAGTGAAATGTGATACATGTTCATGCATGAAGGGTTTACTTTTGGCATCACTACATATATTACACACCACTTCTTGCCATTATCCTCAACACTGGCGCTGCATCTATGGGAAGTTATGGATTTAGTTAGGGATGACAACAGAAAAAAGTACATATCTACATCTATGAAATGGTAAAATAAAAACAAATATCATCTGCAAGAACAATTCAGATCCATGGAAGTCTAAAACAAGGAAGCAAGTTGGTCATACAAATAGTGAAATTGGAACAACAGCCAGAGCAGCTGAAAGGGTAACCTTCATTTTACCTTTCGTGTCAGAATTGAAAACGTATACACAAAAGACTGCACAAGCCTATTTCCCTCAAGAGTCTCACAGGTTAAAGAAAATGTGACTGTAGTCTCCATCTGGGATTTTGGGATATGAATGTTCTTGAAATTGAGCTTTGTGTCTATGCATATGTGTGTGTGTATGTGTGTGGCATGTATTATTATGCTGCATGTGTCTCAAACTGTCTTAAGTGGTACAAAGACAGGGAGGACTGACAGAATTCTTCCAACGCTCTTCACTTCAGTCACCCTGTCCCTGTCTACCTCTGGCTGGCATCAATTCCCCTTTTCCAGTGTATTTGTCTCACTCTATATCTTTAATTAAATTTAATCCAAAGGACTCACTAGGACAAAGGAAGTGCATATGCACCACCCACACTTGAACTATGCCACACACACACACAGATGAGCAGGCCAGGAGAGGGGACACGTTTTCTCTGTGTAGCTGGCACCATGACCACCTGCTGCATGGAGGACTGATTGAATTTCCCCCTGATTAACTTTCAGCCAACATATTCAATCCCTCCGCTCACCCAGCCAACCTTTAAAAAGGAGGAAAACACAGTGATGTGAGTTATTATTTTTCCTTTCACTCCTCTGCCCCTTATCTGGCTAATGGGGGGTAATACATTATACAGTAATTGACTCCACCCAATGACCTCCCCATCTCAAGGAGGATTTAACCATAATAATGTGTCATCTTTTAGCCTCACGTGTTCATTTGGCAGAGATTAGGAGGCACACTTCTGCTCTTCAGTGGCAAAATATAATAATACACTCAACTTTAACCTGGGTAATGTGATAAACTTCACACACTAAATGTTGTTTGTAAAAGAGGACATAAACTGTCAGCTATTTTTATGGATGAGGGCATTTTTACACTTTCTGTTGATAGTATAGTTTTTTGATTATCAATATTTTAGTACTCTGGGCACGTATCTGAAGCTAGTTACTCCAACTAAATGTTCATTTTTAAGGGAAAAAAAATATATATGCAAATGTATTCTGAATTCCTGAGCAGTGAAAGCTCCTGCCAAATTTCTCAAGGAGTACAGTGTTGGGTAATGTTGCTATGATGTCTAAGGTGACCCGTTCAGTGGGTACATTAACAGCAGCATGACGACATATTGTCACGCTGCATTGAACAGTTGGTTCTTTGCAGACCAACTCTTGCACCAGTTCTGAGTCACCACTCTTTCAAGAGTTTTTTTTGTTGTTGTTTTTAATATGGGGAACATCTGTGGGTGCCCATCTGAACCTCACATGACCAGTATCTATTACTGACCCTATTAGTCACATGCAGTGTCTCATATTAAGGTCAAGATTGCCTGATTAATAGAAATATGATTGGACACTTAATTTTAAGTGACACAAATCAGTGTCCTCCCCATGAAGCGCTTATCGGTGCCTATTCATGCCAGTGCAGTCAGAGATTTCTTACTCATTGCATTTTACAGGAATGTATTTATAGTTAGCCAACTGGCTGGCTTTGTGGTAGGAAAACTAACAAACCAAAGAATGTTATTCATGAAGAACATTAAGCCAAGCTCCCCAATCTGACAGTCACTGACAAGTAGGTGGTTCTTTCTACCTTTGGCAGAGTATCGCACCAGTGGAGGAACTATCCGTGTTTCAGAGCAACAGAGCAACTAAAAACAGAGAAAATCTGTCACCATCCTGATAATTTTGCTCAATTTAGCACATTTCAACTTTTTTCTAACGCTGTAATGTAAATGGGATTTAGAATTGTGTTTTGAATTCATCACAAGAGGTCCAACTGCTGACATAGGCATACTGTGTACATACGTATAGTGAATATATGTTTTGTATTTTTCATGTGTGTATGTTTACGATTTATTTTATTTTATGTTATTCTATATGTTTTTATATTTTTTATGCAACACCACAGCAAATTCCTTGTATGTACAAATATGCTTGGCAATAAAGTCTTTCTTCTGATTCTGGTGTGCATCTACACACTTTGTGAAGTCACTGTAGATGGATTCAACCTGGTTACAGGTTGAATCCATACATAATGTATGTTCTCTGGCAAAGAAATGGAGTTCTTTGTTAAAATGGATTGACCACTTTGTGACAAAGTGGGTCAGACCATTTGTCTCATTATTCCATTTTTAGTTTAACCATACTTGTTTTCAGTTATGTTGCCAACAGTAATCACCATTTTACAGATGCAGACTATCCCGGGTTTGTTTGTGTTTTGTATTATGTTTGGTTATATTTGGTAGCTTCACATCTTGGTTAAAATAGATACTTACACATGTTAGATTTAGTTAAAGTTTATTGATTTACTTCTTGTTAAAATAAGTTATGTATATATTAATTTGTGTTACTTACCATACTCACCATGTGGCCAGAGTCAAAAGGAGGGAGTGCGGCCATATTTCCTGCTTTTATACTCAGGTGACATGATTGGGGCAGGTCATTGGACTAGTCCAAGTGGGTACGGGTAAGGGAAATTACTCAAAAGTATTATTTAGGTTTATTTGTTATTAAATGAAGAAATGGTTAAATAGGGATCATCAGTAATGTAGGTAAAGGTGTTTTTACTGTAGTTAGGTAGGAGATTAGCTTTGTTAATGGTTTTATTAGGAGCCAGTGGACTCTCCTCACATAGTGGTACAGCCAGGGAGGCTGGGTTACGAGGAGGAGAGGGTATTTAAGCAGAGGCCTTTTGTCGGTCGGGGAGGAAAGGACAGTGTGCTTATCAGGTGTAGCTATTTACACATGATTTCAGTTGAATCTTGCTTTGTTATAAGTTGAGTTTTCTTTAGTTTAACTCGGTTAACTGTTCAGTTACCTTTTTTTTTTCTCTTGTATATACTTTTGTTGATACCAAGCTGGAAGCACCTGTAAATAAACACCTTATGGTGATTTTTTCTAAACAAACGGCCTTGAGTCTGCCTCCTACTTATGCCGCTCCGGTCAGCTTCCCAACACACTTGGTCACAGAAACAAAAAAAAAAGCATAATGATGCTTGTGACACACACAAAATGATTTGTACAATTGGTGCGATATAGTAAGGCAGGGACTAAACAGAATTTAAAGTTAAAATGTACACCTCATCATAGAGAACTGGATGATTGATCTTTGTAAATAATCTATTCACTGAAGTTTGTCTAAGGCATCCCAGAAATCTACATTTTAATTAAAAGAGCAGGTGTGGAGCGCTGAGAATATAAAGTCTACATCAGCCTTCATGCTGGACCAAAACAGAGAATTACTGTATGAGCATAACAAGACAAGGATTTATCTTCAGCTGCTGTCTGAAGAAGCATCAGACAGGTTCTTGTGTTTTTAGCGCAACAACTATTCTTATTTGCAATTCAAATTAAGCCCTTATGACATCCTGATGGATTTAAACATCCTGTAAATTGTTTTAGCTTCCCGTGTATTCCCATACTTCCCTTCTAGATGTTTGTGTTTTTAAGATTTGGTCAGTTCTTTTAGTGAAACCACTCTCATTCAAATACAACTCTAAGCCAAGTGACTAAGCCGGAATTCAGATAACATCTGCATCTCTCTCAGATAACATTGTGTCCTGTCCATCCCTGCCACTCAACCTTAAAGGCTTAAAAGGAAAGTTTTAAATAAACTCCCAAATTACTTGTAATCAACCCCATGTGTCAGTGCCGACACACTCAGAGAGGACAAGATCTGAGACATTTTCAGGTTCTCAGAGGAGCTGCTGTTCCGTCGGCATGTTCACAATTCTCTCTTTGTCACTGAACAAGCAGAAGATTAAGGTTTGATGAAATTTCTGTCTAAAGGAAACAAAAAGACAAGCAGATATAAATACATACACAATGTGTGTGATGTTCATGTATAACATGCTTAACATAACATACATGAATGACAAAATGTAGAACTGTCAGAGGAGTAAAGCAGTTATGTTTAAATGTGTTCTATTGGGTATCTCCCATATATCAAAGCTTATGTGAAAAGGAAACTAAAACAGCCTGGTTGCGTAACCTGAGAATTCACGTGGCAATGACAAGGTCAGGGTGACAAGGTACTACGTATCAGCACATGTGCTGAGCAGCACTGCGCTCCGATGAATCTGTAGCAGTGCAAAAAACAGAGCCAGCAGTAGGCCTCAGTTATAGGAGAAACACCATCCAGCATGACGCTAACTGATGGTGCTTGTCATGTTGCAATGAATGTATCCATTGTGAAATGATTTACACACCTGACTCCCATCTACATAAGCAATAAGGAATGATTTTCTTAATGAGAAGCTTTGGTTTCTCTATAAACCTAGTCAATTCAAAATTAAGGTCACTAGACTGAGTGAATTTTTCATCTGTAATTTTACTTTCATAAAACATGAGAATGATTATTAGATGGAGGAAGATATATTGATTCTCAATAACCACTGTAAAATCATCCCTGGCCTAAGTGTGTTTCAGCTGGTGGAAGCAGTAGTCTGCAGTATTACTCATCATTTATTTTCAGATGTATGTTTTCCTGATGGCCGGAATGATGGGCTTAGGTCATTGTTCCCAGATGCAATTACCCTGCTCATAAATTCATAAATCCAAGCAGAACATTACAATTGTTCCTATTTGCCAAGCACATGGAGACAATTAGTCATTTGCACCATTTGCTTGGCAAAATATGTGCATTTCAGAACAGTTTACAGAGGTTGCCTGGTCTAGCTTAGTGAACAGACACATACACGCAGACAACCTGTGTTTAAAAATAATTAGCTTCTCTCCTCTTCAGCTTTCTGAAAAACTGGGCTGCGAAAGGTTACATACTGACAAATACAGACCACATTTGTTTAGCCCTTTGAAACCACCCAGTAAGAAATGTAAAAATTTAATTTGTTTTATTTGCACTGTTGTGTAAATGAATAAACACTGTATACGCCACCGCACAGGACGCGGATCACTGAGACTCACTGCGCTGTGCTCCACTTTCATCTGGTCCATTGAAAAAAGCCGTATCTGATGGCCGGTGCCAAGAAGGCCATTATCATTGCCACATGTACAATTTTGTGTAATCACACAGAAAATAATAAGTGATACTTTGGGGCACGAAATTGTACTCTGAGACTGGAAAAACATGATACGAATATGTGAAATGTGATGCCTCTGTGGACATTGCATCCACAGACTTTCAATTAGTTTTGTTCTAGACAGCCACGCTGTTGCAATTCTTTTCACGGGTCCAGCTGTGAAGAAAAAAAAAACAAGAACATCACTCAAGCTTGTTCCCCCTAATGAAAGGTTCCTCTTGTTAGGGGGAAGAATGACACCTTGCTACTGGGCAGCTAAGACAAGGTGGAGCAGTGACAGCTTCTACTGTTGTGAAATGTCCAGCACACATGCATCCTTACATGCACACCAGCCTTGTTCTGGCCCATTACCAACTGCCTTTGGTGCGGTGAGAGGAGGAGACTGGGAGGTATCGACCCACTGAGAGGAAAGAAAGTAGGATGGAGGTAGAACCAACTCATTCTGTCACTTTCGCTCTGCTTCCTTCATCCACACGCACACACAAGACATTACAAGCATCACTGCAACACTACTTACAATAATAATGGTTCCCTAATTATGTCTAGTGATTAATTGATATTTTTACGAGGTGATTTGTTCTTTTGTCGTGCTTTTTTTTGTGGATATCTGTAAAACCCAATTATGTTCATTAGCAACTGACTGATTATGGGAAGAACGGGCAGTAATAGAGGAATAATCACCAGCTCTCAAGTCATGTCTTTCTTCAGCGGTAATATCTGACATGTTTTAATTATATTTTATGGGTTAATGTGCTTTCTCAGAAGTTAGATTACACAATCAACACCATATCTGTCCAGTAAAAATGAAACCTCGGGTAACGGTTAGTAACAGTTAACTTGGCATAGCATAGCATAGCATAGCATAGCATGGGGAATAACCACAACTCCGCATATCTTTTATGCAACAAAGCTCCTTTCACATTGCACAGAAAAGCTGGGTCGACCCACAGTTTTCCGTCTGCAATTGACGCCTCCTTGTAGATCATCTGGCTGAAGAATGAAGACATGCAAAGGAGACATGCAGAAGTGAGAAAAACTGTAGTTCGTCATAAGGCTACTTGAGGGTGGCTCCAAAAGGGGGTAGTGGTTGTAAATGCTAATTTCTGTTTCTGTATTTATGAACACTGTATTGGGGTGAAATGTTATATAACAGACCTAATCACAGTGTGATGGTTATATCAAGGCTTTAAGTTCTGCTATCCAAGTTTCATTATTTCTATATTTCACTGTGCTTTTCACTAAATGTATCTTTTATACATCTATGTCTTCTTTCTATCAGTGTTCACCACTATTGGAAATCACCAGGGCAACCACATCTGTGACATCACAGGGCACAGTACAGCAAGGCACGTGCTAACAAAACATAAAACGGCCGTAGTATTATTCTTTTTATATGCTAACGTTTGACATACGTGTTACATATTGTTGATGAGAGCAGAACGAACATCTATCAAATTCTGTTTATTTGATTGAGTGCTTGATTTCCCCTTTAAGGGCATGACTGCTCTGAGGGACAGGGGAGTGTCTTCACTGATGCTGTGTGCCTTGGTGTAACCCACCCGCCTGAGCTCCACACACACTGCACCTCTTTGAATTGGTGGGGAGTTAAGTCAGTCCAGCGCTGGCAAGATGGCAAGAGCAGTTGCACCTCTTCCACTTTCATCAAAACACGCTTCAAGAATTTTATTGGTGGCATCATAGAAGATCCATTCGCCTTTGTATAGTCTGTAGGTGTAACAGAAATATGCCTCTGTTTAAGAGGTTGCTTAATAAAAGAGTGGGAGAGATCGTCTCATCAAACTCTCAGCATGAAGAAGCATTTTCACCAAATTATTTCAGGGTACAGGTACATTAACTGCCAGTGTAGTAGCTCCACACTCAGCTCTGAAAAAGCAATGTCTTTGTGCACATGTGGATAATGTGTAGTAGAGGGGTGGGGGGTAGGGGTGGGGTGGGGGGGGGGTAGTGAGGTTGTAGTGAGGTTGTGGTTTCAGAGGCTGTTAGAGGTTCTACTGTACAGGACATGTTGCCATTGGGTGATCGTTCAGATCTGTGCAGTTTGAAGAGGCTTATCGCAAATCCTTCCAAACCACTTGACATGCAGGCTTAAGTCACAGGCTGTGTACACGTCTGTATTCCCTTTGGCAATAAAAAAAAAAAAAAAGACAAGAGTGACACAGATTTGAATTTCCATTTGCTCCTTGACAAACCTTGATAGTAGAGATGAGGGAGTTAGCATGGACGAATCTGAAAACATTTCAGCTCAAAGACATTTTAATCATTCAATGGCTTGTAAAGTTCACAAGTAAAATATATGCAAGTGCTACTGTGGCTAAATTAACAGAGACGAATATATGTTAATGAAAATCATTATGGCGGTGGCCAGAATTAGATAAAAGTCTTCATCTACTGCAAGGACTGGAACTTGCATGTAATCCCATCCCCTGGGTTTTTTTTCACAAGTCTTTTCAGTGCTTTGATCTTAGATGGATAAAAGAATTTGGGGTCAGACAGTCACACTGCACAGAGCTAAGTAACCACCATATTCATTCCTCTAACACCACTGAGCCCTTCTGATATTTTTGCCTTTCTCCCTATCCACCATCGTGATTATACTCTTTGTTTTTCACCCTTTCCTGACATCTCTAGTGTCTGTCTCTAATCTTACACCTCCTTCACAATACCCTCACTCCAGTTCTCTTTGTGGTTTCTTCCATTACACCATCATTCCCAGTGCTCTGTCAGTAACTCTTTCTCCCTCATTCTGCTTTCATTAACCGATTTTTGCTTTTTTTTAATCCATCTGTCTTTCTTTCTCCCTCCTTCCACGCTCAAAGATGTTGTCAACATAATTAAGATGACAGTCTAACTTTCTGCTGTCATCCTGCATTTAGTTACCGTAAAAACACCACGGTAACCGTGATGTTATCTTCTCTACATTTCTTCCTACATATCTATTTGTTAAAAGTAGAAACTGAAATGCACTTTGCGTATTAGTGGCACACTTAATTGAGATCTGTGCTTGGTTTCATAAGCTTCTGTCATCTGCTTTCTGCAAGAAAAGCCTATTATTCCTCCATCTGGTAGTTTAAATGTTTTACAGGGGAATCACAGAGGGAGATTTGGGGCTTTGGAACTCATAAATTAGAATTATGAGTCACAGCCTGTAATTGGAGTTTCTGAATGTAAAAGTGACAGGTTCTTTGGCAAGGACTGGAAAGCATAACCATAACCACTCTTTGCAGGGATATACTAATCACACATGCATCAAGCTAAGAGGATAACTAAGGTGCTAAAGAACAAAGATAAATTGAGGAGTGCATCCATCAATCACTCAGTCGCTCTCAAACCTTCCATCAAAAGGGCGTTTTTCATAAATCAAGCCCACACATCTAACAGACACTTCTCCGGTTCCATGTCTCACACTTTTACTCATCAAGACAGCAGGAACGTACAATTTAAAGCATTGTGCTGTCTCACAATGTCTTTATGGTGAAAGAGTCATATAAAGATGATTAAATAAAGAGACAAGCACGTCTGCTCTCTGATGATGTGCACTAATTACTCTCTTATTAATCTCCTATATATTTTCCTCTATGAGCATCTCACACGCTCTCTCGCTGTTTGCTCAACCACAACATCCACATAAAATGGAAAAGGCAAGTCCATAACAGCAAGGATATGGCCATTCCCATGTGTGGTGTAACCATGGCAACAGACACCTGACAGTATGCCATCTAGAAAAGCGTGAGAAGTACAATAAAAAAAGAAGAAGAAGACAGGAATGAAGCCTATAGGTGGTGAGTTGTTTCATGGTTAATAATGCATTTTCAGACGCTCCATCCCCACCTCAGTGAGTAGGAATTAGAAATCCAGTATCATGTTTGGACAGGCTCTACAGAGTTACTGCTTTCTACTTTCTGCATTCAGTTTATACCTGTCTACCACACAGAGAAGGATTGCACTTCCTCTGGGTAAATGTGAAGTTGTCGGAGAAGAATTTTGAAAACAATGATAGAAATAGATTTTCACTGGCAGACCGTGCTGTGGTTTTGACATCTGTGGGTCACAAAGCAAGTATGAGCCTTCTCGTCTTTCCACATCTCATGAGACCAGGGTAACATCAATGAATCATTCAAGACCGGGGGTTTGGCCACAGGAGTGTGAATTCATGCATGTGTGTGTGTATGTGTCACAATAACAAAAAGCAGCAGCTTGAGAATAGAAGATGAACGAAACAAAGTTCAGGCAGAGAGGAGCCTGTTGACAGCGATGGCGACATTAATATTGACCTGTGTCAGCTCTGCTCATTATTACCTGCTACTGTATACACACTGGAGAACACAGCTGCGAGCACTGGGGATGAAACTGTCAGCTTGTCATCGAGACTGAGTCTATTATACACTGATTATTCCATACAGCAAACGCTGGAGGGCAATTAGGTTACCTACTTGTAATTAACAGCTATGATGACACTGAGTTTTTTTTTACACTTGCTATGGAAACTTAGCTTGTATTGTCTCAGTTTGGAAAAGTAAAGCAAATCAAAGAATATAACGGCACCTTAATTCAGCTGTGAACACCAAATTCCCTTACTTTGAGCTGTCATCTTAGCTGACAGCCAGTCTATACATGATTTTATAGAGTGTCTTCATCTGAAAAGAATGAGGAGGAGAAAAGAAAACAAAAGTGTGTTGTGGGCAGTGCAGGATAAAATGTTGTTCCACAATGATTTATAGAATGGGTGAGAGGAGATGGAGACATCTTGCGTGCTTGTGTGAACAATGTGATGTGAATCTAGCAAAGGGGCTATGACATGATGAAGATATCCTTCAATTCTGACAAAAATGTTTCAAATTTGTGTGTGCACCCATCTTATGTCTCTGTCGCTTCTGTGTGTGGAATTGAAATGAGTGCGTCTACGATAATCCCCTTCGGAGTGGCTTGGGAGGGATGGCGGCATGCTTGCTCACTTCATTTATCAGCCCAACCCTGGTGACAGTAAAGCCCTAGCAGCCTAATTAACCGTGATAGCTGTCGGTTGTTTAATCTCCACGGATTCGCAAAACAACCGTTCCTGTTCCGGCAAAGATTTACAGGAAGCCAGGAATAAGAGGCGACACGCAAAGGTGAAAACACTGTAAGACAAAGACATAGCCTTGGTGGAACCACTGTGTGTGTGTGTGTGTGTGTCCTGCTTGAGCAAAACAAGTTTGTTATGCTTTAGTTTTTACTGTATGTGTGACTGTCTATCATTTGTGTGTTTGTTGGCATTTTGGAGGATTTTCCTGCTTCCCACAGATCAGAATGTGAGACTCAGACAAATGAGGAACTAAATTTAGGAATTCAACTCAGTTATGTCTTGGCTCCAGGGAGGTTGAGCTGTACCAGCACATTGCTGCATACGAACCAGTGGAAGCATGCAATTTATAAAGTGAGCCTGTGTCACTCTGCAAGACTCATGTGACATATCCAGCATATATAGCAATTAAGACTTTCAAGTCTTGCTGTAGACCAGTTGGCTCATTAGTATAGCACAGAAGGTATTTTAGGAAAGACCTACACTCTATTCTATAGCACTTATTGTGTTCAATAGTTGAATCAGACTGGCTACAAATGGATTTGGAGATGGAAAAAAAAAAAAACTAAACACTCAAAAAATGTTGCTTACTTTTCACGGTGCATTAGAAATCTGTGAGTGCCCACTCTAGTGCCAAGAATAGTCAAAATTGAATTAGAAAAATCAAACTTGAACATGAGTATCACAGCTGGAGTGAGTAACACCATAGTGATTTTTTTTTTTTTTCCCAAATGTGGGAAGCCGTGGTGGGTGAACTATTCTTGGGTAACGGTCTCTAGTGATCAAGTATCACACCATGAGGAAATCAAGACTGCAATTTCAAGACAGGGATATGATGATATAAAACATAAAGGAATGAAAAGGCAATGAGACGCCATTAACTGTTATTATTATCACATCAACTTTCATATCAGGGTGGGAAATTAGTATGGCCTGAGTTAAAGTTTTGAAAAAATCTGTTAAAGTGAAAAAGAAGTGAAGGACACTTCAGAATCTATTTCTTTCCTATTATAAATCACAAAGCTCTTAAAATAAATGATAATAATTGATAATTGGCACATACATTTTGAGTTAAAAATACCCCTAATTATAATTTTATGAGCAAGAAAATCATTTAAAAGAGAACATAATTATCTGGACTGAAATTCATTTTTTTTTGCGACAGAAGCGTGAGAGTTTCTTCTGAATGAGACACGATGTTCTGCACTGACGTAAACACTGCACAAGGCTCTTTTTCTCAAAGGCATCTGAAGGCTAAAAGGATAATGCTTCAAATAAAAGACTGATAAAGTAGTCCGGCTATCCATGATTTACAGTTTCAATCAGATAGATCTGATATTAATTTAAAAGTCACCTACAATGATACTTTTTTGGTCTGTGACTGCAATAAACAACTTTCATTGGAGCATTTAACATTGACATTGACAATGTAATGTATTGTAATGTAATGGACAATGAACGGTTTAAAATAGTGGGTTGGAAGGAGACAAAACAGGAAGAATTCCACCCTTGCGTACGAGGAAAATTAAGCTCAGGCTAATGGTGAAAAGATAAAAAGGATTATGTTAAATTTAAGAAAAAGCTCCACCACAAACTGTAGTACTGTAATCCTTTACCATAAAACTAGTAAATACGTATGGAATATGTTCACACTCTTCACACCGATGGGATACCATTTACACCAGCTGCATTAGCAAAGGCTCATAGCTCCAAAAGCAATGAAACACCAGAGGACCAAAGCCTTTAAATAACCATTCCAACTGTAATAAGAAAGACAAAACCCTAGGTGCTAAGTGAAAATCAATTTCTAAAGCATATGAGGGAACACATAAAATATCAATCACAAAGTTGCACTGTGTGTGACCCTTTAAATTGAATATTGACTCAAATCTCTCATGTGGTAAACATGTCTCTGTGGACCATAACATCCACACTGCCAATTCTGAGCGATGCGGTAAAAGTGTGGAAGTAAATAAGGAGGAAGATAAGAAGAAAGGGAGGAGGTAGGTTATGAAAGTACCTGCCAGTGTTACATGTTAGACGATATGCTTGGATTAATACCTTTGCCGTGAACCTGCACCGATCAGCCACAGCATTAGAAGTAAACAACGCTGACCATCTTGTTCTGCTGGGAAACTTTTGGACCTGACATTTCTGTGGATGTTACTCAGACATGAACAACTCAAAAAACATGAAGAACAGACCTGGCCTCTGAATGCACTAGATCCCAAACTGATCTGTGGGATGCACTGGAACAAGAGTAATCCCACAGAGGACCCTCCCACAGGACACCCTCAGAAGACCCATGTCCATTCTCTGATGAGTCACAACTGTTTAGTAGGAACAAGGGAGACAAATACAATATAAGGAAGGTGGTCATAATGTTATGCCTGATGTGTGTGACCACCTGCGATAGCTCTGTAGTTAAACTTGTTGCAGAGAGACTTTGATGAATCAGTCTTGGCCAGTTAGTCGAATGCTGTAGCATTTGACATTTGGCCCCTTTTTTAAATCACCATAATATGACTGAAATGTCTCAGACTCTTAATCATTCACAGCCCTGAGGGGACGGCAAAGATAGTGAGTTACTGCAGGAACAAAGACTGACATTCTTTTAATTTCCCTCACACACAAACGTCCACTGCGATCATTATTGTTTTTTTTCTAGCAGCAGCAGATTGGACATCATTGTGAATGCACCATGAGGACGCTGAATACAAAACAGCTCCATCCTTGTGATAACAGAAAAATCTTGCCTTTTTCATGATTTTATTTTTATTAATAATGTGACACATTGTTCTTGAAGGTTTTGCCCCAAATGGCCGCACTCGAGAGCAGCAATGAATGTAATCTGTCATGGTGAAAGGGGAGCAGCGGTGGCCAGTATGAATGGGTAAATTGGCAGAAAATATTTCTTTAGTGAGTACATTTATCGTGCACATTCGGTTACACACACAAACCGTGAAGAGAGTGGCTGCGTGACAAATCATAAAAAGAGCCTATGTGAGCTTGTTCTTGCAGTCTTTGTCACCTCCAAACAACTGGCCAGGCCTGATGTGATTGTCACATTTCAAACCAAGAGACGTTGCTTCAGATCCACATCAGCTCTGAAGGAAAAGGGTTTCTGACAGAGTCTCAATGTAAAGATCAAAATAAAATCAACAATGTGCAATAAAGCAGGTGGTTAAAACTAATGTGTATTTCCCAATAATTTTCCATTATCAATTAATAAACTAAGAATAACTTGGAATTTCCTGGTGTTGTTTTTTATCCGTACAACAGCAAAACATCTAACAGGTTGTTGACTCTCTGAAGGAAGAAAATGTGACTGGAAAATAGCTCTCATGCTGCTGGATTACTGATTACAATCACAACAATTAAGTAGAAAATGTGCTAGCCGCTGGAAATCTCCCACTTAACTGCTTTACTTGCAGGGCGGCTGGAAGCTAAACTACAGTGCCTGAAAAGCTGGAATATGGGCTGCATTAATGGGGGAGAAGTCATTCAAGCGTCCTGAGGCCATGAAACACCAAGCAGACAGTCAGCTGTTTGCTGGTCTCAGGCCACTGATGAGTTTCAACATGTTGAATCTGCAGTGGAGTGCATTAATGACAGAGATATTTCTGGCTGGCTGTTCAGCTCAACAAACCAATGCCTGAAAAGAGGAAAGAAAATTTAAGTGATGAAAGTAACACATTAGAAGAGCAAACACAAAGCTCCGCTTATTTAACATATTTTTACAGTGTTCTTCTTCCAGTACCCTCATCACTGTTTACTGTTTGTGTTTATACGTATCTATCTATCTATCTGTCTGTCTGTCTGTCTGTCTGTCTGTCTGTCTGTCTGTCTCTTCTTGGATTGTCTAACATTTGTCGATACGTATGCAGGCCACCATCACCTGCTGGTATGAGGAGTCATTCCCTTTCATACAACTCCAGAATGTCTGTGCCAGCTGGCTGTTAGTCGTAGTCTGTGCAGCGTGTTAAAGTACAACTTTTTCATCCAGACACATGCGAAGTGCGTTGGCGGCACAGTCAACCCTCAGTGCTGGTAGGTCTTTTGAAGAAATAAGGATAAACAAACTTCAGCTGAAGTCTAAGCTGTACAAACACTGTCGTGTACTATACAGCTGGGTGAGTCTTTTTAAGGGACAGCTTCAGCTTCCATGAAGTGGGGTTGTATCAGGTACTTAGGCAAAGTCGGTGCGTTACCTACAATAGATGGTGGTCTGTACATAGGCCTACTGTGAACTGCTGTGGATGAGGTCAGCACCAAAATGTCTATTAACCGGGGCCACCTAAAACGATGAAGAACTGTATTTAGAATATTATCACCGTACATTGTTTTCCAGCAGTGAACAGACCGTGTTCATGTGTGTGTGAAAATATTCCAGTGACTATTTTGGGAAACAGAAAAGATAAGAATAGGAAACATATACATACATATATGTATGCTCTGAATAAGGTCAGAGTTAGAGGAAAGTTACCTGACAATAACATAGTGTGGCATTGCTGACATTGTTATGCAGGTACATTGTCCTCTTGGGAAACACTGACACAATGGAAGTTAAGTGGCCGGGGTTCCTAAAGAAGTGTAGAGGCAGGTATTATGCTATAAGCCCGGCAGACGGTCTAGCTTTTATTATTGATCTTGTATGTTATGTCAAGTCAAACTGCACTGCATGTTTCGATTTTACTGTCAGTCCTGCAACCTCTGTGGCAAAAGCCTTCCTGAGCCTCCTTGGCTTTAGGTGTTTGGATGGCAAGGCTGGCCAAATTGGTTCGATGACGTAGACTAGTGACATTCTGTCCAGAAATAAGTGCTTTCTGTCATGGGAACATCCGCCTCACCTCTCTCTCTCATACTTACCCTTTTCTTTTGAGTCTCCCTGTCAATGTGTGTGTGTGTGCTTTTCAGAGCTGCCTTACCTGTCCACCAACACTCACACTATGCCCCTCTGCTCTGCACCTGTTCCCAGTCACCTCCTCAGCTCTAGGACCTTGCCTCCCCAGCTGCTCCTCATTGGTTCTGTATATAGTCAGCAATTTAAGTTTTGATTCTTTAAGTCATCTTACAGCTCTAACTTCTAGTTCTTGTAGACCTTGCCTTTTTTTTCTCTCATCTATTATTGTTATCCAGCTAGTCTGCTGATTTTTCAAATTTTGGGTCAAATCCTTGTAATGTGTGTCACGTTGTATCCCTCACTAACCTGAAATTGCTGTTTTTATAAGACTGCACCACAGAATTCAAATTGCCAGGCGCAAATTTAAAACGAAAATTCGGCTGCAGAGGGAGCGGACAACCCTGATTGAATTCATATAAGTAACTATCAAGCTAATGTGGCTGGGTTATTATTTATATTGGAATAATAATCCCATTATCTTCATAAAGTAGAGAGTCTGAAGGTAAAAGGGACGAGAAAGACAAGAAAAGGGGCATTCATTGTTTCAGAGAACTGAAAGGCTATCAGAAAAAGCTTCAGCATCAAGGACGGCCGAGGGACAAAATATGGCGAATCTTCATCTATTCAAAAGCCAAAAGCTCTCAGATTTGTCACAGTAAAAGAAATTCTATGTCAGTCAAATCCAGCATGTTGTGATAGTTTGATGAGAACTCTGCTCTATATGCATCTTCGACACCTTCAGTTTAGTACTAGGACATCTGCTAAATTTACGAGAGAAACGGGAGTGAATTTCTGAGTGGTGCTCAAACCATTAGCCTATCCAAAGGGTATCAGGCTAGACTGAAGGACCTTGGAAAGTAAAACCCTACTGGAGGAACAGAAAAGCATACCTGTTCCCATGACAACCAGGGAGGATAACTGAGAGGTGAATAAGGTTTCCTGACAGGTTGCATTAATTTGACTCTCATGCCACCTTATGGTTATTATTCACATTAATCATGCATTTTTTTTTTTGAAGAACCAAAAAGTGGGTCTTTTTTTTTTTTATATGACTCTGTGGTGGCATCAGTCATACTACTACAAAGTGGGTCCCTGAAGCAGCAGCATCTCAGAAGCAGGCAAAAAGGGACTGGTGAGGAAGGGCAGCTCTGTTCTGGGCTGCCCTCTAGAGTCCGTGGAGATCTGTGGTAGTGATCGGAGGATGATGGCTAAGCCATCATTTATGATGGAAAACCACTCCCACCCCCTCCATGGTGCACAGGGCAGCACCTTCAGTGGCCGACTATTTCACCCACGCTGTGTGAAGGAGTGTTACTGCAGGTCCTTTCTTCCTGCTGCTGTGAGGCTGTATAAGCGAGTCTACTCCCAGTAGACCACAGACATATAACTACTGTCATATTTAACTTACTATTTTTTGTTTTTATCTCTATCTCTGTGCAGCGTCTTTCAAACTGTATACTGCTGCAATACTGAAAATGCCCCCTCCGTGGAATGAATGAAAGTTTATTATCTTATCTTATATATCTTATATTAATTCAAAGCCATTCATTTACATCCAGCACTGCAGGAGGAAGGTACAGTGGATCCACTCTGACCAGCCACCCCACCTATAGACGACACTCAAATTCAGTTCTCCTTTTATTCTGTTTCTCTTGTATTTCTAGTCTATATATTTTATCTTATTTTGTGACACATATTTAATATGTTAATTATTCTATTTTTGCTTCTGTTAAGTTGAGTGGGCTAGAGTTTCATTGCTAGTAATGATGCTGCATTGTTACAAAGTTTTTGACAATAAGGAATCGTGAAACTCTAAACAACCAACACTGGAAGTCGAACACTTTACAGAGATAAGACTGGTAATGTTTAACAAGTAGGACGGATGATTATTTGATTAGTCCATGAGTTCTGATCACTGAAGTGAAATAGAAATACAAGGCAAGATCACACAAGTGAAGACAAGCGATGGCCAGAAGAGAGGAGGTGTGAGATAACTGGAAGCTGCACGTCAGCTGCAGTGGAAGTAAGGAAAACATGTACTTTGGTGCCATCTGGTGATGCCTGCCTGTGTGTGCACGCATTAAACGTGTGTCGTGTGACATTAAGATGAAAGCAAGAAATCGGACAAAAAGTAGAAAAGCTGTGCAGCTCTGGATATTAATTGGTCTTTGTACTTCAAAGTGTAATGGACATTTGCATCACTCACACAGAATTCAATGAATGAGAGAACTAAGCATAAGCATTAAGCAGTGTGTGTGTGTGTGTGTATAGAGGAGGGTGAGGGTGAGGGTGAGGGTGAGAGTGCAGTGTAGGGGGTTGAATTGGTAATGTGCAAATGTTTTCTGACAGTATGGGTCTTGAGAAAGGCCAGAGACCTGTGGAGAGAGAGGAAACCGTGCAACTTCATCCAATCATCAGTCAGAGCTCTGCACACACACATTAACACACGGACCCAGACAACATACAGCAGAGCCCCCGTTACCCTCGGAAAATTATCTTGTGAAAATGTGAGATTCACTTTTGAGATAATTCTTGTTCAATTTAACTCCAGTAACAAACTAAACTACCCCAAGATGCTTCACAGAACGAGTCTGAAATCTCCAAACCATCAAACAATAAACAGAAACATTCAGCGCTGAAGGAGAGAGTCAACAGCAGTTTTTACTTTGTTCTCAACAGACACAAAAAGAGGAACTTGTTTTTTTTACAACATAATAGGAAATAGTGAAACTTTCTAATGAAAAACTATCAGTATTACAATTTTTGCAACCTTTTTATATACAGTACATATATGTATATATATTACCCACGGATACAAGAAAAATAATATTTTGTATAGGAGATAACTTTCTTCTCTTTTTTCTAAATCTAAAATCGTTTTTATAACATTGCTCTCTACGGAATGAGTTTAAATTAATTAATTTAATTCATTCATTTCAATAAAAGCAGTAATTATTTATTATTAAATAATATTTTTCCCCCACATTTTTCAGAGAACAAATCTGAACCAAATACTGAATATATGATATTTATTATTAAGAAACATTTTTTCAAAAAAAAATACCATTATTATATTATTATATTAGGAAGGTGATGATTATGCAAAAAAGCATTTAGATTTTCTGTTTGTTTTAATTTTTCACCTGTTCTGTTTGTTTACAATCAGCCTCCTGGGCAAAAATTTAGAAGACAAATGATCTTACTTTAGAAGCATCAAAGTCAAAGGAAAATTATCTTTAATATTTTTTTTAAGTATTATTTTATAAATATTCAAGGAAAAATATTTGAATGAAATTCTGAGCAATAACATATCTAGTCAAGAGTATAGAAAATTATTTCATATAAAGTAATTTACATTTTATACAGTGTGTAATATTTTATAGTGTTTTTGTTTTCTTTTAAAAAACAAAATTACATTTTTTTGCCCAAGTTTCCATGAGTGCGTCAGGTTTCAGAACTTTCCATGTTTCAAAAAAGTCGACTTCTTTCAGTTTCTGGTCAGCATTAGATAAAGGATAGGTCTCTGTCTCTGTCTCCATTCTCTGAATGATAAATCTAGACCTAAATTTAGTTTCTTGAAGACACTGACATCATCTTTTGTCAGTCTTTCGCATTTCTTCATCATTTTTTGTCTTGAATTTCATGTCTTGTGTGGAATTAGATGGTCAACAACATAGCTGATAGATAGCGCTGTTATTTAAAAAACAAAACAAATGTTTTATAAGAAATAAGAGATACCGCCTCACTGCCAACATCCTGATTCAGCGTCTTGATTTCACAGTCCTGTCATTTAGCATCTCCTTAAGGATCCATAATGAAAATACTCCCATTAGGTTGTGATGGAGATTAGGGGCGTCGCATCTTGCAGCAACGTACCGAGTGCCCACATGAGTGACTGATCCCACGGGGGGGATGGGTGGATTAAGGTGATCCCTGTATTCACTAATTCACCGACAGCGCATTAAAGACCCGAACATGCCCCAACCCCTGCGAAATCTATGGAGACCCCAGCATAATCACTTTAGCCTGAGTGTCACAGGAAATAGGGCAGAGTTGTGTGTGTGTATGTCTATGTTTGTGTGCTGGAGCTGGACGATAGGCCTGAGGGACTCTACACGCACTGAGGAAATGTAGTAGTAGTGGAAGAAGGGTGGGGCTTCAAGGAGCGTTGCGTGACAAGACTCAAGAAAACAGAGTGCAGCCTGACATCTAACTAACACACACGCACACACACACACACACACTCAGATCCCTTTTTCACACACACACACACAAACACACAAGCCTGCTCTTTACTCTGTATGCCGTTTCAGGTTAAGCTGGCTGCCTTGCCTTTTCCACACTTTTAGCTCAACTGACCCCACCACCCCTCTCTTCGCTTGCATTTTAATGCTGAGACTCTTAAGCGAGTTTTTATTTTTATTTTTTTGATGAGACAACCCAGACACACACATATAGGAATTTGTATCTGTGCGAGATGAGATAGTCTTTTAGTTTATCCTGTAAAACATTTGCCAGAGCAGGCCTGAATCCTGCTGATCCGTCAGCCCACCGCCTGTTCATTCCTGATGATCATGTTGTTGTTAAAGATTTGTGGAGGTAACCGTGTATTCAGATTCAGATTCAGATTCAACTTTATTAATCCCACCAAGAACAATTGGTTTAGACAGCTTGCATACTATTACACAATGCACATATGATAGGAACAGATAAAGAAGAGAAAAAAAAAACAAAAAAAAAAACAGAATATAGCAACTAAACTGCCAAGGAACACAATGGAATCAATGGTCAATACATAGAATAAATAGATAAAGCTAAACTAAATCAACAAAAAAACACCCAGATAAAAAGATTATATAGAATTTAAGAGACAAATAGTGAATAAAAGAGAAAATAGAGTGAATAAAAGATTTTAAAAGTCTTGTCTTACAGTCAGGTAGAGCACACAGATGACCAGAGGGCAAGAACGTGACCAGGAGAAGACAAAATGTTGGTTTCTTTCTTAAGCGTTTCTTGGTGACAGACTCTGATCAAGTCCCTAAACTTAGGGAAACCAGCAGATGAGCAGCGAGAAACACAGGAGACTTTCAATAAAAGAATAAAAGACTGATAAAAACGACAGAGGACAACAGGACTGGCAGGACTGTAGCCTCCCATTTCTGCTAAATGTTGTTGTTCAATCAGTGATTGCTCACAATACATGCTCCAAATATCTGGAACTAGAAAAGTCAACATTCATGAAACAGGTTCAGATGAAAACAGAACCAAAACTGTATACAGTATATAGAAAATAATAAATAAAATTCTTTGCAAAACATTGACACCAAATCGGTCACAATATCACAGTATTAACTGTTACACAGTTTATCAAATTCTGCTGTATGTTTGTTTTTGCTTAAATCACACTTCATACTGTTAATGTTATTTGACACGTTGTTTAAGTTGTGTGTTGCATTGTTTTCAGAGAAGTAAAGTAGCATAGAATTTTATACTGTTTATTATTTTTAATGTTATTATCGCTACGGGGCAACCCCTGAGGTTTTTTGTTGTTGTTGTGCACAAGTCACTACAAAACCAGGAAGAATATTGTTGCATTGAGGCACAGGCCACTGGATTCAAAAATTTAAACATGCTTAACACTGATTTAATATACAGTATCTGTTTTCTGGAAATGTTCAATTCATGTTTACAGTGTTCACCAACATAGAAAACGCTCTTTTGAGACTGATTATTGTTGTTTTTTGTTTTTTGATTGTTTTTCTTTTTGAGAGAGGCCGTTTTTCAAACTGATGCATTTAATTGTATCTCTCTTAAATGATACAGTAATGATGTAACTTGAATATATTAATTCCTGGTTTTGTATTCATCCATTTACTTATTGTCAATATGATAATAAAAGCAATTTTAGCCATTTTAGTAGGGAAACATATTTGAAGAACTTATTTTTGCATTGGACAACATAAAAATGTAAAAAAAAAAAGAAAAGAAAAAAAATCAGGATGTTTTAAGCTACTGGTTTAGAAAAAAAGTTTAGGTTCAGAAAAAACTTATATGCTAAATTCCAAATGTTTATAACACCTGCTACCTGACAGAGCTGAACAAACCCACGACAACCAGCCAAGGTTTCGTAAAAAAGAGTTTTCTGTCAACTCGCGTGGTTTGGTGTGGAACTGTACCCGTCTGTGTGGTGACCACGTGACTGTGCAGCAGATAACTCGTTGATAAACGAACAGGGTATGAACAGTGTGCCGTCCTGGTTCACTACGCTCCAGGTAATTGAGAGGGAGAAGTGGGCCTGTGGGGTCGCGCACTCGTCCCCTCTCTGTGCGCGTGTTCTCGCGCTCCTCTCTTCTCACGCGATCATTTAACGCGATAGACGCTCATCTGAGCATGAGAAGAGGAAGGAAAGAAGGAAAGCAAATCTATGCCCCTCCACACCCACCAACCAAAAAAAAAAAAAAAAAGAAAAGAAAAGAAAGAAAGAAAATAACTTAAGACTGTAGCAGCCTGAGGGGGAAAAAAACAGGCTTTAAAAACTCACATGACTTTTTTTTTTTTTTTTTTTTTTTTGCTTTGATGGATTTGATTTTTACTTATGGCGCAAATGTAATAAGATTTGTAACTGTGGTCAATCTAATGTGTAATCCGATTTACAAAGAATGACTGGTTTATTGTGAATGACGGTGTCTATTGGAGGGAAGAGTGTAGCACAGATCGTTTGTTATTTTATGAGGATTACTTTAAAGCCACATCGTGGTAGCCTGGTAAATTAAGCTTCTTCTAAAGAGGTAAAAGACCTGAGTGTGGCGTTGCCCTGACCCCAATTAACATCGCCTATGATTTCCTACAAAGCAAGTTAACCAGAAAAGTTGGAAATACTTTAAGTGACGCCAGATATCCTATAAAAGACACAAATGAACAGCTGCATGCTTAAATTCATTTTTTTTCATTTATAGTTATTGAGCGCCTTTGGGGTCACTGAAAGATTAGTCTTTGTTTTTGGTTCTGTGCCAAATGGTGTAATTGAACTTAATAGTCAACTTCAGCAGGAGTTTTTTTTTTTTTTTTTTTTTTTTTTGGAATATCCCAATGCCTGGTTCTGTCTCTGTACTGGACGCCGCTGGTCATGTCTTGGCTTCGTACGCACGGGGATCTATTTTGCCATAAGCTCATTACTGGAGGTCAGCAAGTCCCCCAGCCACGTGTTTTCAGCTGTGGTAAGAAATTACTTGGAAATGTCACACCTCGCCCAGGAGACATGGACGTAATCACCAGAGAGCACTTCAGCTTCTGCGTGAAAGGGGGATTTCACATAATCGTGTTTTTGATAACGAGCCGTTAACTTGAGCCAAGGCAGTGCACGATTACATGTGAACTTTATTTACAAACGAATACTAACACTAAAAATAATATGGCATCTTCAAATAAATCAAGCTTTATTTTATTTTATTTTATTTTATTTTATTTTATTTTATTTATACAAAGCAACGCATTTATAACCGTGTTATATTATGACCCAGTAGATTGTTTTATTTTCCCCAGTCATATTGCTGCAACTGGGGACTCTCTAAATACTTTCGAGCAGGACAGCAGACTTGGGTTTAAGCACAGAGCTGGTCGAGAGGAAAAGGTGCCCGGTTTTCAGCCCCTTTGTACTGCGCTGACGAGTGCGTCCTGACAGGGGTTAACGTACCGTGAAGGGGTTAAACAAACGGACATTCCCGTTAGAAATCCTCCAGACACATGAGGCCTTATAAGTCGATAAATTGACAACGGTGGTTAAACCGAAGAAGGAAGTTAAACTTGCCGGATTAAAGACTGACCAAGCGTTTTAACGAACTTTTATTTTGTTTAGAAATATTCTGTGAGCTGTAATGTCTCTTTCAAAAAGTAGTGTATTATGCTTTTTGTGCACCATGATTATCATTATCTGGGTGGCATTACTATAATCTTAAATCATTTGACTATAGAACACTTTGAAAAACGATTGACGGCATTTAGAAATGTTTGAAACACTGTGTACATGCGCCACTGAGCTGCCATCAGCTAGTGTTAAAAATTACTAATTGCAAAATAATAACTGATGCAGCATACTATATTTTCAATTAGCCCTTTAAACTCTCCCTTATTCCCAACTATAAGTTTAGCATTATTATTTTAGACATAAAACAATAAAAAAAAAAGTTTGCTAGATTTACTGCAACAGTATTAATAAATTGAGCAATTTGTTTTAAAAACCAAAAAGCTAAAAAAGATATTGTAATGTATTTGTGTGTAGCAGATGTTACAAATGTCAGAAGAAAGCACAAGATAACATAATAAACTCCTTAATGCACAAATAGAATCCCAGTCAGGTGTAGCAGTTCATCTTAGCACCCGATCCTTCCCATAAAACCCATGTGGAAATAATTTGATGTGGCGTACTTATGTCACTGCTCATCAATCCAGCCCAGACTGTGTGGAATAAAAAGTGTCCGTGGTTGGCCAGAAACTTAAATGTTTGACTGGAGATTAAATGGTTTGATCCTCATTAACTTTAAAATACCATTATTAAGGTCGATTGTGACTGTGAAAGTGTATTCTTCAAATGAGTGGGCCACTGACACAAATACATGAGGTAGAACAATTATGAAAGTAGGTTACAGCAGCCTCTGAATGCCTAATAATGAAAGGGGGGCAGATGTGGGCTGAGGTGGAAGATGTGGAAAGACAGTAGAACTGCAAACATTTCATAAGAGAAGCTTCATACATTTAGCATATTTATCTAGTGCATCAGAATGACTAACGTTTGTGTTAAGAAGCGAAAATGTGCCCAATGTGTAAACTCTGGTCCAAACATGAATGTGCTGTCTTGATATTCCAGCGCTGAGCAAGGGTGTAAAAAATCTCAAAATCGTCTCGAGCAATTTTGGGTTCTGTGACAAAAATGTCTTCCAAGCATTGTTGCGAGGTTCACGTTGATATGAACAATGTCTTGCTAAGGTCTGGCACTCACAGGCCACGTTGCTGTTGACTTGCACTGAGAGGAAAGAGAACGACAGATTATGGGCAATTAAAGCCCACTTTATGCTGGCCTGCTGGCGTCACGCAGTCTGGCCAAGAATGCTCACCTCGGCTAATATCAATGAGAACGAACTCTGCTGCATCAACTTCTTATGTACAGTGAATTATTAATGCCAGAGCTAGCACAGCCCAGCTTAGCTGACTTGCCAGTTAGAGTAAGTAGGTATGCAATGAGATTCACTTAGAGAGTGAAACTGTCAGAGATTTGCAAGAACTTAACTATAGGGAGGAGATAGGAGGACATCTTCATTCAATTATGATTAGCTTTTATTATACAGTACTTCAGAACTAGTGACATGATCTACTGGGTACTCTGCTTTATTCTACTCCTGCTGCAGGCAGAATAGAAACATAACCTGAACATTAATCTGTTTTAACAGACTATTACATTTATGCAAGAAAGCTGTGTTGGTGCTTTCTAACCAGCATGCTGCAAGGTAGTTTTTGTCACTGCTGATCTGATAATTCACTCTGAATGTGACATATCAAATCCTAAGGTGCATTGAGTCCTGTCAGAAATGGGAGGGTCCCCAACAAACACAAGGCAAGTGTCCTAGTGACTGTCATCCTCTAATATCCACATCTCGACGGCCAGTTCTGATAAACTTTAGCTGTGTGCTATTTGTTTGTCCCCCTGTGGAAGTGAATGTCTTTGTTTTCCTTGTTTTACCGATACATGTGCAGGAGCTTGTGCAACCTTACATCACCTCAAATTAAAGCCAGCCGAGGTCACTATACTTCATGAGTCACTCCGTGGACATCATAAGGTAAAGAGAGTTGCAAAAATGCCCCAAAGGAGATGCACAGCCTGCTTGTCTGCGCCTGCCTCACTGCCCCCAGTATAACTGGACTTGGTCCAACTGACTTTACTTTCATTGACTATTAACCCTTACAGAAAATGATATACTCCAAGGCCATTGAAATCATATTTGATGGATTAACAGCTGGTATAGAACTATGATTAAACCTAGGAAACTTTACAGATTATTTTTGCAGATTCGTAAAAAATAATGAACTAATTATGTTATGTGAAGTAAGAATGTATTTCACTAAAAATACTGCGAGCAGAAAAGCAGACAGTAAATAGAAAGTTATTCTTTAAACTAAAATAATCACACCTCTGAACAAAACAGGCTGTGTTCAGCAGTCAACAAAAGCATTGGAAAATATTTTACAGTGCAAGATTTACATATAACCATATAATTCATGTTATGCACAGTCAATTTGCTTTTCAAAAAACCCTGCCATTTTGCTCCAGTGCCATCTCACTGAGGACTTCTCTTGGATAATAATAACACAAACTGCTTCGCTTCTCACAGGCCTGGCAGCACCGAGGGCTGGAAAACACTCACCAGCGCCAACTGGAGAAACATGCTCAATTTGATGCAGCTGTCTCCCGGAGCTCCTGCTGATGATATGATTTTCTGTGGTAAAGCCGTGGTGGATTGGAGGGGGGCTGCGGAGCAGGCCTTATAAAGCAAAGGGCATGCCAGGCTGCATGAGGATCAGAGAAAGACGAGAGAGGCGGGAGCAGAGTAAGAGAGAAAAGTGAGTGAGGGGCCTTAGGGTCTGGGCTGACGGCCCCAAGTGCAGGGGTGCTGGCCAGGGTGCCACATCGTTCAGACGGCATGGTGTACACAGAGAAACCTGATCTAATGTGGGGCTTTAACACCACAAACACCTTCAAGGAGAGATGTAAAATACACACGTACATGCAAATTTATACTTTAATGGATATAAAGTTAATGGTAGTGATGAGTGATCCGTTACATTGCATGTATGTAGCAGGATGTGTTTGAATCACACGTGAATGAGGGTCAGGATGTTGCCCAGTTTAACATGTTTCATGACCCTTCAATGTCACTCCTGAAAAGTTTTTAAACATTAGATTGGTAATAATACTAATCATATATTTGGGCCTTGAGAGAGAGAGAAAAACACAAATCATCTGAAAACTGTTTAGCATAACAATACGCGTATGTGTAAAAAAATATATATATATGGTGTCATATAATTTACTTATGTTCAGTCTTAAACTGAATATATTATTGTTGTTATTCAAAGTTCTATTCTGTAGGATCCAAGTAATATATTTATTTATTTATTTGGTCAAAAACGAACTTGCTGTATTTTTGTTATTGGTTTTTGTTCAGATTTCCCTTCCGCCGTAATTGTAATGAACATTTCCTTGCAGATCATGTGTAGAATTATTATCAGGTACAGCCTCAACCTGACTTTATCATTTGATAATTATCTGGGCTACACTGCACTAAACATAACGCACCTATTTATTCGAAATGTTCACATATTTCAGTTTGTTCGATAAGTTATTTATTCGATAGGGATGTACGATCCACTAAAATGTCTTGTGAAATTAAACTGTAGGTTTTATTATTTGATTTATTTTATTATATTATTTTTTATAATTTTCAAAGCTCTCTCAGTTGAACAGGAGTTACTTTTTGGCCCCATGGGGGAGACAGCAAAACGCAAACCTAAATCACCCAGCGGCGCGTCGTCGATATTACAAGTCAGGTGCAAGGCACTTCAACACACGGCTCATGTTACTGTTGTCTGCTCTGAGTGTTAGGTTGAAAAGCAGCATTGTCGGCCGCCGATCCTCTGTCAAAGGCTAAGTCTAGCCTTGGGGACAGGAGAGAGAGAGGGGGGAAAAGAAGTAGGAAGAGAAAAGGAGTGGAAGGGGGAGGGAGAGAGGGAGGGAGAGAGAGAGAGTTAAAGTTAAAGGTCAGAGCCGCAGACTCCATTGAGGGAAATAAAAGATCAAATGTCCTGCCATTTCAACGAAAAGGGTAAAGACGCCCGTCAGCACTTATTTAAATATTTCAGATGATTCAGGACTGACAAGGTTATCTTAATATAGGCAATGGCTGATTAAAAGTATACTACCACGTTTCCAACAAATAAACATCCTGTGTATGTTTGTACCGTAAGATGAGTAATAAATAAATAATAAAACCAAGACTACGTCAGAAGTCTACAGAGGATTCATTGTGAAACAACGAGACAACCCTTTAGGAAGCATTCGATATATTCATGTTTGTTTATGACCATATACGGAATCCAGTATGCCTCCCTGGAGGTCAAGAAGCCGCAGCATCAAATGCTACGTTAACAAAAAAAGACTATTCATATTTGCGCAATTTTTACTTCATTCCTTGGAACTTTTTAATAGCGTAGGCTGCTTCACATAGACTAAGGGAACCTTCGGCTGGAATAAAGATACTGGCAATGATTCTACAAATCCATATCTTAAAATACGGGTTTTAGTTAGGCTTCATTAAACCACGCAGCGCATGTAGCACAAAGGCTTATTATAAGGAATATTCGAACCATTACGCAAAGTTTGGATAACCTTTGACAGTGGAGACGCAGCGTATTTAGTCCCATTTTACACGGTTCAGTGAAGACGTGTTCAAAAATTGTAACTGTAGAACAAATCTTGCCACTTTGAACCAGCGCTAGGTTGTTTTACCATAATACCGAAATACTCACATCTGCAAGTTGCCGACAAAGCTATCTAAAACCGTGTACTGGTTTTATGGACGTCTAAATCAAGTGAATTTTGTTAAGAGCGTAAAAGTGTATAGATACGACACACACGCGCAACTCTTATATTTGATATACTCCACGCTGTTCCCTGGCGGATCTTTATTTTGATTCGCACCGTAATTGACCCAAATAAACCGTGCTGTAACACGAACAGAGGTTTTCCTCCTGTGTGCGGGGCCTCGAGGGGACGGGCCTACATGTGAACACATACACACACACTCTCTCTCTCTAGCTCACTCTCTCTCCAACTATCTCACGCTGCAGCAGGAGCCGCAGCAGCAAACGCGGCTGACGCATGAGACAGTAATTCTCCTTTCCTTGGAAACCCCCATTTGCTATCGTGCTCGTCCAATCGCTGGATGTCCTCGGTCATTAATCGTTAGACTTGACGTTTCACCGTACTGCTGCGTCCATCTCTCGGACTCCCTCGCTTCCCGCTGGCACCGAGGAGACCCCCGTCTCGGCCATGACTCCCCGTCGGACCGCAACGCAGAGGCAGAGACGCTTGAAATGATTGTTTGGACTTTAGATTGCCTTAAAGAGAGTTCACTAGGTAATCCGCTGGCTTCTGCGCAATAGCTCTGTGACATCGGGGGAAAATCATGCAGGAGAAGCTGACGGACAACCGGGCTCCCACTTCATCAAGGGCGTCATCCTTTTTTATTGAGAATCTTTTGGGCAAGGGGACGAATGGGCTGGAGTCGATGTCGGACAGAGGTGGAGTGCACGCTGGTGAAGAGAGAGGGTCGGCCGATCGCGACATACACGCCGATACGAGCGCTACAGCGCCCGATGGTTCCAGCTCCACAGCGTGGTCCTCTTACAGAGACTCGCCGTCGCTGTGCCGCGGGGGGAATATCTTGAACTTCAGAGCTTTGGAAACGCCACACAGTGAGTACAGAATGGACTGCATGTGTCCTGGATATATATGTGTATATATACACACACATTCAAGGAACAAATGTAAAACGTTTCAGGCCTGATTATGCTTGGGGCATTTTAACCTCTTAGTGCAGTTTCCTAGCACTGACAGTTTGTCGCATGCATCTGACCATATTTGTCAGCAAAAAATGCCAATTTACTACATCATCTGATACAAGAATGAACGGCATAGTTTAGATTTCAGAATAATGTAATGGCAAAGAGTCGAACGAACAGCAGCGCGGGTTTATTGTGTCTGATCTAAACTTTGAGATCACATATGCAACTGTTATTCATACATCAGTGTACCTTAAATACAACAAAGAAACGTGAATCTGACTGCTGGCAGCAGATCACTCACCTTCACTTCCTCTTTGAAGGCTACCATGCACCTGATATGTAACGTGTTAGTTTTTAATCTTTTATAGACCAGAGGCTGACATGCGCATCGGCCTGTCAAATAAACATATTTTTTTTCATGTCTCATAAGCGAAATCCACCCTCCTCCACATTACATGATTCACTGACGGTTTGAGGATTACGCACCAACATAAGAAAACAACCAAAAACAAATACAGCAGGACTGTTCGTCAATATGATTTTAAACACACCAAACAACAAAACAAGATGCCCATTATTTTTGTGTGTACAGACAGATACTTTGATTTTACAATTTCAGCGGCGCTATGTTGTGTTCACGTGTGACGGGAGCCACATGTAAATAATGATGCCCGCACATAAGATCGGTATTACCTAACTATGATATTAGCTTTTATTATAAATGTAAATCTGTGATGTGGTTGGGCCTAAAGTAGCTCCTTGCTGCGCATAAACTTTGCTAACATTTCAACTGTCTTTTGAGGAAAGGACAAACACACAAATAAAGTTGATTTTAAATAAATGATTTCAACAGTTACGCAACGTTTTTATTCTTCTATCGTGTTTCTGGTGTTGTGTTTAGGTAGGTAGTGGTTATTTTTTCCCGGGGAATTGGTTTATTCTGACATGACTGATCACATAAAAATATTTTAAAGACACACACATAGTCAAAAGCCGAATCAAGATCACTGAAAGTTTACAAAAGTTACGTTTCTCTGTTTAACGACTAACGTTGTTGATTTGTCTACCAGGTCCAAGGGACATTACAAGTTCAGAGGATCCCTGCTGCTCAATATCTGCCAGTGACAGGGATTCACCTGCTATGTCAGAGCCAATAACCGAGAGTAGCGACGAAACCGACAGGAAAACGGGCGACAGCAACCTAACTGACGACAACGAGGACGTGCAGAACGCGTTTGGTGCACGGTCAGAGCAAGACGCCTCCTCAGACCCGAGCTCAATCCGGAAGAAGAAGACGCGCACCGTGTTCAGCCGTAGCCAGGTGTTTCAGCTGGAGTCCACTTTTGACGTGAAGCGCTATCTGAGTAGCTCGGAGAGGGCGAGCTTGGCCGCATCTCTCCACCTGACAGAGACTCAGGTAAAAATCTGGTTTCAGAACCGGAGGAATAAGTGGAAGAGACAGTTGGCGGCTGATCTGGAGGCGGTACACATCCCAAACTCGACCCAGAGGATTGTCAGGGTGCCTATCCTTTATCACGAAGGACCCACACCCACTGCCGCACTAGGTTTCAGCCTAAGCGGGCATCCAGTATCTCAACCCGGCTTCTCCAGCTCCATCAGCTACCCTCTGTCGTCGTTTGCTCACTCCATGAGCATGCTGAGATCGCAGATGACCGGCTTGGTGTAAAGACTATTCAGCACTGTTCTTAAACTCGTTGTTATTGATATAAATCCACCTGGGTAACATTAACTGTGCAATAACCCCCAATGCAGCAGAAAAGTGTTTTTTTCCTGCATCCAAAGATACAACCTGCAGAGTCCGTGATTACTACACAAAGTGATATTTATCTTCATAAGCTTCCACAAGAGTCTGTGATCTTTACACAGTGGTTAACTATTTTAGCAGCCAAGGACGGCAAGGCAGAGGGCCAGGGAGGCCATACCTGTTCATGTACTGTATGTTTGAATACACACATATTTTTGCAATTTTTTATATTTAAAGTCACAGATCAGATTTTTTTTCCAACTTTGTCACTTTTTCACGTAATAAATGAATACAAATCAAGCACTAAATGATCCGCTTTCTGTTGTTTGTTTACATTCAGGGGACCTGAACCATGGCTTCATGTCATGCAGGGTCACTCATCTCGCCTCTATGAAGTGGATCCATAGCGTGTGTGTGTTTGTTTTTTGACCAAAAACCTAAATTTGTATGCCTTTTTCACAAATGAAAAAGTTTACCTTTATACACTACTTGAGGGTTTCTGGTAAGTAAGCTGGTCTCTCTCCGCCACGCGTTACTCCATCTATATATAGCAGATGCAATAATAGTGCTTTACTTTATGTAATAATAAAGGAATATAAAATACACAATATATGTTCAGAAATGCTCGTTCTGTATCCATCTGCCAGCGGCTGAAAGATATTTTAAGGAACCCTCTTTCGCCCTATTTTGGAAAAAAGTTTCTACATCTATTTGATTAAAAAATAAAATAAAATAAATAAAATAGACAGACTGAAAAACGAGTACATTTCTATACAAACAAATATTTTCTTATTTCATGCTATGATAGTGGTTACGCAAAAGTTTCAAGGACAGACGTGATTTAGTTACTTATTTATGTATTTAATATATATATATATTTTAAATGTAGGCCCGTCGGTGATCTATAAGGTATGGATTAAACAGCATATACAAGTATCATAGATACACGCGAACGCAAAACGTCTCACTGAAATAATTAAAAACATAAAAACACAAAGGTAATCATACAAAGAAAACCACATTGAATCCAAACAAACTGCAAAACTGCATCACAATATGACGTGGAAATTTCATTGATAAAACTATACCGGTGTTCAAAAATAATAACCCACTTTGCCATCTTGATCATAACTTAACGAAGTTGGGAACCCAGATTGTGCAGAAAGAGTGTGGAAACGGCCAATACCAAATGTGCACAGAGGCTACTGTGTATGGTGTGAAAAAACTGTGAAATTAAATTATTCTTTATTATATTGGGGGCCCTGTGTGTCTCCGGATCGTGGCTGTCCCATCAGCAGATGTATGAGGAAGAAAGTCAGTCGTAGAAGTGTGCGGTGTGTGTGCGTGTGTGTGTGTGTGTGTGTGTTGGTGGGGGTGGGTGGGGGGAGTGTGGAAAGGGAGGGAACAACGACACGCTCCTGTCCTCCTTTCTCCTCCTATTCCCTCGCGTTTATTGGTCCACAGTGCACGTTCTGCTGGACCAATCAGCGTGGACACGGCGCTCCATCCGGTGTGTGGAGTAGCGCTGCAAGCAGAGCGCAGCCTGCCTGGCAGTGTCTGCTCAGTGGCTGCTGCTATGGTTGGCAGAGTGTTCGGACGTTAGTGGTGAGATTAGCGTCCCCGTTTAGAGATAAGGACGAATTGAGTCGAGGAAGTAAACAAAAGAGGACTAACGCCTTGGAGAATATGAACAAGGTAGAAGCGCCATGTCGACCCGCCGCCTCTCTGAAATTCACCATTGACAACATCCTCAACCTCAAGACCAGCGGGAGAAACTGTGACAGTTGTCACCCAGGCGGACTGCAGGATGAACTGGCCACGGCGATGCGTAAAGATGATTTCCAGAGCCACCGTGAGGAGAAAGGAGTCCAGCAGAGGCAGGACCCGGACAGCAGGCTTAACGAACGAGGTAAGAGTTTGTTCGAGCACGCAGTTTGCACCCTGGGTGATCTACCACCCTTACGGACGGCTCGCGTGCACCGATATTTACATTTCCAGGTCATTGTTTCAGTCTTGAACACGGCGAGTTAATGAAGTGTGATTTTGTTGCAGAGTTGCAGATCACAGACTGCAGCGGGGCAGCGGACTCGGTCGTCATCAGCCGCGGAAACCAGAGGAAGTCGGCGGAGACGCGCTTCGAGAGCGGGGACAGCAGCTGCGACGACAGCAGCTCAACCACCGCGGCCACGGACTCCAACAAAGGAGGGAGCCCGGGCAAAAAGAACAAAATGATAACGAAAAAGAAAACTCGCACTATTTTTTCCAAGAGACAGATTTTTCAGTTGGAGTCCACCTTCGACATGAAACGTTATCTGAGCAGCGCAGAGCGCGCTTGCCTCGCCAGTTCCCTGCAGCTCACGGAGACCCAGGTGAAAATATGGTTCCAGAACCGCAGGAATAAATTGAAACGACAAATCTCGACCGAAATCGACGGACCAGTTAGCGATTTCCCCGAGACTGGAAAGCCCGTGGTGGTGGGGCAGCTCCCGGCCCTGTACAAAGAGAGCAACTTGCTGGGGAGATGTCTGCTGCCCATGCCTCTGCCCGTGGTGTACCCGGGGAGTAGCACGCCTTACCTCTGCTTCTCAAACGCCAGCAAGTACTTCAGCCTGTATGACGGGGACGTATGATAGTTTTGAGATGTCTCGGCGTCAAAGAGACACTTTCGGTGGTCCGTTGCCAACTTTCAAGCATTTACCGTGTTTGGATGATGGGGCCGGTCCTGCGGCCTTAACTCTTTGTGAAGACTGCAAGTACAATGGCAGAGGAATCGTTACATATCAAATAAAAATATTATCTGAATTATTTATTTTCTGTCAAATCCTGGGTTTTGTAGACCGGACACTTAACCTGTTTCTTACACCTAGCCCTTTATAGAATATACCAGGCTATGCTACTGAAAGCCTGAGGGGCCTAAAGCAGTAGAATTTACAACATTTTATTGTTTACATTACGTTATTATTATTGTTATTATTATTATTATTATTATTATTGACAACAGCATTTCCAGCAGCCTAAGCCACCAAAGAAATTACTATAGCCTAACAATTTGCATGCATTTCCTGTACCATAATGAATTCTGAATTACTAAAATTATCTATGTATTTAAATGAATGTAATTAACATTTTATTCTGTTGCACGCATGTGTTTTTTTCCTGTTTTTTTTTTGAGTATCTTACTGTACTTGATTTATTCCACATTTGCCTATAGGCTCCTTACACCTTTAACTGAAACTATAATTAAAATATCCTCATTCAAGAAATATTTTTCAGGACTGAATCCGTATTCTGAGGAAAACCGTGTTTCAGTCATTCTTAGTTTATTATAGTTTTTTTTTTTTTTTTTTTTTACAGGTATGGCCAGGCAGCAGTTTTTGCTGTATCTTTTTCCTTTTAATATAAGTTGCTGCGTTGACATAGACGACTAAAATGACAAACCTCAACAAGAGTTACTGAACGATTTAACAGATCTCACTAAGTACTCTCCGTAAAGGCTGCTTGATGTAAATTTGTCGTAGGCCCAAAATAAATTAAAAAGGGAAAGCAGTGTATAAAATGGTATAAAATGTGCAGAAATTCAGTAGTGTTTATTAAAAACCTTACAGCCCTAATCAAAAATAACCTTATACACACCGTCACAGGCCACTGAAGTAACCTCAGTATGTCTCAGTGGAAAAATGCGGATGTCAATATCAAATCAAACTCATAGCTGCAACTATTAATCTAATAATAACTGTCATATTTTATATAAAACATGACATGATGTCATGGTGACGTGGTGTTCATTCGCCCTCAACAAAAATACTGATCAACTATTGTTAAAGGATTATTTCACACTGTCCACAGTAAGCCTTCTTAATTTCTGTGTCACTGCATGAAGAGGTCATTTACTTACCTCTGTATCAGAGATACAGCGAAGGGCTAGTTCTGTGCTGAGAAATTAAAACATTATGAAAAAATTGTGATCCAAGAAGGAAGTGATGGACGGATTCTGACAGGAGGTGAAGCACATCACTTCCCAAGTTTTGGAGCAAGAGGGCTTAATCTCCCAGCGGTCGCTCTGGTGTCGTGACACAGCCACAGACCAATATACACCCACAGTTAGCATAATTTAAAGTGTTCACAGTGGAAAGTTGTGTTCCCACTCCTGTGAAGTCAAGCCAGCATTCATTCCTCATAAGCTAGATTCAAGTCAGTCGTATTACCAAAGGATTTGGGCTTTGGAAATGCACAAATGAATGCACCGCACTAATCCCCAAAACTGGAAACAGAGCTATCTGCTTTCTGGGCTTCCTGCTTCTTTAATAATATGTCTTAGCTGTCACATCACTGCTTTGTGGAACAATAAATTATTTATGGTATGGTCAAGAAGAACAGGAATAAAGAGAGGAAAAGCTGCAAGCAGCACTGGATATGTAATCAGCTATGGCCAATTGTGTATAATAACACTGAAAGTCAAGACAAATATACATATATTTGTCTGTAACTGCTGCGATAATATGCACATCAGCATGTTATGATATAGGACAACAAAAACATCGCTTTTGTCACAACACTGCACATCATTCATTTTCAGCTTTGGAGTTTGTTCTTCTTACTGCATTCCCCCTGGTATTTATCCTCCTGAGACCAAAGCATTTGTTTGGAATGCATCTTAATTTCTTTGAGATAAGAATAAGATCTTTGCGTATTTGGGATTAGTGGGACCTAAGAAGTACAAAAAATAAGCATTATCTTTGAACTGGAAGTAGGTTTTGAACAAAAAAAAAAATGTGAATACAGGGATTATTTTACTGTATATTCCAGTTTAAGTGTGAACCAAAAAATAAAACTGTTTATTTTAATGCAAAAGAAGAATTGGAAACAATGAAATCCCAACGGGCCTAAAACCTAATGTCCCTATATGTGGACACTCTCAGGAGGTTAAATTTATCTATTATTAAGAGTCTCATAATACTGGCCTCAGGTTATCCTAAATCAATGTCACGGAGCTTTACAGTGAAAAGATGTGTTGCTCCAAACCTCATGATTTGTTAGACCAAACATAATGCATTGATATCTGAAACATTTTTATTTTAAATAAATAAATAAGAGTCGTGCTATTTTTGTCCCACTACTAAAAATCTATTTTCTGCATCACCGGGGTTAAAAATTAGAGAACCTGATCAGTGCTGCTCAAAGTAAACTTTGCCACAACACTTAACCTTCATGTTTGTGTAAATCCAGACAGGATCCAAAGGGGATTTACAATCTAGGTACATATTTTTGATGTTACATTAAAAACCAGGATGCTCTTTGTTCATTATTGATCCACAAATAATGAAGAAATCTCAGAGGCGTTCACATGCACCGTTTCGTGTGCGTAATTCAGAGACATCGACTGCGTGTGTGTGTATCCACCGAAGAATAGAGGCCTGTTACGTCCGGCAGGCTGTCTCGTGTTTCAGAACTGCTAGAGTCACACCACTGCTCAGTACCCACAATCCCCAGCGGCTAGCCACTCAGACATGACGGCAGACTGTCAAGATATGAGGTGTGGCCGAATGGTATATTACTAACATTTAAGTCATAGTTAATGGAGAAGCTCATACTACTTTAAAGGCTGCACTGCAGAGTATAAGGTAAATATCTTAACATATATATATATATATATATATATATATATATACACACACACTAATTCAGATTAATATTTGTCGTACGCACTAATTATTTTCTACAACTGGACCGTTTTCATTTCGTCACTCCATCCTCCCTCTCCCATTCTTACTGTGCTTCCCTCTTGCCTTGTCATAGCTCATCACAGTAACCTGTGCACTGAAGCCCGACAGAGTGCGATTATGACTGAATGAGAGGGACTAAGGAGGAGAGAGTCTAACAGGCAGAAAGAAAGAGAGGGAGAGACCAGTTGATGAGTGTGTGTTTGTGTTGGAAAAACTACGATCACGTTTGTATTTCTGCACGGGTCTGTGCTTCTCTATAGCCAAGGTCTGGTTGGGCAGGAGCATGTAAGGGTCGTCACTGCCGGGTGGAGGGCTACCACGGGGGTGTGTGTGTGTGTGTGTGTGTGTGTGTGTGTGTGTGTGTGTGTGTGTGTGTGTGTGTGTGCGTGCGTGCTCGTCATGCCTGTGTAAAACTCTCTGGCAGCTCCTTTCTGCATGACTAGGTGAGGGCCCCTTTCTCAGCTCGCCCATTACTTTAACCTCTGTTGCCCTCTCCCCGTCATCTGACAAAGGTCATCGCCCAAGACGATGGGGGAGACTGTCCCTGGACATATTTCTGAGAAACAAAAGACGGTTACCAGAAGATTTTACATGGGAGCTGTAGAGAACTGTAGTCATCATTTGTTTATCCAATGATGTTTTAGGAGTGTTTATTTGCTGAAAAAATAATTCATATAAACCAAAGCTTTCAAAAATCTCTCAGCTAAAAGAAGACGCAGGAAAAGACCAAAAAAAAAAAAAAAAAAAAAAAAAACTGAATGTGGAGCATTAGTTGACAGTGTAAAGTGTAGATTCCCCGGGGTGTCCCAGGGCACTGCAGGGAAACCTGAGACCGAAACTACATGACACAGCACATTGTAAAGTAAATAACAAGGCTATTAGTTAGAGGTGGAAACCTGAGACACGAGGTCTGTGTATGTGTCACGCTTAAGGACTGTTTGATGGCCTATTGATCTGCTTATTTAGACGCCCCTGCACCCCCGCTCCTCTCCATAATGCAAATTGCTTGAGGAAATTGAAAATTGCCAGTGGGGATGAGATCAGATGAAAGCAAGTGACACAGAGACTGACGTAAGAGGCGAGAAAGTGCAGGCCTGAGGGAAGATGCGAACAGACCAAGGAGAGCTAAATGAGAAAAAAATGAACTAGAATAAATGAATTTCATATAACATCTAGTGGCCGAAGCGTCAATGTGTGTGACTCAAATCCAGTTTGCGCTGGACCAAGTCCAACTTGGTCAGTCTCGGTCTTCTTCTTCTATGGTAATTCCAACAGACTGAACACTGCTGAGAAGCAAATTGCATATGTGAAAAAAGTTTTGTGACATTAAAACCAATGTATCCGTCATTTCATTTATCATCCTTGTAAACGGTAAAGTGGGAATCTCTCATCAGAATAATTTCAGCAGCGTTGAATAATACATACTGTCCATGTAAATGTAGCCAGTGTCACTGTAGTACCAGGAAAAAAAAAATCATGGGATCTGAGCCCAGAATGTGGCTGAAATATTTCAGTCTGGAAAGAATTGGTAAACCAAACAACCGGCTAACTGTCCAACGACATTCCTGCTGTTATTCCTAGTAAGGGCTTTCATACTCAAAACGCAGTCTTTTCTTCACTCCACAATAAAAAATAAAAAAATAAATAAAAATCAAACACACAGACTGTATATCAATTAACGAGCATCACCACTAACACCCTCCCTCACGTCCTGTCCCCTCAGACACCCTTGTCAGGGTAATGTGCCATTAATCTACCACTGAAAATACATTATTGGCCAATCAATAGGTAAGATGGAGGGATAGAGGCAGAGGAAAGAGGAGAAGGAAGGAGAAGACGGACAGGAGGCAGGGGAGGGATTCTCCGAGTCTGAGGGGACATGTTTGAGTGAGGGTGGGGGTGTCAACACTTACCCAGAACACTAGAGAATGCGCTCCACTATGTGCAGACATGGAATACTCAATGTGGTTTTGTGCTGATAGTCAATATAGGTCCATTAACAACAGATACAGTTGTCAGTGTCCTAACTTTTTCTGCTCCCCCTCCCTGCATCCTTTATACCACCATCCAGACTCTCCCTGACAGATCAGCATAACTTACAGTCTGCTTGCAATTAATGTTAATGGCTTAATGACGATTTTACTCACTATGATGAGAAAGAGGAGGTAAAGTTTTTGACAGAAACAAGCAAATCACGGATTCTTTTTAAAGCAGTGCTTACAGATATATTCAAGGCCCATGCTTGAGTTACTACAAAAGAAGGATTTGCTTTTTTTAGTCATTAATTGAAGTACATTTTGACTTAAAGTCAAGCCTATTGTTACCCTCAAAGTTTACACAGGGAACTTTGATTGGGAGGTGTTCAAAATATTGGTGTTTGACGGGTTTTAGGTAATGGACAGAAGAGTGACGGTAATTTAGTCATACACATTATGTTATGTGAGAAGCACTGAATTAAATTTGTTCACAATAAAATGTCTGTTGTCACGAACAGTCAACAGCGATCAATGCATTTATTTTTAATGCATTTATTTTTAACGCATTCATTTTTCCGTATTGTTTGAAAGATACCGAAATCCAAATGTTTTTTTTTAACAGATGGCAGACTAAACAAAAATAACTATGACATTTTTCTGTGTTCAAGTAAGCATTTGGCCACAGCACTTAGTATTGGCTCCTTCTGGAAGAATAACTTCTTTGTAGGAGATTTGCATAATTGCCCATCATCTCTGCCATTGACTTTCCACTCCTTCATGAAAATTTCCTTTAGTAGCAAGACGTCTGAGGGTATTTCCTTTCCTGACTTTCCCCACATCCATTTATTTGGTATAAGTCATTCCTCTGTAGACTGATCTTCTGGACAAACGGCTCTACATTATACTGGGACACCGTTTGATATGATGTATAATTCATGCATAGTTAAATCAATGACTCTAAGCTGCCAGAGACAGTGAAGCAACTCCAAATTATAACATTTCCACCACCCTTTGATTTATCTGTCATAAGTATATTATTAACAAGTGGGTCTTCAGTGGCAACCTGTAGTTTTTTCCCCTTTCCACAGCAATGTGAAGAGGCTGAGTGCCAATTTGCGATTGATGAATCAACAAAGTTGATCAAACAAGTTGAGATGATCTCAACTCTGAAACCACGTGACAAGAGACAATGACCAATGGCAGCAGCTGATAAAGTTGACATGGGTGAATATATTTTTGCCATATGAACAATCTGCACTTTGTATATTTAAATTTCAGAAACATACATTGTATGTTTCATTTGTTCAACGACAATACCTTTGTTAAAATGTTCTGTTTCAGGGCAGATCAAATCCTTGATCCAATTATGAAAAAAGGCTGTTTCAATGAAATGTGCACCCTTCTTCACTCAACTGCGTGCACACCTATATAGACACACAAAGATGGGGATATACAACAATGGCTCAATCAGCTCTCCTACCCACATCTTGATAGTCTTGTACCACAGAGGGCGGTCATCCAGATCTAAGTGGTGCAGAGCATGAACTGTGCATGTAACAGGGCTGACCTGCATGCCTCCATAGTGATAAAACACACGGTGAGTCCCAGGAGACCAGAGAGACACTGGACTGTTCCCAATTTGCTTCACTTGATGCTGCTGAATAAAAAGATGCAAAGAAACACTGTCCCCAAAGATCCACCAACCAACCAACATGAAGGTCTAACATCTCTGTTCTATCCTCCTGACCCTTCAGGTTAATAGTTTCCTCGGTTCGGCAAAACTGCAACATGTGTGGCAAGTTAAGGCTGAGACTGAAATGACTTGGATGTAGTAAAGCATCTCGTCGCATACTACTAATTAAAAGTGAAGCACCTTGTGTTTGTGTTCAAAAACACCTGCTGTATGAAGAACTATTTCATCATCATATGGAAATATAAAAGTTAAATGAAATGTAAAAGTAACCAACTGTAAAACTTCGTTTTAATAACAAGGCAGAATAAGTTGGTGTACGGTCACTGCCGTAGTTCTTCTTCGAAGACGAACAGCTCTTTCAGCAGAGTGAGCCATGACATCCAGCCAGCAGCATTGTTGTGGCACGGTGCGTTTCCAAATGTAAAACTGAGAGGAGCAGTCTGTGATGTTTTATACATGATGCTGTAACCAGTTGGCTAGCTGATGTGGAGAATTCAAATTTAACATAGGAAACGATGTGCAGAGGAACAGCGGGTTTTCTAATCATGGACAATTACTCGCTGGAGGTAATTAGAAGAGCTAAAATTACCTTCTTGATCGCAACATAATTAACTAATGCTGAGATGCATTTCCACATCAATCAAGCTAAAACATTAAGTCTTGATTGGCTACAACAGAAAACATGCTGAGATACTGCATCACTTTTACACAGACAAACAGGTAAAAGCTGGATTCCTTTCAAATGGCAAACATTAGCCAGACATTAGCTGTGTGCAGACCCTCCCAGCTATTTTTTCATTGATTCAACAAATAAAAACAAGTTATAGCTAGCTCCACTTTTGCCAACTGCTCGCATTGTGATTTTTTTTTTATATACCATCTCAGTATTTCCATTGCTAACCATAAAATTGTCTCAATTTAAGATAAAATAAGATTTAAAAAAATCTTTCAAATGAATGGATTTATTCCTCAAAAATCCCTTCACGGTTTTCTGTGAACTCTGAATTAACTTCTTATCTCAAAACTTACCCAAGGCTTTTGGCTTTGTCCCACCATGTGGAAAATGTGTTTAGAGAGTCCTGAATAAGCTCAGCTAAAATTAAGACATCCCGTTTCTTGTTAACAGAAGCATGAGCCATGAAAACAAGACTATGTAGGACGCGTGTGCTTTGAAAGGATCGTAAAGCTTTAGTTAAAGGATTCTAACCACAATGCTGCAACTTGCAGCAACTTAAATACTCCGACAGTTATGTAGGAGAAATGGAAAATATACACATAACATGCATGAAAATTGGTTTATGTGATAACTCTGCATGTTTAATGGAAAACAAGAGTTGTCTCTCATTTCAAATATTTGTATTTGCTGCCACTTTCATGACAACTCTTTCAAAAACACACGCAACAAACACTCCTCTTAGCCCTGTAGCGAGAGGATCTCTGGAGGCGTGTGCTCCCCTCTGGCCAGTTCAGGGGAAGCTCTAAGTGCTCTGTAATAGTCAGCAATCAGCACAGATGGATTGAAACCAGCGTCTCGCCCTCAGGAAAGAAATATAAATAAATAAGATGAATAAATAAAAGCCCTGTGTCCTCACAACCACATACTGCATTGGGCATGTTTTATAATGAATATAGATTGAGAGGCTGAAATATTTATGGTCTGGGGTGTTGTGAGTTGGGTGAGTGGGTGGGGGTGTGTGCCTGCGTGGGGGCTAATGGTGTGAATTCTCATCCCAAGTGAAGGGAAACGAAAAAGGAAAATTCCTCGTGGTCCGGAAGCTTCCAGGTTCCATTTGTGACTCCTCCTCAGCTGGGGTCCTGTAAAAGCGCATTCAGCTAATATCTGTACGATTTTTATTAGATTTTTCTGGCATCACAAACACAGCCTTAACATGAGCATCTCTGCAGAACCTCTGGTGTAATGATAGCGAAAAGCAGCCACATTTACACGAAAGTCATCTTGTGTGGAACATGAAAACACCTATAACCCAGTGAGTGCTGACAAAATGCCTTAACACTTGGTTTCCCTTAAAGAGCCCAACGCACCCCCATTACCTAATTTGCTTGTATGAAGCCTACACCTAACAGCCATGAATAGTTAAAGCCCTCCATTGGTCAGTGGAGAGGTGTCTGGGGACACGGGCTGACTAAGAACAGCCCAGGGGCCAGATGAAGAATAACTGAGTAGACTGCTGCAGAGAGAGAACATATTGTGCCTGACAAGAACAAACATTAGACTGATAAACAAGTGGCTCGGGGTGAGCAAGCATTTTAGGGAGGCATGAGAGAGGGAGAGCCAACCGTAAGCGGCAAGAGAGTCTGAAGAGATGAGCCGTGAGGAGCTCAGGCTCCAAAAATAGTCACGCTGAGGTCTGGGGAGAACTCAGAGATTCACCGTCCCCCCTCTACACTGTTACCCTGGATCAGCATCAAAATATTTTGTGCATTTATGTATGTACGTGTTTGTGTGTTATGTCGTCAGTCAAACATATGTCGTCAGTCAAACATACACTGAGGTGTAAATTTTCTGTTTTAACTCAATCCGAGCAGTGAAACACTAGAAAGAGCCGAAGTAACCCCGGTTAACCTCTGACTCACCAAGGCAACTGAAATGCCATGTTCACCACTACACTGCACGCCAATTAATGGGACTGAAAAGAAATGAACAGAAGTCGACGTTAACTCCTTTTGCCCCCTGGCACTGAGATTGTCCATCAATAATAATGCCTGCCTTTAACAAAGGAGTATCCCAGTTCCTTCCTACAGCGATAAAAGAACACGTCATCTAAGATCTGTCCTTACAGGGCTGTACTACTGCCGGCAATTTAACTACTTACGAAACGCAAAACCCGCTTTTTGTAAGAAAGAAAACTAATCCTGTGCGGAGGTAAATATTTTGTCCTGGGTTTGAAAGGCAGTTTCAAATCTAAGTGTTTAAAAGTGTTGTTTGGGGTTTGGGGGCTCAGACGAGGGCTGGAGAATATGCGAAAGAGCCAACTTCTGGCAGCGCGGAGGATAAAAAGTTGATAGTCTGTTTAATAATGTAACGAGAACATGTGGACTCGCTAGCGTTAAGTACACTTAGGAGTGCACTCAAAAGTGTCGAGGAAGAGATACCAGATGACAAGTTGAGACGAGGAGGTGCCAGGTAGATGGTTAACAAACCACAGCTATGAATCTGTGTCAATTCTCTGTCCGTTCAAGAAAAAGACTTCCTTTCATGGCAATTAAATAAACAACCATCCTACTCTCTGGACCGAATTTACCAACTGTCTTACAAAGCACACTGCTTTTATATTTCTACCCCTACAACCCAGAAGCAATTAATGTGAATGCATCCCATTCATAAGCAAGGATTGCTGAGTGCTTACGTCTGGATGTTATGATGCAGCAGATTGAACAATAAGTTTAAGAGCATTCCACTTGTGTGTGCAGACATAAGAGGGCGTACACAGGTCTGTGTGTGTGCGTGTGTGCGCAATGTGTCTCTGCTATCAGGAGGTTTTAATAGAGTAGTATATTCCTTTGCATTTTACATGACTCTAGGGCACACTGCTCTCGCTTGTCTGCTCTGCTCAGATCATACGCTTAAATTGGAGCACAGAATGGACTACAGGTCTTCATGCCATCGCGCTCTGTAATCTCTGTGCCGTACATGTTTTTGCGTATGTGTGGACATTTAACCTTACTATTTACATACTGTGAACTACAGTGAATTGTCACTCCTCACCAACACATTTAACACCCGATGTCTGAGTTTACACGACATCATTGTACTGGTGAAACCTGGTGTGTATATACAGGTCTGAATCGTGATGGCATCAGATTTGTGGCACTCCAACTAATTTTCCACCATCTTATACCACTTCCAGTTGGCTTATGTTGATTCAGTTTGTCTTGTGTTTAATTCAATTCATTTTTATTTATTTTTTTATTTATTTTTTTTTTTATGTAGCGTAAATAACAATGCAAGTTGTCTCAAGACGTTTTACAAAAACAGGCCTGAAAGCTCCAGAGGAAGCCTGAAGTCGATGGTGGCAGGAAAAACTCCCTTTTAACAGGAAGAAATCTTGAGCAGAACCCAGCTCATATGGAGGGAAACCTCTGCTGAAGGCTAGCCATGTACAGACAGAGAAGATAGAGAAAAGATGAGCAGGAGAAACAAGTGTTGTTGTTAAATTTGTGAAATAGTCAACGATGAAATCTTTCAGTCCATGTAAGCATCCGTGTCCCTTTAACTTGTTGCTTTATTTCTGTGTGATGCCAAGTTATCTTGATTTTGGTTCAGTTAAGACAAAAAAATTTACGCCCAAGAAAGTGAACTTGTATAGGTTTCTGTTTGTTTGTTTTTTCCACCATTACATTACATTACAGCATCTCTAGAAACTTGGGTTATTGAAGGCAATTTGAATCTGACGATCAGAAAGAGTACCACTTTGGTCTATGTTTAAAAGAAAAACTAAAAAAAAAAAAATAGTGGATGGATCACCATGACTTGAATAGACTTTGAATAGATGTTAATAATAAAATAAAATAATAATAAAAATAAAATAATAGATGTTAATTAATAAAATGTTTTCTTAACACTGGTACACTTTGGGCTGCTGTAACGAAAAGTAATTTCCCCCTGGGATCAATAAAGTAATTCTGTTTCTGATTAATATTCCCATGTTTCCTCGATAAAGTGCTGTTGACAGCTGTCAAATGTAAAGCCATCAATTAAAACCGACATTCATTGTACCCCTCAGGATTAATTGAAAGCAGTTTGACTTGTTGTCATGGCCAGTTATCATGTGTCACTTGTTTAGCACTTGGTTTACGATAGAATAATCTTTTAATTTATCCAACAGTGGGGAAATACCTACAAAACCAACACTATCCTCAGACTTGGCTAAATTTAGCATTTAATACCCAGCACACAAGTGCAAAACTACAATAATAAATATGATGCACATTATACTTGCTAAACATTAGTGTGTTCACATGCTAAACCTTCCCTCAAAAATGGGATCCTACTTTAATTTATGTCACACTATTGATCAAAGAGGTGAGTTTGCAGTAGTTTTTCCCCCAAGAATGCTGCAGTAACAGCAGATTACTGGGATCAACGATTAGCTACAGTTGAAAAATGCCACCAAAGGCCCCTTTTCTGTTTCCGTCACACTCTTTCTCTGGCTGTGACATCTCCTACCATCCAGTCTGATGTATTTCTGTGTTTTCACAACACAAGAGCAGGTCTCCAAGGCCCATTCTCACACTTCCCCTCTCCCACGCCCCATTGGACTCCTGTATTATAGACAGTGTAAAGTCTCTGAACTATTTATATTTCCTTTGGAAAAGCAAGATTAATCATCTATCATTCCATTGTTAACAAAACACACAAATCTATGTTAGATCGAGGGCATAGGACTCATTTATATTGGGAATAGACACAAATATAACTTAAAACAACGGAAATTCTTTAAGATCCCCCCCAAAAAACGTTCTTGGTTTCTTTGTAGAGGAACAGCTTAACAAGAAGATACGGCTTGACTCAGTATTGGTCAAAGCAAATTCAACATCCAGACTTCAGACAGCTCATCTTCATAAATCATCTCCTTTCAAAATCACTAAAAGCAAAGAAAATGATGGTTTAAACTGTCTGCAGTTAAACTGCTCTTGACTACTGCAGCATGCAGGCTCACAAAGCACGGAGAGCCAGAAGAGTGACTGACGCTCACATTTCCACATGGGAGAGCAGTGACCTGGACTGTATGAGAGAGAGAGAGTGAGGGGGATGATATGAGGGGGCTCATATAAAAGAGACCAGATGGAGGAAAACTAAGAGACAGGAGGAAGAGAAGAGAATTGTGTGTTGCAGTAATTAGAGACACAAAGTTTTATAAACTGATTGGTCTGTAAGTTGTAAACACTACTCAACTCAATTAAAGCTTATTCATGTAGTGCTGATAACAATACAAATGAACCTTAAACTCCCAACTGCAACTCTTGTGAGTTATTTCAGGGTAAAGACAGCTGTAGATGTGTGTGTGTATCATAATGCATATAATACCCCAGATCCTCTCATCCACACTCACAGGGCGAAAGTGACTATTTAACAAATGTACGTGTTAACAAAATAGACAGCAGTGCAGTGCAGAACGAGGAAATATGCACATGAGCTAAAATGATATGACCACCCATGCCTAAAATGCCTTTTAGGTATTTTGGTTACTGCCAAACAGCTCCTGATAGATGCAGTGACACATGTAAACGTGCCGCGTGGCATCTGGCACCATGAGCTCATCCTGGAAGACGTCCAGGTTCTAAAGGTAGAACAGAGCTGTTACAGCACATCCCCAAACACCCTGGTTTGTTTCGTGTTGCTCTGACAAAATCATTCGGTCCTAATGATTTGGCCCATTTCTCCAACATGATTGCTCTGAGAACCAACTACGCATTTATGTGTATATATCCCAGACTTTGGCGCACCACGTTGTCATGATGTATGGTAGGTATATATACATGTAATTATTTGCTTGTGAGTGGTCAAATGGCTCAACTCAACTAAAATTTGTAAGAGCTCTATTTTTTAGCTTCATGGTATGGACAGGAATTTAATTAAAAGATGAGGCAGTTAAAAGGGCTGAACTAAAAAAATAAATAAAAAACACACACACACACAAAAGGCAAGCAAAAAAATAAAATAAATAAACTAGTTTCATGTAAGTTAAGTGTAACCTTAGTTACTAGTTTTTGGATTATTTTAAGGAAACAGTTTTGTCATAATAATTTATGTTATTAAGTTGTGCAAGTTAAGTTAAGTTGTGCAACATTATTTTAGGACTTTGCAGGTTTGATACAATACGTAATTATTTCTTTATGAGTGCCTGCACTTTATTTACATGTGTATCATTTCAGTAGTTATCTGAGAGAGAGAGAAAGTAATTTCTGTCTTTGTCTTTGTTTACGGTGGGACAGTTAGGGGTGGGACAGCATCCCTGTGTGTGTGTAACAAAGGAATAAATTTGTGTTTACTGTCCTACTGTGTTGGTGTTGATTAAAGAAGATTCAAAACTGTAACCTGCATATCACCCACAGTTCAGAGAGTCTGGAGAAGGCCCAGCAAGAAATCAGGGTTACCAGACACATGGGAGGTCTCTGTGCCACACACTCACATACATAGAGACGATGATGACATGTTCCTTTACTACAAGGAGCATAAGCACTCAGATGAAGCCCATATACAGTACCATGTGTGCAATATTCCAATTCTTAAAAGTAGATGCAATGTGCTCAAAATAAGTGCAGAAAAAATGCAGATAGAGTAAATAACATCTGTAACAAAAGGTGGTGACAGCTTCACATGCTTCTTAGACAGGATGAAAGGCAAGGTGGGGCTCAAAGGTAAAGGTATGTATTTCAAGCTTGTTACGAGCAATACATAATTGGACTTATTAACACCTGAATACTGTGAAATATATTTTAACTTTTTGTTGAACCCAGTGGGAATGATGATGCTTTGAACTGAAGGATGGTTGGCAGGGCAGGAGTAAATTTGCTGGTCGAGATGTGAAGGACATCACAGAGATAGCTGCTGGTCATTCCGGTTCTTAGTCTGCTGCAAAGTAAGATGTCGTCAACTTTAAAAAAAAATAAATAAAAATGAACAGTTGTGGGGTGTATGTGGAATCTGTGCAAATGCAGTCGACAAGTCTTTAACTTGCCAGTTTTTAAATATGTTGGCAATGAGTTGAGTAACTTGGAACTAACTATTACTATCTGCCCCCGTTCAGCTCCAGTGTAGGTCTGACGTTTGATTTCATAGCATTGTCATATATTATACTCTTTCATCACAGCAACATTCTCCATCTGGTTGCACAACAAAAAACACTTCCTGTTGTTTGTTAAGAAATATCCATTGTCCGCACTGAGTCTGAAACATCTGAAAGAAATAGTCTGGCCTAGTGCATTGCATTGTTTTTGGTCATGTCGCTGGATTTGTCGACAATTATAAAAGCGCAGACTAACACCAAAATTGTATTTTTGTTTGTTTGCTCCGTGCCTATCTCTCTGCAGACACCAAACAGAACAAGCCAAACCTTACACTGAGCACACCTAAAAATATCAGTACACAGCACTCTCTCCATCTTCACACTAAATCGGGTGGCAGGACACAGCTCATTTCACAGAGTATAGGTAGAGTCTTCTTGATAAATATTAGATGGGATACTTTTATTGCACGGAGCTTGTCGTGTTTGTTGTTTCAGAGGTGTGCTGCCCGTACTTACGCAGCAAACCAGGGGCCACAAAAAGGGAGAGAAAGGAATTTCAGCTAAAAACACACGCAAAGAAAAAACACACAAATAGTCCACATGGCACAGAAAAAAAAAGAATAGAAGGAAACTAAACGCAGAGCCGTCCACCTTAAATACAGTGTGGACTTTACCTGAAGCGAACACAAGACAAAAGTGCTACAAAAAAAGCTTTTAAAAAATGCTGCAGCATCTTCCTCATTTAATCAATATTTCAGGGGTGGTATGGGGATAAATAAATGTGAATAAAACACATTTGAAGGCTGAAATGCTCTTATTGCTGCAGAGTACCCATGTATGCCCTCTGGCCAAGCAGCAGAGGAACATGTGTCCCATTAGAGAATGGGAAAGCACGGTGGAGACAAATCCATCGCTTTGTACACAGAATAAAGAACGAAAACCATACAGCTGTAACTAGGCTGTTGTGGGCTTGCAACATACAAAAACATTTCTTAATGCATCTCTTTGTCATTCAACCTGTTTCATCACACAATTCCAGTTTGATTCCATGTGTCTCCAATCATCTATCCAGTTACAGACAGCCTGAGAGTGACTTCATCTCCGTCTCTGTCCCGTGACACTCACCCTCCAGATTTATCGTTCTAACATCATAAGGTTTGTGTACACACAAACTCATGTACGTAGGGGAGCACGAAAAAAAAAGTGTCTCCATCCTGATTTATGATGCTCTATTGGTAATCAATACGGTTCTTTTAAGTCATTTAGATTCAGTGATTGATACTTGGAGTGGTCAGCATATGGGCTGGGAACTCGAGCTGTAAGTCTGACCGTTCCCATATGGGTAACACTATCTGCGCTGGAACCAGTGCATTTATTGTTTGTGCTCAATTGAATTAGCTGGAAATAAAAAGGAAAGCTTAAAAATAAGCCGTTAATAATGTAAGCATTTATTTACGAGATAACATTGTCAAGTAAAGCTAAATAGTCCTCGCCCAATGCAGTAACACCTGAACCCTCAATTTAAAAGATCATTTACAAGGTGGCTGTTATCTCCGTATTATTCGGGCGCTGCAGCCTATAAATACTGCCCAGTGTAGTTTTAGGGGGTGTTTCTGGTCTCTCATGTCCAGGTTGATTTGACAGGAGGGTTAGATGAAGATAAGGACATACAGGGCCTTCTCTTTGGTTGTCTGTCAGCAGTCAGAGACAAGAAGCCCTCCGACAGACATACTTTACCTCCGGCTAGAGGAAAAAAAGATTGAGCTTTGATTAAATGTTGTTAACAATGTAGAAAACTGGTTTGACTTTTTCCTAACTTGCTTGGCACACGAGCCGAGAGGCCGCGGACAAAGACTACACAGACCCTCCCGCTTGTGCTGTTACAAACACAATTCAGCTCAGCTCTCAGGGAAGCTGCTGGGGAGTTAAACTGACATGTTTTGGGCCCAGTATTATTTGCCAGCATAAAGGAGAGACTAATAAAAGACTAGAAACCTGGATTCAGATAGAAAAAAAGGGCAATGTCTGTTTGAAAAATAATAATAATAATAATAAAATATTAATAAGTTGGATGAACTGCGAAGGTATTTGAGGAAGTGTTTTAATTTAATTATAAAATTACACATTGTCCGAAAGTTATTTAATCAGTCAGCAGACCCGGGTAACATTGCAATGTGTGTTTTCATCTTACCAGTGTTAACAGCCTGTGGGGCTGATCCAAACTATTAGAAAGGAATGTTTCATCCAGGGTGATGAAAGACAACACCTACACTCATCTTATCAGCTCCTGGTGATCAGGACGGATACTCAAACCCCTGCATGAAGGATCAGAGCCCCACAGACAAGGAGCATACACACATACACACGCATAAAGTATGTGCTTAAGCCACATTAAACCATACTAACAATATATATATATGCATACATGCCTATGATCTAAATAATGACTGCAACTTTGGACTGACGTTGATGACAGTTGAAATAGCCACGCTGAGAAATAATCCACCCAACAAAGACTCTTTCATTTGAGTTTAGAAACCTCTTGAGATTTGGGGTTTTTGGACATTCCAAATCCACAGTAACGCCATGTGTTTTCTTTTATTACGCACATTTTGATTTTTTAAGGAAATAAACCTTTTTAAAAAAAAAACAAAAAAAAAAACCAACGTACCTAAACCCCCATTCAATAAGTGCTTTGTGTAAAGATGTTTCATAAGACTTTTTTTTTTATCTGCTTAATGCGGAGGTCTATATCTCACCACACACGACAAAAACTAATTGTAAATATAAAAGCTGAGGGTCATTTGGACAGAAAATCAGACGCAGAGCGCTAAAGCAGCCGGTAAGGCCTGTGCAGACGTACACTTAGTTGCCAGGTTATTACAGACACGGAGCTAAAAATGAACGCAGGCTGATTCAACAGTCACAGAATAAATATGTTTTTAGGGATGGGCTTGAAATGCAAAGTCACTCAGAAGATTGTATTTTTTCTTAAATTTTGACAATTTTCACAGACAATAGTTTATCATTTTTAGTGGACACATATATAGATACACATAAAGCAACAGCCGTGCCTTCTAACAGACTCAGCTGGATAATAAACCGGTAACTGAGTGTACACAGATACTTTAAATCACACTTCTAATGTTAAGAGACTAGTGAAAATATTGAAAATAAATGAAACCGCCTTGTTTTGTGCTGCTTGAATCTTGATTCCAATACTACAGCGTCTCTTCTTGGAGTAAATATTTCAACATGGAAAAGGACAGTGTAGCATCTTCAATAAAAACGACACTGATCTGAAAAGCAATGTGTTCTCTTACATGTCTCACAAGCACTCTTACCACGTGTCTCATTGATTCTTTTGGACTGAAATTGTAACAAAACGCCATCTGAACACAAACAGGCATGCACACACATAAGTATCGTATCACGCGGGCCTGTACTTTATGTCCAGCTCTGCACTGATTGCAATAGATTTCAGATGAGGATCAACACTTTGAAAGTGAGTCAATGACCCGAGGGTTGAGAAGAAAGGAGAAGAAAGACAGAAGGAAAGAGGGTGAGAAGAGTGCCACGGAGAGGGGGTGAAAGAATGACACAAAAGTAGGTAAAGAAACCAAAAAAAAAAAAGGTTTTCCCTAGATCTAAATCTGGGTGTCGGGGTGCATGTTATGTCTACATGGTAACAGGAGTAATAATAAATCGGCATGGTTCATTCACAACTGCTTTTGTTTCTCTGTGTGTGCCATCTAAGAAAGATGTGTTCATATTGCGGCGTTCATAATCCAATCTGTGACTGATTTAGCTGTCTGCTGCCTAGGAGCCAGGCCGGCGCTACGGGATACCCCATCCAACACTCTGCTTTCCCACACCGGGACAGCGGGACACTGGGATACCCCCGCGGGGCCTGAGCCAAGTCAGAGAGGGCCGATCACCTTAGTCTAAACTGACGTGTCTGCTTAGCTCACACGCACACACGGTCCACGCGGTGTGCATGGCGAGGCTTTAGAGGGGATCCTGCCTCGGTGTATGTGCTTTGGCCTGTGGTGTAGAATATCGTTCCTCACGGGTTCGGGAGGTGTGTGCGTTTGATCTGCTCCATGTATTTTAGTTTTTGTGGCATTGTAAGTTATGGGAATGTACGGCTTCATGTAACTGAAACACAAAAAAAAGACTATTATAGGGATAATTTACTGCATAGTAACGGTGCATTATAACAGGCTGGACGACACTCACTATTATACACGGCATAAAGAGGAAATACTCAGTGGCATTAATCCTCAGGCAATGTCTGGACAATAATCATCACTATGATTTCACCACCGTCTTTCAAATGTTCTTAGCCGCTGCCTCTGGCTCTCTTTTGTTTCTGAAATACCAAACCCACTCCTGTTATTAGTTTCGTACAGAAATTGCAACCTGAAAACATATCACAGGGACGGATATTTGAAGCAACAGCTTCTCCTGAGCACCAATTTGGCCCCTGGCTGAGCAAAAGAAGAACTTGCCCAACATAACCCAAAACTGTAACTGTGTATAACGACTGAATCGGCTTTTCAAGGCCCAGGAGTTTACAACCGAAAACCAACAGAAAAACATCCTGAGTCCAGAGGTTACGGTAACCAGGGGGTATTGCCATTCCCTGGATCTCTCGCCTCTCAACCTCCATAATGAATATGAGAGTCCTAATAGACCCTCAGTCTGACCCCCAATAAGTGCTCCACGCTTGGAAACGTGAATTGCTGCCTTCAAAGCACTGCTACTTCCTGAATGTTGCCCTTTCACTGAACGTGTGAAGTGTGAGCGTGTGTGTGTGTGTGTGTGTGTGTAAGTGAGCATGAACACACACTTGAAACCAATGCAACAGAGGTGACTGCCCCCTCGAGCAGTGAGGAGAACCAGGGGATTCCAGGCTCACAAATTTCAACAGTCACAATTATTCATAATTGCAGAGAAGTGTATGTGTGTGTTTGTGTGAATGTGTGTGTGAGTGAGTGAGAGAGAGAGATCGCCATGAACTCACAAACTAAATAAAACAACTTAAAAAAAATAATAGAGTAATTAGAAATTATTTCTGGCCAAAATCTGGTAAAGAAGAAGAAAAGAAGAGATGCCCATTAAACTGCTTCCAATATCAGTCATGATAAATTAAATATCACATTTGGAAAGGCCCCTTATTCTCCTTCACTGGGGCCCAAAGGGAAGACATTGTGTGTTGTCCTGTATCTAAAGCATCTTATAAATAATTTCAGTTATTTCACAGGCTTCCTCACACAGAACACAATCAACTGCAATTAATCTGATCAATGGAATGTTAAACGGCGTACAGGATATGCTGCGGCAACACTAAGTGCCCTCGAGCCCCATCGAGGATATTCAACGTGATGGAGAAAAACCATGTCCCCGTCTCCTCAGGGGGCTAAATCTCTCCCATGTTAGATAAATTAGTCTGGGTTAGTACCTGGACTTCCTATAGTCAAATGGCAACCTTTTGATCTCTAACTACGGCAAAATGGATCCAAGCTGATGAATTTGTACGCCCTGGTTATGATTGATTATGTGGCCACTCAGGACGGAAAGGCCTGCCAAAGTTTATTTTGCGTTTTCGTGGGGCTGGAATAAGAGTTGGTTTCTTTCAGCATTTTTAGGAAAACGGGACATCATTATAGGAAATGTGGAAAATAGAGAGAAATGCAACATAAAGATAAAAACCACCGACTCAAGGCGGAAATTTTCAAGCATGGCTGGAGGAGGGAGACTGGTGTGCGGGACAGACGACTGGACAGAGCACAGATCTGCAGTTAAATGATGACTCTAATGAATGAGGCTGTAATGATCTCGTCATCGGCGGCTGGTTCCCGCAGACCCACAGAGACAGAGAGCCAAGCTGGAGGCCATCACACAAACACACATACAGGATAAAACAGAAACACATGGTGAGTGTGTGCATGCTTGTTTGTGCGTGTTGCTGTGTATAGGTCTTACAAAAGAACATAAAATTACTTCTCACTGACCTCGCTCTCTCTCCCCTATAGCGCTTTCCTTTCAGGCCTTCACAGGCTAAGCAGCAGGAAGTTGCCTCATCTGTTTATTTCAATGACAGTTTGACTTTGCCTTCCAGTCAGGCTGCAGAAACACTAGGTCTCACCAAGCTTTCACACACGAAGAGTGGCCAGAATATCTGAAACGCTTTGCAATATGCACCACAATGACTATAGCAGAAATGATCGTGGAGGTGAACAGTTCTCCGACAGAGAAAACCGTTGTACTGAACTGAAGCACTGATCCACGGCTTTGCTGTTCTACTGTAGATGTGCAGCAATGGTTAGTTAACATCCTCCTGTACTGCTTTGTGACATCTAAAACATTTTGGACATCTTGTAAAAAAAGATAATTTAAGTGGATATATCTGAGGAAGATTCAAAAAAAGAAAAAAAAGTAAAATCTATCTTTTTGTGTTTTTTTTTTGTTTTGTTTTGTTTTTGTTTTTTTTTAATCTTACAAACCCCAAATCTAATAATTTAATAATTACAGAGTCTTGGTCCTAAAAGTGTCATCCATTGACTCATGGCCCAATGAAAAATTTATCTGTAATTGCAATAAATATGTAATGGCACATAATAAACTGATGTTTTTAGATGTCCTAGGCTGTGCCTGTTCAGGCATTAGTAAAACCACACGTGATGATGTGAAGAGTGCAGTATGCCACCCACATAAATACTGCATTAAAATCAATCTAGATTTGACAGTGGCCGCACTCACGGCTGAATTTTGAACACTTGTGATTGAAAGAAATGACATTAGAAGGTTTTTCTGGGAAATAAAGTTTTTCAGCACTTGCTAGATTTTCTCAGTTTGAATGTTTTTGCCCATTGTCTCTGTCAGTGTTTCACAAGTGTCACTTTGTTTTTAGGTATCCCACGGCCTATCGCTATAACTGGGAATCTTTCTTTTTTTCTTTTTTGCAAAAACTAAAAAACATAGCCAAAGCGGAACACACACACACAAACAGAGGGAGTCCAGCAGAGACAGTAGACACACATACACATGTACAAAATGTACCGCCAACAAATGCAGACGCCTGAAAGGAATTAACAGAAAAGGTGCAACCCACCGGTGTATCCAGATACCGCTGTATAAAGGCTCCATATTTTTTTATTTAACTCTTCCTTATCCATAAGCCTGCAACACAGCGTTTGTTTTCAGATGTTACAACATTATCCTGCATCCAGTAAAAAGTGCTGTTCTCAACCATGTGATGTGGTGGACATGTAGCCCACCTCCCTTCAGTAGCACACTCAATAGACAAAGCAGTGGTTGTTGTACCAGTGCAGAGGACGTCACAGTAGGTGATAATCTTGGACCATAACTAACCTATCATGGGACATGAATACAACATTCATAAGAAAGTGCCACACGACGCATCAAATCTCCAACATCATATCTCATATCTCTAAGTCCTAATCGTTTATAACTAATCAAATGTGTCCCACATGAACATTTTTCCCTGATCCTGAGGCTCTTATTATGACATAATCATTACAATTAGGATTTAGCCTGTGATTTTATGAGAGGCCTGCCATGTCTCCTGTGAGAAGGTGAGGACTGGGTTATGCTAGGAGATCTTATTCATAGTTTGAAACATAACAGTCTTAACAGTCTTCCACCTTTGTTTTATTTGTGCGGCTGAAATCTGAGCAGGAAGCCTTCTATGAAAACACGTCTGATGTAGAAAAATGGCCGATAGAGAGAATCAAAATTAAAAATCAAAGTAAGCTCAGTTGTAATGCATATACAAAAATACACATACTATCACAAAAAAAATCCAATTTTTAAATAATTGGGCAATTTGTTGCATACTGCATCTGTTTTGCTCATCATCAGGCAATATGTCAAACATTCACGAGTCGCTTGGTCCCAAATGTGAGGACATGTTTTCTAGAACTGTAACAGAAACCTCCTGTTGTGACGTACGTGTTGTCGACCCCTTCCTTCTTCCATATTTTCTGATATATGCAACAGATATATAAGGCTGGTGTGACCCACAGGCACTAAACATAGTAAGAAAAGCAGTCAGTGTTCGTGTGTGTGTGTGTGTGTGTATCACTGTTGGACTCGGTGTTGTAGACTCAAAGGTTTACTTAGGGTGTCAGAGTACCAAAGGCCAGTCGTCTCCACAGACCGCATTTGCCATTTCATATTATAGCCCTTTTGACTCTGAATTGTGAAGGTAAAAGTTAATGGCTCATTTTGTGTGTGTGTGTGTGTGTGTGTGTGTGTGTGTGTGTGTGTGTGTGTGTGTGTGCCTGTGAGAGTGTGCAGCCACTCTCACAGACAGTGCAGTATTTCTTCTACTCACAGTTATGTGTGTATCTTAATAGACAGCTCTTCTGCAGAGCGGGGGCTTTTTTTCAAAAATATTTCCTTCCTGAGGAACTTTAAATACTTTTAACATTAGATAACAAAACATTTAGAACAGGCACACCTTGGTCTGTACTATGGGAGGCAGTGCAGAGTGAAGAAGTGTCTGTTCCCGTCGCACCTGTGTATATACAGTGTAGCTCTTCACATTAACGGAGTGCTGGTGTGCCTTACTCCCTGAATAAACTCACTAAATAAAAAATAAATGCAATCTGATCTACTTTCAATGGCTACACCTTTTCATCCTTTTATCATCCAGCCCCTCCCCTCCCCCACCCGTGTTACCATGGAGATGACCAAATGCATATCATATGCATGCATGCGTTTGTGTGGCTGATGCGCTCAGGGCTGGGCAGCAGGCAGGGGGGGATGAGGGGGGAGAGCGGGGGCACGACACAGAAATGTGTTCTACTTAAAATGCTAATTTTACATATTTAATGCCACTGAGCGATTTCTATTGGGAGATGAGCGGAGAAGCAGTGAAGCGAAAGGAGAAAGGGGAGAGCACTTATAGCATACACTCAACTGTCCAACAGAATGGGGGTGGGAGGGCGAACGCACAAATTCCCTTCTCTCCACTTAACTCATTTATTCATCTGTTTGTACACTCTCCCCCTCTGTCTCTTGCTCCTGCCCTCGCCTCACTTTCTGCCTCTCAGTGTCCCAGGCCTCCTTATATAATTGTTCTAAGTGTGTTGAGACAGAGATTCACTGACAGTGGTCCAAACGGTTTCACTTCAGACAGACACTATCAACGAGAGACGTTCCTGGACCTGTTGCCAAAAACACCAGCACACTTGTAATTTATGAAATGACACATACCCACAGGGAGTCCGGGAGTATAGAATAATACTAAAGGGCTATTTGTAGGAAGTAAAAACATGCATTGTAGCAGTGTGCAACTGTGCATTATTTCACCAAATTTATGTTTGTTTCATTAAAGTCAAAAGATTGTCGCATATAGTAAAACTGAGTAAGCCTGACTTGTGGAGATCCATCTTGTAACAACATGACAGAACACAGGCGGCATCCACAGTTTTTCAACTATTAGTTCAATGTCCCAGAGTTCTCTGAAGGTCTCTTCCTATTGTGCTCCCTGACCTCAGCTAGCTTGCTGCCATCAGTGGTTTCATGGTTGATTACAGCTGTTCCTGGAGTACCTCTGTGTTGTTTTTGGGGCTAAAGGCAAAACCAGATTAACTCGACTTTGGATCTGTGAACTCAGCTGGAAGGCCAGAAGGTTGGTTCTCATGGAGAGAGCATGGACACACACTTTTACGGGGCAAGAGGGTGCACACACACACACACACACAGTTGTGTTTCTATCAATTCATAGAACAATACACTCACTTATATTGAAAATAAGTACCATAATCCAGCCATAATCTTCTATGTTTTCCCTAAAAAGGAAAGATCATATATTGGTGACTGAGCAGCAGTGAGTCAGATTAGTTTTTCAGGAACACCCTGAGAATTTAACATGCTTCCTCTTTGGATATTACTAATATAATATCATGCATCTAAAGTGTATTGTAAAAGGAGTAAGATGGAAAATACAGTTTCCAACAAACCCTAGAGCCAGGGGTTACTCATTCACCGTCCACAGAGATCAGAGATCAAACTTCCAGTCAGACCTGCTACAGCCATAGCATTTAGACACGATGATCTGTGGCTCCACTCTCTGCATGTTTGCCTAAACACTAGTTTCAATGTTCTCTACATATCAGCTCAGAGGCCATCGGCATTTCTCAGTATGTTTCAGAAAGAGTCGGTAACTCTGAGGCCTTCTGCAGTGCACAGTGTTTCTCTGCTGTGGAGCTCAGCCAGTCCTGGTCTCTCTGGCTGACAGTGTACATGGCTGGCTGGAGCCACTGATGGTGCCCTACACTGACAGCAAAGCAATCGGCCTCCATAGACCCTGGACTCACCCCCTGTGTATGTGTCTGTTGTACGTGCTTCTGTGTGCATTTAACCCAGTCGAGTGAATTTTAATTTCCAATCCATTTTCTGTGCGAAGATGTGGAGTTATTTTAACCCCAGTAGCCCCCTCCCTTGATTCTAAACTCTGGGTAAGGGGTGGTCTGATCTAATATTTTTTCACTCGCTGCTGGACGCGATTAACGTGACCCTCCCCCACTAAAATCATAATCTGGCTTTAGAGCAGCGCTCATGTTTTCTGAGTGTACAAGATGGCCTTTTGGTCAGAGAGGACTCAAGTGAGCGTGCCATCTTGGCAATCACAGATGTCCTTAACCACTATTTTAGTCTGCGGAAAAGACAAATAACATAAGATAAAACTGACAGGTTAACCTTTTCAATTATCTTGTAGCCATGAGGAAAAACATTGCTGACTGTTAATGCAATGTGGCATGGAGACAATTGAAATATCATTGCTCTCATACCCCGGGGTCTACAGACACTACACTGAGATAGAGCATAAAGATGCCCAAACAAAACAGCTGGAATTCTATCCCTGTGCATGCTTGCAAAGTTCAACTTGCCAGTGTCAGTGGTCTCTCCGTGTCATATGCCTCAATAAAACAATCAACCATAAAGACTAAACACACACACGCACATCTCAGAGTGGCCTGCTAGACACACACAGTTTCCCCAATCCTCCCACAGGCACCAGTCCAGCCCATGAGGTCATCGCCTGCCGAGACCCAGGATTATAACTCCAAAGGGACCCTTGGAAGCATGTGGTTATACGTTCTGACAGCCCAGCAGCCTGATTAAGCCCACTGTTTGCGAACGCTAATGCTAAGCTAATATTAGCTTTGTTGTCAGCCTAAAGGTGCCATTTTCAATAGCCGCCAGGCTAAGCTATGGTAGGCTAAGCTGAAGCCATGCTAATTTCTTCCAGTGCACGTATGTATTTCCTATCCAAATGACTTAACTCTGTGAGAGATTCATCATCATATAATAAGCTCAATGCACTAAGCTAAGAGAGGATCACTTTGGTCTAATACAAGATTAAGGGAAGTCATATGCAGAGGATTTGGCTTTAACTAGTTTGGAGCCTCAAGGGAACAAGTGTGGAGGGATACAAGTATGATGTTGTTGCCCTTTTAGGACAAATCCCCTAATCCAAATGGATGAAATTAATTGCGGAGCCGTTGTTTCAAAGATAAACATCTAGCCTTTACACGTGTATCTGAAAATCAGGATAAAACTTTGAAAAAGCTGTAGTAGGTTTTTGCTGTTATCAAATACAATCAAAGTTAAAGCCCCTGTGTCTACTTTCAAGTTTCCAATATAATTAGTTTACAACAGTAGAAGATTTGAGATGGCATTGTGTGAGCTGGGCTATGAGCCAACAAAGGGACATATTGGTTTTAGGTGAAACTCTTGTGTTGCATTTCAAGAAATAGAAATAGAAACAGTCTGCAGTGGATTTATACACGATACTTACGGAACCTCACAAATGTCTCCTTGATCTGATTCTGCATTACCATGTGTAGACTTTAGTTTATATTGTACTTTGCCATCAAAAGTTTCTCTTAAACATTAAAAGTCATTGATGATTGCCACTCTTGATGTGATAAATGTCACTGTTGTTGACACACAAAAAAATTGCATTAAAACCTTCAGAATGCAAAGAAAGAGAAGCCGTCCAAAAAACAAGCCTATATCCTTGTTGTGCTTTACGTGGTATTTTTTAGCATGGTATTTTCAAGTTTGCAAAAAAATTCTCTGTTTGGGTTACCTTGCCTTCGAATGACCCTGTCCTCGGTACAAACAATACCGATCAGCACTTCAAGTACTTGGTGGTTTTAACATCAATTAAAGTCCTAGTGCCACTTGCTGAGCTGCACTGTGCACTGTCACATCATATTGTGTGCTCTTGCAGGGTGATGAGTTGTGACAAACAGCTCCATAGTGTTTCTCTGTAACACACACAGATACAGAAAAGCACTCTCTCTCCTGTTCTTGCTGTATGTAAACATGTAAATGTGTGCCCAACGTGCAATGGTTACAATAACTGTGAGACTGCACAACTGACAGTTAACACATGCCTGCACAAGCAAACACAAAAGCAGATAATAAGATTTGGCTTAGCACATAAAGTGTCATTAATTGCAAGGAGAGAAGGAGAGAGAGACGCTTGTGTGAGAGAAATCAACCATCATCATCTCCGTTCGTACGAGTTCTCTGCTTCATTCTCCCCGTCCTAACACATTGCCAATAAACAGGCTGAGGCTAGCGGCTCAACTCAACGCCACCACGTGTTATCCCACAGTGTCTGCTCATTCCTCCCTGGATCTAATCATTTCTGACAAACCAAATATCTCTGGAGAGTTTACACCACTTGGTTAAACATCTTAGTTGATTTCTAACTACACGGCAGATTGCATGGCTTTAAGGTTGGTTGCACTGTGTAAATGTCCCTTGTGTACTTTTTTATTAACCGTAAGTCAGGGAAAACGCAATAAGAGATGGGTCTGATAAAATGTAGCAGTGATCAGGAACTGTGGCACCGAACTAGACTGGATGCCAGTCCTGGTGAAACAGAAACATATTTTATGGAGTTTCTCACAAGATTAATTAACTTTTTTAAACACCACAATAAGAGTTTGAGATAAGCCCAATTATTTTCTTTCATTTTGTTGTAAAAGTTTGTTTTTGCAGTAATAAATGGAAAATAATCCAATTATTCACGGAGCTGTTCAGAGATTGAAAACAATGTTTCAAGTGTAGTAAAGCTTATGCCGACATGAGAAGCAGCTTGGCATCACCGTCAGCAGCAGCAGTAGCACCATGGCTATTTGTGTGTGTTCAGTGATGCTGACTGTGTGAGTTCACTGGTGCGTTCACATACTCTTGCATGACAGCTAAAGTAGCTCCGTCTAACGGCACTGATGTTTTCTGCCATTTGCCTTCAGGGCTTTTCCTCATTCTCTCTCTTCCTTGCCGACTTTTAAAGTGTTCTTCTGTTTTTTTTTTCTCCCCCGGGAAACATGACCAACAAAGATTGGGTTTAGAGAGAGCAAGGCCAATGATCTTAGTGTCTGTTTAGTGAGTTATCGTGGCCCTGCCAAAGACTTTAGCCAGTTTACACATCATTCAGTAAAACTCAGGTTGGAGTGAGGGAAGGTGAGGTGGGCCTTTTAATCTTGGCATTTTTTATGAAATAATGTGACATAAGACTACAGATCCGACAATAACCAGTTAAAAGAGTGACTCAAGTATTTGTTAAACATCAAAACACACATTTGACAGTTGTCTTTAAAATGTGTTATGGTTTAACCACTTGCTCCCCAATTCACATGCTGTGAAAATCTGTAATGTAAAGAGTTGTTGATGGCATCAGCTGCTAGTAAAAATTCAGAGGAGCACACGTTTCCCATTTACTTTCAGTTCTCAACCAAATCTAATACCATTTGATATTCCAAAAACAGGGAGCCCTTTCTGAACTAAGAGGACTGATGAAAATCAATCACTGCAGTCTTTTATGAGAAACACATGCCTGATAGCTGCCAGGGTCATTAAGTTGCCATGCCAGTGGGTCAATATATATGTGTGTGTGTGTGTGTGTGTGTGTGTATACACACTGACCCACTCACGTGGCAACAAGAAGAATCAGGGTTTCTATGATCTCTGTGTGTTCGCATTGTGACGCGCCAAGCCAACGGTTGGCCACATAATTAATATTAATCAGCATAAGCAAGCTCTGTATGACAGTCTGAAGCTCTGTTTTCCAGCTAATAGTAACTCTTTTCCAGAACATTTATTTTCTTTCATGCTGTTGCAGAGCGTACCATCTGTGACAGCTGGCTGTTGGCTGTACTCTTGAAGTGTAAATTTTTGGTCTGGACATAGGCGACCCAAGGTGACATCACACTTGGCCTTTGTTGCTGGTAGTTCTTTGAAGTCGGTGTGGTGTGCCTGTGCCATTAAACTGTTTGTCCTGCCAGAGATTACATATCTTCCCTCAAATAGGTCATGTCATCCTGATATGTTTTTTTAGTCACATTAACAGCTAATTATAAAAGTCTGTAAGTCTCATTGTCAGGTATTTTTCCCCTAAGTTTTTCTTCTCCTTCACTGAGCACACTGAACAACCCAAAACTGCACAGTCCACTTCTCAACATTGCATAAGGAATTGATGGACATGAGCAGCCAAAGAGAAGGAACATTATAGGCCTCAGGGTAAGAACCACTTAATTCAACTGCATTTTGCTTCCCACAAAACTTAAAAGGACTGGAGGTCAGGCAAAAGATGTGATATATAAAGAACTGTTTTACCTTAATGGTTGAAAGGCCGGTTCAGAGCGCTCCCTGTAAAAACAGACACAAAAACAGGAAAAGAAATGTACAGTGAATGGTCTAAAATGTTTATTCACGGCCTGACATTTATATTGAGGGACATCTCAACTTTACCATTTCACTTAGTCACCCTGATTTAACATCAGACATTGAAAATATCACTCAATCACTGAGTGAACCTTTTGACTGCTCATCCATGAGAAAATTATAGACGTCTAATGGATTCTAAAACAATCCAATTATGGGAGTTTATCCAAATGCGGCTAAAATTTTCACTACGATTTGTAATGTGCTTTAGTACACAACAGGCGCATTGTTCTTTCACCTTTACATCTTCTGTTCATTTACTATGCTCACTTGTAGCTTGACTCATAATAAAATTACATCTTTCCGTAAGTTTGCATCTTTCGCTTTTATATTTATCTCAGTGTCATGTGGCTGTAGGGCATTTTACTGCTAGAGAAAGAGCTGGGGTCAGAGTGGCTTTGACAAGTTAATTGTTGGTTCATGCGTTGCACATTTGTTTGAACTTGTGTACACTGATGCATATGTCGTGTCTTCTGCCCACAGTCCTTAGGCAGTCCAGGGTCAGACAGTTTGCTAAGAGTACGTGGTAAATGAATTTGTCCTTAACAGATCACTTACTGTCAATTACTGTCCAAGACTGCATAAACACACACACTGTAAACCCATATTCACACATAGACCCACTAATCAGGATATTTTTACACTAGCAATGACTCAGATGACTTCTTGTAGTGAGAAGCTTCTCACTTAAAGAGATTTTTCAAAAAGAATTACTGCATAACTCTGCAGACATCTACGGACATTTTTCTATGACGTTGACGAGGATCACAACCGTGTGTAATGTGCCCAGAAACATGGTTATGATTAGATAAGGATGCAGCTCCAGGTCTATTGTGTACTGTGCACTATACACATTCTCATTTATGGGAGCTAAGACTAATACTTCTTGTATCATGAACTGTTTTAGCAAAGAGCCACAAGTGACCATAAGTGAGTCCAAACACTTGTTAAAACAATGGCCAACATTGTAAAACTATATATATATATATATATAGTGTATATAGCATGGAAACACATTTGTTTGAGCCTCAATGTATTCCATCCTGTGTCCATTTGGACTAATACAAGGATTTTGTTTTTTGATTATACACTCAAACTATAAAGGCTACTCTTCTCTGCAAACCTTGTCGTCATATACATATACTGCCCATTTGAAAGTATACATTCAAAAGAAGCATGTCAACTTCGTCACCTGAGAAGGTGCAGACAGAAGTTGCCCTAGGAAATCGACATAATCACATACAAATGGTGCAATGCTGTGTCAAATTTCACACATATCGTTAGTGCTTACGGCTACTCTGCCCCAACCTCTGACCCCCACAGAAACCAGACACTGGCTGTTGTGGTTCAGTTCTATAGCAACAGAACAAGTTAAATCAAACGCAGATAATGTCTCTTAAAATATCATGAGCAATGAAATTCAAGTTTATGAGACACACAAATGAACCATTTACAAGGAAAACAAGGTTCTCCATTTACAAACACAATGTAATAGTTTCAAGTTATGACTGTAAATATACCAATAAAGTTTATGACTGTAAATATCAAACCCAGAAGCAGGGGAGAAGCTCTACAACTCTGTTAAAATTCCCGCCTGCTTCCCTTTTACAGCTCTGTGCACAACAATGAAGAAAATCACAACAAATAAAGAAAAGAGAGAGGGATAAACAAACTGGTGACACTGCTACTTGTTAAAGAGCATAAGCTGGCAAATTAGTTTTGGGGTCAGACTGTGACTCTGTTCTATTGTCCGCCGCGACACCAGATCGTCATGCTTCTGTGCATAAAATCAAATAAAACAATAGCAGCGTAACAGGAAAAGATCAGTTGATGTTTTAGTAAATCCTCATGACGGCCATTGTAGGAGTCATGGATGGGTAGCCATCAGAGTGTTTAGTAAAGGAAGTGACTCAAAGAGATCTTCAACTGTGTCCTGCACACACAGGGTCTTGCTCCCCACACACTAACATGAGATGTAGGGGGGGAAAAAAAGAACTTGAACTGGAAAAACCAGGATGTAGGCCTATATAAGCCACAACAGGTGATCATTTCCTGCTACTGCAGTTAAGACTGAATGAAGTCTTAACTGTTTTAACGTTTAGAGTTGAAATTTTTAATTTTAGCCAAACTGCATGTCTGGATTTCCACTGTCTTGTCTTACACATACAACACAGAAACCAGCAAATACTCATGCACCCCATAACTTACCGCCCCCACACATATACACACAGCCCCCTGCCCTTACTCTGTGCACTTCCAGTGGCAGGCCTGAGTCTGTAATTGCTGCCTCCGTGGCGTGGACAGACAGGCGGACTGGGGATTGGAGATGACACGCACCCATTATTAGTGGACCAAGTGCTGTTTTTGCAATTACTGAGGGTTTGGCTGAGCACACTGAATCAGACTGTGAGATTCTCTATTCAGGAGCCATTACAAATCCAACTGGCTGAACAGCTTCTGTTGGCCCGGGCCTCAACAGCAATTGACTGGGCCTCTGCATGACAGTGAAAATCTATTCTGTTAGAGTTGAGAAAATAAAAAGAGCATAAGTTGCATGTTTAAAAAAAAACAACAAAAAAACTAAAGTAGTCTTCCATGCTGAAGTTGCCTGAACTACTGTAAAACTGCCAAAGCTGCAAAACAAGACTGTGTTTGACTTTTATATGGCAATTAAATGAATAACCTATATAGAGACATTCACTGAGAGCAAGATGAAATCAATACCACTCTCATGTCAGTCTGTTATATATGAAGAGTCTGTTAGCATAGGCTAATGGATCCAGCTAGATCTGTCTGTGTGTACCAATGTAAAACATGTATAAATAAAAAAGTTTTAAGAACATACCAGAAACTGTAAAATGTTCACTAATGAACGAATCTCAGGACTGTTTGAGGACTGTGTTGTACAGGCCCATATTTGCCTGAATACTTCCTGGCTGGAAGCCTCATGGTGATTATCTTTAGTATTGTTATTTTTAGCTAAAAAAATAGGCTGCTTCCAGTTTTTAAACTAAGCTACAACAAGCATACAAGTTGTATTCATTTAAATTATCTATGAGATGATCTAAATGCAACCTCTGTTTGTAGAAAATGCTAAATAATAGCTTTTAGATTGTTTATCTTTGGGTATCCACTGATCTGCACCTCACAGCACATGCTTCTTCCATTCCGGGCAAAGGCCTTGTCTTCGGATGAAAGATTTATCTCTAAACACACTTAAAACTTCTTCAAGGCATCATAAACATCATCCAAGCCACAGGGCTGTGTGGGATACAAGCCCATCAGCACAGATAGCCCAGACAATCTGCACACATAATGTCCAGCTGTGTATTTTCAGGTAGAGGAGTTCCCAGGATGTCTAGACATACATATTAGTTCTGCCCAGCAGGTCAGTAAGAGAGGGGGCTGATCAAGAGCCAGCCAGTCGATCAGGCATGAGGAGAGTTTGAACCTAGCCGAGTCTATATGGCCCAGTGCTGGGCTGAGGTTGCGGTTGTTGTGCCGGCAGCCAGTGGCTGCAGCGTACCTGCAATCTCCCTGATGATAATACAACATGGCAGCCCCGAGGGCAGAGCCCATACAACTTTCTCAGCCCTCTCAGAGTAATTGGTGACCCCTGAACCTGCCCTTCGTATAAAGGGGGGAAAGGGAGGGTAAGGGAGAACCGAGCAGAGGAAGGGGGGAGACACGACAAAGGATAGTCAACAGACGCACGGGAAAAAGGGGAGACAAGGTCATAAAGAAGAAAGGAAGACAGAATGCAAGAAAACATAAAAATTAAGAAGACATGAGCTGGGAGGAAAAGGTTAATCTCTTTTACTGTGGATAGTTTAAAAGTTCAACAGAGACAGAAAAGTCCACAGCACAGTTGTGCGTGTCCTTTATTAGGGGCCAGCAGGGAGATCAGTCACCACTGGTCTATCCCCAGCTCCATACTCCCGTAGTTCATTCTGAAGATTTAAACTTTGAGCCATGTGTTCAAACTAGCTGTTTTGTTCAAATGAACCAATTTAAAACATGCATCAATAAGAACATCCTCGTTTGCCTCCCATTCATGATCAGTGTTTCTAGACAGTAGGGTACACACTAAATCAATTGTTTTTGTTGTTGTTCTAGTTGTACAAATATGTAAATTATCACTGCACCATTCTCCTTTAATCTGTAAGGCCTAGGCCTCTGTGGCTAAGTTGTGTTAGCATAGTAAAGCAATGGAGCACATCCAGTTTAGCATGCTAACCAAGCTAACAGTTGTTTGTTTGAACCATTCCAATATCCATACTGACATTTTGTAAAGGAAATACCTACACGTAGGCTTTGGACGTCACTTCATGTCACCACCATGAGTCACCTGTTGATTTTAAGTCCAAACTGTCAACAAAGAGCATGCGGGAGAATCCACAAGTCTTTCATAGCAGGGTGAAATCTGGATGTACCATGTTGGGTGGAGTAGAGGGGGGAAGTTAAATGTGAAATAGATTTTTAAGTACCAAAACAAGCTGGTCTGTAGATTTTGTACGTTGGGACAATTGTTTAGAAAAAGTTTGCATTAGTTATGCATTTAAATATCTTCAGTGATCACGTAGGACAGGCTTCCAGGATATAAAGTCTGGGATATTAGCTATTAGGTGGAGACCTCCTCAAACCTGACCAACAGCCATGAGCTCATGATGGGCAAATTAGGCTTTTTTGAATGAATGAGGCTTTTCAGCTGCCAAACAATTAATTAATGTGTGTATGGCTTATTAGACATTACACTTAGACTTTCTCACAGGGACAATGAAAGATGTGCTACCCAGGAACTTAAATGCCATTTTAATTGCTTATCACTTGTTCCATTATTTGAGGGGATACAATTAATTAAATTTAAATATGTGACAGTCGTCTTGACAAATAGTAATTCCATTTGAAAAAGAATAAACGCTAAGAAGATCAAATGAAAAATTTCTAAACTAAGAGCACAGATTGATGTGTAATTAGTCTTTCCCACTGGTAGATTCCAGATGCCTATGAGATAACCAGAGCCAGTTATCCACTCGGAGTGATGTCCATCTTGAAAGCAGCAGAAGGTTCACATTACAAACAGCATAATTACAGTTCAGTTTAAATGACTGTATAGCTTTTATGATCTCTTTATGTCAAAAAACAGAATCAAATTGATTTAAAATATGGTCCTTCCTGCATTTTTCGAACATGTGGCTTAGACACACAGTCCAGGAAACATTACTTATCCAAAAATGTGGTTGCATCTGAATCAGTAATGTTGATCTACAGCAGCGCTTATTATTTGAACTGAATTGTGAGAATGATTTTTTAAAAAAAAGTAATTGGCTGCAGTATTAAAATGCTAACTTTCACTAATATATTTCAACATGGAGCAGAGCCATGTCATACCGTAGCGTTCTTCGTAACGCTATCCATTCTTGATCCAAAGTGCTCCACTCTCCTCATCTCTATCTATTAGGCCATTGCACTGCATGCGTCAATCCAGCCCTGTCTGTGTGGGATTTTCTATGCAGTATGAATCCATTTGTCTCCACTGACGGAAAATAATTGCAAAGCAAACAAATCATCTCTGCCACATTGAGCAGGCCTCTACTCATGGGGCATAGCAGCTAGATAGCTACAGGAATGAAAGACAGAGAGAGAACAGAGGGAGAGGGAAAGGGAGGGATGGAGGAAGTTCAGAGCTAAGTGGTTTGGCATTTGCATTATATATGCAGAGTGTTAAAAAGTGTTATGTTGGAGAAACTGATGCAGTCAGATTGAAAGTGACTACATGGTGCACTGGGAAAGTTAGAGAAAGAGAGAGAGAGAGTGAAAAGGGGAGAAGTCTTGGTGGAGGTCTGCCAGATGGAAACTCACTCCAGGAACATAAGGAGGAGACATTTGGAAACACACTGCCTTGGAAAAAAAAAAAAAAAGATAATTATAGCATGCAAAATTGCCTTTCAAAGAGAGAACCTACAAATGTAATATAGTTGTTCATGTTGTTCTGGCTATAATATTAGGGGGACCTGTAAGCGATGGACATTCTTTGAAACAACATCCACATCCATTAGGCTGCTAACAGAGTTAGGGTAGTGTGTTATTTCTTTGGTGGCTTTGTAACAACTGATATTTAAGAATGTCAAATAAAAGGTCCAGTAATATGATTACAGTTTAGTCTCAATTACAACGGCATTTTTCCCTTGAGTGTTCAAATAGATAGAGGATGTTCAGGCAACACCGCACTGATCTGGCAGACATCAGTGTAAAAGCATCAATGTTTGTGCTCATGTTCAAAAACAGACAATGGGGGAAAAAAACGTTTTGTGCTGTTTGTGCTAATAACCGATGACATTAGTCTCTCGCTGTATTTGTCCCTCTTGATATCAGAAACCATATTAACGTTTAACGTGACGTGTGTTATGGTTTGTTTTACAATGATGAGTGTTAGACATGCACAGAAACCCAGTTGAGTAATTGTGTATTCAGGCAAAAGGTGGACAAATAGTAACACTCATACCCATAACTGCATCTTTCATATTCTTGAATCCAGACTCCCATGGCCCAATGAAATAAAAAATAAAAAATAAAAATAACTAAATAAATGATTTACATTTGGCAGAAATGTTTCAAGAAAACATACATCATGCCTGTCATAGTAAGAAAAATCAAAGGCTTCCATTGTGAACACATGAAGAACACTCACACAAGAACAGACCAACACTGGTGTTGGGGTTGGCATGTGAGGTACAGATGCATTACCACTGTAGACCAACTTATGCTGGATTTTTGAGGTTTATTAACATCTGTGTATTTCTATTTTTTATTTTTTTTAAACGTAATGCACACTCTGAACAAGACTGTCATTGCTCTCTGGTGGACAGAGTACATAATGGTGTCATTTGACATCATGTATTACAGGCCAGCAAATGCACCAATAATAAATCTGCAATGCTAATGCATGGTTTAGCTTTTATCGTACTGCTGTAAATTTGTTAACGCGTCACCATGAGGCTTTTAATATTAATGTAATGTTATTACTGCTGCGGCTCTCATTTGTGTTGGAGTGAACGCAGTTCATTGATACATGGTCCTATAATGAGTGTTTCTTCACCTACTGACTGGCATTAAACTCATAATCACCATTATAAAGTCTGACCTGAGGATATATGCCCCGTCTAAAAGGTTGTTAAGTACTTCAACTTCCCTTTTAAACGCAATAAACAAATCATATAGGCTGCCGCTGTACACACTGGCCTGCCTCTAGCGTGGCCAATTATCGGATAGAATATGGATATGAATCGTGCTCTGGCACTTACATTAGTTCAAGCACAGGTCAGTGTGCTTTAGAAACAGTTAACAGATGGACAGTGAGGTCAGGAGAGGTTGCACGCAATCACGCCCCCAGCCGATATCATTGAAAGACTGCTGCGCATCCTCCGCTCCAGCTGTGACTACTGGGTGCACTGTGCGGTTGTGTGCAGGTGGTGCAGACAGATTATGATGGACAGATAAATAAACTGGCACTACAGCATAGTGTAAGCAAGGATGGATTTTATGTCTGCTCTCATTACTACGCTATAAGCAGTTGTGGTTGCACAGACGTTTTAAGTGTTTTTAATATATATCAGTATAACTTGGTGTTTATGTGTACAGGTTTTGTAGATGGTTTTCTCAGGTCATTCTTATTATCGTCATTTTTACAGGTGGTGTTAGTGACCTGCATTACAAGGTCAGTTCACGCAAAATAAAATACTGCTTTTTTTTTTCATTTGTATTTTATATGTTTTACTGTCACTCCAACAAATCATATCAATAAAACTGACTAAGAATTTATTTTCTTAATTATCAGTAGCGTCTCTGTCCGTAGGCTATAAACCCCAGGTTCACTGAATAATGCACAGAACACTTAAGTTTCCCAGAAAAAAATGCTTTACATATTTGATGCTGATCAGATCAGTTGTAACAATGAACATTCAGCCATTGAGATTAAATAAATAAACAGTAATAGTCCAGTAGCAATTCTTGAGCACACATGTACTTGAACGGGATGGATCCGATACAAGACAGCTCAGATACAACTGTGTCTCATAGTAGTTCACAGAAACATCCTACACCTTTACTCATAGAATCTAAAGTTACAATATGTAACCAGTGCTAGTGGGTAGTGGTAGTCACAGGTTAGGGGGCAGTTAAGTGCAGCCTGTTGACCCTGACAGAAGTTTAAGCTTCCTGCCTCATGATCTTCCAGTAGGACATGCCGACCCAATGGAGTAGCACATACTACATGCTACCAGCCATCTGTCATTGAGCTCTGGGAATTTGTCCATTTGGGGGGAAAAGTGAGATCCTTTTAATGCTTTAGCTTCAGATGTAAGTCATGCTGTGAGCACACTGGCGGGACTTGATGACTACAGCATCAAAACGATAAAAGAGAACTGTGTGGAGGAAAACCTTCACTGAAAATAACTGTGTAACCGTAACATCTGATCTGAAAATGAAATATATTTGAAATGTCATGGCAGTTATGACGGAAGGAATCGCTAGAAAACAAAAAACAAGGAGCTTGTACTCTTATTTACATCGGTAGATGAGAACAGAGCCATAAAACAGACTAATGTTTGACTACAACATGTCAGATTATTACAAAACTCAATGTCAAAGTGACTCTTTCTCACTGCTGCCTATCCACAGGTTAAACACTCCAACAGGCCACTATTTCTAAACTAAGTCTCCTGTCTATGCGCCAGCACATGTAATACATCGCTGGGAAGATTCATTTCTTGAGATTAGAATAATGCACGCTATTTCAGGATATAATCCTAACTGCAGACTCAGTAAACATGGACACAGACCAGTCCCAAACACAAAAACTTATACGATTCATCTACTGAGCCTCTCAGTATTCCAAGAGCAGATGAAACTCCCAACAAAAATGGTCCGGTTACATTGCCAAGGGTCCAGTAAATGTCATCCAGTGAAAAAGTTCACAAGTATAAGGGCACAATGTACCCTGCAGCAAACATTTGCATATTTCTAACTTCAGTTAGCTTGCGTGTATTAGTCACGCAGTGATACCAAAACAGACGACTGTTTACCATGTCTTTGGTGCACTCTTGACACGCCTAGTGCTGTCCTTAGAAAAACTGTGCATAAACAATCATGCTCTGTAATGGGACTAAGTGGGAGCCGTAGTCCAGTTGTGTTTTTCAGTCCACAGCTTTAAATTTATTGATGATACTCTTCTTTTTTTATGGTTACGTGACAGGAATGCCAAGGGATTAACTAATGATATTAAGCCTTCCATTCAGCTGTGGAAGTTACAAAATTGTAAACAGTATTTTGTATTTAGATTATTCTCGATATTAAAATATTTTCTGAGAGAACAGAAAACTATTGTTTTCTACATTTTAATAAAGTAATGCACACAAAGAAGAAGAAAAAATACTTTGCTGCCAAGTGCTGTATCTAATTAGCTCCAGACAGAGCACAGTGGAGTTTACTGCGTATTTTATGTGGTGCTATTCAGACCTGTTGGTTTTCATGCACGTTAAATAAAGTACATCCAGGGACTTTAAGGGGCAGGGGAATAGCATTAACTAGCAACGGAGAGAATAAAAACCATTGTTCTAAATTAAATAAGCCAAACTAAACAACATTCGAATAAATCCTACTATGAGAGAGCCGCTTACCTTTTAATTATTAACTGAGAGAATTTGCCTCCCATGCAGAAAACTAGCAAAGCACCTTGAGCTCAAGAACTAAATTGAGTAACTGCGCTAACTGAGAGTATATAGTATTCACTTGGAAAGGTCGGCTGTATTATAACAAAAGACTGGGAGCATTACAACTTGATGCCCTCGTCCTTAACCAGTGACAATTAAAGCAAATTAAGTTCACCTGTGTGAGGCGCGAGGATACACAACGCACAGCTATTTTGTATCCTTCCGCCAGATTCCTTTTGATCCTGGTATAAAAGTATAAAAAGCTCGACCCTGGCAGCGAATCCTCTTGTCTGTGTTGGTCTGTGAACTGCATGGACCTAAATGGACATTAATTGCTGACTGCTTCTCGTGAAATCATGAATGAAGAACACAAATGTCCTTTACCCCTTGACGCCAATTAGGCCACTAATCTTTAATGCCATTCCATGTCCTCTGGCGCCCTCTGGTGAACAAACAGCTTCTCACAATGAGTCTTCGTAAGCCTACTGGGGCCTATTTTGTACTCGACAACGTGTTACTCTGTTTAAAGCAAGATATATTTGGGATAAAATAAATAAAGTGCGAGAAGCATCTAATATGTCATTGTTATGCTTGTAATAAACAAACAAAGCAATAATTTCCACTGCTCACAGATGGTACAGTATTACTGTTAATCCAAATTTGAATATGGCGCTCCATAACAATTGGTCCAGGAGGTTTTAACAGCATGGCTTGTATTATGAAGAAAGTGTGGATACATGTTACAGAAAATTTCCTTGTTTAATGTAATTAGAAAAAGAGTGATCGATCCAATTTTGAGATGAGTTTTATGTAGCTGCCTACACATGTGTAATCTGAAATCATTCATATAATGTAATCATATTCAAATAAGTGCAATATTTTTGACTGTGATCGTGTTAGCAAGGCAGACAGTTATGGTATCCATATCTCATTCATTCCCCAGTGATTTGCGTAAAGCTAGTTAAATGCAGCTGCAAAGCAATACGACTAAGACCTTGCTCAGCGGCCAGAACTTAATGTGTTGCATGGTGGGGAGGGAAAAGCCGATTCACATCCTTCTTATAAGCACTGAAATGTGTGTTGGGTTATGTATAATTTCAGTGTGACAGTTCCTGTTGCATAGACGCCTCTGAGATCACTGGTGGGACTGGATGTGGCACCATCCGTCACCAGTCTCCCTATGTAGTAGTACATCAGGATCTTTTATTTTTCCATTGTTTTGCCTAGACATTTCGTAGCAGCCATTGCGGAGGGGAGACGCCAGACTGGGAGAAGTAGTTCCACCACCACGGCTTCTCCTGTCTCTCTACCCCTGCTTCATCAACGTTTGGCTCGCTGTAGCGCTCAAATTGGTTGTAGGGGTCAAATCGGTCCCATGTGTCCACTGTGGGGAAGAGGTGGTCGTCGATATCCGGCTCCAGGGGAATCTGGGTGCGGGGGTGAAAATTACAGAGCAAAGGCGGTGAACTGATGGTGAACTGGCCGTGCATGTCTTGGGAGCGAGATTAAAAAAATGTGCATGACAGAAGATCCAAACCTGCTCCAAGACAAAGTCAACACGTCCAGCTCTGGTCATGCTGTGAGGCAGGTGAATCCTCTTTGTGACTCTGGAGTAACCCTTAGCTGTGGCAGTCAGGATGTGAGTGCCAGGGTTTATCAGTCGCCAGTAGTCTCCATCTTCAGCTGGTGGCGAGGGAAGCGAGGTCAGAAAAGAACGTACTAAAAGTACAAACTATACTTGGAAATGTCTAAATAATACAAGTCACTAACAGAAAATGTATCCCACTTCCATACCACGGCCAGCACCATGACAAATAGAGAATATGACCATATTTACCTGTGGTGACATCTTTCCTAATTCCCCTGACGGAGATAGTTGCACCTTTTATCCCATTACCATTAACATCCTTAACTACTCCCTTTATTCCTCTGTGGACCTGTTCAGAGAAAGTGAGCATAGTGATCAGCCATATTATTCCTCTGTCCCACCCAGCACCACCTGAACACACTGCACATGTCATTTTCATCATATACAATCAAATGGCATTTGAAGCCTCTAGGAATTTAATCTTCTCTTTCTTTTACACTTCACATTCAGCAAACAATGTAGAAACTGAAGTTTAAACTGGGTTTTTATTTCAGGGACCGAGCCTTTTAACCTTTTATGTTTCCTCTGTCGGTGCCACATTTATGACTTCTGGACTACAGAGACCTTAAATACTTTAGGTACATGTATGAAATGCTTTACTCAATAGACACTGTCTACAATAGAATTGGTTGTATGATCTGTCTTCTCCAGCTGTTCACTTAATCACTCGTATATTACAGTATTATTTACAAGGCTATTGTTTGTCTACCACCATGTTCAGACATTTCAAGAAAGGGAAGTTATTGTCTCAGCTTCCAGGGCTTAAAGCATGATCTGGTTCTGGGATTTGTATCAAATTGAATAAACGTTAGAGTTAAATTATACTAATCCCTCTGTCTGCATTTGATGCAACATCTCCTAAATCTTAGTGAGTTGGTTCTAATTAAATATATATAGTTTTCCTAGCATTTTATTTTTAGCCTCATTGTTCTCAAATTTATTCTAACAAAATGTGCCTGTCAATATCAAATACAGTATCTACTTCAACTTCTTCATGTCTAGATAGTTAAAACATTCTGTTAGCGCAATTTCCTCATAATTTTAAATGATTTGCAAATGTAAATGTAATTGTCACATTGCAATTGGTATGCTGCCTGTCTTGGTCCATTTTAAGGAAAGCTCTTGAATAAAGGTTATGATTATGACAATAATAGTTCCTCTCCTTTTTAAGTGAAACTGCGCCATCACACTCGTTTTTCCTCCCAGTTAAGAAAAACAGATGCTTACAGACTCAACAAAACTGAGCAGAGCTTCCTTATTCCTCTTCCATTCAGGGTAAAGCTCAGCCTCTGAGGGGAACTTGTCACAGCCGAGCTCCACGGTGATCTCTAGACAGTTGGTGTGCAGGTAATTGAAGTCAGACATACCTGCATAGGATGGGAGTCGTACACTTAAATTGAAAATCACAGGAGAAAAGAGCTTAAAGGGTTCTCTTTGTGGTTTTAAAAGTAGCTCACCGCCAGCAAAACTGTACCACATTGCACCGTTGATGATGCCCCTGGTCCGATAAAAGGAGGCTCCACACCTTTCTGTGTCATTGTTGGACATAGTGGCATGGGCATCGGCGTAGGTGCGAGCCAGCTGCTTGAATACCTGAGCAATGGAAGATGTTATGTGTAGATATTGACAGAGTATGGCGATGCAGCATTCGTGTTCTGTTGACCTATAAATATTGATTTCACACCTGTTCATCTGGAGTGGGTGAGAACATCCTCTCCTCTTGCGGATGTCTAGAAAAGTCAAAGGGATAGGAGACCACCAGCTCTCCTCCATGGAGGCTGGCAGACTGAACGAAAGGCAGTGACCTGATCCACTTCATCACAGCGTAGGTCTCTGGTGCCACCTACAGCCCAAAGACAGAATTAGATCATTTCAGGGATCCAGGTTGAAATATCTAATGCAAACAATTCTCCATGAATCATGCGTATAACAACTGACGGTGCCCTACCTTTCCAAACCAGTAGGCATCAGGGATTGGGATGTGATCTATGCGGTAGTGTCTGCTGCGCCGGTTCCGGTAGAAGACGGAGGTGAGGTCGGGAAAGTTGCGGTTGAGGTCAAGACTCTGGGCATTGGTTCGACCGTTGGTCCAACCGTTCAACAAGTGGCCCTGAAACGTTAAGGTTCAAACAACTAGAAAACTTAAAAGCTGCAGAATGATTCAGAATGGGGTTAATTGCAACGGCAATGATGACGATTAGTGGGAGCTGTGATGATGTTAAGAAAACTCTGAGCAAATTACGTGAATATTAGTAAGGAATTCAAGAAGGAACACGTAAGACTACTTCTAATAATTCTATTGTTAACATGTAGACAGGACCATGTATCCGCCATGAGAAGAAGTAGTAAATATAACTATCATTCATTAAGAAAGGAGCATTTAATCTTTGATATTTTCAGCCAAACAATCAAAACCAGATTTTTGGATTATGCAAACAGTTACATGTCATGAACTGTTCCGTTTATGGTGCCATATACAGAACAAATATGGCAACGGTTTGATGTTTTAGTTTCTCCTCTTATACATTAAATCCAACAGCAAATGGTTATATGATACATGCAATCATCATATATGAATATTTCATTCAAAGTATATTCACATTCAAAGTAGGTAGGCCAAATAGTGAATTTTAAATTATATCTTATTAATAAAATGTTTGCATTATGCTGTACATTTCCAATGAAGTTTCAGTCCAGTGAAGGTCCTTTGTAGAATGTAGTCTTATCACGGTGAAGAAATTTAACTACACAATAAATTTGAGACTACACTGTACGTTATATAAATTAAACATTCCTCATAGTGGACCTCTTAAGCTTTCTCATGCTTTTGTCAGTCCTGTGTCGGACAGCTGACACATACTTGGGCATGCACATGATCAGTCTACAGCATAATCTGAATGCAGCTTCATGCAGACCATAATGCACAGTAAGCTAAACACAGCTGAGAGACTTCTACAATTGCTAAGCAAGCCAGTGAAGGAAACACTCTCCATGCAGGGTACAAACAGATGTCCCACTCCCAGAAAACTTATTTTGCAAATTGCAAATTACAAATCCAAATATAAAAATTGCCCTTGTTTTTATATTTAAATTGTGTTTAGTATTTATGGTGTGTTCGCTGATGGTTGAAGACTTTATCTGGGAGTGGGAAAACATTTTGTGGGAAGACATGCAGACAGAATGACAAGAGGTGGAAGACTTGAGTGCTCTGTCATAATTTTATTAACAATTTCACAATTGTTAATAAAATCCCTGCCACCTGGCCATAGGGGTTCACTACAGTGTACCATTTTTTTATATTCCCAACCTAGAGGGCATTCTTCCACCTCCACACCTCAAGCTGAACAGATGGAACAAACAGTGGGTTGAGAACGGATAATGGCAGTTTGTCTTTCGTCCTGTTAACAATATTTACTTCATGGTTGGCGAGCTCCGGGTCATTGCTATCCTCTACCTCTGAGGCGGCCAGCTCATAGCCATCGGGGTTCATGGAAGCCAGAATATGGATGCGAGTGGTGTTGATGATGGTCTGAATTCTGTGGTTTCCCAGAATGTACTCTGAGCACAGATACTGGGCCAGGTAGATAAGCAGCTGACGGCCCAGCACCTCGTTGCCATGCATGTTTCCCACCAACTTGATCTCGGGCTCCACTGCAGGTCATGGGTGGAAGCAAACTTGATTAAAGCTGCGTTCAGTGGCTTTAGCAAAGGCAAAAGAACAGGCTGTCAGGTCAAGTCCGAATGAATTCATAGTCGTGAGACGTGTGAGTCTCTATGGGATTTTCCATTTTAATACATGAATAAAAAAATCATTCAATGCATACTTTCATTCATATACACATATAGTAACTTTAACAATATTCACTTAGAATCACAGACCAATGACCCAGTGAGAGAGACTGATTCCAACACCTTACATAGCTGTGAAAAAAGTCAGTATAGTTAACACGAAATTTGGCATCATCAGGTGATGAACTTCCCAACTTAAAAAAGTTTTTACGCTCCTTCAAACATTAAGATCACACGTCTTATCATTTCCTAGAGGAGAGTCTCGTACCTATTGTTGACATGTGGCCTTTGCTCCATGCTTTACAGTTGTTGCATTTCTTTGTCTGCATGTAGCACACAGCATGGCCAATACACACTGACAAGAATAATTGTTGCAACTTTTTGAAAAACTAAATAAATCACAAAGCTATTTCTGTTTTTCATCTCATAGATCTTTATCAGGCCAGATTTGCTTTCGCTTCAGCTTTGCATTTTTGTGACAATTGAAAAGGTTCTGTCAAATTTTCTTGGTGCTAACAGGGAAACATGGCCACTAGCAGAAACAAAAAACAAGACAGGTAAATAACATTCTGATTTGAACATTTAAATGTCCCTTTCAGGGCTTCAGTCAACTTTGTGTTGTTTGTGTGATTGGTAATTGCTTAATACAAAATGCAAAAAGCAATTGTGATATTTTTGGAGGTGGTTATTATCCAGTCTTTTGTTTTTTTACCTAACACCAGTACATAAGCCCATGGTCTGTACCGGTGTGAACAGTTGCTGTTGAATTACTTGTTGGGATGTCTAGTACAACAACAATGCTGTCCTTGTTGAGACTGAATTGAGATTAACTTCAAATGTGATGCTTCAGTCATCTGAATTTGTCACAGTGGCCATCTTGAGTAATGTTATTTAAGTATAAAATGCATGTTTGATTCTTCTTGTTAAATTGTGCCATATTAAAAGGTGTTCAGATTTTACAGATTTACATTTGATGGCTCTGGAGCCACATATTAATCTTCAGATAAAATGATAAGTCTTTCTACCTTATCTCTTACACTGTAAGCAAGGCATGTTAAACATTTCTCATCATTATTTAAATGATAAAATATCAGTGTTGTGTTAATATTTTGTTTCTACTGCCCCCATGTGGCGAGAAAATGTACTAATCCAGGTTAAGGTGTAACGTGAGATGTGAGTCAGTGTGTGTACACAAAGCAATGAGAAAGAAATCACAGGAGTAATGCCACCACATTATTAACATTGAATTCTATTGTTTTACTCAACTATTTCTTACTCACGTAGCTCATGCTGTCCTGGATTTTTGGAGAACTCAATCACCAGTAGATCCCTGCCCTCAGTGCTGCGTCCGATACTGTAGACGTGAGAGATGTGGGAGCACTTGGCTGCCGTTCTCTTCAGTAAACTGTACATCTGGGTGTTGGATGTGTAGGTGAACTGGATGATGGTGCTGGGTTCCTCGGGAGACAGACTGGACAATGCTAGCTCCTGTCTGGCTGATGGAGGGACACAAGGTTTTAGGGAATAAAAAGGATGTTGATTTCACAGGGCAAATGGCTTGATTCAGTCCAAAAAGCACAGAACAACACTGTCACCTCTACCTTTCAGCCCTGCCAGCGGGTCAAAGCAGCCCTCTTGTTCACTGGCAAAGAAACGGTCACAATCCAGGAAGTAGGGCCAGGCCATCTCAATGGCCTCAAAGGCATGGTAGCAGTCCTTCCTCAGCGCCTCACATGCGCTGCGGCATGGTTTGATCATCTTGTCATTCTGGCAGGGCGAGGCTAGCACCGAGCAGCCTACGAGGCGGATCTCAGGGGAGCACTCGCCGTTGAGAAGGCCATGAATGACGCTCAGAAGGAGGTACTCGGCCCCTGACTCCGCCTCCATACGAGTGCGATGGCCAAGGATGTTGGGGAATATCGTTCTGTATGCACGATGTACAGGATGAATGAACCACTGCATTTACACAGAATCACCACAATCAAGTATATGTGAAAACATTTTGATTTAAAACGATAAGGAGCAATGCCTTAACACAAAATTGAGGACTGATTTCTTAGCATCCCATTAGTACCAGCCTCTGTGACCCACCTACTGTATTCCATATCATTGCAGTATCCTAGGTTGAGCTCTGTGCAGGTAGCTGTTAAGAGACAGAAGAGATAACACAAGACAATATATTTAAAAGAGGGTTAAGTTTCATTTACTTATTTTATTTAATGCGCAATGATCCATATGTCATCTAAAACTTATCTCTATGCTACATATGAATCTGATGAGAAATGCTATGCCATACATGCTATACAGCTGCTATACAGCTGCATTGCTCGGTTGCAATCATATGTTTCCATGTTTCTTTGTGGGAAACCAGTGAAAGATTAATAAGAGCTTCTCCTTGCTATATTTACAACCATCCAGCAGGAAAACTACTGACACTCTAATGAATGGTGCCGAGCAGACCAGTGCACTGTGGAGTCCTTGAAACTCCAGAAACCCTCTCAAATACACTGATTTTGAATGCTGCGTTTCTTTCTAGCTCTGAATAGACCAGACCTGTTTCATCTTGTAGCAGCTTGTATTTCAGCTAGCTTGTCCCTCCAAAGGTCAGGTCATGAGATGATAATTCAACTTCCACTCATGTAACATTTTAGAAAGCTTAAAATCTCTCTCCGTAGTTGGGAAGAAATGTTATTTTCCACATATTTGTCCGTGTATTTTTGATTGCATTCTCTCCACATTGGAAACATTTTAATTAATTAGCCACGTACGTTTTTCATCATAAGCGTTGTTGCTGCATCCTCCTGCAAAAAACAAACAAACAAACAAACAAACATGAAAATATCAGTGGGTCGTCCATCCAACGCTAGGGGGCGACATCTTCAAAAGCACGAAACAAAGCAGGAACTCTAGTTACTGTAATTACTGTTTATGAGCAGCCTGAGAACAACACATCGCAGTGTGCCTGTCTCATTAAGCCATTGTCAAGTTTTGCACTTTGACTGAATCATGTGGATCTTTGCAGAATATTGAGCTGAAGTTTCGAAACACCTGGGACTAAACTCACATGGAAAACATATAACAAGTAAAATAAACTATTTCCCCTACTTACAAACTTTGAATGAGAGCTAAGATCTCATTAACAGATCAGTTGGGGTACATATTTGGCGGAGACGGATCAATGTGTGTTGATACAAACCTTAAATCCTTCATAGTGGTGATAAACTCCACTCTAAGTTCCATGCCACATCGAGTGAGCCATGCATCATAGCTTTAGTGCGCATATGCATGAAGCGGCAGTGTTAACCGAGTGGCCTTACCCGAGATCTCGTCTTCTGGATGACAACTGTTCTGCGGGGCGCACCAACAACTTTTCGTCAAGCACAGAAACAACAGCACCGAAAGCCTTAAATGCATGTTGTAGCGCAGTAAGCTGCCTGACAGCCGCTGTGTGTGATGTGGCAGTGTGTTTGCTTCTTTTCCGTCTCCTGGGCTGGATGTTAATTACCACCCACAGCATGGAAACCTCCTTCCTTTGTCTGAACGGAGCATCCCCTGACCCGAAAAAAAAAAAAAAAAAAAAAAAAAAAAAAGCTGAAGTGAGCCTGGACTGTGGCGCACTGCTGTGCCGATCATATTTCACCTCTTAGAACTGCTGCGTGTGTGTGTGTGTGTGTGTGAAAGAGAGAGAGAGAGAGCGAGCGAGAGCGAGAGAGAGAGAGAGAAGAAACGTGGCTTGTGGGGGTGGAAGAAGTTCATGTCTGCTATTCTTTGACATAATAAAGCTGCCAAAGCAATTAAATGCACGAAAATATTGTATTTATACTCGCACTATCTGTCTTTGTGTGTGTGAAACGTCATAAATCCAGATCTCCACTCTTTGTATTCCTACAATAATAAGCTACTATGAGGCAATAATCGTGAATTTATAATGCGCCTGGCATCCGTTCCCATCATAGAGGTGAAGAGTGAAGAAGTGAAGCACTGAGGATTTCAAAATAAAACCCAGGAATGTGCACGTATTTAAAAGAAACAAAAATCCGATGCACAAAATTCCCTTTATTCCCAAATCTAAAATGGAAAAAATTAAATTAAAAAAAAAAACTTATTGGACAGATTACAGCCCATGTTTGCATGTGGTCATATTATGTGATATGCCACTGATGAATTTTGTGTAGCATTGCAATACGTCTGAAATCGAATAATGATTTACTGGCACATAACAGACTCTGTGCATATCTGTTGCAGTGAAATTTATTTTTAACACTGTGATATAACATTTTAACACATTCTCATAGCCATTTTTACACCCTACTGGTGCCCATTAACACAAACATGTCACTTTAGCTTCAAAACAGTACAATACAATGAATATTTGTCCAGTTTTTCATTGAAACTTGAAGACCTGACAAATTCACTTATACAGTACTTCAGAATTGCAGTTATACCAGTGACAGTACTGAACATGGTGCTGGGCTTTTCATGTAGTGTATCCCTGGAAAAGACCGGACAATTTCTGAGCTCTGCAAAGGCCTTTTATCAGAAGTGATTGAGGTCTCGTTGAGTAGAAGCTGTAACGTGTCTTTAGGAGTTCCTCCTGTGAATGAAGCAGCCCCATGGGCCATGGACCTGTTAAAGCGTCCTTGAGCAATGCATTGTCTTCTTTCCGTGTACTGGGCTGACTTCTGACCCTCATGGAATGATTTAATCCCTTACAAATTAGCATACTGACAGGAGTTCAGGTAATGCTCGCGAGACATTTGTCATCGGCGGAGTCCAAGGTGCTGCTCATGCTGGGGACAGACAGGAAGTACCGATCCTTCCTCGCAAACCAGCTGATGACACTAACCAGAGCCTTCCTGTACTGCTGCCGCAGAAGACAGTAGACAAAGGGGTCGCTGGAGGCCTTGGCATAGAATAAACATTTGGTGGCAATGCCCCAATAGCGTGGGATGTGCACAGAGGGCACCAACTCCACCAACCTGAAAGGGGAAGAAAGTAAAAGGTCAGTTCTATTTGACGTATAGAAAATTATACAAATACTGGGGCTTTCACTTATTTTCTGGTCAAGGTGATTTAAAAGGACTTTTTAGTTTTCAAACTGAGGGTTTACAGATTGCAGTAGAGGCAGTAAAGGACTTAAATTAATTAACTTGACAGTACTTAGTGGTTGATTTTAATTTGTTATTTTTTCAAATGACAAGCATGTCCTTCTATTGTCTGTGTTTTACAATCCATGGTAGCTGCTGCTTGTGCGCATGTTAACCGCACAAAAGCTGAAGCAACTCACAGCAATATCCATGCATTCACAGATAAATCTCATTGTGTTGATACTGTTAGAGAAGTCATCGGTCAACTTTATGGTAGAGTTGGAGTTTTCAGTAATTCCCACACATTTATTTTGCAAGATAACACCACAGACACCACTTAAAAACCAGCTGCCAACCAATAACACAGCAGCAGTGAAACTAAACATTTTGTCTAAGCTAGACTTCAGATGAATCAGAATCAGAATTACTTTATTGATCCCAAGGGGAAATTACTTAGTCAGTTTCAGAACTATCTGTGGATGTCATAAGGTGTTATTGTAAGGAATGCTCAATATAAACTGACTATTAAAAAAGACAGTAAACCATGTAAAGTGTTACCTTGTTATAACATAGGGTGAAAAGCAGAAGATGAAGGAACCAATGAAGATGCAAATCTTCTTAGCAGCACGCTGCCTTCTTTTCTTCTTTTGAGCCAGACACCTCTCCTTCACACTGACAGACACACAAACAGATTAATTCATATCTAAATTTTATAATGAGATGCCCATTTGCTCCAGTCAAATGAAATCTCTCCAGTATCTTGTACCTGGGGTGAATATCAACCAGCAGAAGCAGAGTCTGCACAGTTATGACATCTATCCTCTTGCAGTGCGACCTTGCCACTCTCAGAACTTTCAAATAAGCGAAGCACATGACAAGGAGACAGAGCGCAAAGCTGCTGCTGTGGAAGAGCACCGTGAAGGTCGCATAGGCTTTCAGCTGAGGCGCCCGCCCCGCGTCCAGGTGAACCGTGCACGAAGCGTAAGTGTGACTGTATCCTCCCCAGTCCATCATCAGCTGAGTGAAGGAGAAGGTCAGAGAGTGCACCCAGGAATAGGCCACGATGAGAAACGCGTCCCTGTGGCGCATCTTGCTGGAGTAACTCAGAGGAAACACCACCGCTATCCACCTGTCCATGCTCAGCGCGGCCATGGTCAGCATGGCATTGCTGCCGGTGAAAGTCTCGGCAAAGCTGGCGGCGTGGCAAAACATGTCCCCGAAGGGCTTTGCACTTTTGGCCACCCCGAGATAAGTGGCAGGCATGTTGACGACAGCGAGAAGGATGTTGGAGAAGGAGAGATTTAAGACGAATATTCCGGGCACATGGGACCTTAAGTCTGCGCTCTGGGTGAAGCATAGCAGCACTGACAAGTTTGTCAGCAACGAGACAACAGCTATGACCACAATGGACACTTCGAGTAGGAACTCCGGTATGCTCATCTCTCGAGACTTAGAAGCAGTTTTGGGGAGAATACTGTGGGGAGTCCGCCATGCTCTCTGCTCTTGCCCCCCCACCAGGTGTGATGGATGGTCGCTGGCACGTGTGAGACGCGCTTGTGGGAAGAGACACGCAAAGAGAGAGGCGCTCACAGAGAGCTGTCCAGTGCTGAAATATCCCAAGATATCCTGTTAGTCTAAATAGGTTGCTTGATGTATCCAGGAACTGTCTGACTCTTGGTCGCGCTCCAACACCTCCACTTATCACATTTGATAAGTCCAAAGTGAGAAGCTGTGCAAACCAAGAAGTGCTCTCTCTCTGTTTACTCTACGGTCATGCGCACTATCTGGCGCCTCCTCTCTCATGCCGTGCGCCCTGCACGTGCAGTCGGTAGCTGGCTCATGTGAGGCTTGAACAATATTCACGCAAGCAGGAGTTAATATGAAAGACGAGAGACGTCTTTATTTAACTGTGGTGTGTGTTTGTGTGTAAATCAACTGGTTTATTGGTTTATATCCGTTATTTGACAAACAGCATATATTTTATGGATTTAAACACCTGTCAGTGAATCAGCATACACACATAGCCACAGTTGAGCTGTGACCACAGTGACACACACACAAACACACACACGCACACACACACACGGAATCACTCATCTCCATAGCAACACCAAATCTCTGATGGCTTCATCACTCTTTGAACTTCATCTTACTGATTTGTGTTGATCTCTCCTCATGAAAACAGCCTGCAAGAAGCCGTTTGTCACATTTAAATCCACCTCTTGAAACCCCAAGCCACAGTCTTACTGTTCCAATATCAATAAAAATTCCAGTGCGCACCCTAAATTTTCTTGTTTTCTGAAAATGTTTAAATGTGACTAAGGCAATTATGCCATTAGGCAAACAATATAACCGCATGAACTGTGTTTCGCTTCATTTCTCCATCACCTCTGCAAGCCTATAGAGTGTGCTAGTATGTGGCAATGCGTGGGCTGCTTTTACATTCCATTGCATACTGTATGTTGGGGATGATGGCGAGCTGTGTTGCTTTCCTTCCCCAGCCCCCCCACATCCTGCTTATTCCCACTGCCACCAAAGGCTGCCATCGTTTTAATGCTATATTTTATTTGGGCATCTTGTAATCTTCAGTGGTACGGCTGTCTCTGAGCATGTGAACTTAACGGGTGTGGAAGATAAACCCCTGTTGTTGCTAAGAAGAAGAAGGAGGGAGGGAAAACAAGAGGAACAGAGGCAATGAGAAATCACCCTTCAGCCAGAAGGAACCCTCTTAGTGATCACGTGTTTTCTCTGGGTTTTCTCTGGGCAGGAGATGTGGTTATGCAAGCAAGAGAATGCCGATGGAAGGAGCACTTAAGAAGTCCACCCGATTCTACCCTAAGCCGCTGCCCCTGGTCGTATGAGTATGTATATGATGTGAGTATGTTTGCCATTACATAATATTGCAGTTCCCACGGTTGGTAACACAGTATGGAGCTTTCTCACACCTTATTATCGCCTTAGTTCAACTAGAAAGTGATTTAGGTCTTTATCCATCTGTCCATCTATCACTCTCTGCTGCACACAAGTCATCTTTGATTCCCTGTGGGTGAATTGTGTCCAAGACAAAACCACATCTGATGCCTTTCCCAACTGCCTTCACCCCAGGTGTATTTTCTTCACTGCTACCAAGCGCTGCTATTGTGACTGAGTGAATAGGCACACTTTCTGTCAGCTGTGTCCCTGATCTGTCTGCTCCGTTAATCCAGAAAGACCTCAGAGCAAGGCGCTTTGCTGAGGTGTCGGGAGCATGCCCCTCCATTGTTCTAACCGTCCACTCAGTGATGGCCTTTGAGAGGAGAAAAAGAGGAAGAGAAAGAACGGAGCCAAATGTCATGGTTGAGTGTTTCTAGAGCGCGGGGTGGGGAGGGCGAATATGTCTCAGCCCCCCCTCGAGCTACATGGAGCAAAAGCTGCGCACAGAAATGCTAACTCACACAGACGCTCACATGTGCAGACACACACATAAACTCGCTTTCATCCCCGCTCGCTGTCACTCCCTCTCTCTCTTTCTCGCTTTGCTTCGTGCTCAGTCACGTGGCGGCACTAGAGGAGTCTCACTGGGGAATGGCTGTTTGCAAGTTTTTGATGCTGATAAAGGTGGCACGCCTTTCACATCTGATAATATTCTCTTCAGAAGAAACCTTGATGATGGACACAGAATTTGCCTATAGCATTTACACTGTATATAAAACTATTCTCCAATTTTTTTTTCCCCATGTGATCTTTTCTCTACTCATTTATCTCATCCATCACCACCTCTGTCACCACCCAGTTCAGTCTGAACACTGGCCTGAATTTTCAGACTGAGAAGGGTGGTGTACATCTTGATCACTTGATCAGATGGTTTCACTCCTGGTGCAGTACATTCCTACCAGGTTACAGGAGGGACACAGATTTATAAGTAGCAACAGAACTGACTGTTCAGTGACACGGCTGTATGAGCTATTTCATGGTTACAGCTCAATGGTTAAAAGGCTGGGGACGAGATTCAATCAAGAGTTCAATAGGGAGACCAAAGCTGGAACTGATATTGGCAGTTCTGAAAAAATTCTTCTTCTTCTTGTCCTTCTTGTTTTTCTGTGATATAGTGTACTCATACTGGCACTTAAACTCGTCTTCTCCCGCTAATCTGTGTCCGGATGGCAGGAGGCAGCAGCCTCAGCAGGGAAGTCTAGACAATCCTTTCCCCGGCTCCTCCGGAAAAATCCCCAGATCAGATGAGATAAAATCCCTCCATTGTGTCCTTGAACATGCCGAAAACACCTTCAACAGGAGACGGATGCCCAAATTACTTCAAGTGACTCCTCTCAACGTGGAGGAGCAGATGTTCGACTCTTCGACGCTCATGTGTGTCCGAGCTCCTAACCCTATCTCTAAGGCTGAGCCCGGCCACCCTGCGAAGGAAACTCATTTCAGCCCCTTGTATTTGCGATCTCGTTCTTTCGGTCATTACCCAAAATTCATGATCCACTGGTAAATTGAGAGCTTCGCCTTTCAGCTTAGCTTTCTCTTCTGCACAACAGACAAGTTAAGCACCTGCATCACTGCAAACTCAGCTCCAATCCACCAGTAAATCTCCCGCTCCATTCTACCCTCACTCGTGAACAAGATCCCGAAATACTTGAGCTTCTCCACTTGATGAAGGACCTCCTCCCTTTCCTGGAGTGGGAAATCCACCCTTTTCCACAAAGGATCATGTGCTCAGACTTGGAGTTACTGATCTTCATCCCAGCCACTTCACATGAAGCTAGTGGTGGATGAGTTTGAGTTCCCTAATGACCTTAGGGGCTAGGGTCTCCCACGTGTGGGGTCATCTTAAGACTGGGGCCCCAGGCCTGGGCCTCGAAGGCAAGCGCCTGGTGGCGTCTTCACCCATGACGGGGCCCAGTCGAACTGGAGGCAAGATTGCTTATGCTGGGACAAAATGGTTAACTTAATCTTTTCTTGATAGGGAAACAGGCCAACAAATCAAATTCACTTCCTTCAATAGGACCCGTCCCTAGTGGGGAAACGCAGGCCAGAAACAATGTAGGTTTTGTTTCTGAACAATTAAAAAAGTTGCACTATTTCAATTTACTGTGCTCATTTTTTGTGAGGAGTTTATTGTTTTTAAGTAAGAGGTTCAGTTTGATTCCCAGACCATTAGAGAACATCTGGTTCTCTTCTTCCAGTTATCAAAGATTACATCAAGATTGTGTTCTTTGGCTGGCTAGTTGTTTATTTTTTACAAATACATACTCCAGATGTCCTCTTTTGTGACGTAAACAAGGGAGATGCTGTACCTAATGAAAACTTCATTACTTTGCCTCTTGTAAACTATATACACGATCACATGGCGGTCGAAAGTCTGCCAGCCTGACCAAGCAATATATGGAAAAAACACAACAGTAAAATGTGGCTTGGATGATGTGTGCCAACTGAATCCTGGTTTCTAGCTAGGACACAGCAGGTATAACTCTCATTAAACTACTTCACCAACAATGCAGCTACAGCACAAGGCAATTACTCTGTTCCTTGAAACACTAACACTGGTAACGCACACGAAATGAGACAACACAGAAACGTACGTAATACTGGTAACACTGCCAAGCAAAATGTTGCTGAAATATTTAAAATCCACACAAATGTCTATGTAAGAAAAGAAGAAAAGGCCACAGGCTTGATTTAAAAGAGAAAGAGACAGAAAAGAGATAGAGATACTATACATGAGTCAGCGTTCTGCCAGAAACAGAGACAGAGAAAGGGCTCTGAGGACTTAGGATAACTGGAGTTCTTTCTGGCCTTGTTTAACTTTGTGCTGAGTTGTGGGGGCAGCCTCTTTCATAATACTAACATTGCGCTGCCATGTTGTCATTTAGGGGTCATTTCCATGGCCCAATAACTTTTTGAGTGTTAAAATCTATTGAAAAGACAAGGACAAATCTCACGATTAGGTTATGACATGGGGTTGAAATGCACAATGTCGATGATGCTTCACATAACGTAACATGGAAACACTCTCTGTGTGTGTGTGTTTGTCTCATTTCCTCAGTAGGATGTATATGAGGCCAAGCGGTTCTGAGGAATGTCTATAAAACCACAACATAGCCCCGTCTTCTGGGGCTGTCTTGCTCAACAGTTTTTGCCCAGACTATGACTAAAATAGTTTAATCTCAAAGGAGTAATACAACATTTTGGGGAAACGGCATTGCAACATTTGCCTTCTCGCCAGCAGTGATGTGAGAAGATTGATTCTGCATGTTTGTGCAGAAATACTCGGCCACAGCCAGCAGGCAGCTAGTCGTAGCAGTAGGGAAGCTGGTCGGTATGAATCTGTTATAAAAATTTGACAACTAACAACTCCTCGGTCTCACTATATCATGTTTGAGTGTTTATCTGAAACACAAAGCGGGACCTCATGACATAATTTTACGGGAAATCATTGGCTGGCTATATAGATCAAATTATAACATGAAAAGAAAGTGACAATGTGAAAGAAAGACAGATTTTTGTACCGGGCTATAAACATGTTTATCTCTGCTGTTAATGTGGACATGTTGAAATAGAGGCCTTTTGTACCAGCCTGAAGTGGACATTGGAAGAAGTGCAGTTTTTGCCACTTCCCTGTCAGCTTCATTTTCAGCCCCAGAGGCTGGGACTCAGCTTGTGGATCTTTTCAAACTCATTCGGAAGAAGTGTTTTCCCCTACTTACTTTTACTTTTATTCATTTAAATAGTTAATAGCTATGATTTATATAGCTCTTTTTTTTTTTTTTACGTATTTGAACTCAAAGCACTTCACCGTCACATTGTCACATTTACCCACGCATTCACACAAGCACACACATTCACACACATTGGCACACCAAACACTGTGTTTTATATAACTTCCAGTGATACTGATGTTTAGTTCTCAGAATCAAAGCTAATATGTTAACTAAGAGCCAAGTAAACTCTGGAGACAACACTGTTACAGAACAACAACCCCAAAAGAAACATCTGGATTAGGAGCCCCTAAATGACCCATTGTGTTCACCAGTTAGTTGCCTATTATGTGACTTGTAAGTTATTACAAGTTTGCACTTGAAATAAGGTTGCTGAGAGTGGTTAGGGAGAATTAAAGCTATAAAGTTGTGGTCTGAAAACAAAAACAATGAGCATTAAAACTCGAGAAAGATTTGTAGAGCTAATTGGAAAACTGCAGACTAAAGTTCACTGTGCGTTCATCAAGTAAATTTCTGCAACTTGTCACGTCATCTGTTGTCACAATGTTGATTATAGCTTTCCAGATAACAGATAGAATAATGCTGCTATGGATTAGAAAATTCAGCCAGAGTGAACTGGCACAGCAAAACTTTCAAGCCTATAAAATATTTAGAGATACTGCAAGATCTCAGACAGAGATAACAACTTTCTTTAGCAAAGGATTTTAACGTCGAACGCATTCACACCCAGAAATACTAAATGAGACGTCCTTGAGAAAAAGGCCACAGTCTCCAGCGCTCGAGGGCAAACATCGCAATCGAGACACTGGGGACTAATTCTTCTGCTGAGAAATAACTAAGAACGGGGAGTGTGAATGAGAAATAGACAAGGTGTTGAAGTGAAAGGCTAAAAATAAACAAAGAAAGAGGAGTTTAGACAAGGAGAGGAGCTGAAACTGTGAGAAAGGGGACTAGTTTGTTCTGTATGTATGTAAGGAATGAAAGAAAATATGCTTAATTACTCTCTTCTTTTTTTTATTTTTAAGTTTTTTTTCTGTGGGTTGAAAGGGTAAAGAGCAACAAAGGGACACAACCCGAGAGAGGTCATCATCTGTCTTAGCTCAGTGCAATAACAAGTTTGAAATTACAGAGAAAGATAGACAGTATTTCCAGAGAAAAACTCTATAAAAGCAGATCTGGAATGCCTAGAATTCCATTCCGTTTATATGTTCCAAAACTATGTGATCCTTGGAAAACACACAATATACTGAGACGCCTTCAAGCAGCTGTCACAGGAAACTTCAGACCGTCCCTGCGTAGACGTTGTTCCACACAACTACAAGCTCTTTCCACTAAATTATCGTGTGCGAGATGTGGCTTCTTATAGTATGGCCGAACAGTAGCAGTGATCGGCAAAGGAGTGAGTCATACGGAGAGAGCAGGATTCCAGGCAGATGGAAGCAATTAGGGCATGTACTATTGAAACGTCACATATTCTCTCTTCTTTTAGTTGAGTCCAAGCTCTCTGTTACTCTGCAGCCAGGCCAAAGAATGCCCCAGAATGCAGTCCATTCCCTTGAAGTTCCTCCAGCTCCCTAATTTACTTTAAACTTTACTGAAATCCTCAAACCACTGGCTCCACTGCTTATTCCACCCACAACGGCACCACTGCTGTGTTCCCACGTTGTATCTGGTCAAAAGCATTAGCAGTCGGACTTAGGGCAGGCTTGACATGCTTTTCATGTCGGTCTTCTTTGAACCCGCTTCAGACATGCTGACGGTCTTCGGTAGCAAATGGAACTAACCAGCCCCAGTTGTGATGTCTTCGCACATGTTTTCCTAAACAGATGTCACATGGAATCCTAATATATTTTACCTCTTAATTTTATAGCATGTCAGACAAAAATGTTGATGTATTGTGTGTCATGTCCCCTTTAAGATTAACAGAGATTCAGTTGAAGCATCATGCTGTTGATATTATTTAACTCTGGATAGTAAAAGCACCTACTGAGCACCTTTTGAAAATTAGGATGGTTTTCTTTTGAACGTACCGATTTACTGTTTGCATCATTTTTAGCAGACGCTTCCCATCCAGGTTAATTTGAGTGACACATAAAACGGATGTGTACTGTGTTTGTTTTCAAGCAACAGAGAGACAATGCTGACTAGCCTGCATTAAGCGCCGCTCGCAGCTCTCCAAATGTCATCAGCTTCTGAGGTCACAGATGAGCATGATGATCTCTCCCTACCCTGCTTGTCTGTTAGTCTTAATCTCTTTCTCACAAAGCATCGTGGTAAATAGGATATAGTGTAGCCATGTCAGTATAGCAAAGTAGCAAAGTTTCCTTCACTGACTTGATTCAATGTAGGTTTAATTATTAGTGCAAGTGCTATGGTTCAAATTGTTAGTTAGTCACGTCAGTGAATGTTTTTTGGAGTATCAACACGTTTGGAATACAAATGAACAAATTAAGTAAAGGTGTCTTAACATCCCTTTGTTAACAGAGACAAGTCATGTGGGATTTAGGTGGGTACCACCCACAGATGGTCCAAATAAAAACCTGAACACCACACCACTCAGTTAGAGCTGAAAGATATACAGCAGCATGACCTGAATGACTGCAACTAATATAATATACATTTTGAAATGCAAGTTCCAAGTTACAAAGTTACACCTAAAATCTCCAACAACGACCAAGTTAGTCTTCTTCATTTAATTAAAACATGTATAATATACAAAATATTCATTCATTTAGTTTTGAGAATATGGAATGTGACATGATGAAAGTATTATGCCACAATGATAACATCTGGTCCTAAGAACACAAATGTGATCCAGTAGACTCTGTGCAAGCATCCTTAGACAGGATGGAGGAAAACTCTGGTTTGAAGATCTTGTTGGCAGTTCAGTAGACAGCTAATAAAAATGTCTGTAGAGAAATAATCCAAGATCATCTGTAAAGATAGGATACGTAAAGCGACGGTCATAAACAAAGCATTGGTTGAACACAATAAACATTTAGTTCATATGATGAAGCAGCATGCAGTTTGGGAACCTACATAGAGCTATGTATAGATCTCTTCAGCAGCTATACTCGTTTAATCTGAGCGTTTGAGCCATTGCCACGTCAGGAGCAAGTACCTGTTCCCAACGCGCCATCTAGTGACCTGTTTGAGAATCATGACAGTTTCAAACTAAACTCCATCTTGGCCTCTAGAGGGCAATCTTGGTTTACGGCTTGAATGTTGAATTAATTCGTCCAGAATGCAAACACATGCGGTTTATGAGAAATGTGGGGCACTTGAGAAGACTGATCTATCTCACGGAAACATGTGTAGTTGATGGAGACCTTTGCATTTATTGTGGGCCCTACGACACTGTTTCAGTCTGGAGTCTTGTCTCTATAAGGACAAACAGCTGTATCCTCTGTCTGCGCCACAGAAGTATTCTGGCGCTCCCTCTGCTATGATAATATGTCTCTGCAAATGAAAACCAAACACACTCTTATAACTGGGTCAGTGACACTGCTGCATGTCAGAGGAGCATGTTAAAACTCCCTCTGTGCGATAACTGTGGTCATTTATCCACACTTCCATCAGCTCCTCTTTTCTTGCAGTGCCCCCTTTTTGGTTTTGGTTTCCGTCATTGTTCCAGCCAACACTAACAGTGTGCAGTCTGTGTGAAAATAAGCAGGAAGGATTGCCTGTCTGGGTCCAGTTTATGAGCTGTGCACACAGATGCACTTCAGTGGGGGTTACAAGTTCATTTTTAGGCTGGTCTTTTCATAATGGGAGGAGATATCTGTGCAGACAACTAACACTGTCCTTATAATTGATTTAATTCAACCCTGAGAGTCCTTTCAGGGTTTCCAGCTTTAAGAAACTGCATGAGTAACCTTGAGGATCAGATAATCTTCTGTATGAACATTTCCATTACCAAATCAGGAGAAGACAAAAAAGGCTCTTCCTGTAAGATAAGTTTTGTGCGTGTGTGTGTGCGAGTAGTCTGTGTTTGAATTAGAATAACATCTTTCCGAGAGAGAGAGGAAGGAGGAGGGATGAGAAGATATAAACAGAGGAGGGGAACCTGTCTTCTGGACGACAGCTGCTAAATGACCTGGACAGACAAACACACCTCCGTACGCCTCTGTTTTTTTGGAAGCATTTATTCTGAGGATCTTTCAAAATACAGTACGCTACAGCAGTTTTTACTCAGCAGGATTTTCAGGCACGTCCTGCTTTTCACAAACTCTGTATGACACACTCGCGAATCAAAATGAATCGAAGCAAATATACATGATCCGACGTGAAATGCTCAGGCGTTTGGTTTTAATCAGAACAGAAAATATTCCACGTCGTACTGTATGTAGCTTATTTGTAATTTTTCATGTGCCTGTGGAGTCCGGCCCAGGAGTTGCTCACTAACTAGTCAGCTTTCCTGTTCGTCAATGCACCACAAGCTGAGGGTAAATGTTAAACAGCAAGTCGTCGTTCCCTCTGCGGACCTCCAGTAACAGTGGCTGGTTGTGCTGCAGCGCCTCTCGTATGTCCTCAGTGGTCCAGACCTGCTGTCCATTCAGCTTCACTATAACATCGCCGTCCTCTATCCCGCCGCTAAATCACAGGAAAGCAGAGAAACTCCAGTGATTTGCTGTAAGGGTGCCGGAGGTAGTCTTGAACAGGGGTCCATGAATTTAAGGCAGACAGCAGCTCATTACTTCATCATAGCTGTATGACAACACTTAGCCCACAAATCACATGGAACCACAGAGAATGTCTGAAATCATCTGAAGCAACACTGCGGTTTGGCTGGTGAAGGCTTCTTTGAAGAATGTGTACCGGGGTTTTTGCATGCCTGTGTGAACTTACTTTTCTGCTGGAGTGTTAGGTATGACCTGCTGCACCAAAACTCCACTGCTGACGTCGGGAAAGTCTGAGTTCTGCCGTTTCAGCTCTGCTACTAGACTGGGACACACACAACGTAACACAGAGCGCATGAAAACGATGACTCTATCTTCATTTTTAACTGGATGACTCTGAATGAGAACTCACGCTTTTGTGATTGTGATCATCCTGATGCCCAAAACATATCGCTTCTTTGCTGACGCGTCTGAAAACAACACAAAAACATAACGCGTGTCTTCTCACACAGTGTATTATATTTTCCCTCCAAACATAGTTTGAAGCCCTCACCTGCGTCAGACTGTGGTTCCTCTGTAAGTTTTCTCTGCACTCCTGTGTTTTCTGTCTCAATAACAAGGATCAGATTTAGTGATCAGTACTAAGCAGTGAGAGTTTTAATCAGGATCAGGAATGGTTCAAACCGTGAGCCCACCTTTGCTGTGTTTGTCGTGCGACTCTGTGAGGAAGCGTTGGATCCTGTCTGAGGGTATAGCGAAGGAGATCCCTGCAGTGACTTTGAGAGTGTTGATCCCTATCACCTCGCCATCCTGAAACGTGCACAAACACAGGCTCTTACACCAGGTACGTGAAATCAGAGTAAGTACTGAAAAATAAATAAAAAATAAAGCTTTCAGGAAAAATGCCATGTTTTTGTATTCATTTAATGCACAGCACCATTTATGAATGGGTATTTCACAGGTCTGCCACAATGTACAAGTTCTGCTCAACATATTACCATACAGAAGTCTGTCTGTCACCATGAGAAACCTTTGAAAATGTGATTTATTTCAGCACAAATATTGATAATGACAAACCCTACACAATCAAATGTAGCACCCCACTTACCAAGTTCACAAGAGGCCCTCCAGAATTGCCATACTTCTCGCAAATATGAAAGATAAGAAACAGAAACAAACACAACAGTAAATTTAAACACGTGGAAACGAACAAACCCAGTGTAAAGCCCTTATACAGTACGTGTGCAGTCATTAATATCCAGTGTGTTTGTGTGTTTACATTAATAATGGCGTCAGTTTGGATGTAGTCCATGTCTGAGTCCTTGATGCCCAGTTCCTTGCCGTCTCTCTGTGCCGTGCTGACGATGCCGGTGGTGACCGTGTTCTGCAGGGCGAAGGGGCTGCCGATGGCAACCACGAACTCCCCTGGCCTCAGGTCAGCTGAACGGCCCAGAGACAGCACGTGAAGCTTCTTCTGCTCCCATGAGAAGAGAAGAGAAGAGAAGAGAAGAGAAGAGAAGAGAAGAGAAGAGAAGAGAAGAGAAGAGAAGAGAAGAGAAGAGAAGAGAAGAGAAGAGAAGAGAAGAGAAGAGTTAAATGCTTACAAAACAGTTCAAGTATTTGAGATATGAGTGTGAGAATACACACATCAGCGCTGTGTCTGTGACTCACAGAGCTGGTGTTTATAAAGTATTCCTGGTGGCCTCATGAATGTCTAGCAGAAAACTGTCAAAACTTGGCACAAAAACGGGATGTCAGGATGTGGGCTTTGTGTTTTATGTAGGCTTGTTCAGAGTCGCTGAAGTCGAAAGTGAAATTATTACCATTGTTGTTATTGGAAAAAGAAGCTAACAGAACGTTATCACAGGCAGTGCCAGGCTGTCTCACCTGTGGGTTGACCTTGATGGTGGCGATGTCTGCCTTCTTGTCTACGTCTCTGACCACGGCCTCGTACGCGTCGCCGTCGTGGAGCTGAACGCGCAGCTGGGGCCTCCCCCTCACTGTGGCCGCTGTGGTCACCACATGGGCGTTGGTCACGATCACACCTGAGGGGGTCACCACAAAACCAGAGCCACTGGAGAGACGCATGTGGCGCCCAAACAGGGGATGTCTGGACAGGAAAAGAGGAACGAGGGCTGACACAGAGAAAAAACACTCTTGTTTGCTGGTTTTCCACATTAGGTTACTATAAAGAATTCAGATTCACAGTTCTTTATTACAAGTGGATCTGTACTATTATATTGTTCCGTTCTAATCTAGTCTACTTCTTTTTATCGTTGAACATTTTTGGCATGCGAACATAAAGAGACCACTCTCTCTACTCAAACACACATTCCACACCTTACGAACAGTTCAATGTGGACCACAGCCGGTGCGATTTTCTCCACCACGTCAGCGATGAAGTTGAACTTGTAGCGAGGGCTGTTGAGGTGATCCGGGGATCGACCTGAGATAAGATAAGATAAGATGATACTTTATTGATCCCCATTGGGGAAATTCAAATGTTACAGCAGCACAAATCGAGACAACCAGTGACAAGAAAAGAAATTAAATAGGACAAAAATAAATAAATACACTACACAAGAACAGACCTGTACCAACACAAAGAATGTACTGCATTAACATATCCATGCCTTCAGAGCCATCAGTAACATTTCACACACATCTACATTCATTCCTTAAGAACATCTCTTTACCTTAGCACTTTATAACCATGGGGTTGACATCCACATAATGTGACTGTGTGAATAGATTCGCTGTCTGCACTGGTAAAAATGTAAATGCTTTTGGGGGGAAATATCTATCCATCTATCTATCTATCTATCTATCTATCTATCTATCTATCTATCTGAACCTGAAATTACAGTATTTTTGGTATCTAATTCATCATTTGACTTGCCATTGAAGCTGTTTTGTCAGTTTTCATATTGATTTTGTGCTGAACACTTCCTATGATTACCTAGTTGTCTTTTATGAGGCATTTCTGTAAACTACTGTCATTCCTTTACTTCCGGAACTTGGCCATGGAAGCACCTCACACATTTAGTCTGTAATTTATTTACTGTTGTATTTGTGAATTGTTCAACCCGTAACACAAATGCATTCCAACCCTCCTCACTGTAGTTCTCTGTCGACACCAGAGAGTCTTACCTGTGCCTGGAGGCGAACAAGGTCCTTTGTGCGCCTGGCCAACTGCGGGTCTCCCCTTGAGCTGCGCTTTACGACTGACTGCTCTCATCTTACACACATTTCCATACGTTTTCCCGTCGCTTCCACACACTTCAAAGTCCATCTTACACCGACAGACCCCTTTGGAGCCTCGGCGCCTTCCCGCAGCGAGCTGCTTGCACTCCAGGCCGTCCCCGCAGGCCAGGTCGTTTTTGCGGCCGCAGGGGTCTCCCTCGCTGGGTGAGCACACCAGGCAGCAGTTACATCTGTCCGGGACGTACCCGCTGGGACAGCTGGGGCTCGGACAGGAGCTCACATCGCACCGGGGGGCGCACTTGTCAGGGCGCACGGCTTCAGTGAGGTCGTGCATAAAGAGGAGCGCAACTGCAAGGAAAAATAACTGCATAGTGATGAGTGTGGACCGAATCAGGAGGCTCGACTGGGGGGGGAAAAATCATAAATCCATATTAAATTACTGCAGGGAAAACATCCAACATCTGGGTTGCTTCCTTGTGCTAAGGGCTTAAAACGTAAGCTGCAGTGTCCAGTGGTTCTTCTGGCTGCTCTTATAAGAAATGACTGGACTTGTATGAAATCCGGCTTTCAAGGATCTGTTTACATTTAACTCAAAACCGAGTCAACGATGTCTGCATAGTCTGACCGCCTTGAGACTCGACACCACTATTCATCACATTAGTGATGCCGGGAAGCAAGTAAGTTGAATGAAGCAAGTAGTTCAATGAAGGGGCAGTTTGCGCCATCTAGTGGGGATAAAAACCCATAACAGCACCAGCCAGTAAAAGGTTAAAGGGATCATTTTTCTGTTGCAGCCTCCAGCCTTTCTCAAAGGTAGAGACTGAAATATGGAATAGTCACATCGACTTCTGAATCATACTCTTATCATGTAGTGGATAATGTTAAAAATAAAACAATGTTATGACTTATAGTATTAAAAGAAATATTTTCCATACCAGCATTTTTTAAACACTGATCCAGGTTCCTTCTTAGAGGCTCAGGCTGATTTTGGCTTTGTGTTGGACATACACAGCATGGATAAACAAGAACAAAAACAATGCATGACCATGACCATTTGTGATAATAATAACTAGGAGAGCGCAGGTTTTCCACAAAAGGGAATCATGTCGTTGTCAGGCCAGTTGCGTATTTTCAAAAATGCCACAACTAAAAACTAAAATATAAATATTTCAATCTGACATCAACTCCCCCTTAGCAGCTATAACATCTTCAACTCTTCTGGGAAGTCTTTCCACAAGGTTTAAGAGTTTTTTGTGAGGTTAGACACTGATTTTAGATAAGAAGGCCTGGCTCACAGTCTTCATCTAATTCATCACAAAGGTGTTCTATCAAGTTGAAATCATGTCTTTATGAACCTTGCTTTGTCCACTGGTGAACAGTCATGCTGGAACAGGACGGGGCCATCCCCAAACAGTTTGGAGCATGGAATTGTCCAGAATCTCTTGGTATGCTGAAGCATTCAGAGTTTCTTTTACAGGAACTAAGTGGCCAAACCCAACTCCTGAACAACAACCCCACACCATAATCCCTCCTCCACCAAACTTCACACTTGGCACAGTGCAGTCAGACAAGTACAGGTCTCCTGGCAACCAAACCCAGACTGATCCATCTGATTGCCAGATGGAGAAGTGTGATTCATCACTCAAGATAACATCTCCACTGCTCTAGAGTCCAGTGGTGGTGTGCTTTACATCACTGCATCTGATGTTTTGCATTGAACTTGATGTTTGGCTGGGCCATGGAAACCCATCGCATGAAGCTCTCTGTGCAGTGTTGCTGAGCTAAACTGAAGACCACATGACGTTTGGAGGTCTGTAGCGATCGACTCTGCAGAAAGTCGGTGACCTTTGCACACTACGCACCTCAGCCTCCGATGACCCCGCTCGGTCATTTTACGTGGCCACTTTGTTACAATACCCCTGGCAGTGGACTGTGGAATATTTAGTAAGTTGGGAGTTGAATAATTTCAAATGTCTGAAACTAAAATATGAGACGATTCCATAAGGACAAACGTACAACGTACTTCTCTTGAAGACACAGTTCCTTCCACTCGTTCCTGTGTACTATAGCTCTATTAAACAAACCCTTGTGATACGATAGATGTGTCACTAGCAACCCAACATCATGCGTCACTGTGCTCTGGGACAGCTGCCTCTGACTCTTCCTCAGAAAGGCTACTTCATTACGCCTGAAGAATAATGACAAATATTAAAATAGTCAGAAAGGCGTTAGGCAAGGCTGTGTCACCACACTCCAGATGACACATGCTTGTAACATTGCAGCATTTTATTTCCTCTCCGGTTGTGTGCTGCCTCAGTGCGTGTGTGTGAGGTGACCCTGTTCAGCCGCACCTCGCTTCTACCTCTGTGAAGAAGTAGAGGAAGTATGTGGCCATGTGTTTTCTACACAGGTCTCATTTGCACACGCACGTCTAGAGAAGTTTCACCGAAGCCTGGAGGTTGGTGATGCATGCGGCAACATGAAAACATCTGTTCATCTCACCAGCGAGTCAACGCCTCCATTTAAGGCTGAACCTGCAGCTACTGCTAGGACCTGGATTTGAATGATTTTGACTGCAAGATGGAAGAAGTCAGTTTATCCGTCAACAAGGACCAAGTATTGTGATTATGAATGTATATGGTTAATATGTCACTGTGAACTTTGAGTTTTAGACTGGTAGTCGTACAAAGTAAGACATTTTGAGGTATTATCACGATTTCTGTAATGGGCTTTTTTGGCTGTTTCGTGACATTTAGAACTTGATGAACAGAAAAATAATACTGAATGATTAATCAGCGGTAAAAAAAAACAGCAATGGAGCAGATGCACGACGGGCTGAGAAACACCAATTACCATAGAACAATAATCACAAGCATCTTAGAAGACAAAGACAAGCCTCAAGCAGACGTGTCTCCCATATGAGCCGAGTGCTGCTCAAGGTTTCTTCCTGTTAACAGGAGTTTTTTTTTCTTACCACATTTACATTCTGGGTTTTGTAATACGTCTTGTGACAAGTTGGATTGTTACTGACGCTACATAGAGAAAATACCCATATTGCACTACAGTGTCTGGTTATTATTTGAAAAGTGTCATTAGACAGTAGGTTTCAGTTATATGTCAACAATACATCAGTTAATTCAATTCTAAATTCTATTTCAATAGAAAAAACTTTTGAGTGCCACAAATGTCCAATCATTTCCTTCAGCAAAAGTCCCATGTGTTCCATTTTGCCTTGTATCCATTCATAGTTAGCTTTGTATTTATCTTAATATTTCAGTATTTTTGCGCACTTGTGGCATTTGACGCGCTTCCCTCTTTATACCTTCAAACAAGTTTTACTTTGAAACTACGACATACAACAAAGGTCTGAATTTCCCAATTTTTATTTTTTAATCTGTTAAATATACAATTTTCTCGTACAATCACTGAGTTGGAATAAAAATTTCAAGATGCATACATAAGAAAACACAACGGCATCGAGTGAAGTCTGAAATATCGTCCTCAGTTCTGTTTTTCGTCTTCATATAATTATAAATGGGAGGAAAGCTTTTCTTTCCTCGTGCCACGAGGCTCAGGAGTAAGCTGCGTGCCAGCAGTTAAATACATGTCAAACAACAAATACATTCATTGTTATGTGAAGTCTATTTCTGACAGCACTCTCTTGTATTGAAATGTATAGGAGTATGCATCTGTGTATAAACCGTAAACAGATTACATTCAAGCAATGCATTTATTCCGAGTCCTCCTTCTCCTCCATATTCAAGTTTCAGCAAAATTATTTTCCAGAGGCTTTTCCTTCGACAAACAGATTTTGGCAGTACTGAGAGTTGAAGACACTGGGTTTGTATTTGTTCAGCAGATGTGGTTCTGGAGACTAACACTGGGTGAAGAGCGGTTTGACTCAGCTGGAACTAGTCAACCACTTCCAGTAAATTATCCTACAAGGCAAATATTTTTGGACTTTGTCCAGAGAAGTATTCACTTTCTGGAGAGATTTGTGAAAGCAGTCCTTCGGATTCCAGAGCACTACTGGACCACATATCTGTTAGCATGTGGTATTAAGTGCTTGGTCTTTGGCCATTACCCCGCTAAGAGACGTTCCTTGAGACTTAAGTAGGTACTTTAGGTGGGTAAAAAAAAAAAAATCCTTTTTGCTTTCTAACAATAAACAAAAGCCCACCTCTGTGGAAAAGCTCATTATCCAATCAAGTCACCATGGTAACCACAAACAGCCCCAAGGTGTCTCTAGGAGACAGTGGTATGCTAATCTCTCCAGCTCCCACGCTTCTCTGCTTCTCTTCACTAAATAAGGAGCCAAAACTCGATTTCCCGGCCCCAAAAAAAAATCTTCATCTTATTTCCTATCACTAGCGTCACCCTCTTCATTTTCCTTGCAGGGTCAAAAACGGACAGTTTCCAATGCGATAAACCCATCTCCTCCCTCATTTCATCCTTCCTTGTTTCAGCACTGACCTCACCACAGAAAAAGGGTTGTTGCAGTAGTGTCTCCTTAGCTACGCTCCTCGGGCTTTTCTGACTACCAAGAGGAGAAAAAGGGTCGCTTGCAGTGGAAGGTTTGTGTGAATGCGTTGCCCAGTGTGACCACACGGCCTTGGCCGCCCGAGCGGCTACGCTCCACCACCACCCGCGGCATTTGCACCAGCTGGATGGGGCTCTTTCCGTCCTTCAGCGCCTGGGTCAGGTTCAACACCTGGGGACAAACGGGATTCAACGGGTTCAGGAGAGATACACAGTTACAAAACAAATATAATCTGCTGTTAAATACAATGTATAAATGGAGCGTTTGTTTTATTATTATTATTATTTCTAAACCTAATAGTTTCAAGATGTGACTGAAAAATAAACTCAGATTTTGGTCAGGGCCATTTATCAAACTAGAAGATGTAAACAGTTTGACAGTTACTTTCTCAACAGACAATTATTCCTTTTGTCTGAGGCTGGAGACAAAGAACAATGCAGCTGTCTCATATATCTGCTCGCCTGCTCTCAGAAATTCACAACATACCTGTACAACATACACAGAGATAGTGTGAGGATATGAAAGGCGAATGTTTTGAGCTAAGCAATTCTGTCACTGACCCTGTGAGAGAAAATGTTTTCACAGTCATACAATAATCGACCAGTAACTAAGTCCTATTTGGTCAGAGTTCCCTGACATGTCCTCTAGTGAAACACTCATGGCACATCGGTAAGTATGTGGCTAGTTCTGTTCACGACGCATCTGGCTGCCTATGCGATTAAAGTGAACTAATGTCAAAACCTTAAACTGAATCAAGAAAGAGACTTTAGTTTAGAACTGTGCTGCGATTACCACTGTGCTTTTAAAGTCATTTTTAAAACGACATAAAGGAAGGTGAACAGAGAGACAGGAAGGATGAGGCAGAGCAGCCGACGAGGATAGAATATCTGGTTAAGAAAGAAAATAGGCCGTGAGAGAAGAAAGGAGAGCAAGCAAAGATATAAAAAGAAGCAGTCAGAAATAAGAACAATCAGGGGACACAACAGGAGAAGAGGCAATGTAACTAACTTTGGGAAAAAAAAAAAAAAAACTCACCTGTCCTCTCATAACAGACATCTGTCTCTCAAACATGGTTTTGTCAAACCCTTTATCTGTCTGAAGACAAAGAGAATCACTGATGTTAGCAGGAATACGTATCTCCACAGGCAGATCAAACAGAAGAAGCAGCTGAGAGGTGACGCATACCTTGAACATCTCGTAGAGGTCCTCACAGAGGTCCTGCACAAAGTTCATGTCGGAGATGCGGGACAGCACCAGTTCTCTGGTCTCCTGGGAGAAGGCCACCTTAGCCTGAGGGAGCCACGCCCAGTGGAACGGGTCTGATGGAGGACACGACCCAACAGTATAGCTTGTTTTAATCTTTCACAACACAGTATTTGACATTTAAAAGCCCCTCAACAGTAACTACAATAGGCGACAGAAGAGACCATCGCTGGACGAAAGCTATCGCTTAACGGCCTGATCTTCTCATTTTAGGAAAAAAAAAACTTTCATGCTTGTATCTGCACATTAAATATACAGTTTCGTTAGCTTGGCCCTGTCTGAAGGAAAACATGTTCATTCACCAATTAACGTGTCATATACTGGGAGCAGTACAGGAAACTAATAATGATAATAATTTATTTAATACGGAAAAAGCCAGCGAAGCTGTTTGTTTCTGTTTTCCACTCTGAACTGTCAGCTAGCATAATATTTACATTTACACTACAAACAAGAGTGTCATCAAACCTCTCAGCAAAAGAGTAACTAGAGGTATTTATTTTTATTTTGAACTGATCATTTTCAATACGCTGAGACCTTGGGATGGCCGACAGATCTTTTGGCTAAATCATAGAACAAAAATTTTTTAGCTATAATCAGTCAGGAAAATTGTGTGACCACATGTGAAGTAAGTGATAAACATACAGGCTCTCCATTCGTCTGGGTGTTTAAAGGGGAAGGCCAGGCCGTTGTCGATGGCTGCGATCTTGATGCAGGAGTCCGGGCTGTTCTCTGGCCAGTCTGCATCCTACAACAAGGAGGAAGAGAGGATCAAAGAGCACATCACGATTAGCTGAATGAATTATTAATGACCACAGGCTGGTTATTGATCAACATTCAAACAGCTGATTAATTAGACAGATCCATGACTCCTCTCATTTATCAACACAAGGAGAATAATGATCGATGACAGGCTGTCTTATAGGGAACTAGCTGCCGTAGCCATATTCAAACTACTGTCTGCTTATCTCTGTCCTCTCTGTCAATGAGTAACAAAGCATTAAGTGTGTGCCTTCATGCGGGTGTCTATGAGACATACAGCTACAGATACATGCGCAGCTTCATCAAGCTATGTTCAGAATTCAACTTTCTGACTACAATCAGTTTACATGCACGGGAACATGTCCTCCTGCTCCACACTAGGTGGCGATATGTGTCTTAATACCACGATAATACGGCTCGCTTTCCAGTTGACCTTTTACGTCATATATTAAACAAGAGTCGTTCATGCGGCAGACTAAACAAACAACAACCAGACAGATAATAGTACATTTTTTAATCTCGTATGTAATGTTTGTGCTACTTCTGGTGCAGATAACATGGCGTCATCCCTCAGGCGGTTCTTTCACCAGCTCTGTTTACCTTCTTCTTCTTTTGTAATTGGCTTTCCTGTATAGTTTTGTTCTGGGGTCACACGCCAGCACAGCAGTTGCATTATCCGATTAATAAGTCCGGTTCAACATACACATGCCGGAGAAAATTGAATTTCATTGCATTATCTGGGCGTCTTAACCAGATAGTGAGAACTATTTTAATCGGAGAAACGTGTTTACGTGCACTTAAGTTCTCCTGTCATAGTCCGTTTAAGGCAGTAATTTGTTTTTTTCACGTGCGTGTAAACGCACTGAAAAGAAAAGCAAAAGCAAGCACCTGGCAGGCACAGAATAACAGGTGTGTATAAACACACAACTCAGTTCCTCATGCTGTGTGACAATTTGCTTTGTGGCAGTCTGAACACGCCTTAAGCATACACCGATTTAACCTCACATTTTGTCTCCCTCCTTCTCCTGGCGTCTCATACTTGATTAACCAGTTGTCATTGCCTCGATCTGAGGAAGAGAAAATAGAAACAGGTAAGTGGAGAGTGACAAAACAAATGTCGGTGGACGAGAGAGAGCACGACATGCCGCCGCCACAATCGATGGTAAAAGAGATCAAGCGCCAATAAAATGTAACACATTACACAAGCCACTGTAAATGATAAGGAGCACTGCTGACTAAGACAATAAATGGATGGTGTGCCAAGAGTAAGCTCGTTTAAGTCTGCGACGTTTCAAAAATCTCTCAACAATGCGGGCATTGTAGAGGAAGGTAAAACATTTTAAAAGGTCAGCACAGGCACACCCTCACCTGTGTTTCTGATGACATAGTCCAGCACCACCAGCCGCTCAAACTGCGACTGCAGCTGCTTCCTGATGTTCTCGGGTAGAGGTTCTGCCTCAAAGCGCCGCAGCCAGTGATCTGCTTCACGGTAGCCCTCCACAAACAGCTGAAACGAGCCCACCTGGAAACACATGTGATGCACGGATAAAGAAAACATTGTGCTGCAGTGTTTACTGTTCTGGGAACAATGGCTTTGTCACGTGGTGATGATTTGCTGTCGTGCAGTGGTGTCAACTGGCTGTAATGTTTGCAGCCCACGACAGTTACAGCACAAAGACAGCTTCTCCATGACACTTCCTGTAAAACATGTTTTACAACCACCTTCTGTACTACAAAAAAATCACCCAGAAGGCCATCTGACACAAGAAACCATACAGGATATAAATACATCTGTTCAGTGTTTGAAAACCCCCCAAGAAAGAACAAAACGTGAAGCAGAAATGACAGTTACGCCTCCTCCGAACATCTTATTTGAATAAAACCTGTCTAATCGCATGTAGACGGTTATGTTCGTGACGCAGTGGGGTCAGGGGATTAAAGTGCAGGAAAGTCAAAACTACTTATATCACTTTCCCCTGTGTATTTCTCTAAAAGACATTTTTAAAACAACGTAAAGGAAGCACAAGGGTAGTAGAGAGGAGAGCAGAACAGAAACAGGAAAGGTGAAGCGGAGCATAAATAAACCTGTCTTTTTCGAAGACACAAAAACAACCACAGTGGTGTTATTGACCTCTACTAGGGCTGAATCAGCAATTACTGTGAGCACACCGCTCACTGAGATTCTAGTATTTCATTAGGCAGCTTATATGTGACTATACACGGATCAGTCATAAAACTGTGACCACTGGATTATCATTTGTCTGTCAGTGGGTGGGATAAATTGGGCAGTGAGAGAACATTTCGTCCTCAAAGTTAATGTTAGAGGCTGGAAAATGGGTAAAAAGGAGCATCTGAACAACTCTGACAAGTCTCAACTTGTGATGACTAGACGACCGGGTCAAAGCACCCTCCAAGAAAGCAGCTCCTGTGGAGTGTTCCTGATCTTCAGTGGTCAGTAACTATCAAAAGTGGCCCTGATCCAACGGATGAAAAAGTCGATGCTGGTTCTGATAGAAAGGCCTCAAAGTACACACTGAGCTTAAATGATCTGCTGCCAACATCTTGATACCACAGTGAGACCATGAATCCATCAGTCGAGGCTGTTTTGGCTTCAAACTGGTTACGATAAGTATTCCTAAAATCTTAAACTATATTTTTTAACTAATAATTTTGCCTAAAAACTACAACTCAGTCTGTATACAAGTCGTCTAAAAACGTTAGAGAACAGCCTATGTACTTCATGAAAAAAAAATGCTTTTAATAAACAGTTAAACGTGGTCGACATCAGACCCTGAAGCAGTTAACGGTCTAAGTTACCTTGGGGGGCAGTCCCACTCTATGGAAGCGGCGTCCCACCTTCGGGACTTTCTCTAAGGCGTACTTCTTCCCTCTGGACTTTGCTCTGTCAATAGCATTGTAGTGGAACGTTTCACTGGCCAAATACACCACCTGATAAACAAAGGAGAGGTGAAGGTCTCGACCACTGTTGGATCATTTATCCCACAGCGAGGAGCTTGTCAAACAAGGATCCAATCACATTAACATCAAGATTTACTCGTTCACAAACTCTCTGTACAGAAATATAATATGCGCTGAGAGCCACACCTTGGTTTTAGGCACAACTCCAAGGCCCAGCTTGGTATCAACCAAAGAAGCGGCCGCCTCTGACAGGTAGCCCTGGTTAGGTAACAGGCAGCCTCGGCCAAAGCAACAAGGACAGCAGAGCTAACGAGAGAGAGGACAAGAGAGTTCTGTTGATGCAGGTGTTAACAGAAACCACATACATAGGATATTACAGTGGTACTCACTACATAGACTAACTGACAGAAAGAAAATATGTTAAAAAAAAAAAAAAAAAACAAGCCACAAGAGAGATATGGGGAAGTGGCAACCATTCAACTATAAAAAATATTTTTATTTATTTAATTTTTTACACCTGATTTATATCTACTTATACTCCTACTGACTGTCACCAGAATGTTTACAGACACATGTGACACAACACACCTTGTGAAAGTATTTGGTCCATTTTGGGTTCAAGTGACCGTAAGGCTCCTCTGACTTTGGCTTGAAAACACCAATGATTTTCTGTGCGAAGAAAAGAGAATCGTGAGAAAAACAATGTCAAAAAAAAACACGTCTCAACATACAACGTTTCAACATACATTTGGTGTCACCACACGGAAACACACACGCACTGAATAAACACAAAGAGTCAGGCGCAATAGGTGTATTATTATGATGCACAAATAAAGTGGCAGAGTTGCTGCCAACAAGTTAAGGATCAATATATTTTCCCTGTAGTTACTTGTTAACGTGGATCTAATCATGCATGCTGCTGTCTGCTATCGACAAAGTCTGGATACATTATTCATCGGGTCCGTGTGGTAAAGGATTCCTCCTTCTGCACACTTCTCGGGCTCTTTCTACTCGGTTTAAGAGCAAGACAAACTTTCTGGAAGTGCTACACAACTAGCATATTTCATCACCAGGAATTAGTGTGTTAAATCTGAAAGATTCTTCCACTCCACGATTTAGTCAGCGATCTTTCATGTCCTTCCTTTCTCATTTATCAGAGTCCTGACTCTCTCTCCCCAGCTCACCCCTTTTGGATCTTTAACAAAGTAGCTCCCGCTGGAACCCTGGGAGATCCTCTCTGGAAAGACGCCGCTCTCGATAGCTTGTTCTGCCCTTTGGATAATATCTGCAAACTCTGGGTCTTCAGGGAAATGGTTGAAGTCCCCACTGTTAGTACCTGACAGACACGGGAATAAACAAATAGATTTTTAGACATTCATTCTCACACCGTTAAAGCTTGCCACAAATAAAGACACTTCTTTGCTTAAAAAATAGAACAGTACTACTGGATAAAAAATATATAGCACTAAATTAAAGTCAAGTGAACTCAACACTTTGACTGTTGATCCTCAAAGCACACATAATGTATATATGTATATAATATATATTTACCTCTGTCTCTATTTCTTGTAAACTTATTCATATGCAAATTTTGTACATGTTTTGCTAGATTTTTAGTTATATTTTGTTTTTTTAATTTAGTAACTAGTTGCATAATGTTGCATAATGACATACATTTGGTAACATCATAATAATAACCATCAATCATGGTTTAATACACTTAATGAAATGAGAAATAAGAAACGAGTGACCCTCTGATTGACCCCTCATTTCTTATTTCTCCTAATTTACTTGTACTTCTTTGTACTAAAACAAATGGAAGACGTCTGGAGTTGTCTTACCTGTAGGTTATTATCTTACTGATCCGGCTCATTTGAGATCAAACTGGGCTGAGTGTGGCCCCCAAACTAAAAAGAGTTTGACACCCTTGGTTCAATGTATCCATCAAGCCAACCATCTCATCTCATGCATCAACTGTTTGTCACGTCATGGAAGACTGGACGCGTTCCCATTACACCCTGTGTGAGAGGTGCAGTAAAACAGGTGGCTAGTCCATTTCACTGCTAGCACCCAAGGAAAGTGTGGACTGGAGCCCACACAGTTAAAGACACAAACTCCACTGCTCGCTGGCTTTCACCCAAGTAGCCTCTTTATGTAAAGTGACTGCACTAATCAGTGGATCTGTTCCATTGCCTTACATATCTAATATAATCCTGTTGAAGTGACTGATCTCTGGTGAATACACAGTGCTAATTATGCCTTTTTAGGCCCGATCACATGACGCGACACGTTACGACTTCCCTCCCTCGTGCGGGGCAGAGCAGTCAGCTGATGGAGAGGCTCCATATGCTCCTTATCAGTCACACTAAAGTCACAGTGGGATGCTAGGAGAGATGAAGGGACGGCCACGAGGGAGGAAGAGGGGGGGTGTCAAAGGGACTGGAGGACAGTTAACATGCCATTTGTCACAGTGATAAGGAGGAACAAAGACAGCTTTGAAGCGAACTCACTTGAAAAGACTGAGAGGGAAGCGAATTAAAATGAGAGAGATAGAAAAGTGTAGATAGATGATATATGTAAATATTGGCACAGGGATTAAGATAAACAATTAATACTTAGGTCAACGTGTCCTCAGTTACGTGGCCCACTGAATATATTTTGGTTAGCAGGGAGCCTGAGACGCACCTCCAGCAGCAACGCGTATCTACCGTGTTCATGGAAAATTCTTTCACTCTTATCCATGCAAAAGCCAAAGCCCTCAAAATATTACCATAGTCCTCTCTATCTATAAGCCACAAGGTTTGTGCAGGAGGTGCACCTGATTTGGGTAACAATAACAGTGTTTTATGCTAGGCTGAACACATAATGTGCTCCATTTGGTACCAGCTAAGCCCAGCACACATTATAAAATTATTTAAAGCATGCTGTGAAAGTAGAGCATGGAGGAGAGGAAAGCACATTGTAAAACAATCCCCAAAGACCGGCCTGGACGTCCTTAGATGAACCCGACTTCCATTAACTCCTTGACTGGACAACACTTTAGTTTAGAAAGAATTCACTGGTGTTGATATGGAGCAGATGTAATTTGGATAAATGCCACCCTGCCACAAGGTGATTGGCCTCAAATGTGACTTAGTGGTTACTACTGAAGCTGTCTGTAACCGACAGCTCCATCTTGATATGAAAATGTAAAATAAAATGATGTAGACACAGGTCTACAGTAGGATCCACTCACACCTGGCATTAACATGTGTCTTGTCTGATTCACTCACAAGGACAGGCCCTGTTCAGACCAGCGTTAACATTCATCCTGGGCAATAGCTTGCCACAGCTTAAAGGTGTGAACACAACGATCTCTGACCACATTCAGGGGTCGTCTGATGCATCTGACCGCACAATGAGTCCTGGGTCACATTAAAGACCAGCTACTCAACACGGGTGCTCCTGCATTAGCAATGTTTTGCCTAATACCTTCACACTAAAAACACACAACCATTATTATGAATGATAGCCAGAAAATGAGACAACACAATAGGTGTTGTTTGTTGAAAATAGTCTGTCTCATTAACTAACTTATAAATATGTCTAAGAATAAGAAACTAAATTAATGAATATGAGTGAACGTTGTGTGATTTTGTCAATAAAAATGTGTCAGCATGTTGCTAATTATTAATGCAGATACATGCTGATGTATAAGGAGCCATATAGTTCCTCAGTAATAACCGGTGTCTTTAGTTGCCTTTATTACCACAAAGTTTTTTGCCACTGCTTCAAATAGCACAGTGATCAAATTGCGATGCTTACAGAAGTTTCCAGAGTTGAAGTTATATATAACTAATGTAACGTCGGGCTGAAATAAAAACTTATTTGTGGCCGGATCTCTGTCTGCAAAGACCACATGCACCCACTTGTCACGCCTAACCTGATAGAAACTAAAGGTAAGGAACAAAAACAGTAGAGACAGGGACACATGGTCTGCTCCAGGCCAATGAGAGGTCCAAGATGTCTGACACATTTGTTATAGATCTCTGCACACTTTGACACACACATTTTTTCAGACACTGGAGGAAAAACCTTGCAAATAAGACAGAAGATGTCGGCTGAGTAGGTGGTTACTGGTGGTGCTTCAACGAGGCATTCGATCTAGTTAACATGTTTTGGGTGCATTCTTGCCTGTACACCTGCCCACTGATGATCAAATCACCTAAGACAGATCCCAGAGACAGACTGTGATACGGTTCTCCAGACGGTCTACTGATTCACATTACAATTTTTGTAATGAATCTAAAATTGAATTTGTCTTTTGAGCAGTAGGTTCAGAACGAATGCATCCAAAGCAGATGGTTTGTCTTAGATAACATTATTGTGGAGTGTGACAACAGCTATGCCTCTCTTCTATTGTTCTCTTTCCATTAGCCACAACCTGCAGAAAGATTCCAAGTAAATGAACACGTAGTACTTTTTCTCTCCCTATCAGATAATGTCACCACCACACAAACTACCGGACGACAGAATGTGTGTGCGTCTGCTTGCACGGTGGCCTCATGCGTACTTAACGCCCATCTCTAAAAACGTCCCGGTCAGTCAAAGGGACCAACGGAGCCCCTCCACAGCAGGAGTGCAGCTCGCTCAGACCTCAAGAGACCTGCAGAGGCATGTCACAACACTCTGCCAAGGGTTACTGGAGGAGCGGGGCCGGCAAGACGTAGACAGTCTATTCAGGTCATTGAAACTCATAGAACTGACCAAGTATAAGATTCACACTACGACAGTTCTTAAGTTCTAAAATCATCATTGTACATTGTATCATTGTACATAGTGTACATTGCAGTGTACACTAACGTCACACATTTTAACCATTTCATTTTAACAAAAGTGACAGTTCTCGAGACTACGCGTTTAACAATTTGTAAAGCAATTTCGTAGTTTTGGAGCCAACGGCCACAGGAAATGGGACACTTTGAGGCTCTGTGGCCTAGATTTCTGGCCCTGATAGTGCACGGAGGAACAATACATCTCAACGCTGGGAGAAAGACCGAAAGGTGTGAATGTGGAAGGAATGAATATAGAACAAAACAAATGCTCAAAAGTGATGTTGCAGAAGGGAAAATGTGGGCAGTTAGAGGGAGGTGTTGATAAATCCAGTTAAGTCAGAACGTGCTGCTTCCATGGCGACTAGATCACCTGTCTTTGTGTTCTCCTATATAGGAACTGTTTTCTTTTCACGGTCTTAAACCAATCCTGTGAGTATGAAAGAGTGGAAACACATAAGTCATTTCGTGGCAATGCAGAGTGAGACGTCTATACACACACTTTAATCTGCTGCACCGATCCAGTACATATTATTCTAAAAGCAAAACGAAGGGCTCTTTAATGAGTAATTAAATGCAATCACACCGTTAAATGCATATGTGACTTTAGTGAGCACATCATCGGGTGAATTTACCAGATGATCTCATGGAATCTTTTAGCGGAGATAACAGACTGAACGGACATGTACGGTGGTGGTACATCTATGTTGAATTGAATCAGAAACTAGATGCTTTTTTTTTTTTTATCCTTTCTATATCAAATGTTGATATTGCCCCAGATCAGACTCAGGAGCCTCTAAGTGCTCTTGGGGGGGGACCCAGCAAGGAGCCACAGTGTGAAATAATCAATACTCCTCACAGTGCTTGCATTGCATCACATTGATTTGACCACGTTGCAGTCAAAGTTAACACTGCACTTATCAGTAATCAGTCTGTGTACACGTCATTTACCACAATATGCGTCAAAAAAAAATAACCATATGGCATCATGAGGAAGACATATCCCCTATGAGTATGTGTGCCATGACCTAACTACTTATTTATCCGCCATAATAAGATCTCGACGGTTTAGAAGGGGACAGTTACCTGGGGAGGCCAAGGTATCTTTATCCGACGACGAGCTGTGTCTGCTCCGTCTGCTCCGCTTCTCTCGTGCAGCCCTCGGGGAAGACGAGCTTCCTGCTAAGCACGGCAACAACAGTGCTTCTTCCCCGGAGCCGTCCGTCTCCAGCTCGGTTAAAACGCTTTCACGAGAGTCCGAAATACGAACGGCGACTCCGGGATTCGCCGCCTGCCCCAAACCTATCCGGGACCTGTCAAATAACACCGTCGGCGGGTCTATGGAGTGAAAGTTAGACTCCAGCACAGGCACCGCTGTTGCGCCGGTGTCCAGCACAGGCTCGCTGGCCTCTGTCGGGTCGCATTCTGACATCATTGTCACCGCTTTTTTTTAACACACACACTTACACGTACATTTAATTACACGGACTTCCCTTCAAGACGCCTTTCTCCCCGACAGTACATAAATTACTCGAAAGCAGATGCTTTCGATCACCGATACGTCCACATAATCCGTACACCTCTTCTGCTTCCTATTTAGCCCTGTGCGCATGCGTCACACAAAACAACGCCTGTTGGCGAAAGCTACCTTCAAGCGCTTCTGGGAAATCCCGCACTCCCGGAAATTGACAAGAACCGTCAAAAACGGCCTTTTCCCGTATACACTTTTATAGAGATGGATACCTCATACAACGCATCCAATATTAAAAAATTACAGTCCTTCCAAAGAAAATATCGATACTATGAAAATGAATTGTTTTTCTTTACATCTTATTGTCCTTGAAAAAAAAAAAACACCAGGCAATCACATGAATAGGCCTCCATTTACATAGTTTATTTACGTTTTGTTTTATTTTTAACCAAAAGTTAAGGCAAATTGAATTATTAAAAGCACCGGGCACACTTTATAATTTCAGTTGATGTGGTTTGAGAAAACTCGGTACAACAATTACATTGATGCCTTCACTGTCATACATGCAGTTGCGGGCCTCCCGCAGAAATTAACAGTAGCATTTATGACCACTAGATGTCGACATTAATACACAAATGAAAATAGTTGGAAGACGTAGAATCCCTGTCAAAATTATTTAGTCCTTAGATACAATTTGTGTTATATATACATTATACATATATATTTTAACTTTTGCCATGAAATCCTGCTACCCATGATACCCAGCTATCAGTCACACCATTTTCAATTATTTGATCAGAATGACTATTGGCTTAAGACTGGAGCCAAAAATGTGCCTTTCTTGCTGCCACCCCATGGTTAAATAATGCCTTTTTTAAATTTAGTTAAATTTTCCAGTTTATACCCAAGGTGGATTAATGCAAATTCAATAACCCCTGCATTAACTCAGCCAGGCTTAATATGGTAATTTTTCATTCCTCTGTTTTAATGTGTCCTCTCACTTCCTCTCTCCCCTGTCAATTCATGCTCCCTCTCTTCTCTTATAATTCTGCCAGTGCCCCTCAATCACCCAGTGGTCTCCACAGAACCAAGCTCTCCCTTATCCCTCAGCCCCTCTCCACCTATAACTCGGCCCTCCCACCACCTACCGTCTCTCTAATAAGGGTGTGTTGCTGAAACACATGCAAATGAGCAGTCAGCCAGCTGGTATCACAGCAGTCATGTGATCTATCAAGGTAGGGGGTTAGGGGGTGAAGGAGACATGGAGAGAGGAGGGAGGGGAGGGGAGGGGAGGAGGGGAAGTGTGCTCAGGATAGAAGAAGGGATCTGAGGAGATCAGAGGGAGATGGACAGGTTCAAAGACATGCTTTAGACTAGAGATATATAGGCATAACTCTACTGTTTTTTTTTTTTTTTTTTTTTTGCTTGATGTTAAAATGATCGTTCTTTCCTCTTGTTCATCTACTCCCTCTGTACTGTCTCTGTTTTGGCCTCCTTCAACCTTTACTTCACTATCTATCTCTCCTGAAATGTCACTCGAGTGACAAATGACACGCAACAGGAAGGCACACCTCTGTCTTTCTTTATGTGTGCGAGAGAGTGTGTGTGTGTGGGTATGTGTGTCAAAACCATGTACTTTACCCACCACAGGGTGACAACCCCCTGCAGCCATAAACGCACACTGCAGACACGTTGCATGAATGCATGCGTACCTCGCTGTATACCATCCATTCCAGCAGATTCTTCTGGCAGAAGACCCGGTTAACTCTGCCAACAGCAGCCACCCTTATCCATTCCTGCCTCTCCCCTTTTTATTCCCCCTCCCTTCCCTCTGGCTGGTGATGAGGGAAAGCGGGAGAGCCCCATAGCTCAACTTATTTTTCATGTGCATGTGTTTTGTTCATGGTGATTAGGCCATGTGTCAGCAAATACAGCAACCGTGGATGCCCAAAACGAAGGGATGCGTGGATGCTTGTAAAGTCTCTAAACTCCACTACAAACCAAATCTCTACTGGGGATTGATGTTGGATTTTTAAAAAAATGCATTTATTAGCACCGACTTACAATTTTTCTAAAATAATTTACATTATAAAAGTGAGCAAACACAAACACATCGTAGCAAGTGGTCATCACACATTTATAAATATTTCACTTTGCGAAAGCGTTAACTATAGAAAAACAAAGGAATCCGTCATATAAATATGTCTGTGTCAATCATTCATATTTATCAATTCATTTTATTCCGTGGCTTATAAACTGACTGGTTTAAATGTCAGCATTTGTCCATTTCTGGCCGAGTCCGGTCTCTGTGGAGGTGACTCGCTGTAGAGACATCAGTCACCTGTTACCTGTCAAGAAAGATTCATAGGGAGAAAACGCATTCAAAAATTCCACGCGTGTGTGGGTGCCAAAGTGTGTGCGTGTGTGTTTTCATACTGAGACTGCAGCCTACCTCTCGGGCCAAACATCCTCAGATAGCAGTATGAACAGTATGGCTTCTCGTCATACTGAAACACAATCAGTAGGTTGGATTTATTGCACACATACTCGTTGACATATTCACATTCTTACTGTTCTCTTCTCAAACACCGTTCGTCGCATTTATATACCTCAGCGTGCTGTCCAGCTGTGAGTTGTCGGTTGCATTTTTGACACTTCAAACACAGAGGATGGTAGTCCCTCCCTAAGGACCTCTTCTTCTCACCTGCACCAAAGAAAGTGGGTTGCGTTAATGAGAGGCAAGGTGTGATCTTATGAATATTTAACTGAAATGTCAGATATTTTACATCTGCACTCATACAGTCCGCGCTACAAGAGAATATCATATTTTAAATATGCATCAGTTAGTTCGATGAAATAAAAAAATAATAAAAAAATGCTTCATTTAATGCACAAAAATATAATTTGTCTGGTTTGGAAATTACAGACTGCTGCCCTCATCAGCTGAAATAGGCCAGAGACTGTGAGGTTGGAGGAAAAGGAGTAAGTAGGCCAGGTCACTTCTGAGAATTTGAACTTAGCTGGCGCATAAATGGGCTAGTACAACTGCAGTGACAAAGCGACAAATAGACCCATTGGTTTGAGTGCCTCTAATAGTGAGGTCTGATTGTGGAAAACAGACAGGGGGTGAGGAGGAAACCCAGAGATCAGCATGCAAGCTCGTTTGGCTAGACCCACATCCTGTTGTTATCATGGATATGAGCGTGTGCATTTGTGTGTGTGTGTGCTTGAAAAGGAGCAGAAAGAATGAGAGAAACACACTATTTCTATCAACTTCATATAGAAAATAGATAACATAAAGAGATCAGTCATTTTAGTGTAAAATGCACATTTTCATGCTGGATTTTGCAACGAGAAAATGTGTGTTTAGGAGCCAGCGTGTACAGAATAATTGCACTGCAGCCACTGATGCCTGATGAAAAGAGCTACCCATCATGAATGCAAGTGTTAGACGTACACCTGTTTATTACATTAGGCGTATTCCAGACGTTTGTGTCGAAATGACTGTTTCCTACTAGAAGAAAGACAGACAGAAACTGATAGCTCTGAAGAGAGGATGCCAGACAGACGGGGGACATGTAGTGTAAAATATTAAAGAGGTGAGACTCACCGAAGTAGACAGGCTTTCCGCAGATTGGACAGTACCCTACCATGATAGTATAGAACTATGTATCCTGCAGTGTATGTGGTTGTACTTTGGCCAAAGTTGTGAGAATCCTAAGAGAGCATACGTGTACAAATGAGGCTGAACTGAAAACTGACAGGAAAACCGTAACTGCAGAGATGTCAGCATCTTCTGTGTAGTCAAAACCAGGATGTGGTGAGCGAGACGTCACAGGAAGCAAGTAAACGTTGAGATTTCACATGTAAGCGCTGTCGTGGGTTGAAAAAAAAAAAAGAAAGAAGAAAAACTGAGACTAATCAGGTCTGCTGTATGTGATAGAAATAAAGCCATGTGAATAACTATCATTTTGTCACTTTATTTTCACACAAATGCTTCAAGTGCTGCCCGGCTATGACACTGTAAAGAGAGAAAGAAAGATGGGTGAGAAGAGGAGGAACAAAAACAGCTGTCAGTAGCTCAAATTCCCTCCTATCATCTCCGCTTTCCTGCTCTTTTCACCCTCTTTTCTAGATTAAAAACAAGGAGTTGAGCTCCTGAATTGAAAAAGGAAACCCGACACTTGTGCCTTTCTCTCTCTCTCTCTCTCTCTGTCTCTCTCTCTCTCTCTCTTCCTGTCTCACACTCACATGTACACCTCCTGCTCAGTGACTCACACAGACACACACCATACACCCATTTACCCACACACCAAAAAGGGCTGCACTCCTCCTCAATGACATCACATAAAGAGGCTTCAGCCAAAAAGCAGTGGGAGAGGCCGGGTGAGGCCGGGTCTGCGGAGGGACCGATGGTGGGTGGATTGGAGGGGGGTGGGGTGGGTGCGGAGGCAGTTATCCCCCCGGGATAGGTGATGGAAGCACAGCTGAGGAGGGACAAGGGTGAGGAGAGATGAGCCAGACAAGGTTGGAGACAGTATCCATCCTCAGCTCAGCGGGGACAAAGAAGATGAACTCTGATGAACTTCACAGAGCTCCACAAGGCCGCTGGAGTTACCGCGGAAGACAGTTGAGCCTGTGTGGTTCGATCCCAGTCAAAGTCAGCGGACTCACGAATGACTGAAACAGACACACAACAGGACAAAGGCGCAGTGAGGAAAATGTAGCGCATGGTGGAACCAGTATACAAATGCTTTACTTCGGAAAAAGTAAAACTTCCTAGTATAGGTTCATGTGCATATCAAATCGTTCACCTTTCCGCATCTGATGTTCTGTGTGCTGGTTAGTTCTTTCCAACGCGCACGGCTTCTGCTTCATTTTAAAAGTATAGATCAAGAGTATTTTATTGTAGCGCAATACAAAATGAGTGAAGCGCTATTTTAAACTTCATGATGTAGCAGTTGTGATCTTATCTGGAAACATTTTAAAGCGACCTTTGGCGGAAATCCACCGTCACTACTAAAGTGCTAATGTGATTATAACAAACAACCTTTTTTGTCGAATTTCCTATCTTTGGCAATTGTGGAAAATTTAAAAAAGCCATTCTACGTTGACTAGTGATATTAGTAATATTAGCAGGGGTGGCTCTAAATATAATGCTAAATGAAATTATGGGTTCTTGAGTCAAGTCTCTTCCATGTGGATGTCCAGAATAATTAAATGGAGAAATATTTATAATAAACACAATCCCAATGACAGATTCCGCGTGTCAATAATCTAAAAGTATCAGCTGTTGTTAGATATGCTACTTTGACATAACATGTTTCGTCATGAAGGACTCTCTTTAAAAGTTTTAATACTAACTTCAATAATTTTATACATGGGAGTGCATTGTGCTTCAATAAACTGTTAAATGTGTTAAACATCTGGCATAATGTCAAACTTTAGTTGTTAGATAGATGCAGTGGGGTAAAGACAGTTCAATATTTCCCCCTGATATGTAGTAGGAGGACACCTTACATCTGCACATAATGCACGTGGTACTAGAGTAAATGGACCAAATACGCGTACCTTGCCGCATTGTTTTAAGGTGCGTTTTTCCGGTCCTTACACATCACAAACACATCTGCATATCATTTCTCTAGCTGATGAACTTTAGAAGGGCATGAGATATATGAAGTATTTCATCATTTACATATCTGCCAGCATCCCTCTCTTGTGTCTCATGCTTTGCTGAGGGTTGGAATACCAAGTAGCTGTTTCTTCTGACCAGCCTTCCCTACAGGGTAACCTATCATGTCTCTCCATCAGCATTCATTGTGTGTGGACAGCGCTGGGAGAGTTACATCTTAAATTGGATGCCTATGTGCACGCACAGCTTACAATGATTTTTGATGCAAATGATGATGTCGTGATTTTAATAGAGAGCAGACACTGAATATGCACAAAGAAAGCAGGGATCGGTGCTACCCGGGCGAGAAGCAATAGCTGGAGGGAGTGGAAAGGAAAATTTCCACAGGTTGAATTTGAGGAAAATTGAACAGAGCTGCGGGAAGGAGGATGGAATTAAAAAGTAAAAAAGGATTGGAGCATGGAGAGACAGAGATGTAATTGTGAAATGGAGAGGGAAAGGAAACAAGAGGAGAGAAGAGAGGGGGCGTTAAAACCACATTTCCCAGCGGATCTTTTGGTAAGGCTGCATTGAGAAAACTGCCAAAACTCTTAACAGACACATTCCCTCACTGGCACGCACATATGCATGGTTCAGTTCTGCCAAGTCATATGAGATATACCAACACACGCTGGATGGAGGGATGTGGGAATATCTGTGTGTGAAGGATTTATAGGAGAGACAGAGCTTGGAAGGACAGAGGGAAAGAGGGAGAGAAACACTTTCTCCTCTCCTCTGTGTCCTCTGGTGGGTTGGATCTTGCCTAGGCCAAACCCTCCAACGCCGGCTTTGAGAATTGTATGCAGGGGGGTGGAGGGGACACAGGAAGAGGCTCAGGAAAGAAAGCGGCTGGAAGGATTCCTTCTTCCCACACATAAATGCACTCTTGATCACATGTGCTTACACATGAACTTGCGCTCACACACACACACACACATACACATGGCAAAATAGGAGCCTTTGGAAGGGTTCCTTTTTCCCCACTCACTCACACACACCCACTAGTCATCACGTTTCAGCTCTTGGCATCCTCCTTTCTCCTCCAAGCCCAGAATATGACATAGCTTTAGGGTTGCATCTCAGCTGCGTGCACACAGTCAGACTCACAGTACAAGACATATGGCAAATAAAATCAAGAGGCATTTCAAACATTTGACAGATCAAGGTAACCAAAGGACCGCATGGTGATTTGACCGGTGTTACCTGTTTGAGGTATGGAGGAAAAAAAAAAAAAAGAAAAAAGAGAAAAAACAAAACAAAAACAAATCTTGCCACATTTTCCGTGTCGATTTAAAAATGTCGTCCTCAGAATGACTTTCGTTTGTGTTCACATGGTTAAAGAAACAGCATTTGGATTTTCTCACCAAGCCAAAACTAAATCTCTCAGCCTTTGTTGTTACAAGCCATTCTGGTGCTTATTTGGCACAGTCAGACGGATATTTTGGTGTGCTGTGCACTGTGGCGTGTCAAGCCATTTCTGGGGTGTGTTTTCCCCAAATATCCCCCTCTGTGACGGCCTTCCTGGAGTCAGTCGATCTAGAGGCTATAATCCTCTGCTGACGGGTATCAGCAGATGGAAAAGTCAGGAAAATAAGCTCTTGTTTTTCACTATTAATCTGGTAAAGCCCGTAAGTCCTCATGCCTCTATGTAGTGATATGATTATGGCGACTATTACTACATGATTAGTAGCCATGAGTGGCTGGGTTGGTCAGATTGCATTATGGGACATTCTGTTGTTTTGTAAGGACTATGCAAAAGAAAGACTAAGCGTGGTTTTCTTTTTTCTTTTTTGATATACCGTCTATGTTTTTTTTTTTTTTTTTTTTGCTGTGTGTGTGTATGTGTGTGAGAGAGAAACAGTTCTTGTGATCCAACTAACTTGAAGACATTAAATGATTCCTATTAAGACATGAAGACATTGCAGAGCAAACGTGGCAACGTTTTTAGAGTAGAGTAGGAAATAATAAAATGCCTTTATTGTCATTGTACAAACAGTACTACTGCATAAATATTAATAAACAAACCACTTAAACAAGACAAGCACATAAAATCCGAATTAAATTAAATAAACAGGACCAAACTGCAGTTTTAAGTTGAGGTTGTTTTGCTGCACGTGGGATCATCTAATCTAATTACAGCATTTATAAATCTAATGGTCTGTAGAGGAATTAAGTGTTATGAGTCTATTTGATCTTTTTAGCCATGTTAGAGGCAAGTCAGCCAGTTGATTTGTCAGTTTGGCCCAGAATAAAATATTTTTTGGAGCGGCACCATGGCTGTAGAGATATTTGGGTGGATTTCTGCGAAAATTTCAAATGTTTACCACATGGACTGACACAAGCTTTGTTACAAACGTCCATGTCCCCCTCAGGACAAATTATAATGGGCTGATATTTTTCTCTACTCCCGTAATCAATACAGTTGATCGACTTGTTGGTGTCCCTAACTAACAAAGTACATGTGAAACTATGAAAGCAATTCCACCAGTGTCAGCTGGATCCTGAGTTTAGTACTATAATTCCACAACATTATCATGTGGACATTGTCAATATTAGCTTGTTAGCATGTGAGTCAAAGTAATGCTGTGTCTAAGCCTCACAAAGCTGCTGCTGTGTCTGCAAACTCTTTTTCTTTTTCATTTTTTTCGTAACAAAACATTCGAGATATGCAGGCTAGATCTAACATTATTAAGACAATGTGCCCAACGTGCCAGTACTGCCCAGGAAAACAGTGTTTGAATTTGACTGGATTTAAATTTAATTTGGTGAAAATGTGGATAAACTGATGCAACGTGCAAAATGATTCCATTTGGAGAAACAACTTTGAAAAACTTGCCCCTCTTCTGCAAAATTACAAACCCAGTCTAAACGGGGACTGAAATAAATACTTAAAGCTACTTAAGAGGAAACAAAAGAAGAACGCTATGGGATGTTATGGTCATTATACATGGTCTCAAACGTCCAGAGTCAAACTGAGCCACTCAGCAGGGTCCTGACTGTATAGTGTTTGGTTCTCAGGGCTGCTCCCACCTATTGTTTGGCTCTGCTTGGGGAAACAGAAAGGCAGGCAGAAGGAAAGAACCTAATGTGTTGCTTCTTGCCTGTGCATTCTTGGCATAGCTAGTTGCCCTTTTCATTTTTTGACTCTGATTTTTTTTTTCTCCCCTGCTTTAATAGTGAAGCCAAGGGTCCACAGCCAGCCAAGTCCCACCGCTCCAGTCTGGCTAAGCCACAGAAAGCTTGGCTTCCTCTACTCCCTCCTCTATCTCTCTCGTTCTCTGTGTACAGTATGCTCGCCTCTCTTTCTCTTTGTATGTGCCTCTATGTCACCGCATCCCTTTCGTATATGTGTCTTTGCGTTCTGTTTTATTGTTTGTGTTTGACTGTATTGGTCAGTGTTCCTATTTGTCACATTTTCGATTCTATTGCTTGTCTTGTTTCCTCCTAACAAACACGTACAGGCACACAAACCAGTCTTTCTATTTCCCTGCCTGACGGTCTGTCACAGCCAGCGGACTGGTTTAGCAGGCGGGGTTCAGCTGGGCTCCACAAACACATGGCACTCAATCTGCCTTCTTGTGTGTGCTGGAATGGTATTTCTTTTTCTGTGCTGTGAAAGCTTTCCATTTGATCTGCTTTTAAATTTACGGCCGTGTTTAAAGGCAGTCACAGTGCTTTTATCATTCATACAAATGGTTCGCGTCATGCTACAAATGCGTATGTTTGCAGCGAACTTTCCATTCGCACTACTGAGTTCCATGCGGTTGGGTTGTTTGTAATATGCATGTACATAACGTACAAAAACATATTGCATAACGCTCACTTTGGAAGTATTAGAGCAACGATGTGTCATGTAAAATTCTGCTGCTCCTACAAAAGATACAAGTCTTTGGCCACACAATACAAGTAAATGTGAGTTTTAGGTGTATCCAAAAGAGACAGTGTTAGCAATTTGCTCCTCTGTGTTTCAATTATAGATCAAGGAACCCGTGCGTGTACTGAAAGCGGAATTCCCCGGCTCAAACAAAGGCCTCTTTTTTCTTCTACGGCTCCTGTTTCTATATGATGAGCACCATTCATTTCACCACTTAGACAGGAATCTAATTAGACCAGAATATCAAAATTAAAACACATATCCACCCCCTCCCTCCTCTCGCTCTCTCTCTTTGTTTCCCTGCTCTATCCTACAGCTGGTGAGAGTATGGTTTTGTGGGTGCCCCTCCCCCAGCATTTGAACAAGCCAATAAGAGAGCACGTCAGCAAAATAGACCCCCCCCCCCCACACACACACCATCCCTCGTTTTCCTTTACCACCCAATCCATTCCCAACCCCATCCCCCAGGGCCTTCTCTACACCCCCATCCCCCTTTCCTACCGCCCATAACCCACTTACTCATCCTGCCTCCACCCTCCCACACACCCACGAGACTTCCCCACCCTCTCTACTTTCTCACCCGTGTTCACCCTCTCACTCCACTTCCCACTCACCCTTCTTCCTGGACACCCTTTCTTCTAAACACTCGCCATTTTCCTCATCCCCGTCTCTGCTGCTCTCTTTCTTTCCACCACCTTTCTACCCCCCCTCCCTCTCTCCATCTCTCTTTCACACACCCTCCTCTATCTTCTGCGGCCTTATCTTATGAATATCGGTAGCACACTGGGTGAAAAATTGATCCTCCCCGCCTGTCTGTGGACGCTGCCACAGCGCATTAGCTTGTGTGTGATGTGCATGTGTGTGTGTGTGTGTGTGTGTGGAGGCTTGATGCTTGTGGGAGACAGAGAGGGAGGAGTGAGAGGAAGGAGAGGAAGGAGGGTGGGAGGGATATTTGCATATCATCAAAGTAGGGAAAGGGAGTGTAATGAGGAGAGAATTTAATGTGTATGTGTGTGTTGGGAGTATGTGTGTATTAGAAGTGGTGTTGATGGGTTGGGGTTGAGCGTGTGTGAAATGAGAGAACAGGACCAAAGGAACTGGGTATAGGAGGTGAGATAGACGAGGATGGGGTGAGGTGAGCGTGTGTGAAAGAAAAGGCGGAAAGAAATCGCATAAATGTTTTCCCTCATATCCCATCATCCACACCATCACATCCTCCTAGCCACACACAGAACTTAATCGGAATCACAGATGTTTTATACGGGCCTTGTCCTTAACCTTTGACAGGGCAGCCTTTAAATGTTTACCAAAGAAGTGTGTTGTCTTAGCTTCACCGACTGTGACTAATAACCACATTCAAACACATTTCACCATTTTATGAAGTTCATAAGGAGGCAAACCTCTTCTGTCAATGAGAACTTTATCTCAGATTCCTTGACTTGATGTACCCCGGTGATATAAATCATAGTAGGGCCATGCATTTACGATTAAGGCCAAATAAACATTTTTTTTTTTTTTAGCTCGTGTGTTTTAGTTCAATTTTCCGCTTCTTTTGAAATCTGTGTACGCTACTGTAAACTAGTATCCTACTTAAATTTTGCAAACACTTATTTTCATACTTATTTTCAAAGCGAAGTTTCGGCTCCAGGAAACAGCTGCAATGGGTAGGCTTGGTATTTGTAAATAAATAATTTAAAGCCCCTTTTAGCCTGCCTCTCTGCTATCCACTGCTTCTGATTTAACAAGGTATACGAATCAATTGCCGATCCAAAACCGGTTCGTGTTGCCAGTAAAGTAGCGCCTTTAAAGTGAAATGAATAATAAAAGAAAAAAGAAAAACGTCGAATGTGTAATAGTCTGTCGCGTTGTTTTGTTCTCTGCGGGTGAATGGGAGCTGTTTATGTAAAACTCGACTACAAATGCGTTCTCTTTCCTGGCATCGATTGGTCCGGCCTTGTGCCGTCCGGTCTGTCACATTTCACGCTGACACCAGGCGAACACGGGGCTCATACACTCACATCCACGCACACTCACACGCAGGCAGGCAGGCAGGGCTCACAATATTATCGACTGATCCAAGTCAGGAGTATAGTGGAGGAGAGCACATTGGAGGTAAGTTGTTGTTAAAAAAAAATACTCTACTCTGGGGTTTCCGTGGGGGACTCGGAGCCTGGGTCATTTCTTAAGATCGTGTTCATTTTAGCCGTAGTTCTTTCTTTGTAATTTTAGGTTTCACCACTTTTTTTTTTTTTTTTTTTTTTGATCTGTCTCTCTGTGCGCTTTGCTGTTCGCCCCTTTACAGACGGGAAACACTACTGGCTTACCCCAGCGGAATGAAATTGCTTTAGTTTTTAGTCAGATCCATTTTTTGTATGTTTTCTGACTATTAACTAAGCATTTTAAAGGGATTCGAGGCGTGGGTGGCGAGGTTTTTCTCTGTGTTGTTCGGTGGAGGAGGAGGGGTTCGTACGGCTTGCCAAGCTAGCGAACGACATTACGCAGACCGGCCAAACAACTTTAAATGGTGTTTAAAGTGGGTAAAGTTGATTTAAACTCGGTTTTGTGGACTAGTGCGACTTGGAGAAAGCGACCGAGTACGATAAAAAAGGTTGTTGTACTTTTAGAATAAGGATAATAATGCGTACACTGTGGTAGGCTACGCGCACTAACGTTAGCATAGCCTCCCGTGAGCTAGCGAGCCACGGCTCGGTTGTTATCAAGTAAACGATGCTGGCCAACCGAGAGACAAATGTCGCCCCAGTCCCTTTAAAAACACTATATTACTTCGGCGGCAAAACGCCTGTAGCTGTTTTTAATCTAAAACACACAATGGCATCTTGAACAGGCAGCTTTGCGTGGCGTTAGTTGTTGAACCAGTTTGGTGAATCACCGTGTTTGGTTAATAGTGACAAACTTAGAGGGAAGTCAACTAACGTTACCCAGCTAACTCACCATTACAGCACGTGTTTGATCTAAATAAACCCGCATGTGTTGATTAATGTTTTGAGGCGTAGTCTTAACAGTGGATGCCCCACGGCGTGGTTTAACTCTTAAACTTTATTGTTTTTTTTTTTTGTCTCTTAAAGGATCTTCTGTGAGAGGAAACGAGAGGAAAAAACGATAAAAACAAAAAAGCAGAAAAAAGAAACAGAGGAAATCCCCCGAAAGGAAATGCCAATCGCAGCCGCTGGACAGCCAACGACTCAGGAGCCCAGAGTTTTCCCCCGGCTGCCCTCCACCCCGGAGCCTGTCCCTAAAGGGGCTGATTTATTTGACGAGGCGGGGGCGGCGGAGTCGGCGGAGCGAACAGAGTACGGGGGCGCGCAGGGGGGCAGAGGACTCGGGGGCTATAGTTACAGCCAAAGCGGCTCGAGGGGCTTTGTACAGCCCGGATCTACCAACGGCTCTCCGCCGCAGTCCCCGGCCGCGTCCTCCTCTTTTCTCTTCCATCCCTTACACCCCCACCAAATGGCCATGGAGCCCCCAAGGACTCGATCGCGTTCTCGCTCTGGATATTACCAGCAGTACGGTGTCGGGAATGGCAATGGACTAACCGGCAGCGGAGTTATGGTATCAAACCACCATCACCATCCACAACAGCAGCAGCAGCAGCAGCAGCAGCAGCAACTCCATCCACAGCAGCAGCAGCAGCAGCAGCACGGAGCCGGTTGCGCACCACTTGGAGCTCACAGCAACCACACGGAGAACCAGCAGCGAGCTCCGGGAAGTAACGCCTCTCCCGGCATACAGAGGCTGTCTTCGGTTCCCGGAGCGCACCGCATCCCGGCTGCAGGTAAATGTCCCCACTTGTCATTGTCACCGACTATGTATGTGGTGGTGTACGCTCAAGTGAGAGAGGAAGAGGCGTCCCGCGTTTTATTAGACTTTTATTTTCACGCAGGCTCCTCGCTGAAGTGATAGAAGTCGAGGTGTTTAGTACCTTTTTAGAAGCAAACTGAGAGCAGGAGGAGGCAGCAGCCCCGAGGTTGGCATGACTGTAGTGTCTGTGCATGTGTGAACACATTTGATGTATTCTAATTAGATGGGGTGTTTTTATGTGCTTGTCAGGGAGCTGTAGTGTGGACGTGGTGCACAGTTAGCACATGCAGTAGGTAAATGAACAACAGCAGTCTGTGGTGTGGACTGGGACAGCCTCAAGCCAGCAGAGCTGCCGTGTTTAGTTAGTTAACCAGACAGTGTTTCTTAAGACACTGCTCTACTTTTAGTCGATTACAAATGTTGATGTAGCTACGTAACGAGCCTTACAACGCGTAGGCTACTCTTTGTCTAAACTAGGCATAGCCTATCCTTTTTAAATCATTGGTACTTGGAGTAAAAATGATTACTGCGTAAGCTTCGGGGTTGACTCTGTGGGCCACAAAGATGAAGCTGTGAACAAGAAGTAAGAAATAAAAGAGAGTAGCTTTACCTGTCACTCACGTAACGCTCATGTACAGCATAACATTTCAAGTTGGTTAATGGTGAGATGGCACAAACTAATACAGACCAGCTTCTCTCTTGCAGAGGAAAAATATAGCACTGTAAATCCTCCATTGATGTAGCGATTTAGAGACTTGGCTCACCCGAATGACTAAATTGGATCCTTTACAGAGTAGGTTGGTTGTGGCCTAATTATTAATGAATGTGCAGTTTTCGTAAGCAGCATGGACACATTCTGTGTCAGATAGAATTTCACATTCGCTGAGGCTACCAGGAACACTTTTCTTTGACTAAATCCAATAGCACACCAAACAGGCTTCTCAGGTTAGGAAAACACTTATGTAGTTGACTTCAGTGGTATTTCAGAAAATGATTTAATAGTGACAGTTTTGCAGACCTATAAAGCTAATGCCCATAAATCCATATAGAGATGGTTTTTCAACATGTGTTATAAATTTAAATTTGGAATTGAAATTAAAATGTAAGCTAAATGAGAAGAAGGATTTAGGTCCGTTTTCCCAAGAGTTGTCTAACCACTAGTACTGTTTTTACTTGTTGGGGTAACGTGACAAGCACTCAGAGATTCGTGTATACTTTCATCCTGGGTTAGCTCAGTCACACTGATATGAAAGTAATTTGCATTAAAACATAAATCTGCCTTCTACCAATCCAGATTCCACATACAGTCACAAGCCTGTAGCATTGGTGACAGCGTCCGCATATGTGTGTGCACAAAAAACTGCTGTGAACAAGTACTGGAATTACCTGTCTGGGAATGTGAGAGCAAGAAAAAAATCCAACTGAACCCACATAAACAAATAAAGACTTTCCCTTCTGGACACCTTGGACTCCTAAACCTGAGTTACAGTAAAATGTAGATTCTATTTGTGAAAGAAAGTGAGACGGCAAGGAAATCAGGCAAATGATTAAAATGCATATATAAATATATATGTTGGCTTGCAGTGCCTCATTGCATCACCAAAGAGGTTGTATTCACCACCAGTGTTTATCGGTTTGCTGTGACCTGCGATCCGTACTTAGTCATGGTAGCTTGGCTATGACATGCTAGCTTAAAGATACCTCAAAATCAAACCAATGCATGTATTGACAATATTGTATTTCAATTTATTTATTTATTTATTTTTGGTCCAGAACAGGAGGCTCTGGCAAGTCGTTCCCTGGCACAACACATAAAAGAACATTAATTGGGAAAGAATACACATGTACACATTTGTATTTGTCCCTGTTTTTAGCTGTATTTGCTTAAGCAGGATTAGATAAATCCGAGAGTAACAAAAGTGTTAAAAAAAACAAAAAACTTATGCTCCCTTTTGTAGCTCAGTACGTGCAAGTTGTGTTTTATTTAAATCATACTGTATTTGTTTTATTTTAGAGGGCTATTTACTTATTGTCTTAGCAACGGGAAGCATTGACACCAATGTATAGCTATATATTCTGTTACAAGAATGAAGCAGCTGGCTAGCTGGAGCTTTCCCAACGTGACACACCTTTTTATTAGACCTGATTTCCATTGCAAGAATTGGTCTAGCTTGTTGGGAGAGTGTGAAAGGGAAGGAGAGATACTTGATCCATTCTTCTCATTCTGGTCACCTGCGTTGGGAATGAAAGATAATGATATCCAGTACCCTCCAATCCCTCTTCTCCCTCTCGCCTTGTGGTCGGTTGCAGTTCTTTTGGTCCCATTTCCTCTTTTGTGCGTTTTTCTTTCATGCTTGTTTCATACTATCTGTCTCGCACGCTCTTTTCTTTCCTTGTTTTGACATTTCATCTTGTATACAGTTCAAATGACTGAAACTCAAGGTGCAAAAGAGAAGCACAGAAAACGCAGAGGAGCCCGTGGTTAAAACTGCTGCCAAGTTGGTTCAAGTGGATAAAAACGTCCTCTGTACCAGTTGATATCCTACCCGGATTCTGACCCACCTCTGTTGCAGCCCATCCTCTCGTAGTCCCATTCATTTCTCCCTCCCCTCTGGATCAGTCAACCCTTTCTGTGCCCCCCTCGTCCATTCTCTTTGGCCTCCTCCCTCACATTTGTCTAATGGAGGGATCGTTTTAATGGATTGCCCAAAGCAGCAGAGAGGCAGACGTTCCTGTCACTCTACCCCTACCATTCCACTCCACTCCTATCCTCTCCATCCTTCTGTCTGCTGCAGAAGTGAAAACATGCACTCTGTCACTCTCTTTTTTTTAAACTTTTCTTTGTCTTGTCACCCAGGCAACACCCTCCTGTTTGGAGAGAAACTCATTCACTTGTATTGACCGAGTAGCAGGGGATCCCTGCTACTCGGTCACTACAAATAAACAACAAAGCAGTCACTTTGGTCAGCAAGAGGAGATCTTTCGAATAGTGGCGAGTGACCTTAAATTAGCCCCAAATCTATGGAAAGGACTCTGATCTGGTTTGGGAAAAGTACTTCTAAGAGGGAGTGGAAGAGAGAATGGCGGGTTGCTAAAAAGCCTAAAGAAAGGTCGGTATACAGTGAAGAGAAAAAGGCCAAGAAGAGTTCAAAACTGCACAGAGAAAAGGTGGTTTAAAAAGAAGCCATTGCTGGGATTTGGCAGTTATATGAGTGCAGCGAGGAAGTGCAGTGCATGAGTTTTAGGAAGGTCAGGCACGGAGAGGGGATGAGGAAGGAAAGGGGGAGTTAATTAGTCTGTGGCCAGGGAGTAATGGCAAAAGGAGGATGTGAACAAATTTCATGGACTAGGGCTCACTGTGAAGGAGACATTGCATGTCATGAGTATTGCTGCAGGCAAAGCACAGGGAAGAAGTATGCCTCGCGGAGAGCATTTGAGTATGCAACCTGGGAGGAGGTGTGGATACTGTGACTGGAAAGAGAGATGAAGAATTATTAGCTGGGAGCAGGTGGAGGCATAGAGACAGGAGAGGAGACCAGAAACAAGTTTGTGGGTGCAGGTAAAGGCATGTGTCAGAAAGGCAGGAATACACATTGAGTGAGTTAAGAAAGAGAAGGATGGGAGTGGGACGGCTGCTTTTTGCTCTTGACATCGGCTCTCGCCTTCTGTCTCTGTTAATATAAGTTGGGATGTGCACCGGATGTGGCTTGGTTGTGTCATGGATGCAAATCTATGGCTTTACTGTCCTCTGGATGTGGTAGCACAGAAGGTGTTGTTCTCTGTATCACCCGTGTGCACTGTCTGCCATCAACGTAGTATGAAGTGTCATAGCAGCCATGGGCGCTGGCAACTCTTCCGTTTCTTGTGTGTGTACTTTAATGTCTGTTGCTTTTGTGGAAATTCTATGCTTTGCTTGTCATTTCAACTAAACCACTGTTTTAACCAGCACACCTCACTGCTCATATGCGTAGACTGAGTACCCCACCTCAAGTCTGCATATGAATTAATTGACTTGTTTTGCGCTTTGTTAGAATTTCTAGGATTGTAAGAAAACTTTTGTGTATCAAAACTTGCAACACACTTCACTTGTCTCTTGGTCCACACGTGCACAGATTTGGTTTCCAAACAGTCATCACTTTGGCAACATATGGCAGAATATGCTACATCCATCGAAGGTTCAAGCCTTTGTGGAGTTATAATTTGTCCAAAACAAGGACTCTTTAATGTACTGTGCATGCAGATGAGCTTCAGCAAGATGGAGCGATATATTTTTTAATGGAATTATATTTTTATATTCATGGTAGAAATGACAAACTATCCTAGATACAAACTATACACAGAAGATTGTCTGAATAGATTTTAGAGCAGCTTTCTATTTAGATTTACTAATGAATGTGGACACACAGTTTTACAAAACAGTGCTATAACAAATTTATGTTATATATATATATATACATGCGCTTTTGAAACTTCACCCGAATACCACAGGTCAACCCATGCTGGTTTCTTGTGCATTGCATGAAGTAAAAGTAGTTTGAAACTTCTTCTCTTCTTATTAAGAAACTACACACAGCTCTCTTTTTTTAGTTGAGAAATTTCCCTCATCTAAATAAAGTGACGCTGACTCCTTCAATCGACAAGTATCTTCATTCCGGAGCAACAATTAATGAATTGTAATTCAGAAATTTGGCATTTGCGGTGTATTTCCTCAGGTTGAGCATCATCTGCCTTTTCCTTTTCTTCTCATCTCCTGACTTTTCGTCTCAGATGGTTTCTGTCCTTCACTGGAGGAGAGGGCGGTTGTGAAGTCAGAGTGGAGAGTGAGAAAGCACAGGGAGTGTGAATGAGCAGTTCACTGTGTGTATTTGGTGTGTCTTCGTGGACTTCTATACCGACTTGGTGTGTATGTGCACACGCCTTGTTTACTTGCTGCCTGGGTGGGCTGGGAGTGGGACTGTCAGAAACATATGCACACAGGCTGAATGACGTCACTGTCAAAACATTCTTCCTGTCAGGGATGGAGGAGAAGTTGACAGTGTGAAAGGTAGATGCCACATAAATTAATATGTTGCATGCAACTGGAAGGAACACTCTTACAAACTAATAGTCTATGGAGCTGTTATTGGCAGTGAAACCGGACTGGGTAGCATTACACCGGGGCAGAAATTGCCCTTGAGCTGCTTGTGTGTGTTTGAGTCCTGCCAGACAGTTTTGGCATACTTTACACTACGTTCAAAGCTTTTTTTGGTTTTTTGTTTTCTGAATCCTTTCCCCCCTAGTTTTTTTTTTTTTTTTTTTAAATAACCTCCACAGAATCATGATGACAATAATAATAATAATAATAATAATAATATGGTGCGTAAGCATATTAAAAGTGAACACAGAAGAAACTTCCCTGTTGAGTCAATTGTGAAAAACAATCTTCACATTTTTATATGATGATAAGTAAAATTAATTCTTTGGTTGACAGGGAATTAAATATTTTGCATTGGCAATTCTATATTTGAAATAAAAATGCAATCAAGTCTTTCTTGCATAAGCCATATAATTAAATATGACAAGCTCAAGTAGATGTCAGATATGGTTTGGGTAGAAAGGCTAAAACCAAAAGAAAATCTCAAGTTAAATTTTTTTTTTTCTTTTGTGAAGCCGAGACAAGATATGACTTATGACTTTTTATTTAATATGTGCTTTCAATAAAAGTGTCATTTACAGGCAGTGACTGGAGAACAAACGCAGGGTACCTTCATCAAAACGGTCTGTATTTTGGCTTCCAATGCCACGTGTTGTTATGTAGCAGTGCAACATGTGTAGAGATGCACAAAAGAGGTTTTATGGACAGCACAAGTTTTTGCATTAGTCCACATTAATTTCCATATTCACAGTGCATGTTCCTATTTTGACTTCCTATTCAAACAGTAACTTTGCAATCAAGTATGTTGCGAGTTCAGAGGAAAAGGTTTTAGGAGCAACCTCAAGGACTGCAGCAGTAGTAGAACAGAAAAGAAGATAATGAGGAAGGAGATGTAGGAGGACAGTGAAGTGGGAGAGAATGATTCTAATTTCTATATGCACACATCAAGCACGTGTGAAGCAGGTAATGACTGGGCAAGCGTTATATACCCACCTATTTTAAGCCTGGGTATCGGCTTGTTACTTGACTGCTTTGCGCTAAAGTGTGAAGTGTGCTGTGACATGTGTTCAGGGGGCGGGGTGATGTGAGCGGCGCGTGTTCGTGTTACGCATGTGTTCGGTTGTTTTGTTTTGTTTTATTTTCAGTACATGTAAATAGGTAAAAGTTCTTCAGCAGCAGTCAATGTGGGTTCTTTCAATTTAGCCCTTTGTTCCTGCTGAGCTGGTGATTTGTAAAGTAAGCTTGTTACTTATCATTCACCTTATCTATCCAACCACCTTTCCTATTCAACAGCTCTCTCCTGTGTTTTTCTGTTTTGACTTGAGAGAGGAAGAGGGTGTTTAATAGAGAAAGACTGCGAGAGAGGGGGTGATGGAGATCGCGGACAGAGATGGTGCGATAGGGCATGGAAAGGAAATGTGGATGCTGTGCGATAAAGCAGCAGGAATATATGGGAGAGAGACAGGCTGGCAGATAGGGAAATAGATCGGTAGCTGGGAGGGATGGTGATGAAGTGATGGAGAGTGTGAGGAGGAGGATGTGTAAGGAGGGTGTCTGAGTTGAGTGCAGGGGGGAGGGATGAGAAAGGGAGGGAGAGGTGGAGGAAATGGATAGAAATAGCTGATGCACTCTGAGGCGTACAGAAAATCAATAGCAGCCAAGAGGGGAAGCCACAACCCCCACCCTGCTCCCTCTCTGGCTGTTCCCTCACCCTCCACTGCTCTCTCCCTCCAGTCGTTCTTCTTATGCTTTTTCCTCCACTCCACGTCCGCTCCTGTCTCCCCTTCCTCTTCAGTGCCCTCACCCTTTCATGTGCACTTCCAGTCCTGTCCCCCTCTCTTGTTCCTTTACTTTTCCCTCTTCTTGTCATCCACCTTTTTCTCCTTCGCACTTCCTCTTCATCCTGGTTTACCTGAACAAACAACTGAAGTCAATGGCAATTTTCTGGAACCATTGGGAAGGTGTGTGTAAGTGTGAAAACAGAGTTTTTTTTTTTGGTCTGGTCGGCAAGCTTAAGCTAGTGTTGATTGCTGTTACCTCTTTCTACATTTGTATAGCACACCTTTATAAATGTAACACGGAGCAGAGCAGGTTTTAAAATCTGCACTGAGTTCAGCTCCTTTTTGTTCGCTTGCATGTATTTGTTTGGTCAAACTTTGCGCTGTGACCTCTTGGATTGTGGTGGAACACTTGCTGTCTTCCTTTACACTTGCTTTAGTATTGTAAGTCAAAATATTTCATATTATTTGATTTGCATAGTAGAAGAAGAAATATAATTATATATCAATTAATTATTATATTTGGTAACTGCACAATGATGCAGACTATTGACGACTGCCTTTCCCTCTCTATGGTAGAAACCATCTCTTCTACCTTTACAGTTACAAAAATAACTTGGCGATCTGTTGTTATCAGAACAGTTTTCTCCATGTACACACATTCAAAGCTTGTTTTCTTCTTCTCACCATTCAAGATCCTGTCCGCCCATCCCTTAATCTTTGATCCTTTTCACAGTTTTTCTTTAACTACCATACACAACATTGATATCTACTCTACATGCTGTGTGCATATGTTGCCGGCGTTTTTCTAGAAGTCTACAAGGGAATGAGTGGTTTGTATTAAGCTACTAGTCTTATGCCTTGTTCAAACTTTGCGTTTACATCTGACATCCGATTACTCGTGGCCAACTTAAAGTACAGGTGTGAACACACCAAGGATGCATTGAGGTTACATTTGAGAGATCTAATCTCTGACCACATTTGTAGGTGGTCGTTGCCGCATGTGACCGCATTCTTTCAACTGTGCGAAGACATAATTTGTCCCGGGCCACATTTCACGCTGCCTACTCAGCTGTATTTTTTCCCCCCATTTATTTGGAAATAAATACACGCAGCCAATTGTCCAGTAACTAACGTCTGTTTATTAGTAACGACAGCCTTTTGAAACATTCTGTCCTTGCAGCTGTTAACCAACTAAATCAGAAACGAATCTTAACAAGAACGGACGAAGGCAGTTAAAATCTTAGACAGGAAACCTCTTCACTGTCAATACTGTAATATCCTAAAAAGGTTTAATATTCTTGATCTTGATAGCTATCAAATCTTTATTGATACCTGGTTCATCTTCAAAGTTTTGAATGCTCTTGCCCCTCCACCTCTGAATGAATTTGTCCAGAGAAAAAACATTGAAGGACGAAGAATGAGAGCTGTAACTAGAGGTGACTGTAAATAGTTATCTGTAAGAGGTACACAAAGCTGGAACAAGTTACCACCACACATCTGGAACAGCAACAACTACTTACTTTTCAAAAAAAAATCTCAAACACTGCTTAAAAACTAACCAGACGTGTACTCACATAGCCTAAAAGTTTTCTTAATCTGATGTTTGCTCTCTGGATCCTTGGACCATGTCTCTTCTGATACTGTCTGTCTGTGATGACGTTGTCTGTCCGTGTTGGGTTCTGTAATTGTCTTTTGTATGAATGTTGTTTTAAAGTCTCTTTGTCTGTGTTGTGTAGCTGCCTTGGGACTACGGCTGAAAATTAGCATCTGTGCTAAGACCGGCATGTTTACACTGATGACTAACGCATCAATGTTGACTAATGTGCACTGTCCCAATTCAATAAACTAATAATAATAATAAAATTACTTAACAATCTTACTTATAACCTGACGCTAGGGTGGAGAAAAATAAACAACTAACAAAATGAGAGCGATATTACAGATTATTACGGCATACACACATAAAAAAAAAAAAAAAACAACACACAGCGCTGTACATGCTTCCTAAACAGCAAAAGTTAGAGATCCATTAGCGAGAGCAGCAGTGTTCTTCTGGGCTCTAAATGAAACAACCCGGGCCTCAGTGTGTTCGTGTAGACAGTCCAGTTCAGGTTGTTGCCTTCAAGCCTCGTGAGCTGTGCTGCAGTCTCAAGGTCCAGCTCTCATTCTTCTCTTTAAGTACGCCAAGACTACACAAACAGCCGTGTTTACACTTTAATTGATGCCTGGCTTTGCTGTTGAAATGAGGTGATCGTTCACATCACTATCTACGTCACATTTCCTAAAATTGATTAGATCGTCCGTATCATTATTGCCTAAAATATATAGCAGAGATGTTTTTGTGCACATTGTAATTCACACCGCCTTTCCACCATTCAGCTTTCTTCGAGCCCCTTAAACGCAGAAACTGAATTGTGTGCCGGCTGTTAGTTCAACAGTGGACATGATGTCATTGAAACATTTTAAACCTGATCTGTAGCTTCTGTGTTTGGCTCTATAGAGTGACTCTAACTGAATGACTCGTCTCTGACTCAATTTACAGGATCCTGACAGTGTGCAAGTGAGACCATATTCAGGCAGCGAGCTGAATTTTTGCCTATTGTGATCAGTGAATGAGTGTTGCACAGAAGAGCGCTATGCAGCCAGCGGGTCCCATGAATGCTTCACCAGTACTCTCCCCCAAATCATCTCAGTGGAAACAGCCTTTTAGCTGCTTTTCACTACACTAATATAAGCTTTACTTACCTCAACCTTTTCAATCCATTTATTTTGCTTGCTCTAGGGATTGGGGTATGAGAGGAAAGTGTTTTTTAAGGATTGAGAATTTCAGTAGAGAAAACCTCTCTCTTTCTGTCCCTTCTCCTTCCTCTCCCTGCCTCTTCTTTGTTGTCAGTCATTGCTTTTCTTCAAAGAGAGAATCTGTGAGCAGGAAAAATCCCACAAACAAACAGCCGAAAGGTGAAAAATACTCTTTTAAAATACTTTTTTTTGCATCTTTTCCCTTCTAGTTTAGCCTTCTTCATCTCTATTGTAAAGGTAGCCTTGTCTGGAGTGCCCTTGGGAGCGCTTACCCTTGGTGCGAACACCGCTGCTACCATCTGTGGTGAGGACGTCCCCAACTAAAGATGTGCCCATGAAAAAGGGAAAACAAAAGCCTGAATAAATAGAAAAGACAATAAAAAGATGAAAGGATTGTGGAAAAACAAAAGAGTAAAAGTCTTAGCTGTGATGCAAGCGGCGGTATCATCAGAAAGCTTCTCTAATCCTGGATTACTGTGTTTATTTTGTGTGTGTGTGTGTGTGTGTGTGTGTGTGTACCTTCACTGACTGCCTCTGATCTAAGAGCATATACCATATGGGTTTTACTTGTACACACGGTCAACACTCTTCCTCACAAACATGTTGTCATTGTTTTTTGAAGTTGTGCATTAAATCCCAGTTACGTTAGAACAATAACAACAAAAGGATTAAATGCTCTGTATGGAGATAAGCAGGGGTCTCCACGCAATGACTGGGTATAATGCCACTATCAATTTCAACAATAGGTATTACCAACATGTTTTGTAAACACATTACCAACATTGAATTATAACTAATACAACAATAATACAGCCGCACAGCACCTTTTTCACTGTCACGTTCTGTTTCATCTATAAATGTGGGAAAGAGAGAAAAAAACTATTTGTCTGACAATGTGTTAAAGCAAAAATAACATTTTCAGTGCCTTATTTGAACTGCTGCAGAAATTCAAGGCTGTCGCTTCACACCACAACTCAAGGCTTGTTCTCTATGTTTTTCACTGCGCTCTGGAAGCTGCTGTGATCTTTTGGGATCAGAAACTTATAGAATTACAGTTTTTACATTAAAGTGCTGGTGTGTTTGGCGTTTCAAACTAACTCCTGTTGGTTCATTTGTGAAAATGATGTGTTACTGTTACGAAACATAGAATGTGGAAATGTGTAAAGTACCTTGTGTCTTGGTGTGTGACCTGTACTTCCTTCTCTGTGCAGGAGCCTCCGGTGGGCCCTACCACTGCCACCCAGACCATACGTACGGAGAGGAGAATGATAAGGTAAGCCACAACATTTTATAGGAAGTGGGTGAGAATGACAAACTTGTCTTCTGTCTTTTTTTTTTCCAATGATAAAACCTTAGAGATTTTTGCTTTGACATTTATAGCATCAAGACCACCTTGAGAAAACACAGACACAGCACACTGTGCAAACATTGGCTCTCTTTGCTTTATGTTTAACCACAGCTGAAGTATTGTTGTTGAATTCTATGCAACTTCATAGAATCTATAGCAGCATGAGCCTGTGGCAACTGAAGGAAACTACCTGGCTTGTTCTACAACAACACCACGCAAACACTAGTCGGGGCTGTGTCTTTTTTGACAGTCAGGTTCATTTTTGTGTGTACTTCCTACTTCACATCCAACAACTGCGACTGACACTTTTGCAGAAATTTCAGCCAAATCAAATCATACAAATACGTCCTCAATTAACCTTACTGAGTCTTTGTTGATCCAAAACAGAGACGTAGAAGCAGCCAAAAATGCAAAAGCCGATACGCACTACTAGCTGGGGACTGTATTGGTTCTGCGTTGTCGCTGTAGCCTCTGCGTCAGCTTAACGCAGAATTATAACCTGCCTATAAGAAACGAGAATGTGCTGCACATGTTTAAGCAAAATCTTTATTATCAGTTGTGTTGACATTCCACCATGTGTTTTGGTTTTTATTTTCATGTTGTGAAAAGGATGCAGCAGGCACATACCATATTTTTGAATAAACAGCTGATAGCCAGTTGCTGCCTGGCAGCCAGCTTGACGTTTTCCCAACCACAAACTTTTCGTGTTTGGTCTGGAGTTGCTTCGCTTTGGAATTCATTATTCCAGGTAAAGATCTGCCATTCAGCTGAGCTGAAAGGCAACAATATGGCTGCTGTCAGAAAAGCAAAATGTTAAATTCCACTATACTGACCAACAATGAACAGTAGTCAAGGCTTTGTCAAATTATACGTCATAATACATGGCTCTGATTATCGTATTGCATGCAGAGATATTTGTGTTTCTCTGCATCAGTTGAACACGGCCCATAATGACCTATCAACAGACTCATATTCAGTCAGAATTCAGTCTTACACCAGGCTAGGCCAGTTGTGGAAATATTCTTTCTTCACAAAACTTACAACTTGTCCTTTTCATTATTATAATATTAACGCTTTTGCATACATTGTTTTGATCATTTTCTGCAGCATACAAGTGTACTTCAGTAAACGATGAGCAAAAGTAAGCAGATGAAGTGTGGAACAGTGAAGCGGGAGAAGAGGGGAGGCAGGATGCTGAGGAAGGTGTTGGTGAAAGCTTGGAGGGAGTGAGGGAAGGGAGGGAGGCGAGGCCACAAACAGGGAGGGGGTATTGCTAATGATTTCACCTCCAGCTGTGGAACTTGGTTGGAGTGAGAGAAGCAAAAGGAGGGGAAGGAAGGGAGGAACAGTTGCAGAGGAAACAAAATGGGCTTTGAAATTTTGTTGATGGAAAGAAAATAAGTGGGGGGAGGGAGACGCGTTTGAGTGTTAGTGGGAGCATGTCTGAAAATATTAATGAATCTGTAAAAGCAAATGGCTACATTTGCTCAGTGTGCACTTTCATGAACAGATTCAAGGGCTGGAAAAGAGTAGTTTTTTTTTTTTTTTTTTTTTTCTTTTCTCAGTTGTATGTTCCCGGTGTGTATTTGCATGCACTCTGTGGGACTGTCTTTATTTTGGTTCTCAGCAATGACAGGGAAGCCACAACAGCTGTTGGCCACAGTTACTGTGTATGTGTGTGCGAGTGGATGCATGCATACCCCGAATGTGGACATAGTGAAATAAAGCGTGGAAGGGTGTGTCTGTACTTCTGCTTCGGGACATCTGTCCAGCCTGGTCTGTGCACACACTGGATATGGACACAGTGAGGAAGAATGGGAGGATGTGTGTGCAGTCTCCACACTGTCAGCGCTGCAGAATATAGAGCAGTTCACAGTTTTTCCAGGCTGCGCTGGGAGTCATTGTGTTTGCTTGTCTGTGTGTGTTGGCATGTTTTTCCCCTCTCATATTTTCTAGTTTTCGAGGACACAGCTGACGTTCAGAACAACAAGAACGCAAGTAGTACATAAGGCCATGTTATAGTACATAGCTAGAGGACACACACACTCCTTTGTCTGACAGTGCTCCCCTCCCACTAACCCGGGCAGACAGGCCCATCAAACTTTCATACTAATGGGCAATAGTCTGCATGTGTTAAGACCGCCTGTATGTGTGTTTGTGCTATCTAAGAACCTATCTTGTCCCCTCAGATTTAAACCCAAGGTTTCCAACAGTCTAGACGGGCAAAGGGAAAAACAAGATACAAATGGAAAGATGGGACTAAAAACGGGGTCTGGGTTATCTGATGGAGGCGAAGGGGGGAGGGGAAGAGGTTTTCGAAGAGGGTGGGGAGAATGTGTGGTGAGGCTGGCTTAAATATGAAAATGGGCAGAGTAGATGTCCCAAGGGTTTTGGGGTTGGGGCGAGGCTGGTAGAAAGGTTGTGGGGAGGAATGAAGAGGGGGTGGGGTTGGAAGTGGATGACTGGTGCCCTCCATCCCATGCTCTAATAGGCATACTCCCAGCACTGTGTGTCTATGTTGGTATTGATAAGAAAAGCTTTGTCGCGTTGCTTTTGTCGAACAAAGTGATACTGTTTCACATTTTGTTTTGTCTATGTGACGACAGTGAATTTCATTACAGTATTTCTGTTTAATTTGCTTATAACTATTTGTAGAAATTGTAATGTGACTTTAATCTCATACAGTTTATGAAAGGCAGGATGACCTCATGCTGTTGGAAACATTTCACTTGAATCAGGCATTAAGTATCCTCTTAGAGTGCTTACTTTGCTTACCACAACGGTATTCCTTTCTCAAAAGCCTAAACTGAGGTCTTGCCTGTTTAATAGTTAGGGTCAGTTCACTCAACTAATAGCCACGAGACGGTGCGTCTACAGTTCAAGTTCTCTGGTTTGACAAGTTTTTGTTTTGTTTGTTTTTTTAATAAAACTAAATGAACTGAACCGCCTTGAATGTCAGATTTGTTCTACCAACCTGTGTAGAGGCTGTGACTGGTAGGAATGAAATATCATCTTGAAAGCTATCTCAGTACACCGTGTCTATTATTTGGAAGCGTTTCTGTCATCCACATCCATTTGCCCTCACATATCGTGGCCTGCTTGACAAAGACAGTCCGTAAATAATTAGAGAACAGCCTGTAGTTTGAGGAGTGGACGCAGCAGGAGAGGATGTGGTCAGCTATAATATGTCTTTGGAAGAGGCTGAGGCAGACTTGCCATCCTATCATCAAGTTCGCTCTGGTCAGGACCAAACGAAGTCGTTGTTATGGTTTTGTCTTTCCTGTAAACTGGTCAAGCTCGGGTCACATCCAGTGCTGCGAGTGAGCGTTTAGTGTACAGTCTGTTTGGCCCGACAGCCAAAATACATTTCGTTCTGGCTTGTTCAAACGGCAGCGTTTGCCTCTGGAGGGCTTCAGAGGGTATTGTTCTTTATAGGCTGTAGACCTCAAACGGTGGCAGCTGCCCATGTGTGAATGTGAATTTGCGCATGTCTACAGGCGTTTCCATAACCGTGTGTGTTGCTGCAGTCTGCTCTCCAGCTGTTTCCTGTTAGCTATCACACTGCTCTCAAGGTTGCTGAGCTGTGTGTGTCTGTGTGTGTGTGTGTGTGTATTTAAAAAGTCACAGCCGCTGAGTCATTTTTATCACACTTTAACAATGTGTCTCTCCCACGAAGAGGGGAGATGGGAGCAGGGATCGGGTAGGTAAAAGGGGCAAAAGTGTTGAGGTGCTATCTTGAAACGAGTTTTTGTATGTGTGCTGTCTCTTAAAGAACATGTGTGTTCTTCAGAGTACGGCAAAGGTCCTCCTAAGAGAGGATGACTAAGATCTGACACACAGGCCTCTCTGTGTGTGCTTGCCTCACCCCATGCCAAGTGTACGAGTCAGTCTTTGACAGTAAGTGAAGTGACTCACAGATGAGTCGATAACGATCTATATGATAACTCCTTAGTCAGTTGTAACCTGGCTGACTAAATGTTGAGCTGCGTCACTGTTCTTTGTCTGTCACGGTGTTCTTTTGACTCCGCGGGAAAGTATTCGTCGGGCCATCCAGTTGAGGGCGTGTACTCGTAATTCTCACATGGGCTTGTGAGTGCTTGCCTTGTGTTTGCATTTCCTCACTCCAAGAGGAAGTGACTTTGAACCCTCAGGGCCCCCGAGTGCTGGTGGTGTAATATGCTCTCTTTCACAAATGCATATACGCACACACACTGGATCATACAGGAAATGCCATGAGTCACAAAGGAACATAGTGCCTATGCAGTAGTCGAGCTCATAGGCCTGAGAGCCTGTAAAGCTGGATGAAATTGATTTATTTGATATGAGCGCTATGGGTCACTAACCACAGTACCCATCCCCTCTCTCACCCTCCTCCTTTTTTTTTTCCCCCTCTCCTCCGCTTTCTCCCCCTCCCTCGGCAGAGTGAAGAAAGTCCCAGTCCAAAGCGCCAGAGGCTGTCCAGTCAGTCTGTCTTGGAACAGCTAACCTCATCTGCCCCCCCACCATCCACCCCTTCTCCCCCCATACGCCCCTGGGAGTCAGGACCTCAGAGTCGGAGACAGCCCCACCCACACTACCACCAGGAGAGATGCCTCACTCCTGCTCGGCACAGACGCAGGTATGGTGCCGTCTCGATTTTTCTACACTTTCGCTGCAAGAAGTTGCCCTGTGTCTAAAACTTTCCCTCTTCGCTTTTATAGCCCGCCAGCGAGGCGCCAACGTGGCCGTCTGTCAAGGCCTCCCCGTCACATGCCTCCCCATCTCCACCCCTCCACCCAAGGCCCCGCTCCTCGCCTGTCTCCGTCAGGGCTCCAGGATGAAAACTACCACCACAACCCGCATCACTCCGCACACCAGACGTACCCAACGCACACCCCCAGCGTCTATGGTCACCCTCCCACAGCTGGTGGCGGAGGCGCGAGTTCAGAAGATCCCAGAGCTTTCCACCCCCCCACCTTGCCTCCACGACTACTGCACCCAGCCGCTCATCACCACCACCATCATCATCAGCAACAGCATCACGCAACCCAACAGCAGCAAGGAGCCATGGTCCTCGACTTACACGAACAGGTTCGTCTGCAGATGCTGCATTTTTGCCTGGAGAACAGGCACATGTGTGTGTGAGGTGTTTCATTAACTTTGGTGGGTTTCTCTCTGTAGCTGCAGCAGGGGAGTGTACCAGTCTCCTACACAGTGACCCCAGTCCCTCCTCACGGTCTCACAGCGCCTTTGTGTAGCGGGCAGCATCTTCCTCCCACATGCTCCTCCCAACAACAGGTCCCCGCCTGCAGTGTGGTCTTCAGCACTGGACAACATTATCACCCGGTGAGAGGAATAAAGCAGCGCGCAGTTTTCTAGGAGTGTGTGCTTTCGATTCTTAATAAAAAAAGCACACTTTGTACTGTACAGTTTCTATTATGGCTCAACCAGAGAAAAAAGTGCACATAAGGAAATTGAGTAAAATGTGTGTCAGAATACTTCCCTGCTTGGAGTAGAGTTGCTTCCCTATGCGAGACTGCCACCTTGTGGCAGAATTCTGCACATTCGCTTTAAATTTATTTTAAATTTATTGACTTATTTCTGTCTTTATCTTCCACCTTTTTTCTAGATGATACAGGCATGTTCAATGCAACATTTGCCAGTGCCATATGCCTTCCCCTCACTGCTGTCCAGTGATACACAGTTCCTGCTTCCTCCTCCACCTCACCTCTCTCACCACGCACCCCACCTCCCCACACCTGGACAGTTCCTGCCATTCCAGGCGCAACAGCCACGATCGGTATGTGGACAATTTGTTATTTTCTAATGCATCTACCATTTATCTACACGTAACTTGCATTATTCTGTTGTTGAATTTGTTGCAATACATGGACATATGGCTACACTGTCTGCATAGTTGCAGCTTTTAACACATTATACAAAGACTTCACAACACAGCCACTTCTAGCCAGATAATGCTGCCGTGTCTGCGGTCTTCAAATAATTTGCAGCTCATTTTTGAAGAAGTGTATAATTAGAAAAGAAAAAAGCGCTGACAAAAAATAGTAATTATGTCATGCTCAGGTTATTATATCTGTTTATTATATTTATTTAGCCAATTCATTTTGGTTCTTCTACACCGTGTCATTAACATTCATATAATAGAAATGGGAGAAAAGGCAGAGAAGTATTATTTTCTTTTTGATTTTCTTGATTTTGCTAAATGCATTACAGAATGCTGGCCGTCATCTCTGGCTCTTTATAAGACTTGTTTTTCTTTTTTCAACTCATCAGCCTCTACAGAGAATTGAAAATGAGGTTGACGTTCTCGGAGAGCAGCTTTCAGTAGGTGGAGGCTTCAGCTATGCCCACCATCACCACCACCACCACCACCACCAGCCTCCCTCCACCCTACAGCCCTCAACGTCACTCCAGTTCCTTTCACACCATGATCCCCTGTCACAGGAGCTTTTTACAGTGGTAAGTATATGAATTAAATTACACATTTAGTCTCATCACAATGTACGACTGCTGTGACATGGTTAATTTGCTCTAAATGTAATGAATGTATTTCCTTCTGTCTTTCACAGCCCTATCCCCACTTTATGCCTCGTCGATTCCCAAGTCGGCGTTACCGCTCTCAGCAGGCCGTACCTCCGTCTCCCTACCACCCCAGCTTCCTGCCTTACTTCTTGTGAGTGTTTTCAGGCTTATGTTAAAGTATACAGGTCTTTCAAGCCTTTTGAGAGTACTCCAGATTGAAAATGAATGCAGTGTGTTAAACTTTATGTTCCTTGTATTCATCCACCTACAGGTCAATGCTCCCTGTGCCCCCAAATGTAGCCCCCGCTATCAGTCTAGAGCTGGATGTAGACGATGGAGAGGTGGAAAATTACGAGGTAGGAAAAAGCACTGCCTTTCTATTGAGCTAATGGTATCAAATGACGCAACATCGTGATGCAATGATGTTCTTTGAAAGCAACTTTTTGTAAACCTCGTCTTTCTGTGTGAACCCTTCAGGCCTTGTTAAACCTGGCAGAGCGTCTAGGAGAGGCTAAGCCCAGAGGTCTGACCAAGGCAGATATAGAACAGCTTCCATCATACAGGTTCAACCCCAACAACCATCAGTCTGAGCAAACACTGTGAGTACCTCTCTCTCCTATTTCTCAGGTGTTGATGATGTTAAATGTCAGATTTGAAATGTTACCATAGGCCAGTTTGTAAATTCTACCAACCTTTGTCTTCCAGGTGCGTGGTATGTATGTGTGACTTCGAGTCTCGCCAGCTCCTCAGAGTTTTGCCCTGTAACCACGAGTTCCATGCCAAATGTGTAGACAAGTGGCTAAAGGTGAGCAAAGACATTCTTTATGTGAATAAGTGTAAATGTATTTTCTTTCCCACTGAGCCCACAAATCTTAATAATAATTCCTCTGTGTGTGTTTGTGTGTTGGCATCCTTTGACAGCTGTGATTACGATCAAAATTTTAAAATCCCTGTAACCTTCTATACTATAAACACTTTCTTTGTTGTGCTGTTTTTGGTTTATCAGTATTAAATATACTGATTTCTCTCCTTATTTGTTTGTGTCATCCAGGCCAACCGGACCTGTCCTATCTGTCGAGCTGATGCCTCTGAGGTCCAGCGGGACTCTGAGTGATCTCACATCAACAACCACTCTCCCTGTTGGATGCACCAACCAATCAGTGAACTTCTCTCCCTTTATCGTACGCCTCCGCTTACACATCCTTCCACACAACTGGGACCAGTTCTCCTTAATCCTTCACTCTTTAACCCACATACACTGAACAGCATTTAGCGGTGGGAAGACGTCCTGTGACTCGTGCTCTCTTTATCGCTGGACTTCATACGCCTTCTGTTTGGGAATATCGCGCCCCCACTACTCTGCCTTGTGCTTATGGTTCCTGCTTACTATGAATGGCCTTTGAAACACACATACAGTGTCATCGTCCCCCCCCCCCCCCCGTCATTGTGAGCCCTTCCAAACTGGTGCGACTTGTATGTAGTTGTACTAACAAACACTGGGGAAAAGTGGCAATCCAAAGATTATAACAATTTGGTTGTTTTTCTTCTGGTTAGAAACTAAGCATCCACAGCTTGGCAAGCTGACATTTTCACTAGACTTATTCACAGAATTATGATTGCAGTTGAAGAGTCAAATTTAATTTGTCTTTGTGGATTCTTGCATTCCTCGGTGCCAGAGCAGTCTGTATGGAGTGAAACATGTATACGGTACACTGTGTGTCGAAGAGCGAGCGACTTTGAGACAGTGGAAAAATATATACTTTATTTTCTTTATACGGTTGTCTGTGTGCATGTGTTCATGTGGTACAGTGCATTTACCTGCTAAATTTGCCTCCCCAAGGTTGACGGTGACTCCAGACCTTTGCAGCCAACATTTGTCCAAAAATCCTTTGACAGAAAAATAATAATCTCTGTGTCACAAAAGCTATGGTTAAGGTTTCTTGATATTTTCTGCCGTACAGTATTTTCGAACTTAAACACAACAAATCAATGCTATTTGTCCCTCTCACCATGTCCACTAGGCTGAGCCATCCATCCATATTAAGCGGCTGCAGTTGTATTTTCGAGACGTATGTAGATTTATAGAAAATGTTACTGGATCTATCTTGGTACTGTTCTCCAAGTATTGGCAATCCGGTGTTTTCTCCATCATGAACAGGGAGAAAGTTTGAAGAGGCCTAAAAGGTCACGGCTGAATCTACTGTGATCACTGGTGGATTTGACACTTCAGCACTTTAACATGTAGATTTGAGACCTACACTCTTTTCATTCAAAATAAACCGCTTCTTCACAAGCGATGTGCGTACGAGAATAAAACGTGAATGCATTAGAAAGAGACGTGTCCTACACAGCTCGAGATTCCAGTATCTGCAGTGCCACAAAATGTCAGCTCTCGCATTCTCATCACACATCTGTTACTTTCCTACGGTTTTTATTTTCTGTTCACTGTATCGTTAAAATGACTTTATCTGTGTAAGGCTTATGTCAGCATGTCATTCTAAAATATATTCACATGAGGCACAGATCAGATGGTCTAATTTATCACTATTTAACACAGCTAGTATTTTATACCAAGATGACAGACTAACATAGGCCATACACAGTAGAGAATGCATAAACAGAAGTGTGTGTGTCTGTGTGTGTGTGTCTGTTGGGAAGTTCAGCTGGGCACCTGCACTGTCTTACATCTGAGATGCCTTTAAAAAAGCTTCTTTTTTTTTGTCCTCACTGTCACCACACCTTCAAACCCACATCTTTGTTTGTGCATCGATGTCCAGGAAGAACATAATTCTTACAAAATACTTTCTTCAGTGTTGGTTTATAAAAAAATCATGTGTTAGCCGTGGGAATGAATGGGAACAGTATTTCCTCTTAATCTTTTTTTCCAAGGCATCATATTTGTGTCATCCACTTTGTGTCTTAGGATTGTTTTGTTGTCGGACAGTTTTCTTTTTGTTGTTGTTATTGTTGTTGTTGCTCGGTACACTAGCAAATACCTCAGTCCCACTATTTATGTCTTTTTTCAGAAAACGTCGCAGCCAGTATGATTAGTGCTCACCAGGTTCATTTTGCTAATCTTTTCCATGCAAGGTTGTTTGAATATTTTTCCTTCAAACCGTGTGAAACATTAAAACAGTGTCATGGTAGTTTCAATATGTATCATATCTGTAACCAAAATCAATTGAAGGCTTGTTATGATAATGAAATTTTTAACAAACATTTGTACATTTTGTATGAGAGTTATTACTAGTAATACTTTATTAAGTAGTGCAATGATTTTTTTAATCCCTTTTCCCCCGTCTTTTGGATTTCAAAAGCTGGTTCAATAATAAATGTATAACATCCTCTTGTAAAATACTGTGCTTCCAGGTTCTTCTTTCCTCATCTCATTATTATTATTATAATTTTTGTGTCTTTTTTTTGCCACACATATAAGTGATGTCATGTGTTTTAGGATAAGTCCTCTTGGTGGCAGTGTAGTACTGCCATCCATAAGGCACCGGTATCGCAGCTTCCTTTTATTTATTCGGTGCTAAAATCATTTGTTACTTTTATGATCAGCCACTTGGGCAGTTTGTCAGTTCAGTACATGCTGTCAAAATCTTGTGTCCAGGAAAAAAAACTGTGGGAACATTGTTGGCAAGTGATTGCAAGGTGAAAAACCATTAATTTACCGAAGAGGACACACACAGCTCCATATCAGTCACTATATTAGCAATCAAGCTGGTTCAATGGAAAAAGGGAAAAAAAAGAAAAAACCTTTACTTGCCAAAAATGGAAGTGCTAAATTCTATTATCCTGTGATTTATATTTTTGTTCTTGTAATAAACTCTATTAAGAGTGCTGTTTTAGTAGCAGATGAATAGTAATTAATAACATGAAACTGTCCATACACAGCATGGGTCAGTTTATCATAGTCATATCAACAATGAATGTGTTGCGGATCGATCATACATGACAAACTAAAATAAATATAAGCAACTGCTCCATGAGACAGCTGTAATGTCTGTTTCAAACAGACGATAATTTATTAGGGACTGACAACATATTCCAACAAGTTTGACAATTGAGTAAATTGTAACTATTTAGTTATTTATTTTACCAAACTCTACAATCCAAATGTCCAGAAAACAGTGTCAGCTAAGTGTGAAAAATTAAACAGGCATAACATTATAAGCACCTTAACCGTGGGCCTGGTCTGGTCTAGGTGGTTGATACATGTCTAAGTACCATCCATGAATGCCAGGTCCAAACATTTCACTAAATGGTCACAAGATGACCAATCTTATTTACTTCTCTTGGTTATAATGTCATGACTGATCGATGTATTACAGTGACTGTCAGCGTGTGTGTGCATGTAGTATCAATCAAGGCTATTAATGGCTTACAATAACTTGGAAAGTCATTCATCCACTAATTTATTAAAAAAAATTTTTTTTCAAACTTGCCATTTAAGAGCTGCTCTTCCCATCTAACTCCAGAAGCGCCAACATGTCACCTTCAGTTGACTATACACGGTGTGTGTCCTTTATTAGTCAAATATGCTACAACAAACGTTGTGAATTGATCTTATTCAATAAACCAAAATGAAACTCAAGCAGTTTGCACGTGTGCCACTATCAGCTGTAATGTCTGTCTCCAAGTTATTGATTTGATTACTTGTTTTTGTCACGTGACAAATCCGTGGCTTCGACCATTTCAAATCCAAACAATTCCCGGTGAGTATTTATTTTAAACAGTCCTCACGGTCCAACCCAGCAACAAGTGCTGTAATGTTTAACATCAGCTACCTAAACTGACTTTGGGTTTCTTTCAGAGGAAGAGGAGGAAATGAAGGCCTTCTACGGACGATTTAGCACGACATGCTGCGCTTATCGCGTTCAGCGAAGGAACATATTAACATTTTTGTGCATAGTCGCCGTTATCGTGGGTAAGTGACGTGTTGTGTTGAATTTGTATAGTCGGTTGAGGCTAGCTACTTGCACCAACTGAAGAATTGTCTCAGAGCTAAACGGGACCGGCTCATACATCACGGAACAAAACTGAAACACAGCCACATGTAGGTAGGGACGTTGTGTCCGTTGGTGTATTCCTGCTGTTGGCTGCTAGCGGCCCGGAGCGAGGCCCGAGAGCCCCGCTGAACTTCAGCAGAGGAGCTGGGGATGTAGGACTGGAGTGTATTCACTCGGTGGGAAACCGGGGGTTTTGGCGGTGAAATGGATGGACTGTGTGCGTGTCATGAGAAGAGCTTGGGAGACTTGGTTTATAAGGACCACGGTGCGTCTGTGCCCGGATTCAGACTCCGTTGGCGTTTACATCCTTCCCTCAGCGGACAACCACAAGAAGACACCGTGCCATGACACGATGCATGCCGCCGTGGTTATGCAGCTGACCGAACGACCTCGGGCACTGTTTTGCCAACTATTTTTGTATATTTTTTTTCATGATTCCCATCTCATCTTCCATACCGCTTATAAGCCTTCACTAGGGTCGCGGGGGTTGGTGGAGCCTGTCCCAGCTACAAACAACCATTACCACTCACACTTAGGTTCAATTTAGAGTCACCAATGACATGCAGGAAAGGGCTTCTTTTTACTTTAATCTCATCTCATTTGATTTAATCCTTTTTTTTTGTGTTTACTTTTATATGCAACGAAGCTAAGGTCACAAAGTAATTTCCCTCGTGGATCATTAAAGTCTGGCTAAGTCTAAAAATAAACAAATTTTTAGTTTAGCGGACGTTTCTTACTTTGCTATTTGCTAAGTTTTACTAAGATGAAGATAAATAAATGAACGTCCATATAGGGCTAGGGGAGTTATGAATCCCACATACTGTTGACAAGGCGACCACCTCAGGGTCATCGTTCCCTCTACAAACATGGCGGTGACAGTGTAGCAACGGTGGCTACTTACACTTGGGTAAACAGCGCCACCCAGTGGACAAGTGTAATCGTTGCGACCACGTTACAAACACATGAGGCACACCACCATTAAAAAAGAGTATTCTTATATAGCAGTCCGCCTATAAATCTACAGCCATACAACATTAGTTGTATCCATATTCTCAACTATTTTAAGCCCTATTGTGTGCTGACATTTCATTATTTCCGTGTTTCTGTCTCAAAGGTGTGGGTCTGGGCATGTTTTTGAAGAACTTCCTCAGTCTGTCACAGAGCCACAAAGTCTACATCAGCTTCCCTGGGGAATTCCTCAGGCGGCTGCTTCAGCTGGTTACCGTTCCACTCATAATGTCAAGTGTGATAACAGGTGAGGCACAAGCTGTTTGTCTTGCTGTCAGTTGCGCATGTTCTTTATACACATTAAATTTACGTGCAACGTCCTGATTGCTTGGTGGAAATGTGGATAGTCATGTACATACTGTAATGTCCAAGAATAAGTATTTAACAACAGACTTGACCTTTCCATTCTTGTAATGTGTATAGTGTTATAGTGGATAGTATCTATCTCTGTATATAGTGTAACCAGCACTGTTGATTGATATCCTTCAGTCTGCATATGTCACCTTACCAGTATGTTCATTTTAACAGGAGTTTCTAGTCTGAGTGGAGGCATGTCCAAAAAAATCACTGTCCGTGCAATTATATACATTTTCGTAACCACTGTGCTGGCTGTCCTTACAGGTAATCCAAACTAACACATGCTGGCACACAGACACAGTCACAACATTAAGCATTATTTTTATTTTTACATGATTAATCCAAATTTGCAAATCAGGAACAGGAGAAGTAAATAACAGCGACCATACTGTGACAGTACAATGTTCTGCTGGTAAATGTTTGGACACGTACCACCCACCTAAAGCAGACCAGGCACCCCCACCCCATGGCAATGACACTCCTTGATGACAGCAGTCATCCCCAGCAGGATGCAGCCTGACACAGACACACACACTAGAACAGTTTAGGAACAACTAAAAAAACAAAAAAACAACTAAAAAAAACAAAGGTGTTGACCTGTGGGATGATCCACAGAGGCCCCTCCCCTCAACCCATAGGACTCAAAGGCCCCCACTAACAACATCCTGTTGCCAGACACTACAGAACACCTTCCATAATGTTATGCCTGAATGGTGTCATATATACATTCTGGGATTTGTGGCAATAAAATACTAAATCACTTTTTATAACTTGTAGAGCAAAGCGCTAAGGACGCAATGGTTTAAAGTTCTGTACATATATAAAATTAGTTGTAATTGTGGTAGTCAGTCCACTCGGATATTATAAGTGAGTGTGTTTGTTATTACTAGCAATTCACGTCTCTTTGTCTGTTTTGTTTAACCCTGGATTGTGCGTCCTAGGATTATTTTTGGTGTTGTTGGTCAAGCCTGGTGTGAGTAATACATCTGCCAAAGTTGCAAAAGATGATGTTGATGATGATGAGGAAGCCTTCTCCTCACTGGATGCCTTGTTGGATCTAATAAGGTGAGGACAAAGTGTGTGTTCACAGTGCACCCAGAAGATGTTTATGTTCCAGTCAGTCTGCAGTATCCTTTAAGTCACCTGGAGACTACATCCATTGGTATAATTGTGAGGACAAATAATGTATGTGATTAGTTCTTTAAACATACATAAATATCACAGCATGCTTTTCTGCAGGTACCTCAGCATTTATAAGATGGCTAGTGTTTTTCTTGATAGATTCCATGGTGTTGATTTTAATCTAATCTTTACAGGAACATAGTGCCACAAAATGTGATTCAGGCTACCTTTCAACAGGTATGTTTTTTTATTGCTTATGTATACAATGTACAGCCCATCAAGCAGGCATTCTTATAGTCATAATGTGTTTTATTTTCTTCAGTACAAAACGCGGAAGGTGTTCACCTTTGAAGGAGATGAGAACAATGCCACCCAGGTAATGGTACATCACTCTGAAAATTAATTTGGTTCCACATTCGATTATTTACACTAAATTTCTATCAGACCATTCTCACTGAGTTTCGCCATTTGCTTCAGGAAAACTCAGAAGTGCTCCTCGTGGGCGTGCACATTGACGGACTCAACACTTTGGGGCTGATCTCGTTGTCACTTATTGTTGGACTGTCCCTCAGGGGTATGAAAGGAAAAGGCCAACGTCTTGTGAATGTCGTCGTTTCCATCAACGAGGCCACCAAACATGTAGTCAAAATGATAATATGGTACAGACAATCTCAACCTCTGTCAATATTATGTAAAAAAAACATCCTTATCTTTTACCATTTACCTGAAGACAGTAAGCGTCCTAAAGTATACACATGATTGTAATACAAACTGTTTCAACCTGTCATTCTCCTGCACTCAAAAATGTTTTCATGTTCACATGCTTTCCATCTCCATCTTCCAAGTCGATATCCATTAACTTGATGCTGTTTCCTTGCTAGCTTATTGCCAGTGGGAGTGTTGTTCATGACTGCAAGCTACGTTGTTGAAGTTGGGGACAACTGGGAGACTGTTGTAAAGCTGCTATCGTTCATGGCAGTGGTCTTTGTTGGGTATGTTCTTGCGCACTCTCACATTGTGAAAGCAATAAAAGCTAGGTTATGCCCCTGAGTTGTTGGGCTCTCTAGGTTTCCAGGGGCAGCAACACCACAAACAACAATTCAGACGAAGTAACAAATAAAATTGGGGCAGAAGAGGAGACACCCACAGATGAGAGATATAAAAAACCTAGCGCCAAGGCTAACAAAAAGATGACTGATCTGAAAGTGAGAGAGTTGTTGATATGTTGTTGAGTAAATAAAACGTCTCTCATGGTTTGTTTTACTAACAGTAATGCTACCAAAATATTTGCAGATCAGTTGCTTTCAACATCTTTACAAACCCCGGCCTTCTGACAGTTTTTTTCTGATATGAAACACCAATCTTATTGCCATCTATCAGTACCTGTCTTGTCATTCAGGGTGACACTAGAAAATGAGGCAGGTAAAGTTGCTTTTCAGGTTCAAGAGCTGGGTTGGAAAAACTCAGAGCTGCGCAGACAGCCATCACTACAGAGAATTGGCCGGGGATAGGCTAACAGGGCCGTTTAGAGAGCTGTGTCCTACCCTTGCCACAAATGTTTTTGGTGGGTGTTGGACTACCGGGGTCAAGAGGCTGTTTGGTATGGGAACCTCAGAATTCTGTCCCTGCTTTTTGCAGAGGAAGTTGTTTCTGGCTTCACCACACCTTGACATTCAGCACTCATTGGGAGGGTTTGCAGCCGAGTGTGAAGCTGTTGGGATGAGGGTGATGACCTCCGAGACCATGGTGCTTTCCTGGAAAACAATGGAATTTCCTCTGGGTTGGGGCGAGTTTCTGCCGAAAGCAAAGAAATTTCATCTTTACTTTGCGCTGTTTTTCAGGCTCATCATCCATGGATTTATAGTTTTACCTATGATCTATATCTTGTGTGTGAGAAAAAATCCCCTCCCCGTCATGAAAGGTGTTTCTCCTGCATTACTTAGAGCCCTGCTCATCTCACGCAGGTAAGACAAGCAGTTCATTTTTTAACTGTACATGTGCTTAAACAGTGCATTATCCCAGGGAAGAATTGCATCAATATACAGAGAGAATATATAGGAAATACAGATATTAACGACCAAACATTGCTCTTTGTCTCCAAGCTATGCAGTCTCACTGACTGTTTATTGTTGTGAGGAAGTAAACAAGATTGACAAAAGAATCACTGACTTCATGCTTCCTATCGGGATCAATGCCAATATGGATGGAACAGCCCTTTATGAAGTGGCCGCAGTGGTTTTCATCGCCCAACTTAATGACATTACATTGAACTGGACCCAGTTAATTACCCTTGGGTAAGTGGCAGTCATATCATTTTATTTCTAGAAATGTGTCTTGTGTTTGTAAGAGCAGCCTAATCATTAAAGTAATTGATTGTCCAAAAGAACTAAAATAAAATTTTGTCAATCAGTGAGTTGACATCATCGTTGTTGTTGTGATGATGTAGAGTATTGTGTCATCAGCAAACTGGCAGAAGCTGGTGATGGTCTCACTTGTGAGTCATGTCTGCACCTCATGGTTTCTCAGCTGGGGTTTCAAATTGTCTGCCTTTTTCTTTTGAAAGTATTTTCACTTTTTTGTCTTCAGCAGTCACTTACACAACTGTGTGTTCCTTCTGCAGTGTGACGGTGGCGGTGGCCAGTGTAGGAGAAGCAGGAATCCCAGCTACAGGAATGGTCACCACTCTTTTCGTTTTAACGGTTATTGGGATTCCTGTGAGGGATGCTTCTGTTTTGATGTCTGTAGAATGGCTGATGTAAGTTTAAGGGATTTATTTCACCTCCTTTGCTGCACCTGAAACCACACAGCACAACACAAAGAATCACAAACTGCGCAATCCCGGGATTCATTGTGTTTTGCGTTTTCCAGAGATCGTTTCAATGCTACTCTCAACGTCCTGGGAGACTGCCTTGGCGTAGCAGTTGTCGCACATATGTCGAAAAACGAACTGGAACAAATAGACCAGCAAGAACACAGCGTGGCCAGGTAAGTACCAGTTTGTTTTTTTGAAGAATTAAAGGAAACCTCAGTAAAAAACATTTTAACTCAGTAGTAGTTGTTGTAGCCAGATTGGCCCGATCTTCCTACAGCACACAGTCAGAATAAAGATCATCATATGCGAGTGGAATGAAGCAACAGGCTGTACTTCTTACACTACAACTTCTTATACTTATTCACCTGTCCTTTCTTTTCTGCATCCAATATACTGTATGTTTAATTTAGAGATTGTACATCAGAACATTACTTGGATCCAGATCCATGACAGCAGCAGGATATGGAATAAAACAGGACCTGTGCCTCAGCAGCAAGAATGTGCTCTACTTTCAAAAGAACTTTCCATGGTGTTTCATTGTGTTATAACATTTCTTTCATTGTGAGTGCAAAAATATACTTTAAAGAAGCCTTTTTTTGTATTTTTTGTCATCAGCAGTATAAGTATAGTGGACAACAAAGAAATGTTTTTCTATTGATTTGTTATATATATATTTACTCTGTGTATAGTGTACATGGTATATTTAAGTTGGCCTTGCGGCAATCATTTGTTCATTTGATTTAAACTTATTGTATCTTGTGTATTTAGTATTGCAGAAGGATGTGTTTATATGTAAGTGCAGTATTAAATGAGCTGGTGCACACTTTTTTTTTGTTTGTTTGTTTGATTTTAAAGAAACAGATTTATCTAGAATCACATCTAGCTAAGTAAATATGTGAATCGATTAAATGTATTCCTTCCCTTCTTGTAAATCTCAGCTGAATAAAAAGTAAAGAGAAGCAGTGGCTAGATATTTCATCATTCAGTACATGAGTCAGGCTCTTCAACACACTTTATCCACAATGTTTGTCTGTTTTAAAGTTTTTTTTTTTTTTTTTATTCATCAGACAAAATAATTTTCCTTTGGCACCTAAACACGTGCAAAAAGCCTTACCTCAGATTTCATTTTGTAGCTATTCAGAAGCCTCTGGCCTCATCAGCAGACACATTTACCACTGAGCTTCCTGAGCAGCCCAGTTTTTACTTTATTTTATTACAGGATCATCTTTCAACATGTATTGTTTCATAGTGACCTGTGCATGGAAACATGGAATATGACTCTGCCAGTCTTAACTTTAACCTCAATAAAGAGATCAATTACTCACATAAAGCCAATAAAACCTGCATTCATGTCATAAGCCTAATTGCTCTGTGCCTGTCACATATGTTGCTGTAAAATAAACTCGAAAGGCATTCTATGTCCGCACATTGGCTTATTAATTGCTTATTCTAGGTAATGGTTCTAACATAAAAGATGTGAATCCTGGCAAATGGAGGTAGATTTTCTCATTTGCTCTTATCACAACATCCCATACTTTTAGTATGCTCAGATCTACCCTTCCCTAGCCCTGCAGCCCTCAGGCTAGTTGTACATATCTTGTTGGATGTCAGCCAGAAACCTCACATTGTCTGTCAAGGTGGTAAGTGACTTCCCTGAACAGTCTGCCCTGAACACAACCTTTTCATTACTGCTCATGAGCCCTCAATGACTTTGTTTTAGGCCCAAAGCTCAGCTGATGTAGATAGTTTGCACTCAGTAGAATCTAGACCAGGCATGTCAAACATACGGCCCGCGGGCCGGACCGGGCCCGTTGGGTCATTTAATCCGGCCCGGCATAAATTTCTGAGTATGTCAAAAAAAGAAGCGAGTCTCTAGCTAATTTCTATTAAAAGTTGTGATTTTTTAAAATAAATACAAACCAAATGCTCCCTCCGGCCGCTAGAGGGCAGTAAATGTGTAAAAGCGCTCACGTCAAGCATGCGGCACTGACACGAGTTAGTCACAGGACATAAACATTCGCAACGTGATGTGTCCAAGTAAAAACTAAACCGGCAATCTTGCTTCACCATTCACCACTACTAAACAAGTTATCGGTCAACACACCCTTCCCAAAATGGCACTGTCAAAAAAAAGAAGAGTGGACACGGAGTGCAGAGTTTTCCAGGAGAAATGGACCGAGAAGTATTTATTCACAGAAGTGAATGCAAAACCAGTGTGCTTGGTATGTAATCAGCAAGTTGCAGTGTTCAAAGAGTTTAATGTTCGGCGCCACTCATCATAAAGACAAGTATGTCATATTAAAGACAATTAATATTGTGCAGTATATTCTCAACTTCAGTAGGCCCAGCATAGTAGTTTGATCTGATATAGTCTAATCCTATTGCCCATGCACTGCTATAACTTTTTTATTTATTTTATTTTATTTTGTATTTCTTTTTTCATTTATTTCAAAGCAGTATGACAATTAAGGCGAAAATATATTTTTTATAGCTCCCACTTGAGTTTGTTTAGTGTGGTGAGTTGGTTCAGGTGTAAAACTGCATTCACTCAACTGTTAAAATAAACCAGTTGTTAACACATTCACCGCCAAACATGAAAAATAATTTTTTTCCCATTGTTTTTGAATAAATGTGCTGTGCTTAGAAAAGATCCCTTGTCATCCGTGATTATAATATGTAGGGTAGGCTACAAATGTAGGCTGAATGATAAAGCATAGTACTGAAAAACAAAGCTAAATATTTGGAGTTGACATTCTTTTACTGATCCGGCCCACCTAAGAACAGAAAGTCTGGATCCGGCCCCAGAGCCAAACTGAGTTTGACATGCCTGATCTAGACCCTTCAACCTCTTGATCAGCTCAGTTTGCCCTCTGGTCTCTTGCTATTGCAACACGAGTGAACTTTTTCTGCATCTGATCCATCATCATCAGACTCACACACTCCTTTTACTGATTTAGCTTACTTACAGCTCTGCTGCCGAATCCAGAAATGGACACACAATAAATGGAATGTTTTGTAACGATTTGATAGCATTTTAAGAAACCTACATACAGTAGTCTTACAAGTTCTGCTTTATTTGAGTGTCTGTGGGATTAGGTTTAGGTCGTGATACAACCGCCCGCATTCACAACATACATATATATATATTTTAACTACTGAAATGAACAATGTTTTGCAACGCTGCCATCTGTCTTGCAAGAACGTTATTCCCTCTCTCCATCTGCTTTTCACTCCTCTCCTCCCCCACCTTCTGGTGCCCAGAACTATATGTTTCTGATCTGTGGAGCTGCATCCTACTCACCCTACCTGCCTTCATTAAATGGTGTGATGATCTTTGCTTGGATTTAAGTGTGTCAACAACTAAAGAACTGATCATTGACCTCGGACACACCGAACGCCAACACCATTCACAAATAGCAGGTGCAAGTGGTCGACTCTTTGTTTGGCTCAAATTTAAAGAAAACACTGAGCTTATTGTCAGCAAAGAATTCATTTATTGAGGAAATTACGTTCTTTTAATGTCTGTGATGCTATTCTATGCAGCTTTTATCATTCTTTTATTGAAAGACTTTCAACCTTTTCCTTTATCTGCTGGTTCAGTGAGTCGTCTAGGAGGGAGAAAAAAAGCTGAAACACAATTGTTAAAGCATGTCCAAAAATGACTGAAGAATTTGGGTACGATCTGGGAGTCACAAAATCAATAATCAGTCAACCAGATCACGTTTTGTTGACTGGGTTTTTATTACTGCCTTCCGGTTGTCGATTATAATGTGTCCAACATTATAGGACAAATCGTTACATGAAGTCTTTTAGTCCTTCCGCTATTAAGCCTTTTAAACACAGAGCCCACTCATTTTATATGGAACTTTTTAAGGTTTTACCTGTTTCTTTATTGAATCTATTTATCCAGGGGAATATTTATTTATTGGATTTTTACTACTGATTTTGTTGATCTCAACGATTTGTGATCGATTGTTTTGTGCCCATGCACTTATTGTTTCCTTGGCTTCTTTGATTATTTGATTGATTCCCTCTGTATGGGATGCATGTGGAAAAGCTGCAAATGAATGGCCGTGTTGGATAAATAAAGTGAATCTGAATCTGAATCCTACTCACACATGGTCTTGGCCTCCATCAACCTGCTCAGAGTTCACGGTTGTCCCTTCCTACCTACATTCATACATTATACCAGCTAACTCACATGTAATATGACTACTATTGTCGCTGACAGTTTTATGCAATGCTCTTGTTTATTCCTATAACAGTAATGATGACAGATATATGTATCATTTTGTTCCTCCTGCTGCTCCCTTCACCTCACTTCTGTCCCTATCCGTTTGGTATGAAACAGATGAGTCCCCTCATATTAGCTGGGTTCAGCTTAAGGTTTCTTCGGGTTAGAAGGGAGTTTTTTCTTGCCATAGTACTTGCCCAGGGGCTTCTGTAAAGCATCTTGTGACAATTTGTATTGTTATGGGCGAACTGAATCGTCTCCGTTGCAGCCCTGGAACTGGGTCATAAGAGGTCACAATACACAATTAAAGCTGTGACGCGCAAACTTGGTAACCTCAAAGCCAACCGCTTTCAGGATATTTAAAGGGTTTAAATGTAAATGTAATACTAAAATATCTCCTGCTCAAATGAGTAAATCTTCCTGCAGCTGGATCGTCAATTCATATCAGTTCAGTGCAGATTCAGATCAGGCAGTCCAGATGTGTGCTAACCCAAAACTGTGCAGTAATTCTTGCTATGACACGGTGGTTGCCACTTTTAGATGTAAATTCTGCATCCTAGTACATATCGATATACACTCACCGGCCACTTTATTAGGTACACCTTGCTAGTAAAAGGTTGGACCCCCTTTTGCCTTCAGAACTGCCTTAATTCTTCGAGGCATACTTTCAACAAGGTGTTGAAATTTTACTTAGAGATTTTGGTCCATATTGACGATGGCATCACAAAGTTGCTGCAGATTTGTCGGCTCCACATCTATGACGAGAATCTCCTGTTTTACCCCATCCCAAAGGTGCTCGGCTGGATTGAGATCTGGTGACTGTGGAGTCCATTGGAGTACAGTGAACTCATTGTCATGTTCAAGAAACCAGTTGGAGATGATATGAGCTTTGTGACATTGTGCATTATCCTGCTGGAAGCAGCTGTCAGATGGGTCCACTGTGGTCATAAAGGGATGAGCATGGTCAGCAACAATACTCAGGTAGGCTGTGGCATTTAAACCATGCACAGTTTGTACTAAGGGGCCCAAAGTGAGCCAAGAAAATATCCCCCACACCATCACACCACCACCATCAGCCTGAACCATTGATACAAGGCAGGATGGATCCATGCTTTCATGTTGTTTACGCCACATTCTGACCCTGAATGTTGCAGCTGAAATCGAGACTCATCAGACCAGGCAACGTTTTTCCAATCTTCTGTTGTCTAGTCTTGGTGAGTCTGTGTGAACTGTAGTCTCAGTTTCCTGTTCTTAGCTGACAGGAGTGATACCCAGTGTGGTCTTCTGCTGCTGTAGCCCATCTTCTTCAAGGTTGGACATGTTGCGTGTTCAGAGATGGTATTCTGCATTCCTTGGTTGTAACGAGTGGTTATTTGAGTTAGTATTGTCTCCAACCAGTCTGCCCATTCTCCTCTGACCTCTCACGTCAACAAAGCATTTCCATCCACACAACTGCTGCTCACTGGATATTTTCTCTTCTTCGGACCATTCTCTGGAAACCCTAGAGATGGTTGTGCATGAAACTCCCAGTAGATCAGCAGTTACTGAAATATTCAGACCAGCCTTTCTGGCACCAACAACCATACCATATTCAAAGTCACTTAAATCCCCTTTCTTCCCCATTCTGATGCTCGGTTTTAACTTCAGCAAGTTGTCTTGATCACCCCTACGTGCCTAAATGCATTGAATTGTAGCCATGTGATTGGCTGATTAGCTATTTGTGTTAAGGAATTGAACAGGTGTACCTAATAAAGTGGCAAGTGATTGTAATCTGAAGCTCAAAGTTTCTGCAAGAACATTTGTGGTGCATTTTTGTGTATGTGTATAGCCCTGCCTCCCCCTTTGTTTTTTTGTGATTATCTTTTTGTCATTATTTCCTGTGATTCATCCATGTACTTCGCTCCTTGAAGATTTTCTCTCTTTTTTGGATTCACCTGCCCTGTCTGCAGTGCCTTCTGTTAGATTTTGTTATCATTAAACACTTTTTGTTGGAACCCCTGCCTCATCTCCTGCTGCCCTGCACCTGGGTCCTACCACACAACCTATCCATCTTGACACCAACAGTGTAATATGTCTTTTTATTGATCCCACCACACATATTGTGTCTATGCCTTACATGCATAAATGGGGCAGGCATGTTCTATGTTCTTGCTGCTTTTATTTATCAGTCTGAATCCTGCCTGTGTAAGTAGTGATGGAGCGGCAGAGTTAGCGAGGGAGGCCACCGTGAATGGCTGTAAAATGTGGCGCCCCTGTGTCAGTTAACTTGACTGAAGCAGACGCTGGCTTCCATTACACCAGATTGAAATCTCCACTGGGCCGTATACAGGAGTAATGTGTTAGTTATATAGCCTGGAATGTGGTGGATTTATGTACAGGCTAAGCCCCTTAGTAAAGGCTCAGTGCTAAATCTCTTATCAGTTTTTCTTATCACTTTTTTGTTATATTTGTTTTGACATGAGCATTTCTGTTTTGGGATCTTATGTATGCATGGATCCACATCCTACTGCACAAATATGTGAAAAATGACACAAAAGAAGAATACAAATCCATATGTGTGATTGTTTTCTGTTGGATCTGCAATGGTTTATTCATGAGCTACGAGCAAAATATTCTAAAAGAGGTTCAGTATGTCCGTGCCTTCTCTGCGTTATTGCTTTCACACTCAGGTATTTCTCTCTTTTTACTGTGGCTTTCGCAGCAGAGTGGCCCATGACATGAATCTCCTCTTACTGCGAGGGGCACATGCATACAGTCCAACTCTTAAAAGTACTCTTGTGTGAGCTCAGCTCATGCACATAAATATAATATACAGCACATAACATACAGTGTAGTATATGCCCCGTGGCTGAATATTCTGAGACCTCTAACGTAGGAGACTAAGATGAACCGCAGACTTTGGGTTTTATAGACAATTATATCACACATCACAATGCACATTAAGTTTGACAGAAAGAATGTCTTCTGTGTGAAGGATAGAAGAAAATAATGTCACTGTTTGGCTAGGTAACTGCTCATCAAGGTGCAGCCATATCTTCTGCTGGCGCTGGCTTCCCTTTTATCTGTTTACAGTCCCACAGCACTGAATAATAATTCCAATATCATTCAATAGTGACCCTGTGGTCTGTGTATAAATATTCATCCCCAACATGTGATTGTAGTCCTTCCACCTCTAAATGTAACAGCATGCATTAATACACCAAAATGAATGAATATTTACTGTACATTTTATTTATGTGTCAACAGATGCTGTTCACAGTATACACAGATTAGGTGTATCATTATGACCTGACATTAATGAGGATGCTACTTAGATGTGTACGACCCATCTAGACCAGACCAGGCACCCCCACCCCATAGCAATGACATTCCTTAGTGGCAGCAGACATCCCCAGCAGGATGCAGCCTGACACACACACACATATAAAAAAAATTAGGAACAACTCAAAAAAAAAAACATGAAGAACAGCACAAAGTGTTGACCTGACCTCCAAATTCACTAGATCCTAAACTGATCAAGTATGTGGAGCATGATCTACAGAGGACCCTCCCCTCAACCAGTAAGACTCAAAAGTCCCCACTAACATCACTGTGTTGAGTCCACAGGACACCCTCAGAAGACCCGTCTCCATTCTCTGATGAGTCACAACTGTTTAGGAGGCACAGTTCAGACATTCACAATATTAGGAAGGTGGTCATAATGTTATGCCTGATCGGTTTACTAATAAACCATATTTTGGTCCTTTTAGATCCTAGAAGTGTAGCTGTGTGTGGAACTTCTTGTGACAAATACAAGACTTAGGTTGAATCTGGGAGTGGTAGCTCTGTGGAAAAATATCCTTTCACACTGGACACAGATGAAATTTTTAAAAAGTGGACCATATTCTACAGCCGGGGTCTCTGTGGACATCTGTGCACAAAACAGAAGATTGTTCTGGTAATAAAATGATAACTGGCTACTGTGTATGTTTTCTTATAGGGCCCAGGTCTCCGTATCAATTGTCGAATCATGTCATTGTCACCGAGAAAAGAAAGTCATAGATTGGATTTATTTATATGTATTTATTTATTTATTTTTATATCTCTACTTTCTATGTATTTATGACAGCCTATACCGGCTAGCAGGTGCTCAGAGTCTGTCCATTCAAGTTCTAAACCGACTTACAACTCATGTGACTTGAGGAAGTCAAGTAATTTTCTTACATAATACACCTTATATAAATATGCCTACATGGGTGTGCACATTACCAAATCTCCGTGTAGTGTCATACATTAAAGTAACCGTTATGGTTGTTGAAGTTTGGGCGAATAGTGCTGTAAAAAGTAGGCTGTCAAACCACCACGGCAGAAAAGCTGCCCATCCAGGGCAGATTGGCAGCTGAGCCGTGACGCGTATCTTTTCCACTCCGGTCCGAAGCTCGACACAAACACACCTCCTCTCTCCAAGCCCCCTCCTCCTGGCTTCTACTCACAGCACGAGATTCTGTTTATAAAAAAATAATAAAAAAAAAACTTTATCTGCTATAGCACTAACCCCGAGGACCCCATGTACAACAATTCGGCGCTACAGTTTTAGCTGCTGTGCCATTTCCGTAACGCACCAAGTTCTTGGCGCTTCATCAGAAGAAAGGAAACTTAAGGTGAACGCCGATGCTCAAGTAAACAACAACAAAAAAGAAGTTTTAACTGGATATTTTTTTAGACAGCGGATGTGATGAAAAGAAAACAAGCTGCGACTCGTTTTGATTTTGATTCATGGATGTGGATGAAGAGCGCTTTAAATGTCACAGCGGCTGCAGTTTGTTGCTGAGGAAAGCGGCGCGCGATGATATAAAGGACCACCATGCTGTCTTTGGCAAATACACATCTTCAAAAGGTAACCTATTTGCTGTAGCTGCTCGAAGAAGTTTCCTTTTTTCTTTGCGCTGCGTAAAATTCCAGCAACAGACGAAATACTGGAACACTAAGAAAGAAGACTTACTCTACCAAGCCGGAATACACATATGTATACATATGTATATAATACATCTGCAATAGAAGAAAGTCAAGGAGTGTCTTCTTCTTCCCTGTCTTTTGTGGAGAGCAATATCAGAAAGAAACAAGTTTGACTGGGGAAGCAGAAGTGAGATGACTACCAGCACAGTTCTCCTGCTCTTCATTCTCTCTCTCACAAGTGAGTTCTTCATTATTCTTTGCATGTATTATATTTAAATACAATGCAAAACGTGCAGTTTAGATTGAAATGTTAAAGAGCATTTTTCTGTGATAACTGAACCATGTGTCGCTGCTTCGAGGACGAGAAGAGACTCTGTACATGGAGCTGCTTTACTCACGAATATCTTTATGCAAACAACTATGGAATGAAAAACGATCAATGGAATCTACAAACTCTGCTTTCTCACACACACACTTGTGTTAACACTGGTCTGTGGAAGTCAGCAGTTAAAGAAATTGACTTACTTAGGTCTTGTTGAAGTGTAGAGGAGATAGCTGCCCTGATGGATGTCCCGAGTGTCCATCAGCAAACATTAACTCACATTAATGGTGGCACAATGTGCTATTCCCTTTTAATCAAATGCTGAGCCATATTGCAAATGCTCCTTTGCTCTGGGAAGTCAAATGGATCTTGTCATAAATCTTTTAACCCACAATCTGAAAGAACTGATTCCTTGTGGACCTAAATTAATATCCCTTATTAATCACCATATTTTACAGCAATCATTCAGACATTCCAACAGCACAAATCTACTTCATCTTATGATGAGTGAGTGACCGGGGAGTAATGGGTGCTTGTAATATTTCTCTGTGTTCAGGAGGATTAATGAAAGCATATTTAGACCAATCATTGTATAATCCCAATGAACCAATCTGGTGCTAACCTCCTATCTTAGCTTTAGCTCCATCAAATGCTGTAAATGCCTCAAGATTTGATATTGTAGTCAGAGGCTTGGTGTGGATTTCGTAAAGTCTTGAGCTGAATCTCTAAGAGGGAAACAAGAAAGAGGCCAAAACAGCCTGGTTACAGTGTTTACTTTCGTTCATTTCACAGCACCATGATGACTGGACGATTCACTGCGAACCACAAATATGTGCTTTTTAAAATTCTGCTCTCTGAATTTTCCTACATATTTGAAAAGGGGATCACTGTCAGCCTTAAGTCACTCAATTTGTGGCAGAAACACTCACTTGCCAGTTCACAATACTGGAGAAAACAAATGCGTTCTTTATACAACAGACCTGGGCTAAATCCCCCCTCATGAGTGTCATAGTGTTCAGTTTAACAAGTGTCGGCAAGGTGGTAGTTTAACCAGATGGTTGTCTTGGTTTGCTGTTGAATTAGATTGAATTGATCACCAAAGTGTTGCTGATATTTAGCATAGCACACCGACTACAACAGGGCTGTCAAAGTAACAGAAACATGTGTCAGGGCCTTAACAATACAATTCAATAGTACTACAAGTCACATCGTCCAAAATGAAAACGCAGTTGAATCAACAGCTCTCTCAGTCATTCTGAATACCATAACCTTCATGAAGACAAGATCTAGCGCCTCTTATAAGTATTATATTAGAACGTGATCATTGGCGTGTTTCTGAGTTTTGGAATTAAAAGCAACCACAGTACTTCTACCTCAGAGAGTGTGTGTAGTGTCCATACTCCTGAGATGCTCGTAAGTAAAGGCAGATAGGCTCTTTGAATAATTTACCGAGGGCTATTTTATACCTACCCACCAAGAAAGCACCATCTCCTGTCCTTGAGACAAAACACTTGGACTGGATGACGAACCGCCCTAAAAGAAGAGCTTCCTTTTGTAAACCTGATTCGGGTATTGCTTTAGATGTGGAGTTGAACATCAAGTGCTCTTGAAATCAGTTTTGGCTTTCACTTCCTTGCCCGATTTACGCTGCAGTATGTCTTTGAAAACATGTCTTCAAAAATATATAAAACCCGAGTTATCAATGTTCAAACTGGCTCTGCAGAGACATCAAGACATGCGTGAACATCAAGTACGACAGGCAGCATAGACAAACATTATTCTGCAGCATCCATCCAGGCAAAGATATCCCGAAATTAAGATTTAAATGATTTAAAGGCTATACTACAGCTAGAGGGCACACAACACTTCTCTGTGTCTTCTACCATGTTGTTATGAGTGTTTGCATTTTCTGGAGGCACTGAAGATTTGACAAGACTTTATGATGGTGTTTTTCCTGTGTCCTCTATCACAGCGTCATTGTTTTAACTGGAAGTATTGTAAAATGTGTAAAAAGATTATAAAAGCACATCAGTTCCAGGTTAATGAACAATAATCTTATTCTAACAATATAATCTTAAAATTACAGTAAGCTACTGACCATCCAAAAGCAGTGGGTTACTGCTTCATATACAAGACACGTCGTGTGAAAATGAAAATAATAAGCATGTCCTTCTCAGTCAGGCCCTGTCTAAAACATGATGACATTTTAGTGAGTGCCAGGATCTGAAGACTACAAATTTGAAAACAAGAAAAATCTGGAGGTGTGGAGCAACGGTTTTGAGATTTTTGTGCTCCCCATCATGGGTTCACTAACAAAGACCACACCTTACTCGATGAAAATACTGATAGACAGGTCGTGAGAGAAATGGGAATGTAATTAAAGGTGAAAGAGGAAGGAAAGAGAAGAGCGGGATGGGGATCGTGAGGGTTGAAAACTGAGACAAACAGGGACAGAGAGGGGGTCAAGCTACATCATCCAGTTCTGCTGAAGGACATTTGTTGGGTATGATCATCTAGAACAGAACTAAAATAAAAGCAGCTGGACTAGTTTGAAGTTTCTTGAGATTACCTAAACTCCTGATCATTTAGCACTGAAGAAGGCACCTTCAATAAACAAGTACAGTTGTTTAGTTTGATTTTAGTCCACGCCATACCCAGGATGACTGTGAATCCTTTTACTCTGTATTTTTAAAGCACCCACAATCCAAGAGCAAGACCTTTAAAATGATGCACATCTGAACACTGGATGCTAGGAATCAGTCTTTCTTTGAAGGACCTAACATGGACCCACCCTAGCAGGAAAGCATGCCTTAGCATGATTTAGAGAAATTGCAAATATCTTTTGTCCTGCTCATGATATTTCATTTTTTTTTTTTTTTTTTTTACCTATCCAGCTCTGGAGTGAAAAGTTAAATCTCTGAATGGCTCAATTAACAGTGTCCTCTGTTGTCTGATATATATAATATCAAAGAGATAACAATAATGAAAAAGATACGTAAAAAAAAAAAAGCTATGTTTTCCAGCAAATGCCAAATAATCTTCAGGAAGTTTTGGATAGTTGCGTAATTCCTTACAAAACAGATTAAACAAATGAGATAAACCTTGGAGAGACCCAGGTTGGCTGCTCACGCTTGATTCCAGTCTTTATGCAAAGTTAAGCTGACCGACTGCTGACTCAAGCTCCATATTTTCCACGCAGATAAGAGAGCGGTGATAAATCAAAGGATTATCTTATCTTAATATAACTGTGTCCTAAAAATACAGAAAATATAAAATTCCCACTTCAGTTCCTCATGTTTTTCTGCTATATTGCCATTTAATTGACTCCCTGTATATATACTGTGTTACCACTCAGTTCTCGCTTAAAACAGGTCATTGAGCTCTGCTAAAGCAACATTTTTCTCTTATGCAAAAAGATTTCCCTGGTTCTTACTTGGTGGCAAATAATGTTTCCCCTCAGGTTGATTTAAAGTGAAGAGTGGAGATTTTTCACTGAGTCCTAATAGATTCACTTGCTTCTCTTCAACTGAAACCTCTGGCGCTCGCTCTGACATGAAAACTTGAAACAGTGGGGTGTCACTGAAAAAAGTCGACATCCGTGCTCGCTCAGCCTTCGCCGCATGTAATCTTAAAAAAACAATTCATGTGGCACAGAGAGGGAATCAGTCCCGATATGAAACACTCACTGCGCCGTTGTCAGTTGGTTTGACAATGTAGACATAATGGCAGCGGAAGCCGACAGAGTGGGTCAAAAGCCTTCCGCTCCTGACTTATTCATACAATCACTTTTACATAACCAATAATTTAGGGCTGAGGAAACACAAAGCTTGGGGGATAGCCTCACAGGGACGGATGCAAGACCGAAATTTCTGTTTGTTCTTTTGTCTTTTTAAAACCCTGAAGTCAAGTGTCAGGCTGCAAGATGTACTTTCTGAGGACACTTGATTCAGCCTCAGTGCCTCTTGGAAAACGTTCCTTGTTCACAGCCAGCTCGTGTACACTTTTTCGTCTGCTTATGTCCCATTTTAGTTTGAAATGATTCTTGTCCTTGTCTTTCTGTAGTTTACCTTGCCTTGTGTGCTCTTGTGTATTCGTTACCCCATCAACCACTGCATATATAGTAAATAACCCTGTCTTTTCTATTGTCCTTTGTTAGTATATCTGTATTTTCATTGTATGCTTTTACGTGTGTTTCCTGTGGGGTTCCTTTATGTTTTCATCTTTTCTGGATGACTTTTTGTTTGGACCTTGACCGAATAGATTTTTGCTATTTCGATTCTGCCTCATCCTCAACATGTGTCTCTGGGTTATTCCCTTTTATGTGAGCTATAGTCATCGTTGTCAACGCCTTGTTGTTTGTTAAGGTTTTAATCTTAGGTGCGTTCTAGGGCTTTTAGCGCTAGAGTCAGTTCATTTTTGTGTGTCTTGCCTGTAGGCAGCAGGGCAGAGAATGCAGAGGAGCGGCTGGTGAACTACCTGTTGGGTCCAGAGCGCTACAACAAACTGATCAGACCAGCTGTCAATAAGAGCCAACAGGTCACCATCTCCATACAAGTGTCTCTGTCTCAGCTCATCAGTGTGGTGAGTAGAATACATACAGTATACTCTACATACTCAGTACTATGCATCTTATTTTATTTTGAAGGGTTAAAGCTGTGCGACTCATAGTCATAGCGACATGAGTAATAACACAGCAAAGACAAAAATCCAATCTTTATTATGTCATGAAGGTGTTTTCTCATATGTTCCCTGATTAGACTTTGACTTTTTGACACTGTGGGTGTACACAAGTGGCTCGATGCATTTCTCAGTCTCTCTCTTGCTTTGTTGCACTGATTCAAAGAAGGCAATTTGCAATTTGTCAAAAGGGCATGGCAATTTCAGTCAGTATGCACGATACCAGGACTTTTACACTGAAAATGATAAATGTAATTCAGCCATCAACCAAGGCTGTATCTACTATGTGAAAACAACATCCATGAAAATGACTGATTTCAGTTCTAAAGTAGGTAGTTAATGTGTGACTTTTCCAACCTTAAAACGAAACCTGTGAGCATGTGGATATGACGTGCAAAGTAGATTTACACAAAATGACTGGCATTGAAGTGGTGACATCAGGCATAGCTCATGACAACACCACTGCTAGGCAACTGCTGCTATTTAGAAATCATGGAGGGAAACAGTTTAATCAAGCTAATGACCAGATAACTTGATGTCGGGAATGTAAAGGCACAATGAAAGGACGAGGCCGTTGGGAAAAATCTTTGTTTTTCTCAAACATATCATGAAAGACAACTCTATATAGGCCCCTCCAAATGGGTTCATATTTACCATGTTCAAGAGAAGAGTCCTTGTAGATGATCCTTTCTTGTGGCCTCTACAGCCTTATTACTCGAAATGTTCAATAAGGTTTGCAGCAGTGTTCTTCCAACTTAGAGTCACTGTTACCAATTGAAAGTCTTTTGTGTGCACAACTCCCCAAGTCCTAACCACAAGCTCACAAGTTCTAGTTTAATGCAATTACAATATACCACGGACCTTACACAAGTTTGTTAATACGACAAGATAATGGTGTTCATATAAACGCTGACACCTGAAGGCAACATTTAAAATTCTTAATCAGTAGATGCTGCTTCGCTGCAGTAATTTGGTCTCCCTTAAATATGGAAATGTCAACCTATATTTTTTTCAGTATTAATGAATAAATATTACATTTTAGTGTGATAATAAAAACTTAATAATAATGCATAAACTTGCCTTAGTTTAAAGGCTTAAATTATCTCTGAATTGCCTGTGGGTGTGACTCTGAATCCATGTATGTGTCTCCTCAGTTATTAGACACAGTTAGGGATAATAATAATCTAGGTTTTGTAGTATTGAGTGAAGTCTGTTCTTGGCTCCAACATATTTTAACTGATGTCTTCACAATGTAAAATAGGCTTCTAAATATAATTTGATATTTAATTTGTCTCAGTTGTATACATTTAGTCACATTACTGCATCTGTTCCCTGGAGGTGTGCTGTGACATTTGCGTGTAGTGCGCGTTGCTGAAAGCCTCTGCTAGCAGACAGCATGACATAAAAAGTAAATGATGGAAAAGATTATCGATGTATTAAAGCTCCCTGGTGTGTTGTTGCAGAACGAGAGAGAACAGATAATGACGACCAACCTGTGGCTGTCCCAGGTAATGTACGATCTCTCTCTGGCCCTCCTGTGCGCACATAGCTCTCTTTGTGTTGCAATGTGGATGTGTTTGTGACTATCTCTCCCTCTGTAGGAGTGGAATGACTACAGGCTGAGATGGGACCCAGACAAATATGACGGCATCAAGAAGCTGCGAATACCATCCAAACACATCTGGCTTCCTGATATAGTGCTCTACAATAAGTGAGTATGTGCATGTTGTCCCATCATAGAGAAGCGCAATCTGCATGCAAGTGCTCAAGCTGTGTAATATGGAACTAGTGTAATCATAAAAAAACTAAAATAAATTAATACGATACAAAAAACACCACACCCTCGATAATCCGCCTCTAAAGCAGCCATTATTGGATTGCAGTATATTGTTCTTCAGTAATAACATGTTTTCCAACATTACCACCGAGGATTTACAAGCGGAAAATCTGTAGCTAAGATTAGAGAGGTTTCTATGGGGATTTTGTAAATGACAATTCCGGTATTGTTCCTTTTAATTTCCACAAACATGCTTGTTACTGGTAGGAAGAGCATGACTGAATGATCAGGCTGGCTTTATTATCAGCCAACAATGAGGGAAAGCTTCCGTTTGTCTATTTATTTATTAGAATTTGACTTTTTACTAACTTTTCATCTAATGAAATCTCTGTCACAGCGCTGATGGCGTGTACGAGGTTTCTTTCTACTGCAACGCTGTGGTCTCCAACACAGGGGACATCGTCTGGCTCCCCCCTGCGATCTACAAGTCAGCCTGTGCCATCGAGGTGCAGAACTTCCCCTTCGACCAGCAGAACTGCACCCTCAAGTTCCGCTCCTGGACCTACGACCACACAGAAGTGGACCTGGTCCTGACCAGCGACTTTGCCAGTCGTGATGACTTCACGCCAAGCGGAGAGTGGGACATAGTGTCACTGCCGGCACGCAAAAATGAGGATCCACACGACATCACCTACCTGGACATCACCTATGACTTTGTCATCAAGAGGAAGCCTCTTTTCTATACCATCAATCTGATCATCCCATGCGTGCTGATCACGTCGCTGGCCATCCTGGTGTTCTACCTGCCGTCAGACTGCGGGGAGAAGATGACTCTGTGCATCTCGGTGCTGCTGGCACTCACTGTGTTCCTGCTACTAATATCAAAGATAGTGCCACCCACCTCTCTAGCAGTGCCACTTATAGGTTAGTCAATATGCTGCACATCTGTTTGCACTAGGCAAAACTGGGGATAGAAGTAAACTTTTTGGATTTAACATATGTACAGGTGATTTCTGCTTGTTTAGGCACTAAATTAACCTGATATCACATTTCATAAACGAAGACCATTTGTGGCCATGCAAGGAAGTCTACTGGTTGAGAGGAGCTGAGGGAAATAGATGGAGGGATGGGAGGGATCAAGGAGCAGTAGACCCAGGTTTGGGACATGTCTAAGGAAGCTATGCCTCTTTGTCCCCCTGGTTCACGAAGTGAAAGGAGGAAAACAAGAAAGGTGATGTGGAGGGTGGGGGGTGAGAACCGCGACGAAGAGAGAGAGAGAGGTGACACACCTTTTTAGGTAAACACAGGAAATAGAATGACGTGAGGCTTGGTCTTGTTTCTTTGTTGCTGTCATTAGTAAAATCACTTCCTGTTTCACATCAGAAACCTCAAGAGGTAGAAACTAGGTAGGACGTTAATATCAATGCAGTATCAATAACATATGTATGTATGTATGTATATATATATATATATATATGCATATGTGACTGTTATTGGCAGCAACTGAAAAAAAGACTGAGGTCAGATCAAAGTAGAAGAGGTTTAAATTGATCCATAACTGAAAACTATTTCTGTTCAAACAAGAGCAGCAGAGCAGAAAGATGATGATTATTTAATGATCTCATACACAATCTCTCCTTGATGCCACTTAATATTTGTAACAAACAAGCAACAAACAACTGAAAGCACTATAAGCAGCTGTGCTGTGTGTACATGATGACATCTCTTCTCTGTGTTTGTGTCTCTTCTCTCCCAGGTAAATACTTGATGTTCACCATGGTGCTGGTCACATTCTCTATTGTAACAACCGTCTGCGTCCTCAACGTGCACCACCGCTCCCCTTCCACCCACTACATGCCCAACTGGGTCAAACGGCTCTTCTTAGTCAGCCTTCCCACCTTTCTCCTCATGAGGCGCCCAGGCTCTTCCAATGTCCGCGATAAACTCCGCCGAAAGTACGCCAGCCGGAGTACCGTCTGTAGAAACAGTTCCCAGAGCGGCACGGAAAAAAGGCAGTACTCCAACATCAGCCTCGGCGGCATCCGAACGGACGCTGACTCCTTCTACGTGAACGAGGACTTGGCGCACAAGTTTTGCTGGAAGGTGGGTGACCTCCCGGATGGGGGTGGTGGCTTTTCAGACTTACGGAGGCCTCTGGCCGTTCAGTGGGATGCGGATGTGGAGGAGGCCGTGGACGGAGTGAGATACATCGCTGAACACATGAAGACGGAAGATGATGACGAAGGGGTAAGGACTTAAATCTTTGTTAAAGCATAGATATGTGATGATGAGCAGGAACAGATCGGGTGGAAAAATGAAAAGAATAGGAGACAGAATATAACAACGGGGGACAGAATGAGTGAAGAAAAGACCTTTAAAAGCAGATTATGGAGATGGATGAGGTCAGAGATGCAGCAAGGAGGAATGAGAAGATTATCAGAGCATGATGAGATACGGAACAAGCCATGTATTAAACCATTCAGCATTTGCTTTTATTCTTCCGTGACAACATCCAAATCTTTTAGTCATCAGTTGTCCTATCAGATCGCCTCAACCCTGCCCACACTCGCTTACATAAAGCCAGACTGACTGAATACTCACCCTGACCTAGAAGGTCTTAACTTCCATATAACTCTCACACATGTTTTCCAGCTGTAATTGCTCATGGCAGATCATACATCAGATTGCCTCTCTTCCTCTCAGTGTCAACCATCTGCAGCACAGATAAAAATATACCCGACTGCTACACCCCTGGCTGCCTAAAAAAACTTCATGCCCACAGCAGCAGTTAAAAAATACACTGCTTTTGATTACTAATACTTTCTCTGAATAGATTTACCTCTATATTTGCTACTCCGTTGGTCCCTAAAAAATGCAGTTTGGGGCAGTTAAACAGATAAATTAATCAGGAAATGTTATGTTCTGTTCCCCCAATGTTCCGGCCCAAAGAGGTGAAACAGCCAGACACTCATTATTGTGATTTGGTCTGACTAAAGCTGTTGGTTTGGTTTCAGATCATTGAAGACTGGAAGTACGTAGCCATGGTGATAGACCGTCTGTTCCTGTGGATCTTCATCTTGGTGTGTGTCGTGGGAACTCTGGGACTCTTCATGCAGCCACTGTTCCAAAGCTACAACACACCCACAGCTGATGACACGGAGTGAGTCATGCACGTTAAAATACGCAGAAACACACCTTTTAGCTTGGCAAGGCCTCATTTAAAGCTCTTAATATAAAAAAAGGAACCTACTGTTTTCTCTCTACCTATAAAAGGACTCTTCTTCTGCAAAGACATACTCAGCACTGGTTTCACAATTTTGATTATTTGCATGTATCAGATAGAAAGAAGATGTTGTAGTTGCTGTTGTAGCTTCACTGGGGCTGAGGTATGGAGAAATGCAAAATGGCAACATACAATATTTGTACTGAGCTTGAGATCAAAGAGGACAGAGAGGATTCAAACACTAACTTGACATACAAAATTAATTTGTTCCTAGAAATCTAGAGATGTGTCAGCCTTAAACTAAAGAGCTTTGAAAACTAGCAAACAGAGTGGCTAGCTGTGTTGTTAGCATCTCAATTTAAAACAGCAGTTATCTGTCACATTTTTTTATTTTTTTTGCAGATTAAAATAAAAATCTTAAATTACATCTTTTAATCATGTTTTTGTTTGCTTTTCAGGTACAGAGATTTCTAGGATTTCTGTCACCTAAGTAAGGAAAAAGTAGAAAAACAAATAACTTAGAGGCTGCACCGTGTCTGCGTGTGATCTGCCTCTGTTGTTTGGATCGTATACCTGAACTAATCGATGCAGCCAGGTTGTGGTTGCAAAAGTGGAGTTCAGAGGACAGTATCTTATCAGTTGGTTAATGCATGGATTATATTTTTGCCAGAATTTGTCTCCATCCACACTGAAGAAACTCCACCCTAATCAAAGACACAAACAGGATACACCTTTTACCACTGCAATGTCTCTCAAGAAGAAGAACATGAAGATGATGGGGACAGTTCCTGCGAATAGTCCTGAGTCAATATACAATACTGTGGACTATTACGCCTGATGTAAAAACACAGAAGCTGGTGAAATATTTGATGAGAGATCCTAGAAATAATGACAGTGACTTGCACCGCTGAACACACGCCTCTTATCGGACTCTGTGTAATGAAGGCATACATTGCAGTTTCAGTGAGAGATGTGCGCTTTTCTGCATTATACAAACATGTACTGTATTTCAGTTGTTTAATGACGGTAAAATACAGTGAACCATAATTTCCTCTTTCTACCCTCCTCAGACCGAACTTTACTGCAACTAAGTGAAGATATTTTATCCTGTCTATCTTTGTCTTTATCAATGTATATTTTCTCTGTCTGTGTTCCTCCCACTTGCTTGTCGGTTTTTTGTGCACACAAACATCTACACGTTCTGATTCTGCTTTACTGCTGCAAAGAAATCTTTAGTTCCACCTGTATGCTTATTTTATTTATTTCTCATTTAGCTTATTTTCAGTCCTCACTTTACAACTGCCTTAAACTGATGTTGAATATCTTTGTGGAAGATTTGTAAAGACCAAACTGTTGCAACACTGTGTTACATATAAACAATTTGCCACTGACTATATTCCAATAAAATGTGTTAATTAAATGTGGTGAACGGTATGCTGTTTGATCATTGGTTTGCATTTTTCATTAACATGTCTTGTAGAGGTCCTTTTCACAGCAGACATTTTTGAAATGTTACAAAGAAAGAAGCAAAACAGCAAATACAGAAGTAACATTCAGTTAATCACTTGGTATTGTCCATGTTGGAGCGTTGGAATATAAAAAGCCTTGTTTGACAAACCAAAAATGTCCATTTCCACATAAAGCACACCCAAGTGATTTGATAGGCCCGGCAGATCTTTCCCAGAGCTGAATCAATTCCCAACAGAGTGACTCCAGAAACAAATCTGTGGGTAGGCTTCCAGCCTGGGTTTACATCCATTACCTGATTTCAAATCTATGCTAACATGTAGTTTGGTTTGGGGCCATGCATGTGGATATATGGATATTTTTTCTCTTTCCTTTTAGAGAGAAAAATGATAATACACACACACACACACACACACACACACACACACACACACACACACACACACACACACAGACACACACACACACACACACACACACACACACACACACACACACACACACACACACATTAATAAACTCATTTTTTTTATTCATCATTTTTGGCTCCATGCAATAAATGAGGAGGGGGCCAACAGATTCTGCCTTTTGGCATATTTTGCAATGAGAACTGTATCCCCTCTAAAGCCTATGGGGGCCCTACAGTGCATCAACAATACTGTACAACATCCTCTAGGGCCCCTTTGTATGTACCCAGTGATTTAGCATGTTTGGACTGAAGGGATAACACAGGTAAGTTTTTATCTGTGGTTCCACAGAGGTTTGGCTCGTTTAGACTTGATCTTTTTTGCCTAATACATACATACATGTGCACAACAAGTGCAGCAACATGACAGAATTTCTGACACCTTCTTTGTGACTGGAGGCTTCTCTCATCACTGTCTTCCTCAACATTGTTTGGCTCCTGAGTTGTTTGGACAACAGGTCCCACAAAGTAGTTATTTTTCAGTTAATAGTTTGAGCTCACATTTTATTCACACATTCTCAAAAAGCCACTACAACTGGCAGTATTTGTTATAGACACTGCCCTACGCAAATATTATTTTCACAAACTTGAGTGTGTCATTAATTTTCCTGTAGGCTCAAAAACCTCAGGCCGAGAAAATATGTCCAAACATCTCTTTCCAAACTCTCAATTTTTTGGACTTATCGTATGTGGGTCTGTTCTTTGTAGAACAAGATTCAGTCAGTCTTACTCCGAGCTGAACACTGTCAGCAGGAGTTCAGCACTTGAGGGTAAATGTAGTAGAACCGCTCTCCCAGGAAGAGAGAGGAGGGGAGGAAGTCGGAGCATTTGATGGCTCTTGAGGATGGGATAACTGACATTCTGCCAACTCTGAAGTTCTCCGAGTCCTGACAGCGTTGCATAAAAAGAGGTGTTCATGCTCAGAACGGTGTAGACAAGGTTGGCAGAAAGTGACCCAAGTATTTTTATACTTTTCAAGAGTTGGTATTATGACAGCAGGTTGTCATTTGAGACATGTTTTATCTGGATGAACCGTTACTGAACTTGTTCTCCACATGTGTTTGATCAAACAGTATCACAGGACAGCACTTTTTGTGTGTTTTGTTTTTGTGTGAAGTCTTGCGAAAGTGTGTTTAAGTGTTGCTCTGGCTGAGACGTACAGATTCAGACACTGGCATGCATTTGTCCTGTTTAAAATGTGATGTTGTCCAATAGTATGAGATAAAGCTTCCTGTAATTTTACTTTACATTCGTAGATATTGCTTTTCATGGGGGAAGTATTTCACAAGCCTTTCTTGGCCTCCATCTGTCCTGTACAACAACGAACCCTTTTTAAATCGTTCACACACACTTACATGCACTTAAGGTAAGACCCGTTTTAAGCCTTAGCTTTGGTCAGTGGATCTATCAGGGGTGGAAAACAGTCCACTTAAGTCCAGTTAAGTCCACTCACAGGGTCGAATTCTGTTAATGGACATGCTGGTTGTCTGTGTCTCCTTCCTCCACTGAAAAAAAAAAAAAGAGGAAATGTGCTCAACGACGCTAATGTGCTTTTGTTCCATTGAGGGTGAATGTGTGTGTGTGTGTGTGTGTGTTTGCAAATGTGTGTGCACCCAAATTTGTGCCAACAAAAATGCAATAGCCTGATGAAAATTACACCACCAGCTAACTGCCAGCAACCTCTGAAGACAGAGCACACTGTTACTTTTAATGTACAGCTGCATGAATGAACACACACACACAGGAGTGGACGATGATAAGATTTAAGTGGCCGAAATTCTTTATCTCAGCAAAAGTGAAGCTCTGATTCCTGAGGTCAGCACATCAGCAAAAATACTTTGAGCCTCCGCTGTGGTGGACAGTTATCGACAAAACACATATTTACTGCGCCCTCTGGTTTGTCTGCATGTGTGTGTGGGATATCGATATAAGGTTGGCTGGTGCATGAAGGTGACAGATGTGTTTGTGTCTGGGGGGGAAAGACAGATGAGGACAGAGCAGCCAGTTGTCATAGTGTCAGACTGTGAATTGTAAAAATGTTCCGTGCAACTTGGTTAAAACAAGAACAATCTAACACAAAAGGCTGTAACTACAAACACTGATGCTCTTGATTTAGTATGTAGCATTTATCCCTGAATGCTAAGAAGTACAACAATTACAAATAAAGCGTTTGATATTCCAATATCTTTGAATTACACTGAGAATAAAACACATTTAACAGAAAGTTTATTACGGTTGTTCCAAAAGCTTTAGCTTGTGTTTATTGAGGGGGATTTAAATGTTGAATCTAACGTCTTTTCAGTTTCACTGTCCCAACGTATTGTATGACATTTGAATCCAGTCTTTGTTGATATTTAGCGAAGGCCATTCTTCCCTCCATCCCTGCAGTGTTTCCTGTGCTACACAAATGTACAGTATCTTCGCCCCCACTGAAAGTGTCCTTCTCATCTAAAATGTCCTTTTCCTCCCTCTAAAAACTGCCTTTAGTGATTGAATCAATCCGTGCAGAACACTGCAACGTTCAGTGCACAGTTTATTCACAGATAAATACACGGGGCTCTTTGCGTAGTCCAGATGCTTCGCATAGTTAAACATTGGTGTCGAGGTCGCATGTAAGATTTCCTTCTGATGATTCTTTAAAGTAGATGCTGTTTGTGATTCAGTGACTCTAAGTCAGCTACTTCTGTCCTGAAGCTGCCATTTTCTCTGGTTTGCTGGTTTTATCTGATACTTTTCTTGGTCATTCAGGCCTTATCTTGACTCCCAGAGTCATTTCATGGTGACATTTGGACTGTGGAAACTGCTTACATACACCGATCAGGCAAATCATTATGACCACCTTACTAATATTGTGTAGGTCTCCCTTGTGCCTCCAAAACAGTTGTGACTCATCAGAGAATGGACATGGGTCTTCTGAGGGTGTCCTGTGGTGTCTGGCAACACAATGTTGTTAGTGGGGGACTTTGGGTCCTGTGTGCCCACAGATACTTGATCGGTTTGGGATCTAGGGAATTTGGAGGTCAGGTCAGGCTCCATCCTACTGGGTATGACTGCTGCAATCAAAGAGTGACATCGCTATGGGGTGGGGGTCCCTGGTCTGGTCTAGGTGGGTGGTACGTGCCAAAGTAACACCAGCAGAACATTAAGTTGAAACAAGATAGTCAGTGTTATTTACTTCTCCTTTCAGTGGTTTTAATGTTGTGGCTGATTGGTATATGTCTTTATAGCTGCCCTCTCCTATAGCATGTTCAGTTTGCTTCATTTTCTCCAGTCACTCATTTAAAGAAACCCATGGTTATTGAGTTTTAACACAAGGTTTGAACTCCCAGAGAATTTATGAGCTCTGGAAATGTCATCAGCTGCCGTTTTGATAAGGCTTGACTTTCCTTACAAGACCTGACAAGTCAATTAATTCCTAACAAGTTAATGAAGTCCTGTAGGAGACTGCACGGTTTGAATCAAGAACACACTCAATTAATTCCTGAACAACATTACTTGAAAATAAGAAACTTTTGCATAAAACTGCTACGACCACTGCTGCTTGAAATTAATTCTGCATTTCTGTACAATTCAGAATCTCATTAGGGCATCACACAGTGGAAGGAGTTCAAGGAGGTGCTGAAGCTGAGTGCCCCCAAAAATTATTCTGTAGCACTTGGTTCACTGCATTTTTTATATACTTAACTAATAAGTTCTGTGCAATAGCATTTTAAGGAAAGACTTGAAAAGAAATGAATGATGGTAAATGTTGAACAAACAGAGTTAGCTAAAAGTAATGGACGAAAAGTGTGCAGGTTTATCTTCTTTAAGTTTTAATGTTTGGTAAAGCCAATCAAATGTTCTATGAGACAAAGTATCCCACGATGACTTATTTATGTCTAATCATTATTAATTGTGCGTTGTTGTATTACAGAATTTAAATGACATGAACGGTCAGAGTTGAGTTATTGCTCTCATTTCACATCCTGCTGAGGCTCTAATTTCTGAACGGCCTCACAGTTTTTAACAGAACAGCACTTTTCCAGGACAGTGATTTTCAACTGAACTCTTTCCATTGCTTATTTCTGTGCTGCCGTCCACCTGCAGCTCACCCACTCTTCCACCCCATCCCATCCCTGCCAGATCGACGGCACCCTTCATTTTCAGTGAACCCAGCTTTACACATCATTCATCAACTACTATTATAATATGAACACAATTATTAAGGAAATCTTGTATTCTGTCAAAGATTTCAGTTTGTTTAGTTTTATATTTTCTCATTCATGAGACGGCTAAATAGATTTTTTTTTAGTTAGGATGTGAAGCCTTGAGCAACACAGCAACCAGCACATTAGCATTCTTATGACCTACGATGTTTGTCACTGCTGACCGTGGTCTGCGTCATGGTGGAAAATCTGGCTCCCTGTGTAGCCGAAGTTTCCTAAGGTTGCTCTCCTAAATAAGCAGGCTTTGTCAGGCTTCCCTGCAGTCATCCAGAGGGCTCGTTCTGCTCTGTCTCCCCGCACTAGTGCCTGCAGGAGGAGACACCACGGCTCCTTGACACACACTCCGCCAAACCTGAACACACGCCAGACTCCATTTCTCTAACACATCCCTCCTTTCTCTTTCTTCCTGTCTCGTACTCTTTGACTTATCAACCTCCGTTCCTCTTCCCCCTCTCCTCCGCATCATTCCTCCCTTTCTATTTCTGCTCCAAGACCCCCTCCCCTCCCCCCACCCTTTCTCATTCTTTTGTAAATTGTGTGTGGAGAAGTGGGAACTAAAAATACGCTGGTGATAAACCCAATTATCTGTCCCTTTTCACGCTACACGCCCAAATAGCTAAGAACACGGGACCGGCTGTGTGCCAGAAACCAGCCCTCGGCGTGAATTACTTTGTCTGTGAATGCACCTGTGTGTTATGCTTTTCAGTGATCTCATTTTAAATGATGAGGGTGGCACTAATGATAGCATTAAAAATATATGGGCTTCAATAAATACTTTTGGACAAGAGTAATGCTGTAAAGTCTTCAGTCCAGACTGAATACCAGCTTAGAGAAAGAGTTGTGCCATTGCAGCACAAGGCCATTTCCAGATGACCGTGCAGTATCGCATTGTGTCAGAGTTTTCATTGTGTCTTTGTGGCTCCTCCAGATATCGCCTGCTAAGCATGATGGTTTAAGTCAGCTTGTCCCACATGATAACCTACTTCCAGCAGTACACAATGTTTGAGTGGCCCAAGCTGACACAGGAGTGTAAATATGCCTGTGTGTGTGTGTGTGTGTGTGTGTGTGGGCGCGCGTGTGTGCGTGAAGCAGAGCACAGACTGGAGACGACAAAACAAAGGAGGCTCGCACTGAGAAATGAATTCACGATGCAATATGGATGTCCACTTTTTCTCTTCTAAATGTCAAAGCAGCATTTGAACATTTAAAAGACTTATCCATTTGGATGTTTCCCAGCCTGCACATCACTGATGTACTGTACTTGTCAGCCAGCAAGTTTTGATTTAGGTTTTTCAGTTCATTTTGGATAACCGACACATGTTAAAACCTTCCCCAGTGTCGACAGAACAGTCGGTCTCTAATTAAACTCCCGTTACCCTTTTGCCACCACGGCGATGAATAAAAGATATCCAGCTCGGCAGACAGTAATGAGTGTGATGCTCATAGACAGCACTTATGATGTACTAACAGAGGTTTAAGCTTGTTTAAGGATTCGTCTTGCCCGTGGCTTGCCCGTGTGTGAGTGCCACATACTCCTTGCCTTGCAATCACAAGCTGTAACAGTCAAACCGCGGCCAAACTGGGGAGCTGTCACACTTATTTCACATTTATACCCATCAGTTTACAATCCCCGACTTGCAAAGCCCTCACACAGAGTCCTGCGCAGCTAGGTTACTTGCAGTGGCGGCTGGTGGTGAAATTTGGCGAGTGGGCTAACAAATGCATAACACCGATTAAATAATTAACACACTCGCACAAAGAAACATCACCTACAACACAGTTACATCAGTGGTCCTCAGGAGCACTTCATCACCCCTGTATCACAAGTTGCAACCCAAATCAAAGAAAGATTTTCAAATTTTCTCAAATTCATTGAATGAGAAGATTAAGCAGTTTGAACTTGAGACAGCAGAATATAATATCAGCGTGTGACAACACACAAAAAACAAATGATAAACAAAAACGACCAGCAGGGGATGATGCTAGAAAGGGAAATATTCCCTTTTTTCCGTCAATTAGCTGCATTTTAATTCAAACCAGAATTTTTTCGCTCAAGCAACTTCAGCCTCTTTTTAACAGACTCAATAGAGCTTTAATGTACAAACACAAATGGAAAACTACACTGAGAAATAGTTTCAAAAAGACTCAAAATGTGCAGCTTCAGCCAAGGACCCACTCATGTTCTATTAAGTTTTGTTCTATCCAGTCACTTCTTCAAGCATTAATCATAAGGCTGACATGACAATCACAACATTTCACTAACAGATATTTTTAGACTCGGTAATTCGTTTAAAATAAATAAATAAATTAATAAAAAAAATGCTTGTAGCTTTAGCTGAGAATCTTTACTGACTGAAACCCCAGGGTCCCGTGTGGAAGCCAGCATCGCTAACCCGCATTTATAACAGCCGTCTCTGGTTCCTTGTGTGTGTGAGTGTGAATGTGAAGACTTTCATACAGGGAGAGACGTTTTTTTCAGGAAAACTGGGATTTAAATATATTTTGGGGCAAACGTTGGCATTCTCAATTCTGCAATTGCAGTCTGCATGAGATAACATGTTTTTTTTTTGTTTTTTTTTGGACAGCATGCACTGACCATATGACATTTTGCTGCCCTGGGGGAAATCAGTTTTGCAAAGCCAGCACAAAATCATGGAGGCATAAATGTGTATGTTCGTTTTTGTCTCCAGTGTAAAATATGGTGTCTGCTTCTGACGTAAATCATCTTATATAGGTCTGCTACACACTGCAGTGTGTCAAACTGCACAACAGTAAACTATCTGTGCGTGGAGTTATAGGTCTACGTGGACAGAGTCAATCAAATCATTCCTTTTTAATCAGACAGATGAACAGATGCATATGTGTGTAGGTGTGCGCATTAAGCTGATAATCCTCCATTCAAGTACAAGATTGTCAGCACGGCACATGAAGAGACAGTCAGTTATTTTAGTCAACAGCTTGTTAAACTCACTTCTCTCTGCTTCTGCTAGGGGTTGAACGACTTCAGATTTGTTGAAGTCGACTGGTGAAAGTCGAGTCAATGGTATCACACATAAAACCAGTAGAAAGTAGTGCTTTGCACTAATGAAAAACACGTTCTGGACCTGAATACATATTGCAGTATCTCACACAAAATAAGCTACTGTGGCTTTTCTGCAAGTTTAGTGAAGCTTGAATACAGAATACTCTTGACTGTAGCGCACATCAACACCATGAACACCAACAGCCTGACACTTCTAATATGCAGCTCTTGATTGGAAAAAACAAACAAACAAACAAACCCATAACAGGACATAAACGTCCATTATATCATGCAGACATCTATACCCTTTATAAAGCATTTTATGTTACTAGAACTCCAAAGCCATATAGTAGTCCGTACAACCCCTGGTTTCTTTGGGTACACTACTGAAAACAAATGCTTTCTAATCCAACAGTCCTGAACTAAATCATGTCTTCATGAAGATTACAGTATTCAGCATTTGATTAAAATAACTGAGAGAACTGTTGATTCAATTGTATTTTCATTTTGGAGGATGCGGTTTGTAGTACTATTGCGCTATACATTGTATTTAGTTGTTGCCATTACTGTGACAATAAAATCATTTAATTCAAACCACAAACTACATTGCATACTCCAAAAATGTAAATGTCTGAAAATAATCTCTTTCTGACACTGTTTCAACATAAACTGAACATTAGAGCAATCATAAAGGAGATTTAGTGCTGGCCTGTTATGTTACATTGCATTCATTTTCAACAGAGTTTGTAATGAAGCAATGCCTAATTTATACCGTTGCACTTTTGTTTATCCTTATAACACTAACTCTGTGAGCACACTATACACTCACTTATCTTTTTTGCTGCAATTAATTAACCATTAGAGGAATTCATCTCATTAGTGTTTTCCCTCTCTCTTGGATGCAATAGTAGAGGAAAGAGTTCAACAGTCCAACACAAAATAGAATAAACCGGTTACCGATTACAATATATTTAATTTTCTGTTACGTATAGAATCTATGCACAGTATTTTGCAAAACAGACCATTGTTCAGGGAGGCTGATCTTATTTCTTGGATTCAGAAGAATCAAACATCTCTGAAAGTCTTCTCTACAGGGCATCCTTGACCTCTTTACTCTACAATGCTGCACCGGCCCTTCTTCCTCTCCACATAAAGAAGACAACCACGTCCCTGCCTCCTGGAAGCTTCCAGAAGCCACTGATCACCTCTGCTCCATTAAACCCACCTCGTGAGATGATCTTGCCAGTGAGAGTTGAAAAAAAAAAAAAAAAAAAAAAACAGAGGGAAAAAAGAAAGAAAAGGGGGCAATCCAGATTTCATTACTCTGGGTTGAAAATAAAAGCACTTTTCTTGGGGTCATGGGACGTGGTGCAGATATGTGGATTTGAATAATTCAGCATGGTCTAAAAGTTCTAGCGAGATATTTTTTACGTGTTACGTTTCAGTAGAGGAAGAATGATGGCACCAGTGTACGCTGTATGAATGAGAGCAGGTGCAAGGAGGAGAGAGGCAGCTCGAGGTATGTGAGGTGAAAGGAGATGGGTTAAAGAGCGTGGAATGGAAGAAATGTGTTGAAGAAGTAAAGCGAGGCAAGTAAAGCAAGGACACTGAGAGAAAGCTATGAAGGAGAGAACAGTGAGTGATTGATAAAGGAAGCTGGCGTATTTCTGATAATGACTGAAAGGGGATGAAGCGAAAATGAAGGGATGATGCTGAGGAGACACGGGAGGATGACACTAATGGCGTTTGGACTTAGCGTATCGAGCTTCGACAAAAAACATGAATTAAACATTGCCCAGGGCAGAGCAGCGGGACAAGCTATGGTGCGTCACACAAAACAATCCTGGCAGAAACATAGATTCTCACCTAGTTCCTTCTTTAAACTGCTTCACTAATGAGGTTGGCGAAGACAAGCGTGTCATGACGCCACACTGTGAGCTCAGCTCTTGTCAGATGGTGACACCAGCAACAGCAAAAGCACATTATCCCCGTTGTGCTTGTTCTGTTTTTCTTCATCTGTCCTTTTTATGCAGCACTTGTCTGCAGGGATTAGACTCAGTAAACTCTTTCCTATTGCTAAAAAAGGTTGTTTTGATAGGTTTGCTTGTGCAGAATTGGGGATACTGACGGTTGTGACAAATTTAAGATAGGAAACGCAGTGCTGTGATGGTTGATTCTGTTTATCTTGGGTAAATGGTCCTAAGGGTTAAGGGACGGTCTTGGCATGAAATGTGTGTACATGTGTGTACAAATGTACACACATGTACAAACGCTTCACATATGTCCCATGTGCCACATTTGAGGATTTACTGAGGCCGAGCAGCACAAGCTCAGCCGTTTCATTTTGACGTGCAGTTCTTTCACAGTGATTTAAACTGTGTCCTGCCAGAGTATCTCCTTGGGATTTAATTGTCAATTAAATTAAAACACATTAAACTAAAATCAATTTGATGTATTAATTAAAATAAAAACGTGCATTGGATTTGTAAACTTGTAGTTCAACTGGTATGCTTTCATTGTGCCACTCATCATCCACTGACATAGTTAAAAAGCCAACGACAGAATAATATTTGACAGGTTGTGGGCTTTTTAAATGCCAATACCACCTTAATGCTTGGATAAAATACGCTATGGAACATATACAGTGTAGGTACGGATATATAGAAACAATAATTAAATTAATTTAGCGGTTCATTCAAATGTTGAATGAAGGCAAATATGTCTATATACACCAGTCAGACATTATGGCAATCTGTCTAATGTTGTGTGTCTCTTGTACCTCCAAAACATGGGTCTTCTGAGAGGGTCCTGTGGCGTCTGGCAGCAGGATGTTCTTTCTGGATCTGGCCTTACTTGATCAATTTGGGATTTAGTGAATTTGGTCAACACTTTTTTCTGTATTCATGTTTTTTCAGTTGTTCCTAAACCATTTTTGTGTGTGTGTCTGTGTCAGACTGCATCCTGCTGGGGATGGCTGCTGCCATCAAGGAGTGACATCGCTATGCTGTGGGGGTGTCTGGTCTGGTCTAGGTGGGTGGTACATGTCTAAGTAACATCCACATGAATGTCAGGTCCAAACGTTTTCCAGCAGAACATTGAATTGACACAAAAAGGTCATTGTTGATCACTTCATCTGTCAGTGGTGTTAATATTGTGGTTCATCGGTGCATGTCTGTAGTGTTGTGCGTGTCCATGCACTCACATGGACGACACACACACACACACAAACATTTGTTGAAAACCCTACCACTTTCACACACTCCCACTCTCTCTGTCTCTCCCCAGTCCTCGTGTCGCGTGTGTTTCTTTCCCTTTTTCGTCACTCGCGAAAAGATTTTGTGTCTCGGTTCACATCAGTTCATCTCAGCGGTGCCGCCTCGATTACTTTGTTTAGTGACGTGAAAACAAGCGTGTAAAGTCAAGAGCTAAATTTAAACTTAATCAGCAGTGGGGAAGCTGGTAAAAAAAATAAATAATAAAAAAAGAAGCCACACGAGGCACGAGGAACCACGAGCAGATAAACTTTCCTTCTCAGTACAGCGCAGTGCTGCAGTTTAGTGGCAGTGGAAAGACACAGCATGCACAATGTCTGTCTCCACTCAGTAAGCAATTCACAAAGAAATCCGTGATTTATTTGTTTTTTTATTTTTTATTTTTTGTGACCTACGTTTCAAAAAGTTTTTCCGTGAAACGAAAATGTCGGTGAAGCCGGATAGACTAAAAAGTATACATTAGTAGTCGCGCAGCTCATTTCAGCACCACGGACAGTGCTCACCCTTTAGTGCTTTACGCGTAGCTCAGACGAACTGTGTCGCTGTCTTCATGTAACAACTATTCAGTCCTGCACCTGCCACCACTTTCACACTAAAACCGTCTCACCTCAACCTTGTGTCAACTGGAATAAAATGCAATATACCCACATTTTAGAAGTATAATTACCAAGTTAATGGCATGTTTGGCTCTGGTAAAATACCATGAGGAAAACTCTAAGTTCCACTTAGACTTGTGAACATTTTTTCTTCTTTTTTTCAGATTTTAGGTTCAAAATTGTTTTTATATATTAATGACCTCTTTGTGTCTGTTAGGGCGGTTTTTCCTCCATGTGTGTCGAGTCTGTATGAATGCGCCAGAGGGGAGCTTTGCGCTCATAGGGGAGGGACGAACGAAGACAAGTTTGTATCATATCAGGAAGGAGCGCACCGACAGAACGAGGTAGACTCCACCAGGGGAGAAACGTTTTCATGCCATTTCACATTATTTCTGTCTCTCATCGATTAAAACAGTGTTCATTCAGATAAAAAAGTGATCAGGGCTGCCAAACGACACGGGGGAAGATGCAGCCAGCGGTGAGATGGGCTTTGCTGCTTCTTCTCGTTGGTTTAAAGGCACAAGGTAAGTGAGATTTATCCAAAGTAGGGTTGTATATGCCGAATTTGATTACGCGTTTGCCGTTATGCGACTTGGAAAAGTAAGCGATACCGTGCGCCTTTGCGCGCCAGTGTGTCTGGACAGTTAACTTGGGCATTTTGTAATATTTAGGCTAAAATCTAGTGCGTTCCCTGAAAATGATTTTCAGTAAATTTGTTTATTTATTTTTGGGGTGTTATAAGTCAAAAACATTGTCGAGGAGAGCTTCTCCCTAGTGCGCCAAATCCAAAGAAGTGTTTCAGGCTAGAGAGCTCTGTGATCGTCGTTCTGGGATAATAATCTCTAAAATATTCAAACTAGTTCAACCGAATTAAATGCGAAAGAATCCAGGAAAGGGCAAATGAATTTTGATGAATGCAAATTTTGTTTTTAGGCGTTTGTATAATGCCACGAAACCAAAACAGATTAAAAAGTGTTTACAGGATCAGTTTTCCCTTTTACAGGCAGTGAGAGAGGAAGTAAGTTATACAAGGCCTGAGCCAACATTGTTCTTTCAGACAGAAGACAGATATGAGGTTTTCATTCAGGGGGATTGGTCGTCTGCAGGCATTTGATAACAACACTTCTCTTAGCAATGTGTGACTTTGGAGGATTCTGATAACCTTATTTTGATTCAACCAACTCATGGTAAGAATAAAAAGTTGTATGAACTCGGCATCAGTATATTTATTCTTGTTCTTTTATGTGAAAACATATAAGTAAATTATTGTAGCTTTAGGTTGAGGATACGCGTTTGAATATCCTTTAAAAGCCTTTTAAGGATTAAGACTTAACTTTAGTAAAAGTTACTGTAAAGAAGTATTAAAAGTACACAGTCGTGGTTGAAATGAAGAAACATATCTACCTTTAAAACAAAACAGAGAGCAGCGAAAGTTAATAAAATACATGTTATACATGTACATGTTGAAATATGTTGAGTGAATATGCAGAAAAGGAAGAAAGGGGGGAGGAACAAGGAAAGAAAAAAGATAAGCAGGGAGGAGAGAAGGAAGCAGCAAGGAAAATTAAGTTTTGATGGCAGGAAGGAAGGGAGTGTGAGGTAGGACGATGAAATGGAAAAAAACAAGGAGGATGGAAAAAAGGAGAGGAAGTGAGGTGGGGAGGGAGGAAAATGATGGAACAATGAAATGCATGAGGGTATGAAGGAGGGGTGGAAGGATCTGTGATTGTTGAAATGCACCCGGCTTCTTAATCACTGACCACAGCTGAGCAGAGAGTCTGGATCTGACCTGGAGCCACTCTGTGGGATGGATGCAGACAGTATAACTGGAGCATTTCTGAGCATTAACCTCAGCATTTGCTGCAACAGCATGAATAGCAGCCATCTGACTTATGCATGGGTGGCAGAGGTTTTACTGTATTTATTTCACACTATTTACATGGAAAATCCTTTAAATGCTGATTGTCTTTTTGTTGTAATTTTTAATATAATCAGTTATATAAACATATATTGATAGGAGTTGTTTTTTGTTAGTTTTTTTCTTGAAGATGGAGGTGGAATGTGACATTTTTAATTTTTCAATTTATCAAGCTCATTCCAGATCTGTGGTTTTCTGCACAAAATATTAAAGCTAATCTTAGTCTTTAGTTTACGTTCATGGCGGTATAAGTATGTCAGAAGGAAGATCGGAATGAGGTTACGTAAACATACATTACACAAGCATTCTGGAGGTAATTGTACTCAGCAATCCTCAGGAGATCGTGGCAGTGGAAGAGCATTCTAGGGGCATTAAACCTGGACCAAGATAAGGCGTGTAGGACTTTTTTCTTGGAGCATCTCTGGCTTTTTATAAGTGAGTTGGAAATCTGTTACACCATATGATATTGCAGTAATGTAAGCTCAAAGAAGGCTTGGGTGAGAAGTGCAGAGAGTGGCAGAAAATGTCTCAACTTAAAAAACAAAGCAGCATATTTAGATTATTTTTGTAAGAATTTCAATATGGCATTTAAAATTAAGAAATTCATCAGTGAGGATCCGAAGCAACTTTGTAGAGCCAACTCTTGAAATATCATCTCCCTCTATTTTTATACAGGTTTGCTTAATGTCATTTTTTTTTTTTAGTTTTACTAACTCACAATTTATGTTTTGTTCACACTTATTTGGATTTCTGTGGGGGGAAAAACAGATTTGTTCCATCAGCAAATAATATTTTATGTAACATGATGAAGAGAAGTGGTCCTAAAATGGGACCCCGGGGAATCCCTCGATGATTGATGGGTTTGCATGATGATTTATGGTTTATATAAACATATTGATGTCTTTCAAACAGTCTACCACTTGGACTCTGATACAAAAGTGTTGTAATTAATTGATTAGGATGTCAATGTTGATGGTGTCAAATGCTTTATACAAGTCCAAGAAAAATGGCAATACTATAATCACCTTTATCAATTGCATCATTGATTTTATCAGTTAGATCAATCACTGCCATGTATGTAGTATGTTTTTCCCTGGATCCATACTAGGATGGGACAATGACATGTAGCTTGTTGAGACTCTTTCCAGAACCTTGGAGAGAGTTTGCAGAGTAGAGATTGGATAGTAGTTGTTCAAACCATTCTTATCTCTGGATTTGAAAACTGGTGTAACTTGTGCAATTCGAAAAGCAGAGACAGATTAATATGGTTTGTAATAGGTGCAGTAATTACACTGGTAATGCCTTTCAGAATTTCACTGGAGATCGTCTGTTCCAGCTGGACTGAGGAGGAAAAAGCTCAGGAAAGTTCATAGATAATCATTAAATGAGGCTCCCTGAGGTTGGCTGATTTCACTAGATAGGCTCTCTCCAATGGAGGCAAAGTAGTCATTACCTTTTCTCCATACGGGCCTAACAGGTAGGTCCAGAAACAATACAAAGGGAAACAAAACAGAGAGCACAACTCCACATACCAGAGTAGAATTATGATTATTTGTGATGAAATTATGAATAACTTAGTAGAATGAGTGACTCTGGTGTAAGTGTTAATGGTAGGGAAGAAGGAAGAGGAGTGTAGTGTGTTTATAAAATCATTCTAAGCTGCATCGTCCCTGGAGAAGTCAATGTTGAAGTCTCCAAGGAGACGGCTTTTATTTTGATTGTCTATAGAGAATAACAATTCCTCCAGTTTGACCCTAAAAAGATCAGCACCCGGGGACGATCAATCACACCTACAATGATTTTAAAAATTTTTTTTTTTTACAGTTTTTGAGGCTTATTTCAGCAAAAAGAGAGTCAGTGTGATTGTCTTCTATCACAATATCATCACAAACGCCACCGCTGGATCTGACGCATCTATTCTAGACAAGTTTCATTGCAACAAGTAGATAGAAGCTGCAGTCTGTGTGGGTAAACAGATTAACTAGATCGTCATGATCTTTATTCAAGGCACAAGGCTATGACGAGTGTGTGTGCACACTCTCTCTCTTCCTCTCCCTCTCCCTCTCTATCTATCCGTCTCTCTCAAGGCCAATATTTAGCCATTTTGTTTAAAATTGATTTAACTTACAAGTTAAATTGGACCAAGAAACTGTTCTTGTGGCATGAGATTTTGCAGCCTCCTGCCTGGAGGAGCAGCTCAAAACATTTGTGTCTTGGGTGAGAGGGGTTAGCTGCAATCTTTTCTGTCCTGAAGAGAAGGCTGATTGCAGCCAATTGCCCTCTCAACAGAGAGAATAATACATTCAGGGATACAGGGAATGTAATTGAAGCTTCAGTTACATTCCCTCTGTTAAATTATTAGTGAAAGTAGCTCGTAATATTTAAAGCTGTTTTGTGGGGATTATAGAGTGAATTGTTCACGAACCAGAGGGTTAACGGTTTGGTCCCTGGTGCATGGACCACATGCTGAAATCTCGCTGAGGAAACTGCTCCCAGTGATTTGTGCTCGTATTTGAATGTGTGTGTGTTTGTGTGAACAAATGCGTAGATGTGTAAGTGTAACTGCAAAGTCCCAATATCCTACTGACAAGTAGAAAAGGTCACTTACTGTCAAATTGAGATGCCACTAAAACAAGGAAGCATCTGGACTTGAAATTAAATAAAACTCTCCAGCAATTTAACAAATGATTTAAGCTGTACTCACATGTCCACCACAAAATCTCTCACTCCAGTGCTTCAGCAGAAGCTTGCGCGATGGACAAATTCAAGCAAACCGTGCATCTGCTTATTTAGTGCAGCTGACTGTGACTGTGGCTGATCATCATCGTCACTATTCACCTGTTTTTTTACGCATGTGCAGTGAGCCCTCAGAAAGTTTATATACTATGACTGAAGACCACAAACTGCTGTATTGCTCTTGAGTCCTCCGTGTACAGTCAGATCAGCATTACTCACATGGAAACTGTGACATAGAATCCAGCACAGAGAAGCTGGTATGACCTTAGCTTTAGCTGCAGCTTCATCTGTACACCTTTATAATACATGACCACATACACACAAAGTGTAAACATGTACGCATACAGTATATAATTAGCCTTAGGTGGTTTCAAAATGTGCAGCTAGTAATGTGTCGCTTCAGCCTGTAGGTGTATTCACAATACTGTCACTTGTATTCAAATAGAGGCCGCTCTCCTAATGTATTTGAATGCATGACTGATGATCTGGTCAGTGAACTGTGGTGATGAGTGGTGTGTTAGTGTGTGTGCATGTGTGCGTGTGTGTGTGTGTGTGCAGCTGCATGGTAACAAGGCTCATATCACAGTATCCTTTATAGAGCAGAACACACAGCAGAAGGGGGTGTGGCTAAGCACGAAGTGAGTCACAGATGAATGTGTTGAGGACACCTCATGCAGCAGCCCTCTCTTCACATCCGCCTGTTTTCAGATAAAGTTCCAGGATGACAGAGTTTTACCAGAACATGCGAAGTGTGGGAGTCATCCCGTGAAAACACGTCAAACGTTAAATTTTTGACCTGTTCAGAAACGTTCTTCTCACTGCGAAGCATCAAATTTGGCTGAAATATAATGAAAGAAGAGCATTTTTCAAGATCAGTTTATGAATGATGATCATCGAGACATTTTTATTGACCCTCCCCTCAATGATTCTGGCTTCGTTCACTTTGATTGTGTTGTACCTTCGAGTTGTCATCTCATCTCCTCCATGTGGAGCAAAAAGCAGAGAGGCACTATCAGATTGAGGTTGTACAAGGACATGTCTCAATATGACTGAAAATTCCTTCAGCCATTTTTATTTTTATTGTATTATCATTCTTATTATCAGCAGATTATTAGTGTCTATGTATCACATAGACAGTGGTTCCTCTTCCTCCTTAATCTTTTTCCAACTTGCCCAAGGTGAACACTTTTCCCACCCTAGAGAAAGGCATACGTCCACTTCATCTTCATGTAATGAGGACAAATTGTCTATCTTCAAATGAATAGACCGTCTGTGAGATATTGAATCGCAAAGGTTGAGTGATTCTCGTACATGAAACGTATTTAAATTCATGTAACCCAGTTTTTGGTGGGTGTGCCTTGGGCTAAATTTCCATTAGATCTGCTCACTTTGAAAGTGAAGAACGCTGAAATTGGGAGAACGCGAAGATACACGCGTGCAGTCTGGTGTGAATGTCAGGAGGCTTGGAATGGAGCGATGATGGACCAATAGCCAAGAAGAGAATGAATGGAAGTGACAAACCAAACATTCAGACTGAACATAGCTGTTGTGAGAAAGAGCTTTCTGCTGTAGAGACCATCAGGCACATATAATATTCCATTAACTGGACACACACAAACAAACACACACACACATCCCTTCAGTCCCTCCTTCACTGTTCTATCCTCTCAAGCTCTTTGCACCTGTCTCTCAGTTTCAGAAGACTTTCTTACTCTCAAATCTCTCCGGTTCTGTGGTCATCAGCCTTCTATTTTTTCCTTTTTCTTCTCCAGTTTCTTTACTACTTCTTTACTGCCACAAAAGGAAAGCAAGTGTTTGAGGCTCGTATGGCCTTTATCATATGAACACTGTAAAGACAAACATGTTCTCTTTCACCCACATGTCTCTCTCTCTCTCTCTGTTCCTCTCCATTTCTCTCCTCCTCACTCTGCCGCTTTAAAAGCATTTGCAAGCTCAGGGGAGACTGAAGGCTAAATGGCTCTCTTACACTAGCTTCTCTCACAGTCCATAAAGTGGCCTGTTCGTTTTCATCACTCATTACTTGTCCTCTCCTCCTGCCTTTCCCAGTTTTCCCATTTTCATTCCCCTCACCAATCTGTCCGTCATCAATCTGAATGATGCTCATCTCCAGACCATTTTTTTTTAACAGCATGCACGTTGACCTCCAAACCTCATGTCTCGTGTGCATTAAATATCTCTTGGGATGTATAGCATATGCAAAAGCTTGCTTTCTAAGTGAGCTTTGGCATTTTCTGCCCATTGACTTAATAATTAATACTCTTAAGTGTACGAACCTTACTCTAATCACTTATTCCTTCCTCTACCATAAGCTATGTTTTGTCGATTTGTTGGAAAAATAAAAATCCACACGTTTCATCAGAAAGATAATCTCAGTAAAGATTATATACTTTGGCCTCACTTTTAAGAAGCAGCTCCTTTGTCCATGTTTATATGGTATCTTTTTATAGTCTACGGTGAAAACACACATCGGTCACTCAAAGCATCCACACTCTAAATTATGTGTTGCTAAATTAAGTGTGGATATATTTGTTTGTGCCATGGTGTACACTCATTTACACTAATACAGAGGTCTTGTGTTTGGAGACAGACTCAAGTGGCCATTTGAGGAACAGCAGGTCTAGGGAGATGTGTATTACATTTTTTAGTTTCAACAAACTTCTTTTTTAAGTCACGTGAACTGTTCATCATTTCCTCCGCCGTGTATATGATGAACGTCCTGGGGGAGAGGTTTAAACAGCAGTAAGGACATGGTTAAGTGTAAATAGATGGTCTTTTATTGAAAGCAAGGTGAATATGTGACGTCATTCATTTATAAATTATAAATTTTCACTTTTTGTAGATCCTTCTTAATATATGATAAATCCAGATGAAAGTGTCTGAAACCTGTGGCTTATTTTCTACCATAATTGGTTCTTTTATGATTGCCGACATGAAATGTGTCTGACTATGTCACATGTGTGTATGTGTGTACTCCATATACGTGTGTGTGAGCGCAGGATCCCGGTTTGATCAAAGAGCTGGTTTAGTCAGTGGGCATGTAGCAGAGAGTAGCTCTGTCTTTGTAATTATTCTAACAAGTAGATGAAGCGCCATGACAGTCCTCTTTAATCCATCTATTTTTTCTACTCGTTTCTTTTTCAGAATTATCCTACCATTTTTGTGTTCTACTATATTCTGTTCTCTTGGTGTATGATTGGGTTGCTCCAAAATGTATTGCTGTCAACAACATGTATGTGAATGGTTTCTTTATTTTGCTAAAGATGGATCAGATGCAAAGTGTTTGCTGTCATGCTCCCTTTAAACTCTATTTAGCATAGCATTAAGACTGGCTAAGCAGCTACCAGACAGAAGGCTACGAAGTCTGGATTCACATAATCTTCTGAGTGACATCTTAAGAAGGCTTTGCTTTCAGTCTCTTCTCTTCTCTTCTCTTCTCTTCTCTTCTCTTCTCTTCTCTTCTCTTCTCTTCTCTTCTCTTCTCTTCTCTTCTCTTCTCTTCTCTTCTCTTCTCTTCTCTTCTCTTCTCTTCTCTTCTCTTCTCTTCTCTTCTCTTCAGAGGACTGTCATCAGGAGTTCACCACCAGATAGCCTTCTAGAGTCATTGTTGTCTGCATGGAGAGGGTTATCTTTTGAATGTGAGCGAGGGATCTTGATGTAGTAAGGTCAACAGCGTCATCATTAGGATTTCAGACCTTCTCCGAAGAAGTCAGTTTTAATTAAGACTTTTTCTTTCATCTGTTTCCAACTCATTTTGTCTGGTTTTAGCTAGTATTTAATATTTGGTTTAGATGGGAAAATGATGCCCCTCAAGATCAAATCTGATCTCTTTGAGGTGACACAAGTTCTTCAGAGTTCTTCAAGTTTGCAGAAATCTTTTGTTCTTAGTTGACCTTTGTAGTTCTTTCTGTCAATCCTTTTGCGGATTCCCTCTTCCTCCAATGCAGTCTCTCCTGCATCTCTCTTCCACCCAACCACCTCGAGAGCCACCCCGCAGAGAAGAATAATATTGATCTAGTTATTCATAGAGGGGGTAGGCAGGATACTGGTGTGACAAGTCGTAGAGCACTGGGGGGGCCTTGAACAAGGAAGAGTGGGTGATCGTCTTCACAAACAGCAGGAGTGATAACTGATGTGACTCAGTTGGCTCCAAGGCAGCAAACTGTGTGGGGAACTTTCAACTTGTCGCTTTGATATAGTTCACTTTGAAAACTTGTACAGCTTACACAACCAACAGTAACTGGTCTGTCTAGTGCTGTTTCACTGTTATATAGAGTAAAATCCAGATTAAAAGTCATCAACCTGAAGAGAACTTTAGATGATGCAAACACTCCTTGAGAGAAGATTTGGTCAGCAATAAAACCAGGCGTTTTCTCAACATGGCAAAATCGACTGGGATCTACCTGGAGGCTGCATCATGCAGTCAGTGGGCTGTGCATAACAAAACACAACCCAACTAGTTCTCTGTAAACAATAAAACAAATTAAAGTTGACAACCTGAAAAAAACAACAGCCACCTGTTGCCTGTAACTCTTTATATGACTAGGCATGGGCATCGATAAACAACTGCAACTGGTTCAGTTCATCGATATAATTAGCCTTCATGCTTATCGATTCGCCTTATCGCTAATTGACACTCACATGACGACAAGGAAGATGCCATGGCAGAGAGACTGAAACGGTCCAAAGCCTGGCTTCACTTCACCAGAAGGGAATGTAACAGTGCAACATGCAACTTATGCAGCACCGTAATTTCAAGCAACACCACCAACATGCTGAAGCATTTGTCGATTACGCAGAGCATTAAATACCCATGTGTTAGACAATCTAATCTGAGCTAAGTCTCAGCAGAGCAGTGCTAGTAGTGAGGATCCAGTGACCAGTTTCCTATTTGTTTTCTTACACAAGCTCTTATCTTTTGTTTAGAAACTGAATAAAGTTGCTGTTGTGTCCATGAAACCACAAACACCTACTTTCAATAAAACAAAAATTTACAGGAGGAATTGATAAAGAACTAGATCAGATCAATAAGCGGAATAATATGTCGATAATGACATCGATATCAATAAAATCTTATGGATGGGGTTTCCATCTTGTTCAATTGTGTAAAAAGACAAAACATTTTATGGGGTTGCGTTGAGTTATTCAAGAAAAAAATGAATCTGTGGCACGTATCTGTGAGGTGCAAAAGGAAGTGAACCCTTGTTTTAGATTTAGACTTGGACAGACTTTAATGATCCACGTGGGAAATCACAGTAGCTTTGTTGCTCATAAAAGTAAGTCTGGTGTAAGTTGGGTGAGACTGAAAATTTGCTGAAATTTTCTTTTAGAATTTTCTGGTATAATTCAGAATTAATTTGTCCACCATCCTGGTCCAGATGCAGTAAAACAAGGCACTGAACAACACCTGAGTCTCACTGGATTAATTGGAAACACTTCTGAACAGATGGACACTAGTTTTGCCTTGAAATTAATTTGTGATTCAAGAGGTTTACTTGCTTTTGAACCTCACAGATATCCATTACTGGCTCTTTTTCCTAATTAAGCAAATACCAACACATAATATTTCTGTTTCATATATAATATTGCCTTGGTATTATATAGCGCCTTATCATTGTGGTGGTGGTAAACTACCTCAGTAGTGACAGCTGCCCTGGGGCAGACTGACAGAAACGTGGCTGCCAGTCCATGCCAACGGCCTCTCCGACCGCCACCTTTATAACTCACTCACAATCATACACCAGTGGAGTTCACACTGGGAGCAAAGTGGGTTAAGTGTCTTGCCCAAGGACACAATGGACAGAATTCCTTTCGGTTATTGGACGACTGCTCAACCTCCTGAGCTAACTGGGCTCTCTTATCCTTCTGTGACTTGTGTGAACGTCTGCGGATGTTTGGAGTCATTTTTTATGCAGAAATGTAGAAACTTAAAGGTGCAAATCATTTGAGGAGCACTGCGTGTACAAAATGTAGGTAGCCTGGAAGCCAGACTTACTTCCCATACCTACACATTTATTTGTGGGTTTATTTTTGTCATGGGTAGAAGAGTAACATTGACATACAGCAGTTATTCATATCTTCTGACCACTGTGGAGTTGATTCTGATTTGCTGTAGGACTGTCCAATTGTGGGCATGCGAGTTCTTTTGTGTGGGTGTTCTCTGTAAAGCTTGATACACATCCCACAATGAAATCTAAATGGTTTGGTGTTACTGACTAGTCACTTCAAATTCTGGTGGAAGTGGTGGACTCACCCACTAAAGTGGAAAGTTAAAAATGGGTTATGACCATCATTCACACTGGATCCAGGAAAAATGTATAAATTATGAATGATGTTTTGAGTTTGCTGAAGTTTGGATTCACCAGTTGACACACACTTCCCCTATATTGTTACTTTATGCAGCTCTGAGCATAAAGAAAAGTCAGAAATGAGAATGCAGAACTGGGGGTGAAAAAAAATAAGGGAAATGTCAGCACCTCCCACTCACCATACAACTCTACTCTGCACCTGTGCTATAAAAACAACCGTCGTCCCCCTGTTCTCAGGCTACTGTCTGCAGCTCTTCTGCATTGGATTAAAATAGCTGGCTGAGCATTTTCTGCAATCTGGACATGCTGATATTTGCCTCAAGCCTTCTAGTTTCCTTCCTGGATAATAAACTACTAAACAGGTTACATACACAACCCATAAGCTGCAGCCTTGCCAAACACACACACACATGCACACACACACATTTGACAATTTTCAGACTGAGAAGAAGAGGACATGCTTGTCACTATGATTTATTTTCATTCAAATATCACATTTCTAGTTGAGTTTAAATTGGATTTCTGGGGTACTAATACCTGTCCGCTGTGCACCTAAGCTCACAGAGTTACCTCTGTGGCTAAAAACATACATCCAAACGTTTGTGTCCTTCTACATGATGAACTTGACTGTAATCTCAGTGCTTTCATCGTCATCAAAGCCCAGAGCCCCCGCTGAGCATTTAGACGTGACCTTGAGGCTCCGCATACCTAACAGAGGAAAATGAACTCATGTTCTGCAAATAAATTTTAACCATGGCAACGATGCATGCTTGACATCAACTTGGATCTGATGGTAAATTTAAAACATGTTACAAACCGAGATGAAAAGACTCAATAATGTGAGTCTTTGAAGGAAAACAATCTGTGTTAAAAAGAATATGCTTATTATTAAATTTGGCCGGATTTGTTTAGTCTTGAAATTTGTCTGAAAAGCTGGTATTGAAAAGATTAAGGTTTTAATTCTTAAACATTACCACTGACGTGTGGTTTTGTTTGTATCCACTACTTTGTGTATGTCAGAACTCAGGGCAAAATGTGTCCTCAAGATGCTAAATTCTCAACATTGTTTCATCGACTACTTTTCAGTTTGCCCACTGTGGTTGAAAATCACCATCTAAACAATGACTGAACTGACATCAGTTACAGGCAATACACGCAAGACATTTCTTAAAAATAATTCATTCAAGCTTTACACTTGGTTTCCATCATTCTTCAAGGCATTGGTCCAATTTACTCTATTTCAAACAAACCCAAAGTTACCTCACCCCCCATTACTGTTCAGAGTCGACTCTGATGATGCAAGCTGATGGTCTGGGGAGACTGCTTTATAGACGATTCATTAAAAATGAAGTGACGCTGCATCTGAACTGGAGGAGGCTCATGTCTACTTTCCCTCTCAGCTCCTTGTTTAAGTTATATAAGTTAGTTAATTAGATTTGGCTTGAAGGACTGTGGATGACAGCGGTGATTGATCAGCGTTTAAGAACTCCCTAACAGCTTAAATACAATTTGGCATGTTGTCACTTTTTTTTTCTTACACTGCTTTTTCTTCCTGTCTCTCCCAAATGTCACACTCATTTGCCCAGTCTCTGATTTTTCTTCTTGCCTCTCTCTTCTCTGTCTCTACACCCTCAGACTGCCTATCATCCAAGGCAGAGGACCGGCTGTTCAGGAAGCTGTTTAGACGATATAACCAGTTCATCAGACCAGTGGAGAACGTGTCCGACCCCGTCACTGTGGAGTTTGAGGTCTCCATCTCACAGCTTGTCAAAGTGGTAAGCTTACCACTCTCACATACACACAGAAAGGAAAGGTTGGAAATTCATTTCACACTGTCAAGTTCTGAAGCCACTGACCAAAGGTGTGGTGTAAAAGAGTTTGTGTGAACTGTGAGGAGTCTTTCCACAAGCTTCTCTATCTAGCCTTTGAAACAGAAAGGCTGAAAGATAAGCTGCAGAACGAGAGGAGGCGAAGTGAAATGTGAACACAGTGTTTATTTAGCCTGTTCAATTTCACGGATTTGGAAAATGTCTCCTAGTGCTGTTATACACTGCGATGTTGCTTTGGTAGTGTTCAGTTTATAACATGCATGGTGGTACTGGTGGTGGAGGGTGGGGGTGCTGCGTATTCCTGCGTATCCCTGAGTAAAAGGAGGATTCAGCTAAAAACGGAAATCCTCAGATTAAGAGAAACTTGCCTTCAGAGGCTCTTTTCAGACTGGACTGATACGTAGCTGTATCTGCTCACTCGGCAAGGTGAGATGAATCTAAAGGTCAGTGTGTGGACGTGTACTTCAGAGTGTGGGTTCATATAGTGAATGTGTGTGTGTGCGTGTGTGTGTGTGTGTGTGTGTGTGTGTGTGTGTGTGTGTGTGTGTGTGTGTGTGTGTGTCCGTGCACACGTTTTCACATCATTTTGCTCAGAATGTGTCCAAGGCAGTTCTCTATGTGGCTTGAGTAGACCTGGGAGAATCACGGGATTGCAAATCAGAACTGAACAAGGGTCAAAGAGGAAAGGCAGCGAGGATGCCACATCTGTAACCTTTCTATCTATTATTAAAACACTCAAGGTCGACCTTTTCTGTCAATCAACTCGGCTCTAGAGGGCGAAGATTAGAGAAAGAAATTCCACTTCTTTAAACAAAAACCTGCAGATACTTATACCTGACTAGATTCTTTCCTATCGTCTTGTTAAAACTGAATATGGTGTGAACTTTACTAGAAGCTGTTGGAGCTGATGTACAACCTCTCTTTCTCCTTTGTGTCTGGGCAGGATGAAGTGAATCAAATCATGGAAACAAATTTATGGCTCAGGCATGTGAGTATGCAAACACAGCGTGCAACAATTTCATTCACTTATCTCCAGTTCATTGGGATGACGAAAGGAAATAATGATCCAAGACCTGTGTGTATGTGCACATATCTATACAAACAAAGGTCAGCATGGGGAGCCACGCTGTTTTTCTCACTCTGTGTGTGTTATGCATCACTGAAATGTTAAATACTAAGAATAAAGGTGAGAGCAAGAAAAGAAGGATGGACACTTGACCACTATCAACTGGTGATCAATCTCAGCATTATGGTTGGTCACGCTCTACCTCTCAGCAAATCCATATTCACAGACCTTGTAATTCTGACCTCACTCTGCCAGCTGTTCTCCCAGATAACATTTGTCTCTGGCCTTCATCTCCCCATCTGTATTTCTCTTCAGAAACAAACTCCTATAAACATTATAGACGTTTCCATTTTAAATGTGTGACTAATAGCTATTCATGGCCAAACATACGCTGGTACGATTCAACAGTGGATAAGATGATGCTGTGATTCTGCAGCTCTCCAATTAAAATACATTGAAAGGCATGTATAGGCAGACTTAATTTGTTGTTTTGGATGGCTGAGCTGTTTATTTATGAGATGGCATCGCTAACAAGAAGCTGTGTCAACATCACAGTGACTGATAAAGACTCTGGATCACAGCCAGTGGGTAAACACCAGTAGAAAGCCATTTTAGAAAGCCACCCATTGATGCTCTGCAGCATCACTGCAGGGGATTCTTCACACGCTAGCTTTAATATACGGTGTTTCTAAATTTGTTCACTTTATGCTCCTTAGAACTGAGATCCACTGACTACTTCTATGCAAAGGAGAAGAAAATGAGTTGACACGCTGCGCAATTAAAGACAGCCATCGTGTTTGCTTGGGGGCTTTAAATGTTTGGTGTTTAAATGTTTTTGGTTGCAGCAGGTTCTTTCAGCTCTGCTTAAAACTTCTTCTTTTTTTTTTTTTTTTAGACCTGTTATTTCTCATTTTCTTTTATTTCTCATCCTTTCTTTATGTTGTTTATGTCATGTCTTCTTTTATCCGTTATTCACATTTTAACACTGACTGTTCCAGGGGCTGTGTGAAAATAATCTGTGTTAGTTATAGTTATAGAAATTCATATTGCGAAATTAAAAATAATCACACAATAATAAATAAATGGTGAAATATGAATGAGTAAACACACATCAAATAAAAAATGTCTTTCTTCTAAAGAAAATTAGAAATGTTCTTTATCAAAAATTCAGACTACTACTGCTAATAATAAGAAGAAGAAGTAGGAAGATGAAAAGCTTTTGTCTAAACAATTTTTTTTTTTAATTCCTACACAGTCCCTAACGTACTCCGTACAAAAGGCCAGTTGCTGTTTTAGCTCAGTTGTTTGAGACAAGAACAGGATTCAGGAACTGTATTTTTCACTTTCGCTAGAATCTCATGACTACAGGCTCCACATCTGATCAAGAATTCCATCTCCAGCCAATCATAATGTATTCTCCCTAGATAGATAAATGGAAAATGCAGCGTAGCATGAAGTGGTTAATTAAAGACCTTCCACTTCATAACTGGATATTAATGAATGAATTCACCCTGAATGGCATGAAAATAGCCAAGACTAATGGGTCTATGCCTCATGAAAGGTACCTGCAGGTATGATGACAGAGTAACATGTGAACGTGCTCATCCTATATTTTTGTTGATTATACTGTAACTGCCCTTAGTACAGATATGACCATGTTTTAAAACTTTACATGATAGAATTATGAATTGATTGTTACTCTAATCTTTAATTCCTTTACTCGGTAAAATGAATGCTTCTTTCTCTAAACATTTTATTTATTTGATGTAAAACATCAAAGGGCTTTCTGCCTGCAGTATGAATATACTTTTCAAAATATTCCCAAGAAGGAGGACGTCTCCAGTGACTAAAACTGTCTGCAGTGTACAATGCAAAACACACTCCCTGGCATGCTCAAAATGTTTTCCTCTTCTTCACCTTCAGATATGGAATGACTACAAGCTACGATGGGCTCCGGCAGACTTTGATGGGATTGAGTTCATTAGAGTTCCATCAAACAAGATTTGGAGACCTGACATTGTGCTCTACAACAAGTGAGGCATTAGTCATAATTCATCTGCTCAGCTAACATCATTACAATATTACCCACTGGAAAGGCATTGGCTTCAGGTTCTAAATTTGTAAACGAACTATCTACATGACAAGCTGTGTGAATAATACTGTTAGAATAAGGAATCAAGGCCGAACTAAAAGAATGGTGTCTCACCCCTCACATTCAAAGCATCATTAGAGAATATTATTGGTGTATCCACCCAACTATCTACAGTGATTTCTTTCTTTTTCTTTTTTTTTTTTTTTTTTTTTTAACCAAAAACAGGATCTCTATGATAATTCAGCTTCTTTGCCCTCTACTTTTTATGCAGTCTTTCATACATCTGTGATCTCACATTTTACCTTCTCTTTCTTCTCTGGGCCATTTTCTCCTCACCTCCTCCTCTCACCCTTTGACATCTCTGCTTTCTTATAACTTGTGTGTCCTTTTCTAAACATGCTTGGATCATGCATACATTCTCTCAAATGGAAACCCATCCCACTTATTATACATACACATACCTCATGCATAGTGCTGTAGGGGATTTCCTGGTGGAGGATAAGACCAAGGCCTTGCTGAAGTTTGATGGTACTATCACCTGGGTTCCTCCAGCTATTTTCAAATCCTCCTGCCCAATGGACATCACCTACTTCCCCTTTGACTATCAGAACTGCTCTATGAAGTTTGGTTCCTGGACTTACGACAAAGCCAAGATTGACCTGGTACTTATTGGGTCCAAGGTTAGTGATTGTGACCGTGTTCCAAGTCGAATGTAAATATCAACTAATTTATTATTTTCTCTCTATTTTGCTCATTGAACTATTGGAATTGAAATCCAGTGTTTTTTCCCTATCAATTTTACACATTAAATGTCAGTTAGTAGTAATTCAGAGCACTGTTAAGTCTTATAAAGTCTTCCGTTGAACTTTAAAAAAGTATTGCCAAATGCACTGTCTGGTCAAAAGAAAAAAAAAAGTCGCCTCCTGGATTTAACTAAGCAAACAGGTACAAGGCTCCTATTGGATGATTACTGCATGGGTGATTATCTTTCAGCTGGCAAAGTTATTTATCACCAACTGATGCCATAAGTAGCTTCTCACCCTTCTGTTTGAGAAGGGTCAAATCATTGGCATGCATCAAGGAGAGAAAACATTAAGGAGATTGAAGCATAAACTACTAAAATTGGGTGACGAACTGTCCAACGCATTATTAAAAACTGGAGGGATACTTGAGAACCAATGTCTTCGAGGAAGAAATGTGGTCGGGGAAAAAAATCCTCATTAATCATGCTCAGCAATCATTTAAATGATCACAGCGAAAAAAAACAACAGTAGAAATCAGGGCTATGTTTCATAGTGAAAGTAAGAGCATTTCCACATGTACAGTGTGAAGGGAACTCAGGGGACTGGGACTGAACAGCTGTGTAGCCTTAAGAAAACCACTAATCAGTAAGACTTCAATTTGCTAGGGAGCATAAAGAATGGACTCTGGGGCAATGGAGGAAGGTCATGTGGTCTGATGAGTCCATTTTTACTCTGTTCCAGAGTGATAGGGCATCATTTTTTTTTTTTTTTATTTGGCCAGGCAGTGTATTTGCAAAAGAACTTCTGGACACAGGTGTTAGCATCAAGGAAGAAGAATGAATTGCGAGATGGGGAATGTAGAAACCAACATTTCTGAGGCTGGACTCATACTGGGTAAAACACTGGTTGTGTTGGATTTTACACCACTGGTTTGAATCTTTTAATACTTTTTCAGTCCACCACTAGCCTAAGTGGAACACTAATATCCACAGTCAGTGTATTGTTTGAATTTAAATCTTGCAGAAAAAAGGGAATTTCACAATTATTGTTTGAAACACAACATATCTATAGTTTATATATTTTATAAAAGGATTCTGGTGGAAGTCCTTGGCTGAATTTCTATTTTCTCCCCATTTCATTTTTAATAAATTTATTTAAAATTAGGATGGGCAGTAAGCCTCTTTAGAACTGTAGCTTGCCTCTAGATGTTCTGCTAGAGGTAGATAATGATGTAATTAGATTTTAAGATCATTACCCATCTCCTAGGTGAACCTGAAAGACTTCTGGGAGAGTGGCGAGTGGGAAATCATCGACGCTCCAGGCTACAAACACGATATCAAATACAACTGCTGTGAGGAGATCTACCCAGACATCACCTACTCCTTCTACATCCGGCGCCTGCCACTCTTCTACACCATCAACCTTATCATTCCCTGCCTCCTCATCTCTTTCCTCACAGTGCTGGTTTTCTATCTCCCATCTGACTGTGGAGAGAAGGTCACGCTCTGTATCTCCGTCCTGCTCTCCCTCACTGTGTTCCTGCTCGTTATCACGGAGACCATCCCCTCCACATCGCTGGTCATCCCGCTCATTGGAGAGTACCTGCTCTTCACAATGATCTTCGTCACACTCAGCATCGTCATCACCGTGTTTGTCCTGAATGTGCACTACCGCACGCCAATGACCCACACGATGCCGAGCTGGGTCCGCTCTGTGTTTCTCAAAGTGCTGCCGAGAATTATGCTGATGCGGAGACCGATTGATGAAGACAGCAAGGTTGGGGGGTTGGACAGCAGTGGGGAGGCAGGAGGAGCTGGAGGGGGAGGAGGAGGCGGAGGAGGAAAGGGAGGGAAGAAGCGGAAAAACAGCTTGATGCAGGTAAGTGGCCCCTATCACAAAACATCTGGTCCATTTAAGCAAGGCTCTCACCCGAGTGCCTTGAATGTCTCATGTAAACCACAAAAATGTTGTGCTTGTAATATAATATCTGTTGTAGAGTACACGAGTTACAGAACGTGCAGGAGAAGAGTGCCCTGAGTAGTTCCTCTACAAACACAACTCAGACTAATAACTAAGTAAAAATGACGGTGTAATGACTCCTGGGTTGGGGTCGAGGGTCTTACCCATAAATGTGTGATGTGGGCGGCGAAAGGTTTCATAACTTTGAAAACAATGTCCCAGGGAGCACCAGAGCGGCATGGCAGTGAGCATTGTGGGTTTTGAAGCAATTTGCACTTGTCAATTTCAATATTTGTACAGTTCTTAGTAAGATGCTGGTAAACAAAATGCAGCCTTTAGCATTTAGATTCCACATATTCGAGAATTGGCCTCTCGCCCGATGACAGCCGGGATAGGCTTCAGCAACCCCCCGCGACTCTAGTGAGGATAAGTGGTACTGGAAGACGAGATGAGAAGAGATGAGATATTCAAGAGTTGCCTTCCTACCTTACTTAATATTTGCCATGACGTAAATGCTAATGTTGCTTTGTGACTGCTGGATGTGTAAATCTCTTTATTTCCACAGCTTGTTGGTTTCTGGTCTGTTCTAGTCAGAAGATACTTTGATGAAATATAGTTTTGAATTCATTCCCTTCAGCAAAATCATTATAGTTTTTTTTCACACATGTAAAAAATACACGTTCATACATCTAAAACTGGACAAAGCGTGTTTTAGCCATGGGTTAGGGAACCGTCACTGATTTCAGCCATTGATTCTTATTTTTTATAGATGTTGTTCAGTTATAGTTTGGAGACACCTAAACGTTTCCTCACAGTCATACCCAAGACACATTTCTTTATAGATGATGTTCCCTCTTCAGGAAAGCCAACCTTGGATCATCCAGCTTACTGAGAGTATTTCTAACTCTTTGATAGCATGCTTGTTGGGCCATAGCGCAGGTTTAACCTATTTGTCATTAGAGTAAATCACAATCAATGAAAAACCTTTTTCTACCGGTAAAGAATTTAAACAATGCTTGCACACAAAAAGTGTTGATATCGCCTTGTGTATCCCAGAGATCCAATAGCCGTGAACCAAGCCATGGCTAGAAAACATAAATCATTACTATGAGGGGAAGAATGTGAATCTGAACTCTGACTGTGATCTCCAGCAGGTCGGAGGAGGATCCCTCAACTGTCTAGAGTTTGGGGACAGTAGGCTCTCGTCTGTTGAGGGGTGCACGGGAAAGAAGTGTCCTTGCCCGTGCCAGCATGGAAAGGAGACCCCAGAAACACCAGAAACTGGGAAGATGTCGCGTCAGCTGAGTCACCAGAGCATCAACACAGTGGTGGCCTTCTCTGTGTTGTCACCTGAGGTCAAACAAGCCATCGACAGTGTTAAGTACATTGCTGAAAACATGAGGAGTCGCAACAAGGCCAAAGAGGTGAGTCACTGTTACCGGGCGATCGCTCTCAGAGTAAAACAAATTGGAATCAATTCAGGGTTGAAAGGGCTGTTGTATTAAAATGGCCTCATTCACAGGTTTACATCAGCAAAGCAAAAGTCAACAATCAGAAAAAGAAACAGCAACAACAACAATCCAGTATTGCAGACAACAACCGGTCACCCATGAACATCTCTGAGTTCATGTCAAACTCTGTGAGTTTGCTGTGAGGGTGAGGAGTCAAATCCTTAGGGAGTCACTCCTGTCAAATGCAAGTTATGCATGATACTGTCAGCCTTGAATGAGCTCACAACAGCACTCGCCTGTAGTCTGTTCTCTACGCCTCCATGAGTCAGAATACAAGAGTCACAAGGCAAGGCCATCTCGCATTAGCTCGGATCATGTCAGCATCACATTAAATTAATCTAATCATAATGGAAACTCCCAGCTTAGATGGTGCAGCGCAAGCACACTCAACTGCACACAAACTCGATGCACATTCTTTTGTAAGTAAAAACAAGAGTGAGGAGTACTCAGGATGACATGGTGTTAGGTGGCTCTGATGAAATGAATTGGCTTATTAGCCAGTAGTTGCCATGTGGCAAGAAATTGTACTGGTTTTGAAATCCTCGTCGTGTCCTCACACTATGATTCACACAGTCTTTTAGCAGTTCCAGCACATCCATCATTTGGCAAGAGGACAAACCATTATTGTTTTTTCACAAGCCATAGGCAATCCACTAAACACAATATAACAAAATTTGTTATGGTTAACTTGGTCTGTGTTTTAGTTAGAACTGAAAATGAGCACATGAACTGAAGATACCATTACTGTGACTGGAATTTGTGCCCAGAGGCTTGAAACTGAGACAGTTAAGTTGAATTTAATCATCTGCAAAAAAAAAAAAAAGACCTGCGCAATGGGCTGTGGACTGATAAACCTAAATGAACTGAAGTCATATTATTATTCTGCTATTCTCCATGTGATGTGTTGAATTCAACTTTATGCTAGACTTTGGTTCTACAAAATTCATACACAAAACTTTGGAGTCCCGTCACATGAGACATATAATATTCCAGTGTTGCTGTACTTTATATAAATCTACAGACTCTCGTGCAAAGCAAACACACAGCAAGCATGCTTATGCATAATACATTTATGCAAAGAGTCTTCATACTGACAAAAACAATACTGGCCTGGGATAGCTCGTCTGCTGTTTGCATCATTATTCCAGAGTCCAACCTGCTCCATAGGTTAACAATAATGTAAGTTAGAAGGAAATAATTTTAGATCGGAGCTGAGAGCTCTCCCTCCTCTCTGTGTCAGTTATACATACGGTGGGTGAAATGAAATCTCCCAAAGGGGAAAAGAAGCCTTTGATATGCAAAACCCATGGCTCAATCAGCTTTGTCAAAACGCAAGTGGCTTCTTTTGACGCCGTGGTATGAATGTGATTATCATAGTAATTTATTTCTATGTAAATTATGTATCAGTTTACTGTTGACTTACATAAAATGTTCAACTGTTTTTCTCTAGTTTTTCTGTATTTTCTGTCATCTTCTGCACACCTTCTCACTGGCTTTTTCTAAAAACAAACAAATAAAAAATCTGTTTCACTTGTTTCACGTCTAACCACTGACACCACCCTCTGTTATCCTAACCTTGCTGTTGTGTCCACTGTCTTGCTCACAGGTGGAGGACGACTGGAAGTATGTCGCCATGGTGATTGATAGAATCTTCCTGTGGGTGTTTGTGACCGTGTGCGTCCTGGGAACCGTCGGCCTGTTCCTCCAGCCTCTTTTTGGATTCTTCTCATAGACCGGTGTCCAGGGTTCTCTGCCGCCCTGTGTCCAATGGTCCTCAGCAACAACCTGATGAACTCACAGACAGAGAATTTGTGTCCTAAAGCACTATTTGATGTGCTGGTTTTGCATCTTGCCTTTTGCAGTAATAGCTGTAACAGCATTTAAGAAGAGGCAGTGAAATTTTCAGCCTGGCTGGTCAACTGCATAATAGATAAAAAAAAAAAAAAAGTTGAAAGATTTTTGATTTACATTTTTTAGGGCTGCTTAGAAGGGATGATGTACTATCTATATACAAAATGTGCTTTCTCGTCAATTTAAAGACAATGAACTTGATTTGTTTCTCATTATTAATAATTAATTAATACTGCCTGGTCCATGTCTGTCCATCTTATACCAATGTTTACATTTAAGTCAGTGGAATAGATTACCATTTCAAACATGTCCTTTACTGAGATCAGTCACACCAATGTTGTTGTTCTGAACAGCACTTAGTTGACGTGGACCTCCCAACAACATCAGACGGTGATGAAGACTGTAACAACTGAGACTGGTCCAAAATGCATTTCCTCGTCCGGGCACAGAAAATTCACCATTCTCTTTCAAAATTTCTGCCTCCTTCACACCATCTACTTAGTCGTCTTCTCTGGTTTCTGTGTTAAAGTGAATTCAGAAAAAATAAGCACCTTCATATGTAGCCTCTGCATAGATCTGATGCAGCGTTATAAGCACAGCTTTTAGAGTCAAAAGCTAAGCTGGTGGGAACAGACTGTCTGTTAAAAGTACAATTACTGTTAGCAATGCAAAGCCAGAGCATAGTTTTTATGTGGCTGTGGAAATGCAGCATAGTTTATAGCTCTTTTGTAGTTAACCTGCTTGTATTCAACAGATCCAGCAGATGTTCAGGTGAACTGGGATCTCCACATCCAGCTGTCAGGACGTAACTTTCTACCGGTGGCTCTCCACTGAGCTGACTGATGACTGTCACACCCGCTCCACAGTCCAATTCTTCAAGCCTCTCACAACTGTCAGAACGCTGCAAATTTCTTATGTCATTTCCAACTGGAGTTCAGACTTCTTTGGCAGAGGCACTTTTTATAAAAAGGGCAGGGCGATCTTCTTTTTGTAATTACAAGCCACGTGTTTATAAATGTCCTCTCTGATTAATGTTCCACAAAGTAATTGGTTTGCCTGGTAAATACTGGATTAAATGATAGTTGATTAATCGCTCCTGAAATAGCATTACATTTATTAATTCATAAGAGGATTCTATCATCCAATTCCATGGCTTCTAATTTAATCTTATTTTCTTGTCACGTTTGATTAGGTTTGCCATTAAGTGCAAATAACCAATGAAAGAAACATGCATGTCAAAAAATGTGATTGCTTTGACCTAGGGTTGGGCGGTATACTGGATCAATTTGATTAATTATGGTCATTTTTGTGCAATTTCAAGAATGCCCAAATTGCAAAATGAAGTTAAAATATGTGCTTACAAACGTTTCATCTAACAGCAGCAATACAGGTGAAAATTTTTCTCTGGAGTCACAACAGTAGTTGCAGTCTAGTTGCCGATACCCTGTACTTTGGTGCAGACTGAGCTCGATGAACACTTCAGCTGAGCTTACCCACTATTCACAGCTTGCTTTTATCATGGATGCCCAATAAGGCTTTAAACAACACACAATGGTTACACTAATTGTGTAGTCCTGGAATATAAGATAATCTTTAGTTTTCATAGTACTGTATTTGTTTGTGAGGTAACATTGGAGACTTTTCCTACCGAACAAAAACTGAATCTTGTATTCATCTTTTCTTTATTTGATCTAAAGACATCTGTACATCTGTAAGCAATGCTCAGCTGTGTCTTTCTTCCTATCGTTTACAGTATGTAAAGAATAAATGGTGTGCTGGTGGTTTTGCACAAATGGCTGCAGTTACTGGTGAACCACACTGAGATTTCATGACAAAAATGAAACTAAAATATGAACACTCCCTAACTAAAAATCCATACAGTAAATATTATTTTGGCCATATTTCACAGTCCTTTTGGTCATTAAGTACAAATACAAACACAACACTACAAATCCTTATCTTCATTTATCCTGATTACTTGTCTCTTACATTTTGATGTATCTATAATGCACAGCTCATACTGAAGGGAAAACATGTTTGTATTCATAATCTCTGCCTTTCTTCTGTCTGACTGTCTTTGAATTCAAAAATAAATACAGTATTTCTTCAAATAACATGAACAGCATTACTGGTAGAGGCATTTTAATATGACACGCCCACACACTCACTGCACTGACGCAAAAGGGTTGTCTTGATATTTGTGTGCCATTACGCTTGATATTTGTATGGCTGGATGTGTAATTAAACCTCCAGCAGCAACGTCTAATTAAAACCTAGACCTTTACTGCGCTGCAGACATCATTTCTGGCATTAAGATAAATGCATCACTATGCATGACATTAGCATATAATCTTATTTATCTAGTGGAGGGCTGAACTCCCAGCTGCAGCGTCACAGGTGGCAAAAATTCTGTCTTCTTCAAAGCATATTTTATAAAATGTTATGAATATTTATAATTTGTGCTAAATGTGGCACTTAATTGTTTTCCTAAGATCTGTATTTTAGCTTCTTTTAGGCTGCAGACACCATTATCTCTCAGTTTCAAGTTTTAAACTATATGTAATTTTGAAAATCAGGACACCCAAAAAAATTGTTGAAGTAAATTTGTGATTTTAGACAGTGCATCACTATGAAGAAAGAAAGGAAGCATGCTAGCAGTGTAGTTTGTGAAGGTCCTCGGTCATACGCGTCATAGTATATGTGTATAAAAACGAGCTGAAACAAGTTGCTTCTAACAAGTCAGTGCTGTAGGTGACACAGTTTGGTGTTTGACTAAAAAAGGACAGATGCAATCAGTCAGTGTCAGATGAGGTACCAGCTGAGCAGTTCATCTCTCACTTCTTTTTGTGCCCTGTGAGTGCATAGGAATACTTCTTCACTATTAATTTCAGGAGGACATCCTGTTGCTTCTTCACCCCTTTGATCCACCTTCTGATCTTCCAGCACGATGATGTTTCTTTGCCTCCAATTTTTATGTAATTGGTGCTTTTTTACATCCTCCAGTTAGTCAGCTTCAGTCTGCAAACTTCTGAATAGTGCTTGTTAGATAACAAACTTATTCAACCTCAACCTGGGTCACTAGTTTTCATTTACTCTCACAGACCGTTTAGATGATCCTATAGCTGGACCTTCAGGATGAAATGCTGGGTTTGAATGGCATGGTCCAGTTTGCTCGTTGTGTGTCTCCTGTTGAGTGAGTTTTATTCAAATGATCCTGCCTGAAAATTATATGATCATATGATGGAAGGTAATTGTAAAATTTTATGTTCATGGCACTAAATGTCTCTAAATTTTAACATTCAATTTACTGTGATAATTGACCGCAGCCTATATAAAGCTGGATAAACACTCCATGATGTTACCTACAGCACAGGATTCCCGAGGAGCAGTTCTGGAGCTCAGTGTGGAGACTATGGCAGAGACCCATCTTCGAGGTCTTTTAACATGGAGGTCTGTTGAGTGTCTTTTGGAGCCAGTCTCTAGTGGCCCTTAAAGGAACTTCAGCTTTTGTCACTTTTTGGCATTTTCAGACCAAAGGTCGATGCTTGAGGAGGACATATTGTTTCAAAAATAACTTTGAACTTAAGGAATTATTAGTGACAGGATGAATCATCTTATGTCGAATGGAGTTGTTTGGGCCAATGGGATATTCAACAAACACATACCGGTCCCAAGGTTAAGGCTTCCATGTATTATGCAACTCCCTGATTTATAAACTGGCTCTAATTATTTTACATGAATCTGTGATGAAGAATAGTAGTATTTAAATGTAATCCGTAGTTTGCACACAGACACACAGCACTGCAAGAGATCAGAGAGCAGTTTGACTTACTGGACAACCTCTTCTATGTAATGGTTCGATCAGAGCATGAAACACATGACTTAAGCCCAGAGGCTGCAGGGTTTCAATGAGCTAGAGAACAGCGACACAGCTCACTGGGACTGACTAAATACTATGTACAAACAGTAAAGGGCTTTTTCTTGTTCTAACATTCTATTTACTTATGAGAGATATCACTTGCTATTTGACAGTTTTACTGTGGAGAACAGGGCTCTTAAAGTTAAAGCTTCAGGATCCAGTGAGGTCTAATATATATATCAACCATCACTATTATAGATGAGGGATTGAGAGGAGTCTTTACAAGCTAATACAAACTCCGCCCAAGTAATTCAACACATGATCCATGAAAAACTGAAAACTGAAAAAGTTGCAGATGAACATTTGCAGTCTAAAATAAAATATATTGTTTGTCACACATGATTCAATCAAATAAGAGCAGACTGAGTGTAAACAAATGCTGTATATCTATGCAAATTGAAGTCTAATGATTGTCACCGGAGAAGAATGGCTTCATGTGAGATGACAAAGGTGAAACACAATAGACTGACTTGTCCACTTAATGGCATTTAATCATGCACAATTGTTTTTTAAATAGCTGTATGTGTGTGTCAGAGAGAGACGGAGACATGAGAGAGAGAGAGAAAGAGACAGAGACAGAGACAGAGACAGAGACAGAGACAGAGACAGAGACAGAGAGATAGGTGTCCTTCTCAGGCAAAAATGTATCAATAAACCTTAATGAAGAACTATATGAACAACTATAATATAATACGGAGATGCATAAAAAGAAACATTCATCCAACCTCATGACAGTCGACTGACCAACTTGAAGGGAGCCACTTTTTCAGTTCTTAGACTTAGACTTACACAGACTTTAATGATGCGCGAGGGATCATTAAATCTTTCATGACTCAGTAATTGTGTACAGCCAGAGTACTTTCTGGACTCATAGTGACATAAATATTGAGTCATCTAGCCAGAAAGTATCAATAATCCATGCGCCACAGCTGGCAGGGGTTTTGCGTGCTCTGCTGCTTGATTTCCCAATTTGTACACAAGTATGCATTATGATTTAAATTTAAATCATAACAATGTCAGCTCTATGCTTAAAGGCAGAAGAAAATACATAAATGGATCAGTGTAACTCTGCACTACCGTCATTGTAGCGCCGTCTACAATAGGAGGTGCTTAATAACGGAGGTCAAATGAAATTGGGGTGTCAAGACGAATTGGAATTACACTGCGCTGGTGATTCATGTTCTATTTTTTTTCTCTTAGCGATTTGCACAAAGGAACGGAGCCCAATTCTAATAGGAAACATTATCATACGTAATACAAATTTTCCTCTGCGTCCTTCTAGAAAATTGCCTTTCTGTGCCGTTCTGGCACATCTCGTCATCGTCATAAAGCTTTATGAAAAGCCAAGTGGAGAGAATGGATGAAGCAGAGCAACCTTGTGCTTGCTTCAATGTGGCTGGTGTAATATTTATATACAAAATGAGTTTCTTATGCTGCCAAAGATTTATGATGTTTATGAAGAATTGAATTGGAGGAGGACTTTGACGGGAGAAGAGGAAAATATATTTGATAAACCAGATGAGAGAGATGATGACAGTATTGAAAATTGTGTTAAATGGCATAATTTTAGAATTCTAATAAAACGTATACAAATGTTTGGCCCCTAAATCATGTTATGCGAGGCTTTTGTGCTTTGCAGAGAGATTACTCACTGTGATATACTGGCTGATATGGAGTATGAAACAGCTGCGCCTCAGTTTTGAATTCATTTTCAATGGTTGGTTTCATTTAGTAAACACTCGAGTAAAGTGGTATGAAGAGTTATGATGATGGAGCCAGAAATACAGAAACCTTATTTGAAGCTCAGATCAAGAACGGCCACAGTTTAGTCTCTCATACAGACATCAAAACCGACACATGAACGCAAACCCGAACCTGATACGGACGACAGAAAATCACAACAAGACAGACATAATTCTCTTTCTTCTCTACGCTTGTGTTCCGGTTGTGAGACACGTGCATTAAAATGTGCACTGATATTATCGATACTGTTTCCCTAAACTTTACAAAGGCATTTTTTCATGAGCGGAAATCCTTACCTAACTTGTGCACTTACGAGGGCGTCGCTGACTTTCCCTTTTTGAGAAGTGAGTCCGCATGTGGGATCCTGGAGGAGGAAGAGGTAGAGAGAGGAAGAGAAGAAAGACAGCGATGCATAGAGGCGTTTCTTTGATGGCTGGCGGAGGCAGGAAATCACAAGATCTAATGTTCCAAGTTAAACTGAGCAACTCCCACAGGCTCACTTCAGACGGAGCAGTGGGAGGGAGATGTACAACAACACTGCATGCAAACAAAAGTATTGTGATTTCACCGTGAAAATATGTGATAATAATTTTATCTATAAAACCTGGCACAGATAACTCATCTCATCTATGAAGGTTATGTTACATACTTAGATTCACCAGGTGCCCACTCTCTGGATTCAAATGAATGTAAATGTTGCTTCGTAACTCCTGGGTATGTAACAAACATCTCATCAACGCCTCAGCAACATCACTGATGGCAGCTTTGAAGTCAAAACCAGTCAGGCTTGCAACTATTATTCATTTACTATTATTTCTTGGTAAACTTAGTGTGTAGTTAGGAAGAAACTTTTCTTCAGATAGCAAGATAATATATAATGAGATCTGCTTTTGCTGTCCTACACTACAAGATATACACGAAGAACACAAAAGTTCCAGTTCATTTGATCACGCCTGATTTAAGCTTGACTGCTGCGGAGAATCCTTAAGAGTAACACCTGATACCCTGAAGTGCACAGTGGCCCAGACAGTGTTCTCCCCTAAATGACGATTGATCTGAAGGTTGCAGTTTGACTTCAAGAATTCCTCTCAACCAATATTGATGCATGAACTAAAATGCTGATAATATAATAAGGTCGAACAAGGTCAATACGCAACGACTTGTCTTGGATGATAGACCAATGTTTAACCCTTTCAACCACTGTACTTTCTTTCCTTGTACAGACTTATAGAATATTTCACTTGACTGAGGAAGCCATTTTTTTCTTTTTAGCTCTGTTTTATCGAGATATTTAACTTTGACCTTGTAGCATAAAACATAACTGCAAGCAGAGCCATGCCCAGCCTGCAGTAAATTTGCTCGTTATTAACTTGACCTGCAAGAGTGGATTTGGCAGAAAGCCTTGAATGGTATGAAGGCTACATGATCCTTCATCAATAGCGTTGACATTTTTGTGTTGTGACATTTCCTCTGTTTCCAAGAGTATTTTTCTTTCAGCATAAAGGGAAAAGTGACATAACGCCAAATTTGAGCTGCAGAAAAAAGCTCTCTGAAAATGTCACAGAGGCAATGTGTGAGTCAGATATCGGAGCCCTGTACTAATCCTTTGATACCGTTATTCATTTCAGTTTAATGACTCATTTTAACCTACTTTATTTTTTCATTTCTGAAAACAGTACAAATGCCAATTAAATGTGTTTCTTGACATAGCTGCATCCAGCTGCCTTGTTCTGTCTTGTTTCAATGTACAGACTGAAACTGGACTAAGACTTTTTATTCCTTGTTAACGAGTGATTAAACTTGAGGCCGAATGAGTTTCGTTTAACTTAATCTGTCTGAGTCCTTGGATGCTTAAGACAAATGCATATATGAATCTTACATCCAAGATTTATTGTTTTCTCAATCTAGTCAACAAGATTGTGGTGGACGGTTTGTCATATCAGCCGAGTTACAACACCAATACCTGTCCTATAATGCCCTGTTTGGATCTGAAGTTCAAAGTAATGGTTCAACACTGCTGCTACTATTGAGTGACAGTAAAATTGAAGCTAACTTGAGAGCGAACACCCACACACAGGCTAATGAAGTCCATTCATGTGACTTTAAATGAGATGCAATGAGTTAATAACTTCAGAAATGAGCACCTGCTTTCCCTGTCACAAGTCAGTCAAATCACGAGTTAGTCTAGTTGCATGTCACAAAAGTCAAAAATAATTAACAGGTTCTTTAGAGAACTTGCAATTAATTGATTTATGTATGTTGTTTAAAAACTTTATTCAAGTATTTGTCAAGTGTGAAGTAGTCTCGCAATTCTAGAAAATTTATGTGTAAAATCATCAGAAAGGTTCATACAGGTTGTACTTAATGAGAGCTGATACTCACCGATACGCCGTCTCTTATTCTCTTCGGTGTTCCTTCCACTGATTTGTTTTCCACACTTCCACTCCTCACAAGTTGCCAGTTTTCTTTTCTGAGTCTGGGTGTTTCATAATCCTTAAGCAGCGATTCTTCAAATGTCCACTTGAGACTGGCACCAAAAACCAATCGATCTCCATAAAACCTTTGTGTTAAAATGCCCCTATTTACAGGCGTAATATACACGTTCACTGTTTGGTACAATAACAGCTGGGGAGAATTTTTTATAAAAGTTACCTGATGGTTTAAAGCTATGCATAATTAAGCTGTGCCGCGACAGGTCGCTAGCTGTCCACCTCAGCTCCACTCGCACTTCACCTCTTTGACCAATCTGGAATTAGCCTGGAGCCGGGATGAGTCAGACTCTGCCAAGATGGTCGAAAGCCAGACCCAACACACTAAACCTAAAAACCGCCTTCAGGAAAACTATGGGTGATTGAGCACTTCCATCTTTACGTCAGTCAATGAAATAGCACAACATCTGGTTCTTCTTGCACCTGCATCTCTGTGTTGCTGGCTGGTTGGAGTTTACTAACGTACACTGTATTAACCTTACAATAATGTTGGCTAATCACTATAATGGCACAATGGAACATGAACAGACTAAAGATAGTGTAGTCACCCCGAGGGACAACTGGACCATGGTGATGCAAAGCTTTGTCATTAGTGTGACACACTAATAAAGAAAAGAGTATCCAGGGACACAGTCTGATTCCTATCATCACAAGTGAAGTGCATGGTGCTAGGAATACACTTAAATGTTTAAAAGGTTTGTCCACTTCATGATATGTATTTATGTTGTAAACATGATGCGTATTAAGTATCTTTTATTTATTGTAAATCAAAGATTCATAATTTAATACTTCATCATTTGCTGATACTGGCAGCAACATGTGAATAAAAGGAGTACTGGCTTGTGTTTGTTCCACTTCACATCTCATACAGGCATAGTGTAGGACAATCAAAACATCTTAATAGCAACACACCCGGGCAATTCATTTGATAAAGTGCTCTCTCAGGTGGCTTCATATCACTGAAATCAAAAGGTCATTTCCACAAAGTCACGTGGTCTCCAGTGCGACCTGACGCAAGACAGTCGCATCCACATATTCCCCCTCCCCGTGTTCCCCCGTGATGACTCAGTGTGGTGGCACAAACTGCTCTCAGAGCACTGTGACATCATAATGGACCTTTAATGACCCACTCATTAGAAATCTCATTAAAGAGCTCTTCAACGAACCAGAGTGGGCAGCAAGAGAAATGTCATTATAATAACACACAGATCATCATTGAGTACCTCCGCGTTCTCATTTTATTCTTCAGAACAAGTATTATTGAGGCTACGGAATGAAAAGGAGTGTTCACAAGTGTCTTTTGCCACGCGCTTTATTGCTTCAGTCGTAATCTCTGCTGAGATTTACCAGGCACAGGTTAAGAGAACAAGGTCTGATTTCCCACAGGCATTCATACATAATAAATTCTCTGTTAGCTTATTGGAACAAACACTATTAACGCTAGAGACAGAAATTAGGTTCCCAACATTGAATTCAAAAGATAATGATAAACCCGTAGCTCAAAATCCAGTTGCAGGAAATCATTATAAACGGCAGGCAAGTTTCTATTCTCAGCATGCATGTAGTAGTAACACAAATGTAGAGTGCATGTGTGTGTGTGTGTGTGTATAAGCATATGAGAGAAAAAACATCCCATATTAAGAGAGTCTTTGACAGTTGCCACAACTATACCCTCAAGATACTGCAGATGCTTCGGATACTGGTGTGTTTCTGGTTGTTATTAAGGATTACAACATTTGCATATGTGTCTGTGTGTGTGTGTGTGTGTGTGTGTGTGTGTGTGTGTGTGTGTGTGTGAGACAGAGGGACAGACTGAGAGATGCCACACGGCAACAGTGACACAGTCTCAACGAGTGAGATATGAAGGTCTCTGTTTGTCCTTGTGACATCTCAACTTGAAGATTGTGGTGCATGTGCATATAGGTGTGCCTGTGTGTATGTGCGTTGTGTTTTGCATGCATGTGTGCGATGCAGTGAGCGGAAAGAGTAAAACAAGGAAGAGTGGAGCTTGAGTCATACCTACCCATAACTCTCCATCCAGAACATTTCTGTGACATCTTTAGTGGCGGTGGAGCAGGAAGCGTGTGTATGTTTATGAGTGGGTGTAGATGGCGCACATATCAGGGTACACAGCACACACAAAGGCGGACAGTGAGTCGGACTGAGTCACAACTGTGTCTCTCTGTCAGAATATTTTTGTGACAGCTTCAGTAAGAAAGAGGCAGAGAAGCAGACATGAAATGACAGACTTGGGTTTCCTTAATGCCAGCTCCTGTCCCTCAGCTTTAAATCTGTGTGTGCACACACAGATTAAATGGAGGCAGTTCACTTTTAAAAGGCTACTCTGCACAACTGATGTCTATTCATTACTAGGAACAGCCTTTTAAAACCTATTGGCCTTGTAGTTGTTAAATAACTACATAATACATACATATAAGAAAAAATAGCAAATTAAGTTAACTGTATGTAAATCCATCATTACTAAATGTATTGGCATATGATTAATTAGCACCATGTTCATGTTCATGTTCATGTTCATGTTCATGTTCATGTATGCCCCTGAAGTTACAAAGTTACACCCTGTATTTCTTTATTAATGACAGTTTAAATAGTGTCTTTATTTACCTTCAGTATCAGAAAGCAGAAGTATCTTTTACACACTTTGAGGGTTCCAGCCAAATAATAAATTCATGTCTGTGCGTTCAGAGAGTGAGAGGAACCTCACAGCTCAGTCCTAAACAGTATGTTCCAGACTTTATAACATGTCCTCGCTTGGGATGTTTTTGTCACTGGATTTTGAGCTACAGGATTATCGATGTTCTTCTGAAACAGTGGTAAAAAAATAAATAAAACTACAATAATTCAGCTATAAAGATAACATATTTTTTGTTTCAGACAGGAACAAATACCCCAGTCCTCCTGAGTGTTTGACCCCATTCACTGACTTTATCTTTAATGTACCAGGAATTTATTTACTTACAAATGTGAGATTATTCTTTACTTGAAACAGTAAACATAAAAACGAAAATGTGACAAGCATGCAACCTTCAGGATATAGATAATAGCCTGGGAGAGAGATGGCCTGGGGAAATAAACTGTTCAGGTGTCTGGTGGTTTTGGTCCTGATGGACCTGAACCTGTGACCTGATGGGAGTGGTGTAAACAGGGAATGAGCAGGGTGTGATGGGTCCCCCACTATCCGTCTAGCCCTCTGCCTTGATCTAACATTGTGCATAATACACACAGGCTCCTGTTTGAGACCCGTGAGGGGACTGGCTGTTTGCACGATGTGTTCCAGGCTGACAGGAGGCGCAGTCATTGGTGTATAGGGAGAACAATTAAGGGGATAGGACACAACCTTGCAGGGTCCAGTGTTGATGGTGAGGGGGGCCCATAGGTGGTCCACAATCCACTCACAGATGGGGCGGGGTACTTGCAGCTGTAACAGCTTTGTGTGCAGACGGTCTTGGAGGATGGTGTTGAAGGCCAAGGGTTACATGAATCAATTTTGTGACATTCTCAGTGAACTATTTTTATTTATTTTTTTTTACTTCTGTGGGCATATTATTATACTATAGCATTACAAATAGCAGCATCTGCCAGTGTCATGTTGTTATCTAACAATATGTCCTTAGCATCATCACCTTCTGAAGATTCATCTCACTCTAGCTCACAGCAGACATGAGTAAAAGCATTGGAAGATGTTTCTTCTTTTCACCTGACAATGTGTTCAGCCTTTGTCAGCAGTTATGCTTGATATTTGGTTCTTTGATTGTGCCCTGCACCTTTATTCAGACTTGCTGGAGTTTTACAAGCGACACCACCATAAAGGCTGAAGTCACGGGAGTGAAAGTCACACAGTGACAGAATGACTGTGCTTGACTGCAAGATGTGTAGCGATACATGTTGTATCTGTGACCATTCTTAGTGTAAAGTGAGCACAGCACAGAGACTGATTATGTCTCTGTAGGCCCATCTCCACTATAAGTCTGGGTAAGAAGAACCGGTCAGATTAATTCAATTGCAAATCACATGATGTGCTGACAGTTGAGTGGCATATTGACTCATTTGTAAAAAGTGTTTCTTCTGAAGTTGAAAATTATGATAATGTTCATCTTTGCAGAAGATGATTTCCAGCTTCAGTCAGTGGTTTGATAAATGTTCATACATCTCTGCTAAACCACAACTACTTATAAGTAGTGTTTACATCAAGTCATAAACAGACAATGAATTTTTCTGAAAGTTTCAATAAAATCGTCTTGGGACTTATTAATGCCTGAAAACAAACATTTAGTGTTTAATGGAAACAGTATAACATTGTCAAAGGTGGGGTTTTCTAACCCTTAAATAATCCCATCTGTAATCCTGCTCAATTTGTCCATTTATGTTAAGTCATTAATTTGAGGATGTTGAATATGGTTCCCATCCATCACAAATGAGGTGATGTAGCATTAAGTATGTGGTTAATGTTAACATAAGTCTCCCGGGAATGAATGAAAGCTAATATGATTATATCATCAAACACATGTGCATATGTGACGGTTTCCTCTTTTCTATTCATCTCGTATGCCTCTAAGCGTAAACTGGTGTACAAACACAGCCAACAACAACACGTTTCCTCTCTTTCCAAGTGTATTCTTCTCTCTTCCCATCTCTTCCCCTCCTCCCGTGGTCCCGGCATGTGCTGGGCAGTGGGCCCAGCAGGATCCTCTTTGCTTTTCCGTATCATTGCTAATCGACCGGCTCAGGGAATAGAGGAGAGCAATGGCAGAGCGAACGCTATCCTGCCACTGCAGCTGCTCCTGGCTGCCACGGCAACTGGGGCAGAAAATCAGACTTATTGCTTTGTCATAATCAGCATCGTGGTTTTCGATCACCCTGACCCTCTGAGTCTCTCTTCCTGTTTTATTTTTTTTTCTCTGCCTGTTTTCCTGTGTTCAGATTCTCGTTTCCACGTACATATTTGCACCGGAGAGCCTCATCTTTCTTCATCCTAGTTTCTCATGAGCGACTGAGCCACGGTGTTTGTGTGTACAGAAGTGTGTACATGTGCAAGCACCCAAACCTTTTCATTAGCGCTTACCTCTGTAAGTGCTTGATTGTGGGAATTTCACAACAGTTCTCATGCTTTTATCTTGCAAGATAATAAGCGATTTCTCCTCTGACCACTAAATCTTATCACTGAGTTTTATGTTTGTTTGACGTCAGAAAGCAGATATCTCATCATTAATGTACAATAACACACACAACGTGTACAAGGACATTTCAAGAAACATCTTTCTTGGAAATCCTCCTTTAATTAGACTACGACACCCTTTTCCCACATTGTTCGCCTCCCACACTCTTCATCTCTATTAACTGATTCTCCAGGGAGATGCTCCGTCCTGGAGACAGTGGTCACTCAGCCATACTTGGATCACTGCTGTTGCACAATGCTTCCATTTCATATCTGGCTGGTGGCCTGTTTTCCTCGTGGGCAAATGCATGATCTTTTCCTCATCATGGTTTTTCTTTTTTTTCTTCTCTGGAACAAGCAACCGCCCGCTAAACATCTGGAGGTAACGATGTGTCAGAAACATAAGGCTCTCAAACGACAGTGAGACAGCGAAAAACAGAAGCGTGAATTACTGATGGTAATTACTGATTGGTAAGTGTGAAAGTCAAAACTGAAGAGAATCGAGAAACATCCCGCTAAAACAACTGTGTGAAAATGGAATAAAAGAAGGAGAAATAGGAGGCACAGTATGAGAGGAGGAGGAGGAGCGGAGGACAGTAACCTGAAACAGCATTACTATGACAAATGACAGTAGACAGAGTCCCAGGTATTAGTTCCTGCAGCAAGGATTCACAGTCATGAGATATTTTCTAAATATCCTTTAACTAAATTTTGTTGCTTCTGTGCAATGCAAGTTCAGCCTGATAGAGGTCCCTACTACAGGTCAATCTCCAGACACTCCAAACCTTACGTTTCCCAAAATGCATCAATATAGTCTCTTTCATCACATGCAAAAATAAACAAAGATGTAACCAGGCTTACCGCTACACAGGGAAATGCTTTTATTTTGATCATGGTTTGCTTTTCTGTTACTGTTTGCACTGAAAAGGTCAGTGAACACACACTGGAGCGTGAGTGTTGAACAGTGGTGGGAATGGCTGCCGTTTGATAAAGAGCATGGAGATTTGTCGGTGTGTTTGCCCATGCGTGTGGGCAGCCAGGTGTGTGTGTGTGTGTGTTGCGCCAATCTTCGGTCGGTTCTGGCCGACTAAAAAAGGGAGCAGCAGTTCCACCGCGGCTAAGTAGCACAACACTGTAAATTTAACTGAACTGAACTGTCGCGAAAGGAATGGAAAAAGGAAGGCAGTAAACAGATGATTCAGTAAGAAGGAAAGAAAGTTCGGTAACACTTTCTATGAAGGTTGTATTTATAATGCCCTATGAATGCACTCATAATGTTTTATAAGGTGTCTATAAAGCATTATAATGGTCATTATTACCATCTATACATATTCACAAGTCATCATAACCAACTTCATGATGCATTATGACAACTGGTTATGAATGATTATAATTTTAATCTGAATAGTGCATTATAAATATGTCAATATCTGCCTAGTCACTTGTTAGTTTTATAATGCATCATAACTACTTTGCTTTGCTAAATGTGCATAGTGATGCATAATGACTTTTGACTTTGCCTATAGTGCTTTATATCTGTAGTTATAAGTATATGTAATAAAGTTATAATAATTCTATACATCTCCCTACAGCACACTGTTATGAACAGCTATGCAATATCATAAGTGCTATTTGTCAGCGCTAAGTAAAGTGACAAGAATATGACACTATTATTAACAGATATAAGTTACTATGAGTAATTAAAAGGTGCAATGAACTAAGTCCTGAGTCTGGCATCTTTACCCCATATGCACAGTGTTAATATCATAGGTGTTATTTGTCAGCTTTAGGTAAATTAGAGCAAATGAAATGCCTGGACAGTAAAGACAAAAGAAATGCATTTAGTTCACTTTATTTTCATTTAAACCAACACACATAATCAGAATGATTATCAATGCTCTGAGCACATTACACAAACACATGAAACAGGCCACAAATGTGGCACGGCGTGGTCCTAGAGATGTGGCTCTTAAAAGTGCCTTTGGGTTGGTGAGATGATTCAGGGTCATAGGTCAGGAGATGGTTTGACAGCAACTACAAGAAGAACAGAGGCAAATCTTTAGTGCTCTAGCTGGGTTTGTTTTTATGCAGAAAGGTTTGAATGAAAACACATAAGCAGATCACGTTTTTTGTTTAAAGCAGCCTAATGAGACATTATGTTACCGCATATCTGCAGGCAGCGCAGATTACCCGTAGGTGGCTTAAGCTAGCTACACGAAAGTTACCAGACACGGCTATTTTTAACTCAAAAATTAGATCGTTTTCATATTCTTGCGTTTAATGATTGAAACCATTCGAAATCATTGCTTTAATATGTAAACGATGTGCTTCATGTAAGCAAAGTAAGGCATTAGCTCACAAAACACTAGCAGGACAGAGAGACAACATACCAGTCCTGGAGAGGACTCAGAGGAGAAAGGAAAGAAAAGCCGCTTTACGACTAGTACATACAGTCAATGCTTTACGACAGTGGGAGGAGCTGGAGACGGAGGTGGGTGGGTGGGGTCAGAGGTCAGGGGTCATGGACTAAGGAATGACATTTCTACAATAATAATAATATAAATAAAAACGATATCAAAATAATATCTGACGGCATTCAATAAAGGCGGACATTTCTAGCGATCCTGTATAAGAGACCGATATAACAAATAACCATTAATTTTTTTTTTCGAATCTCAAAGTGCCGAATCCTGCAGCAAAATTGACGTTACATTAAAAACCGAAATAAGACCATTGCAAATCTAGTCTAAATGAAATTAAATCAAACCTCTTCATTGCGCGGTGTCACATAGACAGTCGTCCTCATAGTACGAAATAACTTCCAATTGAAATACATCAGTTTGAAATTCGTTTCGAGCGGCATGAAAATTTGAGAAAAATCGGCAGGCACCAAACAATAGATTAATTTTCGTGACAGTTTCACATCCACCGTGACACCGCTTCTTTATAAAGGATCGCTAGAAATGTCCGCATTTATTGAATGCCGTCAGATATTATTTTGATATCGTTTTTATTAATATTATTGTTATTGTAGAAATGTCATTCCTTAGTCCATGACCCCTGACCTCTGACCCCACCCACCTCCGTCCCCAGCTCCTCCCACTGTCGTAAAGCATTGACTGTATGTACTAGTCGTAAAGCGGCTTTTCTTTCCTTTCGCCTCTCTGTCCTGCTAGTGTTTTGTGAGCTAATGCCTTACTTTGCTTACATGAAGCACATCGTTTACATATTAAAGCAATGATTTCGAATGGTTTCAATCATTAAACGCAAGAATATGAAAACGATCTAATTTGTGAATTAAAACTAGCCGTGTCTGGTAACTTTCGTCTAGCTAGCTTAAGTCACCTACGGGTAATCTGCGGTGCCTGCACGATATGCGGTAACATAATGTTTCATTAGGCTGCTTTAAACAAAAAAAAACCTGATCTGTTTATTTGTTTTCAATCAAACCTTTCTGCATAAAAACAAACCCAGCTAAAGCACTAAAGATTTGCCTCTGTTCTTCTTGTAGTTGCTGTCAAACCATCTCCTGACCTATGACCCTGAATCACCTCACCAACCCAAAGGCCCTTTTAAGGGCCACATCTCTAGGACCACGCCGTGCCACATTTGTGGCCTGTTTCATGTGTTTGTGTAATGTGCTCAGAGCGTTGATAATCATTCTGATTATGTGTGTTGGTTTAAATGAAAATAAAGTGAACTAAATGCATTTCTTTTGTCTTTACTGTCCAGGCATTTCATTTGCTCTAATTTACCTAAAGCTGACAAATAACACCTATGATATTAACATTGTGCATATGGGGTAAAGATGCCAGACTCAGGACTTAGTTCATTGCACCTTTTAATTAAACATAGTAACTTATATCTGTTAATAATAGTGTCATATTCTTGTCACTTTACTTAGCACTGACAAATAGCACTTATGATATTGCATAGCTGTTTATAACTGTGTGCTGTAGAGAGATGTATACATTATTATAACTTTATTACATATACTTATAACTACAGATATAAAGCACTATAGGCGAAGTCAAAAGTCATTATGCATCACTATACACATTTAGCAAAGCAAAGTAGTTATGATGCATCATAACATTAACAAGTGACTAGGCAGATATTGACATATTTATAATGCACTATTCAGATTAAAATTATAATCATTCATAACCAGTTGTCATAATGCATCATGAAGTTGGTTATAACAACTTGTGAATATGTATAGATGGTAATAATGACCATTATAATGCTTTATAGACACCTTATAAAACATTATGAGTGCATTCATAGGGCATTATAAGTACAACCTTCATAGAAAGTGTTACCGAAAGTTCCAAATCCTGAGGAATTTTGGATACTGCTAAAAAAGAGGGCATTTTTCATTCCTTGTGTAATTAAGCCACAAATTGCTGTCCAGACCTCCCCTCAGCACTGATGGCCTTAACATGAACTCATTTTCTTAATTAACTCGTACTGGAAGTAGAATGCGATTAATTACAGAAGCAGCCCACGATTCAAAGGTCGTTCAGAATTCACATGTAACTCCAGCTTCGGATGACGAGACCCTTGAAGTCACTTTCAGCTCGTTTGCACTGACACAGAAATGAATACGAGTTTGTTTGGGCGTTCGATAAGCGGCGACGTTGTGCCTACTTGATAGGTGTGTGTGCGCTTGTGTGAGAGACAGATAGGCTGGGTTTCCTCCCGTGGGCAAGTCTTGGCAATAGCACAGCAGCAATCAGGTGCTTGAGGAAGACGGCGTTTAATGAGATATACAAAGCCAACAAAGAAAGCCAAGTGGCGGCTTTTCAAGCATGTGACTTGCGTGTGTTCACAGTGATTATGAATGAACCATCAAATCCAGTGCATTTCTGTGTCTGTGTGTGTGGGTGTAGAATGATTCACCTTGCTGTTCTTCTTGCAGCTGCTGTTAGCTCAAACCCAATTAGGAGGGAGACAGAGCGGAGTCCGTCTTCTTCACCAGCTCCCCATGAGTTGTTTACGAGTCAACCGACTGCTTATTTGATTGCCTGAATAAACGACACAAAGCAAATGAATACGAGCTCTCTGCTCTCCGTCAGCTGGTCTGGCCGTCGCCCTTTTGCGCCACAATAAATCACCCTGGTTCTTCACACTCAATCTGTTCTCTGCGAGTTGTGTTTTACATAGTGACACAATGCATTTTATATTACTTGTGGGGGATATAAAAGTGCTCGGCCTGTTGGGAAGCCTGATTGCATATGTCCAGTTTTTTCTCTGTTCTTTGCCATTAACAGGTAACAGGAGGGGATCGAACCAGAGGAGATGCATATTTCTCATTTTCCCAATAGTGTTTGGAAACTCTAAGAGATCAATACCTAGATCACCTCATCTTCTCAGCTTGTGTAGCAGGTAATTAGATAACTGGTGCTACAGTAAGTGCTTATCCTTGCCACCACTTTACCTTTTATCAGTGAAAGGAGATAGCTTTGGAATTACAAAGTGCATAAAATAATTGCACAGTCGGCTCTGTGGGCTTTAGGCTCTAATCAGGGTGCATGATGTGCACACACATTAGGGAATTTACCCAGATTTGGTTTCAGAGTGCGAAGCTGCAGAGTGTTAAGGATTTTTCCAGACACTGGAGACACATTTCCCCCCACAGAACAGTGTTCTTTTATCATTATTGTGGATTCAGTTTATCTTGAATTATCCTCTGTGCTTACAGCCTCACCCACAGTCTCCTGTGACAGTAAACAGATTAGAGCATGGCACACAGCGGGACAGGGTGCTGCATGGCACGCTTGCAGTAAATGTCTGCCTGTGTGCAGCTGAATAAATCAAGCATCAGTAAGCCTTCTCTGCTGATTTATGGTAATGCACTATCTATAAAGCGGCGCGATGGGCTTCCTAGAGGAAACTTACAGGTCACTGCATACTGAAAGATGATCTTAAGCCATTTGTCATAAACTAAAGTGCTTCACAACATCTACAAGTCTTGCGCATTAAGTAAAGTAGCACGTCCTGTAGTTCATCACAGTCATTTGCTCCTTATGTGGACAAGTAACTTCAGGGGTCATTGAGCTGTGCTGATGATTGATGTTGGTTATATGAAAGCTCAAAGTGAGATTTGAGAGCAACATGTTTTTTTGTTTTGTTTTTTATTCCAAACCTTTGCAAAAGCAATACAGTGTGTGGCTTCGGCAGAGTTACCCAAATAGAGTGGGTAAATATTCAAAATGTGACAGGATAGACCTGTATTGGTTTTATTGTTGGTTGCAGTGATTGATTTTATTATTTGAGCACAGTGTGTGTGCGGTGATTAGTTTAGTTCTATGGGTAGGGTGTATTGCACTGGTAATTGCATTTATTAGATGTAAGTGTTGCCTTTTTAACTGCACTCAACTAGCCACGCACAAACTGGAGAATCAGTCAGTCTGTGATTATCCTCTGTGCAGGTATGACTGTTTGATTCCATGGTTGAATGATTCCTTTTTCATGCGAAGAGCCTTTGTATTTTGTGTTGACATTTTTGCATTGATCAGTCAGTCTGTGATTATCCTCTGTGCGGTGTGTGTGTGTGTGTGTGTGTTGTGGCTGCTGCTGGGTTCCTGACGGCTTCATCGACTGAGATTGCTGGGTCCAGGAGAGCTGCGGCTGTTTGGCAGAACCCCATGAACCACGCTGTGACGCTGACGCTGAGCACGGACCCAGCTCAGGTCGAGTCTGAATTTTGGCTATGCCCCCGCCCCAGAGGAAAAACCAACCACCCAGCCATGCAGTCTACCCCCCTCGTTGAACTGGCTCTCAGCTTCCTCATTTTTACTCTCCTGAGCCCCTGATCCTGGCCCATTTTTAGTTTAGTGTAAATATTGTTATTTGGGTGGGTTACAACAGTCTTCTTCCTTCTTTTGTTACTATTCCTATTATGGCCTTGTAACTGGTGAATGACTGTGATTATAAAGACCAGTATCAGGATCAAAACACCTGATGTTGCCACCACAGTGAGAACAGACTGGTCCCTTAAAAAGGATGTTCAATAGGAGTGGTGGGTGGTGTGAATGTTTAATAATCTGCTCAAAAGGAAAGTATTGGCATCTACAAACGATGTGAACAAGGAGATTAAGAAATCAGTTGTTCACAGAAAGTGTTTGGAAAGATATACAAAGCCAGAACTGATCTGAGCAGCATGAAAACATGTCTCCATATTGGTCAAGTACTTATAGAGTATGAATGAAATGTTGTTGTTTTTTGTTTTTTTTAGATAATTTTATTTAGTCTCCATGAAAACCTGTACATCAGAATCTCTGATCTGAATAAGTGTTGTAGAAATATTGTCCATGGAGCTGGCGTTCCCAAACCCACATCCTGAACTGCCTTGACATCTAAGTTAGAAATTTGTATGACACAGAGTGTACTATACTGTATAAATCATCAATCTACCACGCCCCCAGTTTACTCAAACACAGATTTCTGTCAATTATCTTAACACGTGCATCATTGTCCCTTCCACCGTCCTGACAATGTTGAATAAATGCATTTTGTTGTCTTGTTCACAGCAGAGCAAAAGTGATGAGTCAAGAATAAAATGATGTCAATCACGGTTTTCATTATCACTAACATGTTAGCTAGCTAGCCATGCACTAATCACCAGCTAACAGAAGGGCGGAAAAAAACTATGTTAACATACAGAACCAGGGCCATGACTTATATTTCTGTTGTCTTTCAAGCCTCTTTTCCCAGGACAAGTACCTCTGACTTGCTCCAATATGGGGACAGATGTCTGCCCAGTTTATTACACACACTGATGCCTCTCCTTTGCATTTAGAAAACTATTTGCATTAGCCAACATTTGTTAACATCTGCTAACTTTTTGTTTCAGCACAATTCTCACAATAGAATTGTGAGAATCACAAAAGCCACATTCAGCCTTGCCAGAGACTGAGATTAGGTTTTCAGGTCCAGGTTTGTGAGAAAACTGAACAGACACAACATCTATCTATTTTCTGTAACCATTTATCCTATAGAGGGCTTCTGGGGCTGGAGCCTATTCCAGCCAGCACTGGGTGAGAAACAGGGTGAAACCTGAACCAGTAGCCAGTCCATCACAGAGCTAACACAGAAAGACAAACAACCTGGAGCCAATTCAGAATCACCAGTTGGTGTTTTTGGACTATGGGAAGGAGGGAAGGAGGCCACCCTGAAATGACCCAAAAAGGCACAGAGAGAATGTGCAGACTTTACACAGTAAGGCCTGTAGCAGACTCAAACCCAGATCAAAGAACAGCCATAGTGTTGATATCCCTAAACAGAACAAAAAAGCCACAAAACAAAAACAAAACAACAACTCTTCTTCCACATTTTCGGTAAGACTGTAAGGTTAAGGAAGTCTATGTTAGAGCACACACTGGATTTTAAGGTCTATAAGTCAAATACTTACCATTTTTGATGAGGTTCCATCAAGCTCCCTTGATGACGAGGTGAAATACATAGAGGACATTTGCATAAAATAGTTAAAGAGCAGCTGAACACCCCAGCTGATATTTGGTTGATATTTGGTGGTATGAGTTACCTCTCAGCTTCTTGTTAATGATGCTGAAGTGCACATATGAGGTCTCCGTTTGTTGTAGTCTCAGGTGAGAGAGCTTATCTCCCGTCACCTCTGACCACAACCATCAATGATGCTCAAACGCAGCCGACTACGCGCTGCTCTGGAGAGCTCGGTATGCAATATGCCACTTGAACAGAATAGAGCTTTCAAATAACCCGTGAAATAAATGCCTATTTATTTAGTTATTTACAGTATATTGATCGCGTGTATTTGATCAGCACCGACTGCACCACAGGATGTTAAGTCTTTCCAAATCTAAAATCTAATCAATTAACATTTATATATAGCGCATATTAAAATGACTGCATGGGAAAATAAATAGCCCACAGCTAATTGAGTTCTACTTTCACAGCAATTGGCTGTCAAAATATTTATTGGTGTCATATGTTTCCGTGGATGAGGACCAGATCAGTTCTCCCTCCGCTGACGGGCCAGCCCTCTTCTGTCCCGCCCTCGTTCAGGCTGCGCTCCGGCACCATCCATCTCCGCACCGGGACAGACGGGGAAAGAGGCTGCAGTGAAACAACAGGCGTCAGAACCAGAGGAAGAGGGCGAAAAAAAAAAAAAAAAAAAAAAAAAAAACAATACTCAAGCTGCTAGCCCGCAGTGTGCAGGCGGTGCGCCTTCAACAAAGCGACCACCAATCGGCAGCCCTTCCTTATTTAAACTGGACACAGCGCTTGGCTGATGAAGAGATGCATCATCCTACAGGACAGTGTGAGCAGTAAAATGTTTTGATCTTTACTGTGGATCGCTCCATTCGGTCTAGTAGACACCAAGAGGAAGCATGAAGTTTGTGGTTGCGGTGTTGTGGTTCTGCTTGGCTCTTGGAAAAGCTACAACGCAAGGTAAGGATCTGGAAACAGGGGGAACTGTTGAACCTGCACCGTTGTTAGGATGTCTCAAACCCGAATAAGTAAAGATTAACTGCTTAAGTGTTGATCAAGATATTTTATTTATTACCGTCCCGGTCTGGGACAGTGTTGCACGATCAAAACACACCTCACCAGGCCAGATCAGTATTTAACGGGACTAACTGAGTAGCGTTTCGCGTGATGCCTTCTTATTTATTATTTTATAAAGAGCCGATGATACGGTGTCATTCAGACATAATTTCACTTTTAATTGTGTGAGCTCGCAGGACAAAATGATGGGCTCAGGTGAGAGAAGCACGATCATAATTTATTTAAGAGTGAGCTCGCAGCGCCCCCCTGGGGATGTGGGGCTGAGGCTGGGCTGCAGAGCACGCAACAGGAGAACTGCAAGAAACAATAAAAAATACCATTGTAGTTGCAAATGGGGCAAAAAGGGAATCAATTTTCATAACAAACTTCTGACTTAGATATCGTACAGGCTTTTATTGTGAAAAATGCAAAATGTTGTCACTGTGGTGAGCTAGAAGAAAGCTGTGACTGGATCTGCTTGCTCTGTATTCTTTTTTAAAAGCCTGGGACAGGGTATGTTAATACTTACTGTAATTCATTTACACCAGTAAATCTAATCTTGACATGGAGTGGCCTTGGCAGCAGTACATAGCAGTCTACATATATTCTGTATAGCAGAGAAAGAGGGGAGTGGAGGCTGAAGGCAGTTAAACCCTCCTTCAGTTACCAAGTAGTTGTTAGGAATCAAGGACAAGGAATCACATTTTATTAAACTGGCACAGGAGGACTAATGACCATTTGGGGAAAAAGTGAGATATAATCATAATAATAATAATAATAATAATAATAATAATAATAATGTATTGGTTTTACGTACTACCATAGCATTAGATGCTCAAAGGTTTACAGTTGAATACATCATTCATCCATTCACACAGTCACACCCTGGCGTCAGACTGCAACCACCACCAAACATCACTGACTTGCAAACATGCACCAGTGGAGTTCACACTGGGAGCAAGGTGGTTTAAGTGTCTTGCCCAAGGACACGACAGACAGACTGACAGACAGAGCAGAATTTAACCGCCAACCTCTCAGTTATTGGACGTGCACTTGTACTATTAGAGAATTACATTAAAAAATCAACTGGAACAGTTATTTCATAAAAACGATGTCCTCCATTACTCTGTATAATCCACTTCCTTCTGTGAGAGTAGCTCCAGTTTGGTTTCGATATTGCACACACACTACTTCCCACTACATACTGTATCTTGGCTGTGTAGAGTTTAACACGCATGCCATGTGACATCCATTGTCATGTGACATAACATGACTGCGTGAACTAATATGTTTGGACATGTGCTCTCATATATTCAAGGCAATTAGAACTAATGGGCCAATCCAGTGCAAAAATCTCACTTGTGACGCCTGCCGTGATGCATTGTGGGTCAACAGTAGAACTGCTACAGTTCACATTGTAAATCTTGCTTTTGCATTTCCCTTCATTTTCCTTTCTGTCAGTGGTCTGTAGGCATCTCATTGGTAATCAGTGACACATAGTGGAGTTAACGGATAAAATCGCTGGGGAAAGACTAAAACGCAAACTGTCATTCTCATGCACCAGACTGTAACCAAAACGGGTCCCCCGCTTCTGTTTACCCTCTCTCTTATTACCCCTCTCAGTGGTACATCCTGCTGTGGCTCCACGGTGAACAGATGGTAGCATTGTCAAGGTGATCATACCACTGTGTCGCCCATGGGGTGATTCAGATTGAGGAGGAGGCAGGGTGCAGGTGCATGCTGGGTCACCCCTGTGTCTCTATCAATCAGCAAAGGGCTCTTTCTCTGTAACACACACACACAAAATATATCCACAAGCCACACATTGTTTGGTTACACCAATCCATTGCAAACACATACACACAAATGCAGCATAATTTCTTCACAGCGAATCCACCCCATCCCCCAAGCACCACCATGTACGATCTAATCAATACATTCCTCTTTACCTCTGCTCAATCAGCTGTACACACACATGCCTGCATGGGGTCAATAGGCCTCTTTCACAGGGAGGCAGCCGCTTCTTGTCCCCGCAGTCTTTGACTCGCGCGGCTGCTGTGTTTTTGTTGATGAGGATCTTACAACAGAGCTGCTTCCTGTGGAGATGGTAGATGGTAGATGGCTGGGATCAGCTGAGTGAGCGTGCTGATGCCCTGCTTCACGTCTTAACAAAGTGAGCAAGGACCTGATGCAATGGGTGGTAATCTGTCTGAGTCTGAACATAGCTTGTACTTTATCTTTTGATTCCAGCACACACACATGAGGATTCATTGTGCCCAGCGCCTGCCCAGAAAGCCACGCTTTGAGTTCTCTTTCTCTTTTTGCAAATTTATCATCAACAGAGATGTCTAATTTACAGAGGCATTCACACCTCAGTACATTTTATAATCAGCGACAGCTTTCAGTCTTCTACAGTAAAAAGCTTTAGATTATCCTGTCAAGTTCTTTCACATTATATGGACAGTGTACGTCAAGAGTCATCTTCTGGTCTTTCAGATATTCTGTGGAGTCTAGTTCTGTTTAGCCACTGAAGCTCACTTCTCCTGAAGCCACTTTAGGGCATAATGCCTGGCTTCGCTGTTAGGGTAAAAGGGGAACTGTAATGCCGTTCTCATGACTCATCGAGGTCTCTTAGTATTTGGCTGCAGTATTCCTTCAGCTCTAACCTTTCTTCCTGTTCCTGCTGCTATCATCCACCTCCATAGCATGATGCTGCCACCGCCATGCTTGCAGTGCCTGGTGTGTGCCAGATATTGTTCTCGGATTTCTGTGCAAAGACTTTAAGATTTGCTCTTAGGGCGATTGAGATGCTGTTCATCCAAACAATGACAAAAAGCTTGAATGAGCTCAAGGCTTCCTGCTGACGATGTACGGTGTGTCCTTAAACAGTGTTGTAGCCTTTCAAACTGTTTGTATGCAAAGGACAGAGTGTGGCTTTATTTGAGGATGTGCTGTCAGTACCCACTGACGATGAAGGTCGGCTGAGGACAGAGACGTACTGTTGTGAATTGAAAACAGAAAGTCATTTTAGCCTAAATATGATGACCACTCATCCAAGCGTCATCAACCTCACCATTGTTCTTATTTGAGTCCTTGACAACATGACTGCTGCATTTGAAAAAGATGCAATGAACAGCTAGTGGAAAAACATGAAGAACAGACACTCACCTCTACACGCATACAGAAATGAATTCTTCATTAAGGAGCTATTGGCAGGTGTATCTGCTTGGCCAGTTTATCAACTCAGTCATACAATACAATCCATTTATGAATACATAATAGGGGATGCCCTTCCTATGTGTCTCTCCAGTATACTACAGTAATGCAGTAAAGAGGATTAAGTAATGTATGCATGCAGGGTGTAAGAGATTCTCTTGAACAGCAAAGAACAGTGTGTCTGTGTTTAGAAGTGAGTTGAAACAGGAATTTGTTCTCTCCTTCCTATCTGTTTTGCTGTCTGTTCTCATTTCCCTTGCCCCAGTTAACGTATCTTTCTGTACCAACCTCTCCCCTTCCCCCTCTCATTCTGTCTCTCTCAGACGCTAGAGGGAATTGCCCTGGGTCACTCTGTCTCCCCCCTTCCCTTATCAGCTCTCTCCACTCCTCTGCTGCATATCCCTCGTTTGAGAGTCCGTTGATTCAAACTTCCCTCTTCTGTCCCTACATTACCCGCGGGCTGTGCCAAATATCGGCCTCTTGCGCAGACAAATGCTTGGAGCTTTGAGCAGATACAGTTACTGTGGCAGGCTCTCATGTGCCGCTGAAGAACAAATACCACATAAGGCTTTGAGCGTCCAGCGAATGGTGCTGTCATATGCATTAGATAAATTCAGCTCAGGGACAGTGTGACAGGCTCTTCATGAACAACTCTGGCTGTCAAAAAAAATCAAGTATTAAAACTTGAAGTCACTTAACAGTCCCTGAACAGTGTGACTTCAAGATGATATTACTTTATTTTGGCCTGCTGCTTTTCAGTTTATATCTGTTCAATGTGGATTTCGCACTCTTACACATTATATTATTATTTTCAACTGATGTGTGAACTTGAATCAAACACAACATTGCTTGAGTTTTTCTGGAACTGTCTGCCAGAGAGACATGATATCTCCCAGACGCTCACAAATCAGCGGCTGATGATGAAGTGAAAGCGCTGTTCCTTCATGGCACTGTTTCCTGCTCTGCCTGAGCGCCACTCTTTAACTGACTATTATGTCCTGTGCCTGACTGCACAAGGTGCTCTGAGCTCCGTTTGTCTCCCACGGCAATTGTTCTGTCTGAGGTGATCGTGTCAGCATGATCATTTTGTCAGCCTTGGGAGGCCCAGCCTTGAGATGCATTCGCTCGGCCGTGACCAGCTGTCAGTCCGAGGCTGGTGGAGTGTGTGCCTGAGTCTAAGGCCCTGACTTAAATTTTCATTCCACTTGCTTTTCTGACTCAGGAGGGATGGTGCACATTGTTCATGCAAAACTTAAATCATGTCCACAAACATCTAAAACTAGATGGGTGACATTTAGGTGCACATGTGTTCCATATATGTGACAGATGTGCTGCATTGTTGTGTAATCTGTGTAAGTAAAGAGGGCATTTACCTCTTTAAATGCATGAAATATGGGAAAAGGCTGTTGGCTAGTGTAGTAAACTTATAATTCCATCGACCTAAAAATAAACCTTCCCATCTGAGAATCTGAAATCAGAAGGTGATTAAAAATGGTAGATAGATACTGGATAGCCATAATATTTTACACACATATTCCCAGTACTCACTTCCATTAAATTGCCACCTTGAGGCTGTCATTCGTGGTTGTGGGATTATTCTAAGGATAACCACAGAATATTGTTCAGGCATTCATTTTCATGGGCATTATTGAAAAATAATAACAAAAATCTATTATCAAGATTAAACCAGGCTTACTTTGGGTTTACGTCTCATTAGCATATGTTACTATACTATAAAATTTGGAAAAATGGCATATGCTCAATATCAGCATTGCTGTATATTACACAGTGTCTATGCAGCCCTCACACAATAGCAAAAGCTGCGTGTTGTTGGCAGCTCACACCGGCCAAAAAAAATTGTGAAAATGGCATCTAACTAGAGAAGCAGCGGTGACTTCAGTCCTTCATTAGTGTGCACAGGATGCACTCAGGCAAATTACTGGGTGGTGGCCACCTGCATAATGCCAGCACTCCGAGTCCAACACATAATCACCGTGGTTATGTGCATAAAAGACAACAGAAAAGGCTTAAAATGTAAAAAAAAAAAATAGGTGTTATATAGCCAGTGTGGGTGATTATTTTATTTAAGGCGGCTGAATAGAAATCAGCATTTTGTCTTTTTTTCCTTAAACAAAATAGTTTACGTTCAACTACCAGTTGCCGATTTCAGCACAACTCAAGCACATTCATTCATAGAGTATTTATCCATTTAATGTGCACTATATCGTTCTCTGTTGTGTCCTCATTATTACTTTTATCTTTGGTTCCTTGCAGCTGAGGAAGACTTTGTATCGTTGGCTGAGTTGGAGGATTCCTTGCTGAGGAATCTTTTCAGGGGTTACCAGAAGTGGGTTCGCCCTGTCCAGCACGCAAATGACACCATCACAGTGCGCTTTGGACTGAAGATCTCACAGCTGGTTGATGTGGTGAGGAAATAACACATATTTTTACATGATCACATGAGACACATACAGTGTCATGGTCACCTGGCACGGCATTTTTTAAGGCTGCAGATTGTGTCTTAGATTCTTTTGCTACTGTAATGTAGACAAAAGGTAGTAGATTGATATAAAATTAACAGCATAAAAAGTGGTATTGAATAAAAAACTAATTTATTTTTCAGTTTTGCCCTCAGCCAAATAAATATCAAAGTTGTTTTTAATTTATGTATGAGTACACTGTAGTTCTTTGCAGTCAGATTATGAGCATAAATTGCATTTTTATTTAGTTAGACTTAAGAAATATGTAAAAAAGAAAATGCTTCTCATTAAAAAAGTCAAATTAGAGGGCTACAAATTCACTCTAGCTAAACTTAAAAACAGAGACCAGCTTTCAGGGGGATCAAAACTGCCACAGCATCCGTAGAATGAATAAGTACAAGGACATGACCTGAGCGTCTTCAGTCATAACTCCCACTTTCCTGCCATACATTATGTATAATGTTAATACCAGATAGGGGCATTTAACCCGTCAGCATTGATCACATTCTTGAGCAAATAGGAGCCAGACATAGAGGCTATAATGACTTTCCTTAACAGCTATCTGTACCTCTTAAGGAAACCCTGCAGAAATTTATATTGCCTTATATACTGCAACAAAGTTAATAAAATCCTGTTATAGGCTTCGGGGGATTGGCGTGTTATTTTTTTTGAACAAATGAGGAAAGGGTGAGGAAAGGAGCAAAGAAGTGAGCAAGTGAATTCCACCTTCTTTTAGATTGAGGAGAAAAATATAAACCTTGGGATAGGCTGCGGATTACTAGAGAGAGTTTATGAGCCAAAATTGGAAGATATTGTTTATATTAAGCAAATAAATATAAATAGTTCAAGGTAGGAAGGAAGCACGGCAAGAAGAGAGGAGAATGAGTATGGGCGAGGAGTGTGACGTTTTAAAGGAGCAAAGACGGGAAGGAAGATTAAAAACAAAGAGAAAGGAAGGGAGGTTAAAAGAGAGGTCTAAAGTGGTCGTTCATAGCAGCAGAGGAAGTAATGAGGCCATCAGGCTGAAAGGAACCAGATCGTATTTATTATTTATGTGAGGGCACACGTATGCAAAGCTGCTTGCCCCAACCCCACAGAGGGCAGGATTTTGTCTACATCAGCATTTTATGCTCTCACTCTTACCATGAAGAAATCAAATTTAGGAGAGGGCCATCTGGTGGTTTTCTGACTAAAGTACCAATACTTACATCATATTAATGTTACGTCTTCTTTATAAAACATTAGAGAGCAGACATGAAATGTCGTCAGTCGTGCTCTTCTTAATCCTCCATCACCTTCTCATAGTTGTTTTCGTATACAAAGTACACAGTGTGTCCCCGTTTGGTTATTATATATGCATTTTGCCAGTGATATCAGTCATTTCACCATTTCTCATCAAATGTTCTAGCATACTTCAAAGCAAAGCACTTAAATTTGAAATGTGCCCCACTGTGCAGTCTAAGTAGCAAGCAACAGTAGCAATTAACCCTACTGACAAAAATACAGTATGGAGTATGCTAGAACCAACCTGCTTTTGGGCTTAAATAGTTTTTTTGTCTCCAGTTTCTGCATTGGTCCTCACCTCATTATGAGCATCTTATTATACCCAGTAAGCAGATTACTACATAGTGAACTCAGTTTCAACATTTTCTTGCAGGATGAAAAGAACCAGCTCATGACTACAAACGTCTGGCTATGGCAGGTAAAGATGAATACTATCCCAGCTGTATTCAGTACTAAGATATCGGATCTTTCACTTTTAGTTCCCCTTTTCGCATCACACACAGACAGACGAAACTAAGATCAACCAGTACGAGAATGATGGGAAGAAGAGAGTATGCAGAAGGCTTGGAACAGCGGATGATCCAAAGCACATTTTCTGTAAAACATGGTGGTGGCAGTGTGACGCATGTGCATGCAGGGCTTCTAATGGCACTCGGGCACTTATGTTTTATTGATGATGTGACAGAAGACAGAAGCAACCGGGAGAATTCTATATGTTTAGGTATATACCTTCTGCTCAGGTTCAGCCAAATGCAGCAAAGTTTATTGGATAGTGCTTCATAGTACCAATGGACAATGACCCAAAGGTTTTTAAGGCTAAGAAGTGGAATATTCTGCAATGTCTGTGTCAATCACCAGATCTTAACCCAATCGAGCATGAATTTCACTTACTTAAGTCAAAACGTGAGGCAGAAAGACCCACAAACAAGCAACAACAGTAAAGGCCTGGCAAAGAATCACGAAGGAGGAACCCCAGTGTTTGGTGATGACCAGTGGTTCCAGACTTCAGACAGTCATTGCCTGCAAAGGATTCTCAACAATACTTAAAAAGTGAAGATTTTATTTATGATAATGCTAATTTGTCCAATTACTTCTGAGCCCCTGAAATGAGGAGACTTTTTTAAATGGTTGCTGTTTGTTCATATGATATTTTTGTTTAACCTCTTGAATTAAAACTAAAAGTCTGCTCTTCCATTGCATCACAGTCGTTTCATTTCCCAAATCATAAAGATTCTGCCACTGTCCAAATATTTCTATAACCGTAAGTGTAAGTAAGAAAAAAACAAAACATATTCTTTATCATTTGTTTAGTGGCATTTGTAATTATTTTTTAACTTATTTTGTATTTGTATACATAATTAACATGGAAAAGTAACAGACATCTAGTAAATCTATAAGACAGAGACAAACGAACGAGGCGACAAGCAGTTGTGTACACTAAACAACGTACAGCTGTTTCATTTGACTGAGCCAATGTGTTGCTGTCCATGGTGCTGAAATGGAAACCACTCATGCAGATATGTCAGCTAAGAGTGTATTGTGCATCTCATCTCCCCTAGTAGGTAATGTTATCATTCCTTTTATATTTAAAGGAGTGGATTGATGTGAAGCTGAAGTGGAACCCAGATGACTATGGTGGCATCACCTCGATCAGAGTGCCTTCAGAGACTATATGGCTGCCTGACATCGTACTGTATGAAAAGTAAGTTACACAGAACTCTTTGGGTTTGGTGCTCATTTGTAAACAAAATAAATGTTCCTTACCTTACTGCTGTCTTTGTGACTCTCTCCCTTTCTCCTGCCAGTGCTGATGGTCGCTTTGAAGGTTCCCTGATGACCAAAGCCATTGTGCGCTGGGACGGCACCATAACATGGACTCCACCCGCCAGCTATAAGTCCTCCTGCACCATGGATGTCACCTTCTTCCCCTTTGACCGACAGAACTGCTCCATGAAGTTTGGCTCCTGGACTTACGATGGAAACATGGTGGATCTGGTCCTGGTAGATCACTATGTGGATCGCAAAGACTTCTTTGACAATGGCGAGTGGGAGATCCTCAATGCCACGGGGGTAAAGGGGAGCAGGAGGGATGGAGTGTACTGGTACCCATTTGTCACCTACTCCTTCATCCTCAAAAGGCTGCCCTTGTTCTACACCCTCTTCCTCATCATCCCCTGCCTTGGTCTTTCCTTTCTCACCGTGCTGGTGTTCTATCTGCCATCTGACGAAGGAGAAAAACTGTCACTTTCAACATCAGTGCTGGTGTCACTAACTGTGTTCCTGTTGGTCATAGAAGAAATCATTCCTTCATCGTCAAAGGTGGGTTAATGTAAGAGGGCTGTCCAGAGAAGCCTCTGTGCTCATTCTCAGGGTTCTGCCATGTTTTTACATCCACCCTGCTGTTCCCTGTGCTCACTTTTCCTGACTGTAATCTGAATCGCATAATGCCCCAATTTGCACAGATCCAAACCACACTCCTCTCAGTTACCTGCAGCATAAACTCTGTGTCAACTCAATGAACTAACAAGCTAGTGCCTTTAGATATGCTACAGTATACAGCAGAGATCAAGAAATCAGTGACTCCTCATTCTATAGCTAACTGTTAAGCATGTCTCTTAAATTTATGGTTATGCTATTGCCTGGATTTGTTATTTAAAGTTATTACCTGATAAACACTGATCAGGCATAACATTATGACCACTGACAGGAGAAGTAAATAACATTGACCATCTTAGGACAATTCAATGTTCAATCTGCTGGGACACTTTTGGACCTGGCATTCATGAGGATGTTACTAGACATTTACCACCCAACTAGACCCCCCCACCCCCCCACTCCATAGTAATGACACTCCTTGGTGGCACCTACCATCCCCAACAGGAGGCAGCCTGATACAGACACAAACACAGTTTGGCAAATGTTATCAAAAAAAAAATCTAAAATAAAATGTATATACAGTGTACATACTTTATCTACACTGTAATGACTCAAAAATCCACATTTTATAAGTTCATTCCATGTGTTAAATTAAAGTAACTGCTTACTTTAGTTCTCCAAAGGCTTCGCTCACCTTTCATTCACCTACACGGGAAGGATTTCAATTTTGTTGTTTGATTGGACGAATTCTTCGGACAGTTTTGGTGGGTTCAGTTCGTGCTTGATTGACAGCTCCTTTACTCCCCTGACACACCTGCTACGTTGGGACAGCTTACATCTCGATAAGCAAACCTCATCCAATCATGTTCCAACCGCCTACTCAGACATAATAACCAGAAATTCTGCAGCGGTCTGCAGGGCCTTTTAAGTTTCGGTAAAGTAAAATATGTCCCTCTGAACTGCTATCAGGTAGATGTAGGAAGTAAAATGTTTGTTGTAGCCCAAAATTGCCCCAAAGCAGAATCCATGGGTATATGTATGTGTATATATGTGTATATGTACAGTCATCCACCTTTGAAGCAGCTCATTTTTAAAGCAATCAGAACAGTTATTACAAAAGTTAAGGAAACGAAAGAAAGAGGTCTATTCAACACATAAAATGATGAGTTCACTTAAAGTAGATAATACATATTTTTCATGGCTTTGGAGTGAACTGTTTCCATCTTTAATTCTACAGGTGATTCCACTAATTGGAGAGTACCTGCTCTTCATCATGATCTTTGTAACCTTCTCCATCATCGTCACCGTCTTTGTGATTAACGTCCACCATCGCTCCTCGGCCACCTACCACCCCATGGCCCCCTGGGTGAAGACCCTCTTTCTGCAGAGACTGCCCCGGCTACTGTGTATGAGGGGGCACACCGACAGGTAATACATGACGGGCTGTAGTTAAAGGAATGTTTCTGTCACATTCGTGGGTTTAGAGTCACAATGTTTAACGGAAAGGATGAAGCTACTCTTGTCATTTATTTTCCTTAAAAGCATGCCGATGTAAATAAGATTTAGACTGACTTTAATGATCCACAAGGGAAATTATTTAGTCAGAGTTACACAAAAAAGAAACACTCTTAAAAACCACAAATAAAAAGAAAGTTAAAATAAAATAAGATTAGATTAAAATAAAATTAAATAAATTGTATTATCCCTTAAAATAAAATAGAAAACAGTGTAATCAAACATATACCAAACATAAAGCATCACAGATTGTGCTATTGTTTTCAGATACCACTTCCCAGATATGGAGATGCGCAGTCCGGAGCTGAAGCCACGGCGGGGCGCGGGGAGGAGGGGGGCTCCCGGCAACAGTGGCAGTCAGCAGAGAGGCCCCCTCGGAGGGAAGGAGGACGAGAACCAAGCTTGGCTGGCAATGCTGGAGAAAGCCACAAATTCCGTGCGCTACATCAGCCGTCACATCAAAAAGGAGCACTTCATACGGGAGGTGAGTGGAATGAATCTCTAGAATTTCTGTGTTAGATCTTCTCCAAATTTCACTATCAGTTTACTCGGCTGCAAATTGGTGAATTTGTTCTGATTGAGGGGTGCTTTTGTGGTTAAAAAAGAAAAAGAAAAGAAAAGTAAAAGATGTTGACAGACTCACACCTGTGGACGTTTGTTTTTGTCTCTCCTTGTCTGCCTGTCTGTCTGTTCCATCAGGTAGTACAAGACTGGAAATTTGTGGCTCAGGTGTTGGACAGGATTTTCCTGTGGGCCTTCCTCACAGTGTCAATACTGGGAACTATTCTAATCTTCACTCCTGCTCTGCAGATGTACCTCAGCACACCACCATGAACACAAACTCACAAATACTCTCCAACAACTCTCTTGTTTTCCAGTCCGTCTTTTACTATGATTTATAGATAAAGTCTAATAAAACATTCACACTGTATAGTTCTCTTGTAGAAACAAGCTCAGGCTACAAACTTTTACCTCCCTACAGTTTGGTTTTCAGCCCGTGATGACCTCTGGAAACAGTGATGTTCTAGATGCAACCTGTCCTTCACTGTAAGCTGCATGTGCAGGGATGCAACAGAGTGAAAGCAATAAGCAGGTTAGAGTAGCGTGTATGATTTGAATGCCCATGTTTGTATAATTGTAATGGTGTAATTATACATGCAACAAAATGCACAATACAAGATTTATGAGTTGTGTCACTTTCATGATGTCGCCCAGTCAGCTGTACTGTTTGTTCTGTGACGATGATCAGAATAAAACAAAAACATAAAAAAAGGAAAGAAAATCCAAAATCAGTTTTCTGATGACAACCATCAAACAAAAGCAGCTACCAAGGAGGTGATCAGGGGTTATGTTGCGGTTAGTTGTGATGTGTTTTTGTGTGTGTATTTTTTTTAATACTGTATATATATATTGATGAAAACTGCATTTACACTGTGAAAATTTATGAACCTGCACTACGCCAACTGCCCAGGATGGAGACAATTTTGCTCAGTAGGGGCTGTTTTGTGCCATAGAGCCCCCCAGTAGGTAATATGGAGCATATTCCATGTATATATATTCTCTAATGATGCTGGGAAAATCATAAAAAAAAAATGAAGGTGACCAATCTCTGAATTTTCTTTAGAGAAGCCAGAACCACAGTCTTTTAGTGGACCCGAGCCGGCATGGACATGACCTGGCTGTAATGACACAGTATCACCACTAAATGGCAGCAAACATCTACTAGTATACCAGAAAAACAAACTGCTATTCTTCAAAAGTTACTTCACAGAAACAGCACGGCAAATGACTTCACAAATAAATACAACAAAAATAAAAAATAAAATAAAGGACCTATTACAAAACCATGGTTCAGAATGATGCATCTGCATTCACAGCCTCAGCCCAGGATAACAAACTATATTTTGCGAAGATTAGGCTCATTCAGGCTGAATAGCGTCTTGTAGCATAATGCTGTCATCCTCCTTCTAATCAGCTCTGCTTAGATTCCCCTGAGTTGTCTGCTTTGGCAAAGAGCACATTGTCAGTGACGATTAAAAGAGGAGACAATAACTCAGTCATTCTCGTCCATGTTTATATTTCTAGCTGGCCGGCTGGAACCATCAACCTCTCTTGGGCTTCTGTCACCAAATACTGTTACAACAATCCAGCTGTCCCCGGTGATATCATAATGTTGAGTGCTTTGGCCTAGTTCTTATAAGACATGAGTTTGTTCTCTGACTTATTAAAAATGGCTGGCATGCTTAAGTAAAAGTCTTTGCCCCTGTTCCCACATGTACTTGAACAGTCTGACCTCAGCCCACTGCTCTATTATTTACAGCTACAGATCTGACTCATGCAGACAGGTGTGTGTGAGTGTGAGACAGAATGGAAGTGCAAAAGAAGGGCAAAGTGTGCGTGTACGTGTGACACAGACAAACTGTGACAGAGGAGGGTGTGAACCCCTCAGGACTCCACAGGAATCACAGCTTTCAGCTGTTTGAATGGAGATGAATATGTGACTGCATGCTAGGCACTCAAAGTATTTTAAAGGAAACTCCTCTTTCCAGCAAAAGCAGATTCCATGTACTTGCAATCTCTAGTGGTGCTGGTAAATTCATAATTTAATACTACTACAATGTATCAAGAGAAACATTAGTTATTTGTATCTAAAAAGCTGAAAAGCCAGTAACCAAATTCAAGCAAAAGCTTTCCTGGAACCTAATAAAAGTTTAATTTTATAATTGTATTTTTTACATCACTTGGAACCTCGTGACAGTCTGACATATAAAATCTGAATTAATGCACTGCTAACAAATACTGTCAGAACAAATATGATCGTTGGTTCTGATAGAAACTTGACAACAGATGAGAAGAGTGCTCACAGTTCAATTACCAACTGATTAAAAGAAACAGAGCACAACAGCAACCACTAATGAAAGAGAGGATACCACAGGCTGCTGTATTAAAAGCTGTGCCAGCCACAGGTCAAATGGTGGAAAGCAATATACAAAGTATGTATACACCAATAAGCCACAACATCACAACCACCGAAAGCAGAAGGAAATAACATTGACCTTCTTATTACTTAGACATGTACTGTACCACCCTCTTAAACCAGACCAGCCACCTCCACCCCATAGCAATGACACTCCTTGATGGCATCAGATGTCCCCAGCAGGATGCAGCCTGACACAGGCATATACACAAAAACCAAAAAAAAAAAAAACAACAACACAAAAAACAGCACAAAGTGTTGACCGGGCCCTCAAATTCAGTAGATCCTCAACGGATCTGAATCTGTGGGATGAGGCCTTTCCCCTTCAACCTATAGGACCCAAAGGCCCCCACTATTAACATTCTGTTACCAGACACCACAGCACACCCTCACAACTACCACAACTGTTTTGGAAGGTGGTCATAATGTTATGCCAGATCAGTGTGTACACTGTACTTCTGGTGTTTAGCAGAACCACGTTAACATTTGCTAAGTGACGTGCTTTGTTTTTAATATACTTAATTATAAAACCAAACATTCGGGTAAATTCAGACCATGTGTCAGAGGTTTTACTACACTGACACGGATTACACTTCATCATGAGAGGCAGCATAAATATTAACCCACATTCTCTGGCAATCAGCCCAATGCTTAATGAGATGTTTTAGTGTGGACCAAAGCTCTGGATTGACCGACCGAGCGACAGGCAGATTGACATTCCCAAAGCGCTGCAATTAATGTGGCTAATCATGGGATTTGTAGGCAGTAATTCAAACTGAACACACTGGCTGATACAGTGTTGTATTGGACACACAAGCCACTCAAGCTCTGAGAGGATGGAAGGCGGCGTTTTAAAATTCACAGGGATTCCATCAAGGTTCACTCCATCTGAGTGAACATGCCCTGCTAATCCAGACTCTACACATCCAGCCTGAGTTCAGCCTGACCTGCCTTTATTTACATTGAATTTAAAGCACTGGCATGGTGCTTATCTGAGACACTATCTGAAAAAAACACACAGCATACAGAGTATGGTTCCTTCTTTGTTTAGTACTGACTTCGGCTGTACACGGTTTATTTTGTGTGATGCCGACACACATTTCCACTACCAATGAAATGGGGAAAGATTTAAAAGGTGATCATGGGAGCCCTCTGGGGAAATTCTGGGCATACTCAATTTTCTGCTTCACATCTGTTATCAGCGCTGTGAACTGAAGCTCATCTGGATGGAAAGGCTCAGACAAATATTCTCCGCAAGGTCAGCCTCACATGCATTCTTAATGATGCAACTCCTGGTTGTATATCAGTGGGAAATTACAAGGCAGGGTGCTGTCTGTGGTTGTAAGTTCTCGGAAAGACTTAGTCACGCATCCACATACTGATGGGACCTCCAGGCACCAAAGCAATAAGATGACTGCATTGCACCTGTGTTGTCCCTTATAACATCACATATTCAAGTTGTGTGCGTCTGCTTAGTGTGTATGAATGAGCTTCGTGACTACATGAGTCATGCAGTCAGGAAACGGTATGACACTGTGAAACGGTCGCTGAAGGTGCTGAAAAACACAACACAACACACTCCATCTCTCACTGCAGCGGCTGTTTCTGAAGGTGTGATCCTTTCAAAGAAAACACAGCCCGACTTGACCTTTACTTATTGTGTCTTTCTGTCGCACAGTCCACACAGTCTGAGTGAAGTGTTATTCATTGTTTGGTGCTCACACATAAGAAAGGGAGGCGACGAAATAGCTTGAAAAGTGAACAAGTCAGAGGCAACGGGAGAGGTTTCTGAGGAAGGATGTTAGAGATCTTAACGCGAGGCCACATCTACAGCGCATAGAAATGTCATGTTAAAAGGCTGCCTTCATGAAAGGAGCACTGCTGTGTTGACACTTACGTCTCTATAAACCAGAATGTTTATAGTATATAAAGAACAATGAGGCAAAGGGTGATGTGAACGCATCTAACCCTCCCTACCCGAGCATTTTAGCATCTTTCAGCTCATTATTTTGTCTTAAAGGAATCATATAGTTGAGTATAATGGAATTTATTTTAGTGACACTGTTCCGGTTGTAGATGACAACCCAGCAACACACTAACAAGTATTCTCCCTCAGGAGTGGGTGGAGACCAAAACTGAGCTAAAAAAAAAAAGAAAAGAGCAGCTTAGACACTGGACTTACGTTTGTTTATCTGCAACTACTTGCTGGCAGGTTTATCTTTATGTGATGATGATCCAATAGTGTTGAGTTTTCTTTTTCCACCTAGGAACAGTAGAAACAAAGCTGATAACACTACATATCGACACATTTTAAATAATAGGGTTTAAAAAGTTTCAAATTTGCATAGTTTTTGTACGCATTGTTCTATTGTTGTTTTTCCCCTCTTTTTGCCTTTTAAAGCATAAGGCCATGCCTCAATTAATTAATTAATTAATTTGTTACCTAGCCTGGTTTAATCAGATTCAATTCTTATCAAACTACAAGTCTAGAACATCACCACATAAAGTCATCCCAAATGATTTTACTGACATGTTAGATCTCATCTGGAGCATGATCAGTTCCCAACGGAGCGGTTCCAGACCAGCTTTTGGTCTAGTTTACAGGCTAATAGATACGAGTTCTTTGAGGTAAATATCACCTTCTCAAGCTGCTAACAATAAGTTCACCAGCAAATGAGTTCAGTTTGATGTTGCTGAGATTTTTGTTGCTGCAAACAAGATGCTGCCTCCTGCTGCTGATAAATCTCTGTAGGTTCATGACCACGTAGATATCGTAGATTTTGATTTAACATGGTGACGTTTGCTATGGCATATGCAGCTATAACCTCAAGTATAAATCACGCATGCAACTTTATGCTTCATGCTTCTACATGAGATTTTTTATTTATTTATGATATTTACAGCCTTTTTCTCAAGGCTACTACGCTGTGTATTAATGTGTATTACAAGGGAGGAGGGGCTCTCTTCAAGATGGATTAGAACACACAAAGAACGCACACAAGACTGCACTGTGAGCAAGCAGGTGCACACAGAAATAGACACAGGGAGACACACACCGTCACACACACACACACAATATGAATCCCCGCAGGCTCAGCCGGAAGGACGTTTATTTAATGTGAGTTGTTGGCAGTCTGCGTACATGCTTGACTTTGTGTCCAGACTGACGCCAGAGGGAGAAGGAAAGAGGAGGAGGGGAGGCATGAAGAGATGGGGCTTTTATATATATCTACTACGGCTGAAGCAAATGGGAGAGGGAGAGTGATAGGTCGCGAGAGCTCGAGAAACCCTGCAGGCACTCTCGTAATGGTCGGAGGACATCACTGTATCTGTTGCTCACAGACAGAGCTGCAGGAGTACAGAACAGAACTGATGGGAGGCAGAGAGGTGGAGGAGGAGAAGAGGGGGCAGAAACAACAGGGGACATGGCAGATGGGCAGAGTGAAAAAGAAAAAGGAAAACTAGAGAAAGAGAGGGTGAGTGAAAAGGTGACTAATAGAGGGGCAAGAGATAGAGAGAAGAACATGTGCTAAGACGGGGGGGCATAAATGAACGGATGCTAACCGATGAGGAACCAGAAAACGAGTGCGTTGCACCAAACAACTGTCTCCATACACACTAATGAGGCCACACACATGCTCTCCCATGCATGTGCACGCACACCAAAAACACACAACAGCGCTCTGTCTCATGCCATGGCCGTGTAAGGTGTGCTCCCTGCGGGCCCTAAAGGTGTTCCACCTCCTGCTGACAGCCCCACACTGGCTCTCAGGCAAACGTCTAGTTAGAAGTAATTACGTGATGCAATATGCTCTTGCAATCGGCCACATGCACCACAACTCACCTCACTGGACGGCTGCCACGCTGATTAAAGATGCATTCAGTTGTGCATGCCAACGTGAAATGGTGTTCATCTAACATGAATTACTATCTGCTCCAGTGCTGCATGGAGATGCTCATAATGCAGCAAGATATTGTAACCTTGAACTGGTAGAAAGATTTTGACTGACTTCAAAATTGGTCTGAAAAGTAAGGAGAATCAGCTGTTTAACCAACCAGCTGAAGGTCCAGTCCTTATTTTAAGATTTAGTGAAATTTAATTAGAGAACAAATAGAGTGGGATTCCAGAATAACTAGCAGTGTCTTTGATCTCCTTTTTGTTCACTAATCTCTTATATATCATACTCCACATTAAAAACATACAGTAATATTGTAATCTTACTTATTTTGGCCGTCAAGAGATTTGTTAAGTGGTTCTTCATAATACATTTGTCAAAAGCACAAAACCTACTTTAAGACTATGTGAAAGAAACCTAGCTACCATTCCTTCCTTCAGTTCTACTCATATGCTTACATGGTGTATTGGATTTTGTGATATACTGGCCATTAATTAAATTTAATGATCCAAGGATGCATGGGACCTGGGTAGCTTTGTTTAATAATTATACGTTTAGTTTATCCCCTTAAAAAAAAAAGAAAGAGAAAAGCTTTGGCAAAAGTTCAATAAGAGAGATCTGTGCCTATACCAAGTATTTGGGCTACTTCTGCTGCAAGGTGTTTGCAAAATGAATGTTTTTGAGATGTCAACACCATCCAATTATCTGTTTGCTTGCCAATGAGTCCCAAGGCTCTGTTGTTTAAACTCACTGTAATTCTGTCACTCTGAGACTATTTGTCTGGTCACCCTAATCTCAATGTCTCCACCACATCCTGGTTGTCCAGAGGGTCTATCTCCTTCTGCACCTCCACCACCACCACCAATGTCTAGATTTCAATCCCTTTCTACCTCTTTCCTCTAAGACATTTTTTCCCAGGGTATGTAAACTGAGGATCAGCACTGCTTAACATATCCCGTGTAATACAGAATATTATTTCATATTTAATTCACAGATTACTTTGAAGTGCTCTAACCGAAGGAAATACAGGTTAATATTCTCAGGTAATCCAGCGGGTGAGCGAGGCCAGGGACAGTGAGACAACATGTCCATTCTGGGTTACAAATGGCAGCTAATTATTGCTACGTGTCCAAACACAGTCGTTTTCTGACATTATCTTTAACACTGAATGTACAATGTCTTTACTTAAGTATAGTTTAATACTACCAAGAACTTGGATGGAGGCTCTGACTCTGGATTTGCATATATTATACAAGAGCCAATTGTCTTTTTTTAACACATAACTTCATTTAAAAGTTAATTTAAAAGTTTCAAGATCCAGGCCCCTCCAGCCAAATTAGGATGGTGAGAAATGAGGGCGCTGATTAAAAAGTAAAATCAAAAAGTAAAAACGTGGTCCATACTAAATTTGAGCAATAATAATAAAAATAGGAAGAACTGAAAAGAAAAAAAAAAAAAGTTTGTCCAAAGTTGAAGGGGCGGGGTGTGTCGCCCTCTGCCTGTTGAGATCATGCGTGTTCCCTCAGTCATCATCCATAAAGCAGCTGAGGATGAAACGACTGGAGGGGACCCCGGGCACGGACAAGACAGAAAACACTCAGAGGACACGCTCGAGATGTTTGATATGAAAGTACGGCTGAGAGCAGAGAGTAGGGAGGAGAACTGAATTCAAAGTGACTTCTGAGGTGACATTCGACCCAGACGCAAGACAGACAGACATCGGGTGTGTTTGTGTGTGCGCCCCTGAGCGCGCGTCTCCTCCAGCATCCGGCAGGAGGAAAAGGAGAGAGAGGGAGGCAACGCGACAGAGAGAAGGGAAGAGGGAGCAGCAGCAGCACCACCACCAGCAGTCTGACTAAGCTGCACTCCTTCGAAGTTTGACATCTCCAGCGGGCTGCACAGGGAGTTCTGCTCCGCCGCTGTCATGGAGCCTCGGAAGCGCACTGGATTTATATTGGTTGGAGTTTACCTGTGGGCGACATTCTGCTGTCAAGGTGAGTCACTGGAGCCTTCACTCTGTCTTCTGCACACGAAGGCAATGTCAAAAGACGCCAAAAGAGACCAAGAGAGGAGGGAAAATGCTGCTTGGCACTTTTTTGTGTTGGGTTTTTGTCATTTACGTGTCACTTATAAAAAGATCTGTCAGAAGGATGAGAGCCGATGTAAAGACATACTTCAGCTTAGTCTGGATGTAGCGCATCTGGTATGAGAGGAACGTCTTCATCTGTAAATAAAAAGGCAAGCACAGTAGATTATAGTAGATTATTTCTTGCTTTTATACATATAATTGAATAAATTGCGTGCTGTTTGCGCTATAATACAGAATATACAGAGAAGATTAGGTTTCCCATAGTTTCAATAAAAACATTTTGAAACTTGCCTGGATCTGTGTCTGACAGTGTGATTCCCTTATTAGTCTAATAACATCTGGCCCGCTCTAAGTGGGCGTCCTGGTGGAGATGCGTGTAGTCCAAGGGGCAGCCGTTCATCCCTTCGGTGTAATCTGCAGGATTGTTAAATGCGTGACTACAATACTGAGTTGGAGGACTCTCAGAGGGGGTTAAATCTCTGTGATATGGTTGAATCCCTGGTAATATATACTGTACATACATATGGAGAATTAACATTCCTTATGTAACCTTGCCTGACTGATGGAATACTCTGTGGTATTGTGGTATGCCTGCATGTAGTAGGGGGGAAAAGATGAAGTCAGAAATCGATAACTGTACCAGAAGGTTGATATGCTTTGCTTTCTTATTCATACGCTCCATAAAGAAAACTGGCAGTGGTAGAAGTAAGGGAGCTTTCAGTCTGTCAGTCCTCACAGCTTCCCCCAACATGTTGCACAAACAGGTTGATAACACATATGGTGATTGAGAACCTATAACGGATAGAGAGGAGACTTATCTCAGTTACGTCAAGCAGTGCAGATGCCATAGTGCTGGACCCACATACAGGAGCGCAGCAGGATGAAATAATTCAAGTTCAGTTTAATGTGACAGTGCAAGTAACAAACACAGCTGCATAGTGAAGCAGGATAATAATAATAAAAACAAGAATGTGGATGTTACTTAGACATGTACCACCCACCTAGACCAGACCAGACACCCCCACAACACAGCAATGACACTCCTTGATGGCAGCAGACATCCCCAGCAGGATGCAGCCTGACACAGATACACAAAAAACAGTTTAGGGACAACTAAGAACAACACAAGGTGTTGACCTGGCCTCTAAATTCACTAGATGCTAAACTGATCAAGTATCTGTGGGATGATTTGCTCTAATTTTTGGAAAGAAACATTGTTCATATCACTGCTGTACCCAGGGAAATAAAAATACAATTAAGGAAGGTCAAACAGAAAGTACAAAACTCAATACCACAACAACTGGAAAACAAGAGGAGTTTCTTAGACAAAGACAAAAAAGACCAGTGTTGAAGGAAAATGTTTGAAGTGCAGTTTGCTAAATCGATGTGCGCCTCTTTCATCGCTGACTCCAGAGAAGGATTTCTTTACGATGTTCCAGAAAGGTTTCTTAACAAATTGTAAAACATTGTTTCAAGGAGGATTTAAGCTTTCTTGAAGTTGAAAGTAGACTTTTTCCTTGATGTTCTCATCTTTAGCTGTTACTGTATCCACCCTCTGTTCCAAAAAGAGTGCATCCAATTAGTGTCTTTACAGCATGCCTGGATCCTGTCATAGCTCACCGAACGTGTGATTATCTGACTTTGGTGGTTGCTAATGAGATAAAATACTCTATATTATCAGTATCTTTTCTTACTCTGGGAAAATACACAGGTTTTGGCAGTTTAGCAGTAGAACAAACACAGAAAACTACGAGCTTAAATTAGAGTAATGCACAGCTTACAACTTCAATTACAAATTCAATGAAGCACGTACAGTGGGGGAAATAAGTATTTGATCCCCTGCTGAATTTGTAAGTTTGCCCACTTCCATAGAAATGATCAGACTCTGGTTTTTATGGTTGTTTACTGGTTATGGGTATAGACAGAATATCAGTCGAAAATGCATAAAAAACACACAATCTAAAAGTTATAAATTGTTATGTATTTTATTAAGGGAAATAAGTATTTGATCCCCAAGCACAACACAAGTCAGTACTTTGTAGAGAAACCTTTGTTGGCAAGCACAGCGATGAGACGTTTCTTGTAGTTGGTCACCAGGTTTGCACACAGCGCAGGAGGGATTTTGGCCCATTCATCTTTACAGACAGTCTCTAAATCCTTCAAGTTTCTTGGCTGCCTCTTGGAAACTCGGAGCTTCAGCTCCCTCCACAGGTTTTCGATCGGGTTAAGGTCTGGAGACTGACTAGGCCACTCCATGACCTTAATATGCTTCTTCTTGAGCCACTCCTTTGTTGTCCTGGCAGTATGTTTTGGGTCATTGTCATGTTGGAAAACCCACCCACGAGGCATCTTCAGTGTTCTTGCTGAGGAAAGAAGGTTTTTGTCCAAGATGTTACAGTACATGGCTGCATTCATTGGCCCCATAATGCGGTGAAGTTGCCCTGTACCCTTTGCTGAAAAACAGCCCCAAAACATGATGTTTCCACCTCCATGCTTAACCGTGGGTATGGTGTTCTTTGGGTCATACTCATGTTTTTTCATCCTCCAAACACGGCGGGTCGAGTTAATGCCAAATAGCTCAACTTTGGTTTCGTCAGACCACAGCACTTTCTCCCAAGCCTTCTCTGAGTCATTTAGATGTTCACTGGCAAACTTAAGGCGGGCCTGTACATGTGCCTTCTTGAGCAGGGGGACCTTGCGGGCACTGCAAGAGTTCAATCCATAACGGTGCAGTGTGTTGCCAACTGTTTTCTTGGTGACGGAGGTCCCAACTGCTTCCAGATCATTAACAAGCTCCTGCCGTGTTGTTTTAGGCTGCTCCCTCACCTTTCTCATCATCATCCTCACTCCATGAGGCGAGATTTTGCAGGGAGCTCCAGACCGAGGACAGTTGATGGTCCTTTTATGGGTCTTCCACTTGCGAATAATGGCACCAATAGTTGTCACCTTCTCACCAAGCCTTTTGCTGATGGTTTTGTAACCTATACCAGCCTTGTGCAGGTCTACAATCTTGTCCCTGACATCTTTTGACAGCTCTTTGGTCTTGCCCATGGTGCTGTAGAAGTTGGAATGTAAGAAACTGATTCTTAGAGCAGGTGTGCTTTATATACATGACGAGTTAAGATCAGGAGTATTGGTAATTAGTTGACTGAGCACAGCTGTGTGCCACATGCGCACCAGCCAATCTGTAGGAGCCTGAATTCTAAGTGAATTGTTGGGGATCAAATACTTATTTCCCTTAATAAAATACATAACAATTTATAACTTTTAGATTGTGTGTTTTTTATGCATTTTCGACTGACATTCTGTCTATACCCATAACCAGTAAACAACCATAAAAACCAGAGTCTGATCATTTCTATGGAAGTGGGCAAACATACAAATTCAGCAGGGGATCAAATACTTATTTCCCCCACTGTATATACCGATTAACAAAATGGGTATTAGTTGCCTGTGTTGACATGTGAGCAAAGTCATTTTGAGGATCAAGGCAATTGATTAAGAATCATCTAGGAGGAAAAGATAGGTCAAAAGACGATTATTTTAAGACTCATTTCCATTTAAATGATTGAGTGGTCTGTGCATTCAGGGTTCTCAGTCAAGCCACTGTTTGTGAGTGGAGACAGAACGTTTCTGACACAAAGGTTTTTAATACATTTGCTTGTATTAATAAATGTTCACGTGTTGCAAAGATGCAAAATAATGTGTAGCAATCTAAACAGCAACCAAAGTTAGCTAGCCGCTGAGAGTAACATCTCATGAGATTGAATGCTAACCTGAATGCTAACATAGTTCAGTGCCTCAGATTAACATTCAGAGTAACGGTGGCTGTTTTACATGAAACTAAATACGAGCCGAATATAAATGCAGGAAATTTATTTTTGCTTTCTGAATCCATCAATCATGTTTGTGTTTTGCCATTGGGATGCAAGCATACTCCTGGAAACTTGTTTCCACAACCAAAAGAGTGACCTTGTTTGATTTTTGATCATGTTTTCCTCACCTGTAAGAATCTGGATATGTATTGATCTCATACAGATACTTGGAAATCAGCTGCTTTAATGTGCTTCGATTTTAAACCTGACCCCAAGTTCCTCCATGTTCAGACCAACCTGAGGTTAATCGATATTTGATCTGTCTTTGTGGTGGCACACAGGAGTATTGTCACGATAACGGGCGCTGGCATCTAAATGTTTTCATCAGTTTGCAGTGAAGACACTTGGATGTAACACCGAATGTAACACATGTGCATGGCATTAATATGTAAGCGGCAATATGGAAGTGATCATTTTCACTGTGGTTTTATATCAGGGCTGAGACTGGGCCTTACAAGAGGGAGTGCCAACAGTTTTATGGGGTTCTTTATTCAAGCAGCTATCAGCCTTTAAAACAAGCTTTAATTTTCATTGTAAGCTGTAAATATTGACAGCTGGTTGCCCCCCAGTATCCCAGCACACTCTCTGATGAGCACAGTTGTACAATGATCTAGTATTTATAGTTTTTATTATTCATTTTTACTACTCTGCAAACTAAACTGCCTTCTGGGGGCATTAAACATTGACTCAAGTCAACCTTTGGCCCTCAGCCCTCAAGTGGCCCATTTATTGCTGCGAGCCACAAGCTGTTAGGGGGTGCCCTCCGGCCAACTAATACGGGTAAAGCCTAGATAACGATTTTGCCCTGGGGAGTAAAGTTTCTGTGTTTTTATAAAGCTGCTCTCTACTGTAGTCAAACGACTCTCTAAACATGACCTACAAAGACATTGAAGGCTTTAAATTATTGTATTTTACTAGAATTAGAGGAGTACTCCACCAATAAAACACATCAAGATTACTAGTCAGTACTGCAGTATCCTACTGAAGTAGACCTTATGTCTTCTTTGAGTCTGGAGAAAATAAATTTAATCAGAAGGAGAAGTCCCATCTATTGCAGTGGATACCACAGGACCTTATGTCAGAAAAGAATATGCGCGGAAGTCAACAACGAAAGGTGAATAATTTCTTAATCCTGTTTGAATTGTGCCATGAATTCCACATATTATGCTTGTCAAGGACGAAGCTATTTTTTTTTTTTATGTCAGGGTTCCCCCATGAATTCAAAGGGGATCGAAACATTACTTGTCTTTCACCATTCACTACCATGCACATTTCTTCCAAAATGAGGAAGAAGGGGACAGGACTTTGTCTCACAATACAGTCATTATAATATCATCAGGGTTATTTCATTTCGGGCACCTTCATTACAAAGAAACAGAAATGTTTTTTTTATAGACGTCTGTGGAGCTCAGGGAAATGTGTTTTAGCAGACTGACCCCTACGACCAGCTGTGAGGACGTAGCAAACTAAACTGCAGGAGACAATAAATGAAACAAATACAACCAAATAGAACTTACATTTTTATTTTGATGATTTGTGGACACCTACTTGGTTACAGGGTTTGTGTGTCGCGGAGACGCTGATTTGTTACACTTGTGTGTGCCATTTTGTGTGACACTCAACAATGAGAGCGGTGCAGACAAGTCTGTAAAAATGATTTTGAGGCAGCGTATACTTTCAAGGATGACCGACTCATAAACTAAATTGCTTTTATGTGTACTGCTGCAGCACCCAATCAATAAAAAGAAGCTCGGTTTTTATTTCTGTACAGTACATCCAAGCTTTATTGAGGAATGATTGAGGAATTGAATGCGCTCCCCCAGTGGGCTCTGAAGTGGAAATATGAGAGGGAACTAATGCAATGAGCAAGATATACAGAAGATGTTTGAACCTGACTGATGCCTTCAGGCTGCTTTAAGACCCTGGGATGTTCAGCGTTTATCTGGTAGATGCAAGACAAAAAGAGTGCAAAATAAATGCATTCGTCAGCGGGAGGCTCTACAGGTAAAATAAGTATTTTGAGCACGTGGCTACTGGTAAGGAAAGTCACGCAGTAAACTACAGCACACAAAGAATGTGAAGGAAAGTAAAACTGCTTTAAAGTATAACAACTCTGTGGTACAGATGTGCATAATATGTAAAAATAATTGTGTAACCAATTTTTGGACACACACTGTTAAATCGATATATTGTATGATTGTGTTGTTCAAAGCAGCAGTGAATTTTTGGCTACATTTTCTTGTAGTACAATGAGCATCAGGTTGATTTTCAACACAGGCCTGTTTACACAGCTGCTCTTGAAAAGTGCCGCCTTTTGGATCTTCCTTTAGAAGATTGAAATTAGGACTTTAAAGTGCCCTAGAGGGGAGTTTATACACCGCAGCAACACTAGACTCAAGAAATAATCAAGAATAATAGACATTTAAGTACTTGAAGCTCTGGGCAGGATTTGTGTAAATGTGCTGTGTGCGTCATTGTAACAAGTGTGATAGCGCAACTCAAAAGGCTTCATTAAGGTAGAATAGTGCTTTACTACAGAAGACTATAGCTGTGAAACTTGATGACGTAGGAAAGCAGATTCACCCCTGCTCCTGTCTCTAAACCCATCTAAGTGGAGTTCCCTTTGAGATTAACATCCAATTGTACAGGGAACACACATTTTCTAACCAGACAAATCAAAGCAGCATCACTCAGTGTTGCAATAGAGTTCATTAAAATGTGTTCACATAAATCACTGATGAATGGATGTATGGAGGGACAGGCAGACGGATGATGACAAATGATCCCTTGTAATTAATGAAATCCTCCAGCCTCTGTGAATGCACTGCTGCAGGGTTGTTGTGAGAGACAAGTAACACGGTAACAGAAGTAAACCCCAGTTCACTGCCCCGGTTTACACAGCTGACAGCACGACCTGTCTTGTTAAAAGGAGGTCAGCGGGTTTTACGTTACACAGGATTATTATCAAATTCAGATGCAGAGAATGTGAAGGCAACTGCTGCAGTCAGGAATCTGTAAATGGGGGAAAGAGCCACTGTCTACACTCAACCTCCACTCCACCTCGTCTCCCTTGAGTCTTTAATCAATAAACAAAATACCTTTGTACTCACAGTTGATGGATTCTCACATTTCATTGACATAGTTGTTTTCAAAGATCTCTTTGGGATTAACACCTGTAATAACTCCTGGCAGTTATATTATGGTGTCCTGACACACTAGTACATGACACACACTAGCATAGTACAGTATCTAGTACCTACTAGGAGTTATCAAAAACATTTCACATTTCCCTTCAATTGTAACAGTTTATTATATAAAATGAGATAAAAATATGTTTCTAAACATATAGAGATAGTGACTGGCCATAAGATTAATTTTCATCAAATACATGTGGATTGTACATGGTTACATAACCTTTAAACTACGGACATGAAGCATCACCATATGGAATACTGTAAAAGTAAATATTTCACTCCCAGGATGCTCCCCAGTGAAAACCTAAACCAGGCCTAATAACACAGACATGCAGACGGTGCATGAGGATGAGCTGACATAAGTCATCACAGTTAACTGAAGTCTACCCGGTATGGTAATAGCTCAATAATTGTAATTGTAATAATAGCCTCTGTCCTGGAGTGTGCAGATCTCTGCTAGAATACAAACTGTTTAGAACGTACTGTACCTGAATGTCTCATACAGGAGGCACAGAGTGTATGTGGAGTGTGCCTAAGAACAAAAGCAACAATGAAACCTCTTTCTGGGTTAATGCTGGAAGTAAAGGGACAGGACTCATTCATTTTACTTTCGTAGAAAGTGGCGGCTCCTTCCAAATCTCTCAGGGAGGGCGATGCTGGCAGTACTGGACAATGTTGGGTTGATGGATGAGTAAACTTATTCAGTAGGTAAATTAATGGTTTCTAACTAAACATTCTTACTTTTCATTGAACACTTGGTTTTTGCGTTTTTATCTAAGAGTTCTGCAGATTCACTTTGATTTAGATTAACGAGCGTTACCACTGGGCATCATAAGATGCAAGGAATTAAAATATTATAATTTAACCACTGCACTTAATATGCAATTAAAGTAACAACTATGGCTGTCAAAATAAACTGGTTAATAACGCGTCAATGCAAATTCCTTTTAGTGTTACACACACACAGGTTCTGTTATTATGACCATGGCCTAACCGTTGTTTGGGAAATCATGAAGTGGCTGGTGCATGAATAGGGCTGTGGAACATAGGCAGAGGCTACAGGAATGGGTAAAGCAAAAAGATATTAATAAGAGTGATAAAAGAGTGATCCCTTCCAGGTACATGTTTTTTTTTTTTTTTGGATTAATGTGCCTAAATTACACAATACCCAAAGATTACTTGAGATTAAACATCTGTTCACAGTCCTTGAGATGACAAATTACAATACTTAAGACATTAAAAATGACCCTTTCATTGACATCAGGGAAACTTGGCCAGTGTATCCAGACGGGACCGACTCACTTGTGTTCAAGAAATGCATGTTAGTGTTAGTCCTCCATTCATATTGGACTGCAGCATCTGCAGTTTGAAAGATAAAAAGACTTAATATGTTAATGAGGACCATCTGGGCAATTTGCATCTATATTAAAAATGCCCCAAATGGTTAGGTCAACAGTAATCCATGAAACACCTCACTAGGCACTGACAGCTAGCCAAGCCCAGTGAATGAATGCGGTAGAAACAAATAATTTCCTTTCTTGGAGAAGCCATCCCCCGCCACCCACTCAGGGATGGGTGAATGTTTTTGCAGTGGCACTCTGTGGGGCCCTTTACTGATCAGCTTTCTTTTCCTGGGCTCGCTTCACTCCATCGACTCACAACACTTTCACTGGCTGCCACTCACACTCATTATGCAGATTCAATGTCACGCCAAGATTGAGGGGTTCACCGCCTGACACTTGCCAGCCTCCTAACACACAAATGCACAGCGAGCTATCTTTGTTTATTTTTGCCTCATTAGCTAATTAGTCATCCACTCAGTCATCGCGAGGGCACTCGTGTCTTGGCTGTCACTCGGTAATTGCTGGAATATGTTGAGACAACATCTAATTTGGACAAGGGTCAGTGAGGAGATGCAGACTGAGACCTTTTCTGTTCTGGCTGAAATGAGACACCGAAGAATGAGGGAGTTCTGCTGGTGCATCCTCCAAAAGTGTTAAGTTTTACTTATCCTAATTTCAGTTTGAGGAAAACTGAGCCAATCCCCTTGTCTCACCCCTCTGTCGGTGGCCATCTTTTTTCCTACAATGCACCAAGACAGGAAATAGTCTCGTCTAGTACATTTTAGACATCGAGTTAAAGTGAATAAATACTGGAATTATAACAAATGTGTTTATTACATCATATGCAATAAAGTGTTTATGTTAACAAAGAAAGAAGAATTTTATACAATTTGATGACGGTAGAACAACTGAAAAAAAGGGCTTATATATTCAACAACTACATGAGAAACTGAAAATACAGTCAATGTTCAGGTCTTGTACTGTGGGACAGTATTTTGTAATCTTCCTGTCTTCCCATACAAAACATTTACAAACGTCTTTAGAAAAATTAACCTGTTTTGTGTAACAATGCCATGGTTCTGATTTAAACAAAATGTTGTGTTGTTAAGTTTAGGGAATTAGCAGGATTTTGATTAAAATGATTATATTGTTAATGCTGGTGGAACTTGGTGTTCACGTCTCCAGTGTACAATGTTTTGCTGATCCATCCATCCACCCTGACCTCCTCTCGATTTGTTTCTCTGATGAAATCACAGATCTCCTTTATTCCTGTCACAACTGATTTAGCCACAAATGGTCCTTTTACTTGACCATTGCTTTAAGCCACTTAAGATTCATGCTGCCTCTGATTACAGTTTTATTCAAACTAGTGTATGTAACCAAAATTGATGTGAACAAGTAGGTTCCCTTAAATACTGTAAGAGCTGCTTAGAACTCGTTGCCTGCACATTTATTTTAGGAAACAAAAAAAAACCTTTGAACTCTTTTTAAAAAAAACTTTGACCATTAGCTAGTTCAAGTACAACAAGTTGTAATATTCTCATGTATAAACTTAAATACACCCATGTACACAAAGTGTCCAGTACAATTAGTGCCGGTGTACAAAATTATAGATGCCGTGAGGCTCTCCTAACAGTCTCTCAGTCAGACTCCCTCTAGTCAAATTATGTTACGAGAACAGCATTGGTTAAAGAGAAACAGTGCTAGCAGCGCGGAGTCAAAAAGAAGTAATATTTACGAGTGACTGCGTTTGCTTTCGCATGAGGAGCTGCGCTGTAATGTATAAAGATGGATGCCTTGTTGTTCAGTGTAAACCTCTTGATGAGGCCTAATGAGCACAGGGGAGACTAAACGAAAGCACAGTCAACACAATTAAAGTTCACTCGGTTAATAATGCGCTCATTATACTCAGTGTATTGTGACTTAATCATGATTTCTTGGGGGATTTGTGGCTGCATGAACGTTTGAAATAATTACAATAATAACGCTGATTCGATTACAGGCATAAATATGTGTGGGAGAATGTTTCGTCAATGCTGATTAAGGTATAAACGTCAGGATTTAAATATGTCAGTTACTTCCACCATTGTTCCTATTTTGCTCTTGACACTATCACTTAAATTCTTCCATTCGTGTCCTGTAACTCTTTGCTCCTAGTACAATTATCTATAATGTTTGTATAACCCTCCCCACTCCTTCTGTCCTTAACCTTGTTCTATCGTGTCCCTGTATTTGCCCTATTACGGCTTCATTGTAATAGTCCATTCATTCTCTCCAGGTTGTCACGGGGGCATGTACCAGAGGAAGCTGTACCATGACCTAATGGTGAACTACAATCGACTGGAGAGACCAGTCCAAAATGACTCAGCACCCATCGTTGTGGATCTTGGCCTCACGTTGTTACAGATTATTGACGTGGTGAGTGTTTGTAAAGTACAGAGGATGTTACAACACAGACACAAGAAGGAAATTTGCGGACAGACATGGATTTTTTTATTTTTTATTTTTTTTTAAATGATATATTCATGTTGTAGATAGTCTATCTGATTTAGCCACAGTGACTGAGGTGCACGCTAATGCACATATACCTTCTGGTTGTTAACTTCACGTCTCTCTGAACTTAAAACTTCACCACTGGCAGCACCCAACCAAGTGAAAACTCTTTGTATCTCTCCTCTGTCCTTTAACACAGTGCTTCAGGCCCTCAGCGCCTACTTTCATTCAACAAGAAAATTCACTCTCACTCTTATTTTTGTTCTCTGCTCGTCCACACTCCTCCCCATTTATTTCCACTCTAATCACAACCCTTTTAATAGTGTCTTTTGAGAAAATAGTTAAACCTTTTGGGAAACACACATTTGATCTGAGAAGATGCAGCCAGTGGATGGACAGTTATGCCTGATCATGAGTTTGTTTTAATGGAAAAACAGAAAAATAAATATAGCAAATATAAAATAACCTTCGCCTTGTTCAAAACAAAATAATTTTAGAGGTGGTGAGATTCACCACAGCATCATCACCACTGGCAGGAGAAGTAAACAATGTTGACCATCTTGTGACAATGCATTATTCTGCTGAGAAACTTGGTTGGAAGTTACTTGACATGTACCACCCACCAGCCTGATCTAGAGGCCCCTCCCCACAACCCATAGGATCCAAAAGGATCCCACTAACAACATGCTGTTGCCAGTGGACACCCTCCAAAGGCCCACATCCATTCTCTGATGAGTTGTAACTGTTTTGGAGGCACGAGGGAGACCTACTCAATATTAGGAAGGTGGTCATAATGTTATGCCTGATCAGTGCTCATAAGACAAGTCAGAGATCTGACTTAGTGCTAATTTGGTGCAAAATGATGCAAAGATTTGCAGTTTTTTAACTTATCATCATATGTAAGCTTATAAGAAAAACTCCATCTTGCAGAAAGTGATGAAATCTTCTTCTATCATTTTAAATGGCACGTTCAGGTCCAGACTGAGCCGGTTCAGACTGACAGACCACACCAAGAGCTGGAGCCAAAACTAACGTCAACATACAGCCATAGTCTGTCTGAACAATTAGACTCTGAACAATACACCTGGGATGTCTCTATATTTGACCTGTATGTAATGAAACAATGTTATTCCTTTATACAGTCTCTAAAGCCAATCATTAACCCATATTTCTTTGTATACCATTTGAAGGAGTTGAGAAAAGCATAATTCAAAGCCTAATTTTTATCTCTATATTTGCTCTACATTTTATCACCCACATACACAAACATACAGCAGACCCACTTAGCTAAATGTGGCTACAATCATCTCCTTCACTGTCATCCTTCAGTGTCTTTCAAGCCAAACATTCATCCGTAAAATTGACACCTCAGTGGTTTGGGTAGGTTTCCTGTCACATCTTCTGTTTTGTTCCTTCAGAGTTCACCATGCGCTTCATTATGCGCTTCCTCCTGTTCCTCATCTCATGCACCTACACTCGCACAAAACCTCTTTCCTGTTAGCCCCACCACACAGCCGGGGCACTCAACCAAAAAAACCAAGCTGACACCCCGTCACATCCCTGAGCCGGCCCTGTCACAAGACATGCACGTCTCCTTGTGATGAGCTACATGGTGGTGAGACCCATACGCTGAACTATAATGTAGCATTCTCTATTATTGATTTCGAGCCCCCCACAGCACATACAGCATGAAACAACATTTTAATGTATGCTTTCAGCTTGCGAACGTCAGGCTGAAGACAGAGTTGAGAGGCGAGGCGATCTCTGTTGAGAACATATGGCGCTTTTGAAACACAATGTCAAGATCTGGCACTTTTTCGAAGACAATTTAATATTAATATTATTAATTTCCCCATCAAAGTTAAAAACAAATTGTCAGTTTCAAATTACTGACTTTAGTTTGCTTCCGTAGTCTAGTCTAAACGCCCAAGCCATAAATCTTTAAAGACCGAAAGCCAAACACGTTGTAAATGAGTTGCCGATATGTGTTAAGTGTGATTTATACTGTTTAAAAGTGCTACTGTATAAGGTTTTGTTGTTAACTGTGCTGTTTGCTGATCCACTCCATAATGGATAAGCTGGCCAAACTAGATGAATTAATGCTTACTGGGCAGTAGTAAATAATGCAACGCTGGCTGTGAGTGTGTCTATGTTATGTGGCTTTTGACTTGGTCCATCTGCTGTTGGGCACGTGTCTAGGAGTGTGGGGTTAACACCATGAATAATGACAGATACTGAAGACGAACAGATGAACTCAGGGCTGGTCACCATCCAGTAGGAAGATCCACCGACTACTGCCAATACGAATAAGATACCAATACGAGTTCGTGTAGAAAAGTGCCTATATTCATTCATTCATTCATTTTTTTTTTTAATTGAAGTTCTGTCTTTCTTTATTTAACAACTTAAGGGAGTCGACTGATTTCTGATTAAGATTTTATGTACACAATGTACAATATAATAGGGTGGTAAAATACAGTGTGATCTGTCGAAGCTACTGGCAGCATCGGCCTGATTACGTGAACGGTCAGATTGTCAGTGTACAAGAGGAAAAAGGCAAGGGACGAAACTAAACTAAAGGATGAACTGCAAAAGGACCTCTGATTATCTTTCCACAGATCTTCACAAAATATTTTGTTTTTATATATATTTTTTTAATTCACCCCCATAATTTTCCGGCACGGCCACCCTACTGTTGCACATGTTTGAAATAAAAAATGAATATTTAGACCTGTGTATCATTTGAATAGCTTAATATTGAATGCAAAATGTTAATATGGCCGAGTTAAATATAGATCACATATAATGGGGTTGCTACTTAATCTCTCTAATCAGTTTGAGGGTCCTTGGCCTGAAAGACGATGAAGACCCCTGTTCTACAACAAACAGGTGATAGTGAATACTAAACATCTCAGTCAGTGCGTTTACATGCAGAGCTTAATCGAGCTATGCTCGAAATTCGACTTTCTGACTACAGTCCGTGTCCCAGTTTACATGCAACACAGAAAATCGAATAACTGTTCTCCTCTTCCACAGTAGGTGGCGTTACGTGTCTTTTCAGTGGATTAATACCACATTAATACAGCCTGCTTTCCGATTGACCTATTACGTCATATAATAAACAAGTCTTTTTTTTGTGCTATCCCTCAGACGGTTCTTCTACTGGCTCTGTTTACATTCTTCTTCTTCTTGGATATTTTTGTTCCGGGGTCAGTACAGCAGTTGTGGTGCATGCACACACGCATTATCCTGTTAGTTGTCCAATTCAGCGTATACATGCTGGAGAAAACCAAATTCCAGCCACATTATCTGGATGTCTTAATTGGATAAGGAAAACTCTTAGGTTAAGTTCTCCAGTTATAGTCTGATTAAGGCAATAATTCATATATTTTAGGTGCATGTAAACATACTGAGTGACTGACTGGTGTCAGTCAATAACAAATGCAACTCTGCAGCAACCAGAGGACAAATATGAGGAGTACGACTATGTTGCTGTTACTCTTTTGATCATTGCTGCATAAAGCTCAACGATTGACCTAGATGATCTTTGAAGCTTAACTAGTTCTCAACAGGCTTCCACGCTCAGCCTGTCACAGTTTGCTAGCAAACCTTAGCTTTTTCAGGTTACTCCACTGAATGACAAATACAGACTGCAACCCGTTGGTATGGCGTTATTTAGTTTCACGCTGATGGAGAACGTATGTGTCAGCTGGCCGTCGGCGATAGTCTTTGTGGTGTGTTAAAGTGCTACTTTTTGGTCCAGACATAGGCAACGTGAGGCGTGTGTGTGACAGCCGGCCTTCATTTCTTATAGTTCTTTGATGTTAATTTGATGTGTCCACTTCACACAAAAAAATGGGCCATTCTTGGGGCTGGATTCTATCCACAAAGTCAACGTAGAGTGATGCTTCTCACTGTTCTCTAACCCAGGCTGTCGACGCGCTGTAACTCTGTTGTAAGCAACAGAAACTCGTGCCTGTTGAACCATAAAATCAAACAAGGTGAACAAGGGGGCATCTTGTTCATCCTTCATATCACTACTTCTGGATAGAGATCTGTTATTCAGGGAACTGTATAACTGAAAATCTACCCAGAAAGCAGGTACATGAAACAGACTGGAGGATTCTAAGATATGCTTTCTGATTTGAGGATTTCTTTTCTTCATCGTTTGTGGATTCTGATCCTATGATCTGGATTGAAAGACAAAAAAAAAAAAAAAAAATAGTAAATGTAGGAACAGATCTCATTGTTCCCTGAGGGGGATAAAACGATGTGAATAAGATGGATGACAAGTCACTTTGTGAACAATGTGCAAGAAGATTTACAGTAAAAGATTAATCCACATATATGTGAAAACATGTTGAGGAGATTTCATTGAATGCAAGTGCCCATCAAACCCTTCCAGTCTGTCTAAAACCCTTCACATCAGATTTATGAGGGGATTAGAGTGTTTATAGCGGGTTTGACAGGGCTGATAATGCTCGCTGCCGCTGAGCGTGATGCCACAAAACACCAGGAGAGAGAGGTCAGGCATAAAAGACAATGAAAACACGGCCACCTCGAAGCAAAGCCAAATCTCTACAATTGTGCACAGGAGAGCACAACCAGGGGAACGGAAAAATGTTGCTTTGGGGAGCACACAATAGGAGGCTGTGCAGAGGACGGGAGTCTGTTTTAAAGAGGTGCTGATCAGAAAGGACAGGTGGAGATAAGATTGGAGCGTGGCTGCAGTTAGGGAGGCGGTGAGGAGGCGTGAGGGAGGAGTGAGGGGGGAGTGAGGGGGGAGCGAGGGGGAGGCAACTGTGTGACAATCGATTGCAATTCCGGCTATTCATACAGTTCATGGTGTTATACTTACACAACAAACACAGTTTTTTTTTTCAATGTATGTAGACAATACATATATATATTATTATTATATATATATATATATATATATATATATATATGACACAAATATATGCACATTTTTAAAAATGGTTTCAGTTTTATCTGGAGCTGCCGTTAGTCCTTAAACTCAAAATTAAAGGTACCCTGCGGAGATTGTGACCAGTGACGCACTACTGAACAATGTTTTTACAGAGCTGCTTCCGTTTTGTTTTGCACACGCAAGCATTCAGGGCAGTTCACATACAGTATATCCAGTAGCCAGTTTCATGTCATTCCACTGCCTGCAACTGAATATTACGGCACCAAAGGCAACAAAGAAGCCTTCTGGCAATCAAACACTGAATTCAAAGAATTCAGTTTGCAATGTTGTTTACAATGCAAGAGCGCCACAAGTGAGGAAAAGCATGCAGCAGATTTGTTAGCCCTTGAGCATACGTGAAATACAGTGAGCACTGAATAACAGTGGATGTAAACAAAACTTTGTTTACATGAAAAAAACACACCCACAGAAAGGCTGGCGCAGAGTTTGCATGTTCGCACCGTGTCTGTGTGGGTTCCTCTGGGTTCTTCTGCCCTCATTCCAAAGACATTGTTAACAGTTAGTGATTCTACATAAATAGGTTGTTTGTCTTTCTGTGTTAGATGTGTTATAGACCTGTCCTACATGTGCTCTGTCTCTCCCCTAGTATCAGCTGGTCTGGAGATGTCCTCCAAACCCCTCGCAAACCTCTAAAGATAATCATAGATAATGGATGGGTAGATGGAATGAACGAACAACCTTGTGTTCTATGGATATTTGCAAGTTTTATATGAAGTCTATGGAGAGAAAGAGTGAAATGAAAATCTGTCATTTCCTTACATCACCTCCTGAATAGAAACTGCAAATTAGAGAGTAAATAACAAAGCAGAGTCAGTGACACTGACATTGAACCTGTTCTACTAAGTGTGATGCAACAGAAATGAATCCTCAAAAAGAAGAAAAACAAAAATCCATTCCACTCAGTAGCAGTACTAAGCAGGTCCTTCCCTCTGTGACCTTAGAAAAATGATGCTGGCCTCATTTTTAGTGCAGATGGAATGAGTAAGGGCTGAAGTAAGATGAAATATTTAATAAAAAAATAAACATTCCACATTTCCAATGTTCTTGTGTGCGCAACAATGGGTTTGCAAGCATGTGGGTACATCTGTCCATCCAATTTACATCAGTGAAGGTGCACTAAAAATACTACACACTTGAATATACCAGCGGTTCAACAGAGTCACAAAGTATGCCCTAAGAAGAAATCGTGGTGAATTAATCCCTGCATGAATTCACCAAAATCTCAGCTTTATAATGTTCATTATAATGTGGAGGTTGGTTTTATGACAGGAGCGTATCAGACTGGATTACACGTGGCTAAGCATACCTGATAATCTGGTTGAATTAATGAGCACCAATCATGCTCTGTCCAAATTACAAATTAATGGGAGTGATATGAGATCTGAATTATATACGTATTATAACAGCTTAAGAAGGTTTATACACTACAATCTAATTTAATGTCATGCAACCCTAATCTGGGATCGCTGTTTTTTTTTTTTTTCATCTTTCTCCTAGTGTGACACAGAAGTTTTTCAAGAGCACTGGGAAAAACTAGTTTAACAACCAATCAAAGAAATGGTTGCAGCAAACACATCTGGTTTCAACGTACATATGGACGTCTGACTTTTGTCTATGACACGTCTGAACGTAGCCTATACGGTCAGTAAGAGACAGTTTCACTATGTTAATCTCCTGAACTTCCCCAGAGAGAAACACTGAGGATGAAACAATAAGTGTGATAAGAAATGAAACAACTCAGGAGATTAGGTCTCAGAAAAGGAGAGAGTTAAAGTGAGATAATTAATTTCATAAGTTTTCACTGCAATGTGAAAGGAAAAGTTTTCAAAGGGCTTGACTGGGTATATTATTTCAGCTTCAGTCGTGGCTAGAAGATGTGATTGGTCACTACAGTGACTGTATGAAAGTAAAAAAGGGCTAGGGTTAGATAATGCTGCAATCCACAAGTGGTTTGCACAATTCATCAAATGAAAGCCAGTGATAAAACGACAAGCACTCAGTGTGCCAGAGTGTAACACGAGGAGTATAACTTGTCCCTGTCATGTAGGATTCAGCCAGACAGGCCAGAGGAGTCAATTTCCACCTTAGATTTTTTTGCTTGTGTTTCGAGTGCTGCTACTTCTGACCTCCACTCATGACTGCTCTCACGTCCCACCATCTCCTCTTTTAATCTCCACCTGACATTGAGCTGACCTCAGAGAGTCCCACAGTATTTCTGTCTTCATGACACCGATATATTTTTTCTGTGAATTCATCTCCTCACGGAAGGTTCCACATCCTTTCTGTATACGCTGCCTACGAACATTACTGTTTGCCCTATTAATTTTTCATTTCTTTGTTATTTATGGCGTCACTATATTGGTGGAATGAGTCTTTGGTTGCATTACGTTACAAGAATCTTGTAAAAGAGAAAAATCTGGAGTGCGTTATCGTCATTCAGTGAGCACACCAGCTCTGACTCATCTAAGCCGCAGTTTCACTTCATTGCCGATCTGTCTCATAATCTCGCCTCATGTTTACTAGACATCCAGAATTTTTTTATTTTCGTCATATCTCTTGTGCTGCAGATATTTTGGGTCAACATCCACATGTACTCGCATGCTGATTATTCTCCTCTGTCTTCTCCTCCAGGATGAAAAGAACCAAGTGTTGATCACAAATGCCTGGCTGCAGATGGTATGTTCCCCCTCCAACACATTTTTTTTAATCACTGTGTGATAATTGGCATTAAGGATATTTTTCCAGCATTATTTTGTTCTGTGGTTCTCTATTGGAAAACAGTGTGTATATGTGAGTTCTTTGAAGACATAGAGACAGATATGACATGAAGTTACAAACAGTAACCTTTCAATATGGACAGAAACTGTTTATCTGACTACACAACAAATACAATTAAACAAAAAAATAAATACCGTGGACTTCATGTGACAATATGAAATACAACTGTGAAGTTGATGTCAGGCAGTGTCACATGACTTGAATGATAATTGTGTTATTTTTTGCAAAGTAAATAAATAAAGCGAATAATATGGGTTAAAGGGTTTAGTAGCATGGTATAATATGTGTGTGTACTGTCAACATATTTTAGGAATCACATCTCAAACATACAATAGGTTACTCTCTTTATGTCTTCTAAGCTTACACACATCACGTCTGCTTTACTGCGTAGTGATGTCTTGAGTTAGATTGATCTCAAGTGTTATACCTGTCAAGGTGGCTTTCTATTTGGAGAGGCAGTATACGACGTTACAATGCGATGCTAAAAATTCAATCTAGCCAATAACAATTCCACTGAATGAAATGGTAACTGTCTTGGACATTTTATTTTTCTGTTGCAGCATACTAAGCATTTAATGTTAGTTTTATGACTTGCCTGATCTAAAAGTACTTCCCACTATGATGTCTACTGCAGATTGGTAATAACAAAAAACTGCTGAGAAAAGGGTCTTCATAGAGGCACCTAGTGGATATACCCGTGATACTGTTCTAAAAGACTGTGACTAAAACCTAATGCCTGCAACAACGTTTAGATCCTCACCAGCTGATGAGCAGTAAACGCTTAAATGAGCAAACAACGTTGTTCCTGTGCTACGGTCTGGTAATAGTTAGTCCTAGAGATGTTTGTATGCTTTGGAAAAATGTGAGATCTGATGCTTACATGCTGAGGTTAATGCTTCCGGCAGTTGGAGTTGGAGTCTACACTTTCCCCAAATCCAGTGGAAGACATAAGAAGTTGTGTTCACTGGCCACCTTTCAGATAAACACTCTAAATTCGGCCTTGATGTAATTTAAATAGGTAAGGTATGACATAATTCATGCAGTTAACCAAAGCTTGTCAGACTTAACATGCCTGGTTGTGGTTACTGTTACTGTACAGTCAGGTGTCAGATTCAAATTAAATCCCTGTACTGTATCATAAAGCCATCTAAGCATGTAGGAAGTGGGCTTGTTAGCTTCCTAACTCATTGTGGATAGTTGGAAATAGGTTAATGGTACAGGAAATATGCATTACAATGCTCAGTAGCTTGAGGATAATGTTACATTAGGCCAGCCAGGTAGGTACAAGAGCCTCATTATCACAGCAGCCCCACTCAGGAGAGCCTATTAGGGATGTCACGACAGTCAGGTTGAGTTGTCTGTAGACTGGCTTACAAGTTATGAATGAATCAATTATTCAGGAAGCCGCCTCTTTAATACTGGCATCTACTTTAGTGCAATGACTTAAGGGGGCTTTGCAGATGCAGCAGTTTTTGAAGGAACCATAAGAAGCACATTAACCTGCTCCTAGACAGTCAGCAAGAGTGGCAGACGGAGAAGAGGCAGGTTCAGAGGAGGATTTTAGGATTACAGGTTTATCACACAATGAATGTCCCATATCAGAATGGATGAGATTTTATGTGGGTGTTAACTGTGAAAATTGCATTGGGCTTAGTTTTTTTTTTTTGTTGTTGTTGCTGTTGTTTTTAAATTGTGTCCTTGACTCTCGCCACCTGTTACTGCTGATGGAAGAGTGTTTGTAAAAGGGTCATTTTTTTCCTCCACTACCTAAAAAACTGTATCAGGTACATAAAACGCCTATCTATATCCATCAGGAAAAAAAAATGTAGATAAATGGAACTATGATTGGAGTAATAATAGTCATCCAGTCAATATCTTTATTGGAACTTGAGCAACAGAAAGTGTCTTGATGGAAATTGAAAAACCAAGGTTTATACCAAGCTGGGTTAGTGTGACAAAAAGTTATATTCAAATTTTTTATTTTTTTGTCATTTATGTGTCCATTGACCTACAATTTTCATATGTTTGTTATGTTATAATGTATCTGTTTTTATGTGTCACATCGCATGAACGTGCTGGTTCTTGGGACTAGTAAAACGATATACAACAGCTATGAAAAACTAAAATCAATCAATGTTAAACCATTTTTAACTGTCACTATTGTTAGAGGTGTGATACTTATACAGTACCTCAGATTTGCAGCATACGCTTGCATTCAGACAGTCAATATTACACTCATGTAATGACGACCTCATTGTCTCAAATTAGTGCAGCTTTCCTTAATATCTAACCTAGTCTCACACAGCTACCCTAGTGTCCTTCTCATCTGTTCCTACCACACTACAAAGTTACTCAGCTGTGATTAGTTCTATTGGCCGTTGGTTGTGTTTTCTCATCCAACAAACATGAAAAGAAGCACCAAACCACCAAGGCCCACAGACGACAAGTGCAGCGATTAAGTCATTAGTTGCATGAGCGGAGACATATGTCAGCATGCTGACTTTGGATGGATGGTATCACTTTGAAGAGAGCATGATTTGGGAATTTTTGAAAAATCACTTAAATGGACAGAGGCCCCCTTTGCATGGTCAGATAGCTTGCACATAGCATTCACATACATAAAGATTCCCATGGGTAGATCCATCCAAATGAAGAGGGAAAAAAACACTGTCCGTGAATATAGGCACAAACAGATGAGTCCAGTTTACTGAGGTCACATTAGCAATTGGGCTGTGGTAGCTCCATAGGGAATGTGCCCTATGGCTTCAACATCTGAGCGCCTATATTTATACAGGATACGCATCTTTTCTATGCTTACACACGCATAGAAGGATGCGACAGTGACACAAGTGTACAGTGCACCAATATTTATATCACCGCAGATTACGCATCTTCATGCCACATATGAGAAGTAATGAAAGGAGGCACAGAGGCAGCACACACAGCGTTTGTACTTTTAAAGGCTTTGAAGCTGGGATCAGTTAGCCCCTTGCTGAATACGGGCTCAGGCTCAAATGGGAGTGCAGAGGTCAGTGCCAACAACTGCTGGCCACTTGGCTTGGTTTTAGTGCCAAGCTCCATTATCAGAGTTAGAGACAAAGTCAAAGAGCCAACAGTGGTATTAGGCGGTGTGAACAGAAAATGTTTGACTTACGATGATCTAAATTTGATCATAAATGTAAAAACAAAAGAAAAAATAAAATTTAATTTGCTTTCCTTGCCAGTGTGTATTACGAAAAAAAAAAAAAAGGAAACTAACAGATGTGATGACGCACAGATGATGCAGAATGTTTGTCATTGCGCCGCCACTCTTTAAGATATGAACACTCTTTGATGTCAGAGCTGTGAAGGTTGTTAAGCCTCTGGCCTTGCCAAATAAGATATGAGCAACAAATTGACTTGGTTCGACAGGATATTAGAAACAGAGCACAGCAGACAACACTTGTCCTTATTTTCATGTCATCATATTCTCACTCTTTTTGACTTCTCTCTATCATTTGTTTCAGTACTGGACAGACATTTACCTCTCGTGGAATCCAGAGAACTACCCCGGGGTTCAGAACCTCCGCTTCCCTTCTAACCTCATATGGGTCCCAGATGTCCTCCTCTACAACAGGTCTGTTATACCACAACTTTCAGTTCTGCTCTTCTCGCTTCTCCATCCCCCCTCCACATTTCATTAATTAAAAGTACTTGAACATCTACACCTGGTAATAGGTTAGTGCACATATGAAACATCCTACCCAGAGACAGAAGCTACAAACCTGAATAGGCAGTCCATTTTTCACTGGCATCACTTAAATATCTGCTCAAATATCCAAAAACTAAAATAGAAATACAAAAATCCTACAAGCCATTACACTGAATATTTTATGACATTTTTATAATGTGACATCAAAACATTAGACTGCACTACACACACAGAGAGAATTTTACTACATTGCACTGACAGTGATTCATGATTTCATCAGTTTGCATTTCAAATGCTCTATACAGTGTATTAGTCATGTGAACTAGAGTGGTTATTTAATACAGTGCATTGACTTTAAACTATGCATAAAGAAAGGCAGACAAAATATTAAGACCCATGGTCATTACATCAGCAGCTACGGGCCACTAAAATGATCAGTATAGTGGTTTATCTGTCACCTCTCTTGGCTTTTACTTTCCATTGTGTGCATTCCCTCTGGCTTTTATCTGCTTTATTCAGCTCTCCAAAGGCTCTATTTACACCAATTTGTTTTCTGTTTTACAAGGACAGATACTCCAGCTTCCCATGCCTTAGTTTCACAGTTCATCCAATAACTATTCCCCAGATAAAATTCTACTCTGGCTTACAGCCTCATTTAATGAGATGATTGAGTCAGTTCCCTCTGGGAGGACATCAACCATAACTCCCCGAGGGCTGTGCATCTGTTGTCTGTAATGGGCAGAGGTACTACTGGAAACACTGAACCAAGCGTCATCAAATAGAAGAGTGGGGACTTTGATAATAAGAAAATGGAACAATCAGTCTTTTAAACAGCTCGATGGTTTCTTTGAATCAGAGACCAGTCTCAGAAACCTTCTTTCTTATTCAACCTATGTGAATGGAGATGAGTTTAGTCTCCTGCTTGGCTCGATGAAAGTGATATGAAGAAATTATGTTGCTAGGTGTTGAAACTGATTTGGTCTGAATGTCTTCTGGACCTGCACAGATTTAAGGTCCTCTCCAAAAGTACCAGCAAGGAGCTGGATCATTTACCAGAGTCCTTGGCTTTTCAGCATTTTCTGTGGCACTAATTTTGTCCTCCACCACAAGCTGCTTTTAGGATTTATAGTCAGCTGCTACACAGTAAACAAATAAATCCCAGAACTTTTACCCTTTTACTAAACAGCTGTGACATTGAACTCACTGCAGCGATGCCCAGTGTGCCTCTGTGTGGTACATGCATTGGAAACACATGATTTTTTTTGTCACTTTGCTTTGCTAAAATATAATAATAAAAAAAAAAAATACTATAAGAAGAGACCAAATGGGATTTGGTCTTCGCCAGGGACATTTTTCTGCTATTTATTTAGTTTTTGGCTTGCAACTTCAAGATTCATTTACACAGTTGATAAAATGCAGCCAGGCAGAAATCAATCTGGTTGTGTGCAGCCTGTTACCAGCTTTTCGAAATGGCAAGTATCCTTTCACACAACCCAAACAACAAACAGAGTGATGGACGTGAGCTTTTAATCTCTAACATGTATGGGAATACCACTCGAGGAAAAACCAAACTGATATTTGTCTGGTTATCAGTTAATGTATTTTTTTTTTTTTTTATTACTGTGTTGTTGGTTGTAAAAGCACAGGGTGGGTTAGGAAAAAGGATTTTTGACCATTATTTAAGTGCCAAGCCCGGACTGGGCATTCAGCAGGGGACTGACCAGTTTTTAATGTATCATTCATGCTGCCACTGAATCGCACACTCTTTGTTTCATTTAGACACTCAGACTTTTGTGCTTTTATTGGATGAAAGACCACACGATAGAAGGCAGAGATGGATTTGACTGATGAAAGAGGAGAAGCATGAGGTTTGGGTATCTAACAAGAATAATGCAGAACATTAAGCATCGTACGGTGGGAATCACCTAACACTAACGATAGTGACAGTACAGTCCTGACACAGACCCAGGTGGAACCGACATTTTCAAGCACATAGTTATGAGTAAAATAATTTATTCCCAGTCTTTATTATGCAAGGCAGCAAGGGAGAGAAGAGATTAAAATATAGAAAATATCTCTGCACACAAGTGGATAATCCTACAACCAATCTGAGCCATTTTGCTTTAAGCAAATTCAACCCAATATGGCTCATTCACATCACACTGGCAGAATGGTTTTAAGTTGGCGTTGTCACTGAGAGAACAAAGAGAGTTCTTTCTATTTGTCTGCATTTGTGATGTGGAAAGCACGATTGTTGTTTATGCCTCTGCAACAAACACAAGTTGAAGGAATTTTGTCTTCTTGGAGTCCCTGAGTAGCTTTCAGAGGAGGATTCTTTCTGGGTACTTTGTATGTTGTTTGATCCTAAGGCAGCTCGTACTAACAGCACCGTAGGACAAGGATCAGTGAATGACTTTGATGTTGTTTGCAGTCGATATTGAACTTAAATGCATCCGCAATACTAAGTGCAGGGAAAGTCTGTTCCTTGAACACATAGCATTTCTTCATGTTAGTCAAAACTAGACATTCATTGCTGTAAAGCTACTGTGTGTGCTTTCTTTGTGCCCATATCAACAAAACCCACATCCCTGTCTGCTTTGCTTTTTACGTGAATAATATAATTCCTCATTTATGGGGACCTATGGAAGCTGAAATACAAAGGGTTTGAGTTTTCTCCTTTTATGTTTCAATTTTAAATAATGTAAACCATATATCACTTAAGCTGATTCCTTTCAGACACACATGTAAGTGATGCTGTGTGTATGAACACCTACTGTAACAATGCGTTCAGGAATGAAATGCCAGTGTGCATTACGCCATGAGGAGTCTATGAATATGGAAGCGGGGTTTTATATTCTGTAATTGCCATAAATTGCCCACAATTTCTCTAAGGGCTTTCATACAATAACGCATTCAATTTGAAGACCAATTTGTACGTGGGTATAGAAGAATGTTTCAATTCTCTCTCCCATTTTCTTTTTGTCTTCCTATTTGCTGCTGCAAGATTACCCATTTGGAAACGTTTACTAATATGGAAATAAATGGCACGCTATTTTTTCTCCCCCAAACGTGTTTTTCATTCAAAGGCTCACGTCACAAGACAAAAGGTTAAATGGATGAATGGTCTCATTATGAGGCCGCAGGTTATTTTGCCATTCAAAGCCTTTATTGTGGCCTTAGCTTGGCACATGGCGTATTACCTTTGATAAACAGTTTTTCTCATCTGGTTGTAGTGTGATTAAACTGGCATAAATTTTACTGTTTCACATTGCATTGTCTTGATTTAAAAATATCACTCTCTTTTTAATTTTTTCTTTTTCTAAAAAGGATAATACTTTCCATTTTCAATGTACATGTTAAGTCAGTGTTTCCAAAATATTACATGGCTAAATGCTAATAAATTTCATTTATTTTCAACAGTGCATGAGTGCACTGTCTGTTTCCAAGTGTTCTCACAGGGTCTTTGTTTTTCCAACCTTGCTAAATGAAAAGCGTGATTAGATTTACATTATTGATGTCGCCTGTATAAATCTGCATCAGGTAAAGCCTTGTTTTCTTTCCTGGCTCCCTGACTGAGTGTCAGGCCGGGACTCGAAGCAGAACTCAGGACTCAGTATGCAGAGATGACAAAGGGGCTTTAATTGGAATGTTCAGAGATCCCTCACAGAGGGACAAACAAATGGTCACAAAAATTCCTGGACGTAATTCTAATCAGTGAAAACCAAAACTCTCCAAAAGGAGGAAATACAAATAGAAGAAACAAATCACTAAATAAACACAAAACACTCCGAATGGAGGAAACCTCAGAACTGAGGAAATAACTAAGAAAAGACTCGACAAACAAAAACTATCTCTCCGAGAGGATTCACAGGCTTACTTGGAAATACTTTGGTTGAGAACATGAAGCAAGACACGAGAACAGGTTGACGAAGACGACACTCTGGCACAAGACAAGGGGAACACAGACTACTTAAACACATGGAGGGAAATAGGGAACAGGTGGACACAATCAGGAATCAGGGAAGACAATCAGACTTGTGACACATGAGGAAGGGCAAGTGACCTGAAACGAGAGGAGCGTTACTTTTCAAAATAAAACAGGAAATGACAGGACAAAACAACCCCAAGACAAGACGCCCTCACCACGGTGTGACAGAACCCCCCCTCTTAGGACCGGCTACCAGACGGTCCAGGCTGTTCAGGATGGTCGCGGTTGAAGTCAGCAATAAGGGTACGGTCCACAATGAACCGTGATGGGATCCACTGTCTCTCCTCTGGACCGTACCCCTCCCAATCCACCAGGTACTGTCTGCCCCGGCCCCTGTTGCGTACAGCCAGCAGCCGTTTAACCTTGTAGACCGGACCCCCGTCTATCATCTCAGGAGGAGGAGGGGGCGGGAGGGAGGGAACCAAGGGACTCTCCTTGGCGGGCTTGACCTGACTGACATGGAAGGTGGGGTGAACACGGAGGGAGCGAGGTAGGCGGAGCCGGACAGCCGCAGAACCGATGACCTTAGTAATGGGGAAGGGACCCACAAAACGCGGTGCCAGTTTCTTGGAGGGGACCTTGAGGTGAAGATTCTTGGTGGAAAGCCAAACCCTTTGACCTGGCTGGTATGCAGGTGCGGGTCGCCTCTTGCGGTCCGCCGCTTTCTTGGTCCGGTCCGCTTGGCGGATAAGCACTTGCCGTGCAGCGGCCCAGATGCGTCGGCAGCGGCGGATCATGGCGTGGACGGACGGGACCGAGACTTCAGGCTCCTGGGCAGCGAACACAGGAGGTTCATAACCATAAACACACTTGAAGGGCGAAAACCCTGTGGCAGACGTAGGCAGGGAGTTGTGGGCGTACTCGACCCAGACCAGATGTTTGCTCCATGTCGAGGAGTTCTGGGACACTAGACAACGGAGGCCGGTTTCCAACTGCTGGTTAAGGCGTTCGGTCTGTCCATTAGCCTCCGGGTGGTAGCCCGAGGTCAGACTGGCTTTAGCGCCGATGAGCCGGCAAAATTCCCTCCAGAACCGTGACACGAACTGGGGCCCCCGGTCTGAGACGATGTCCTTGGGAAATCCGTGAATCTTGAAAACATGGTCAATCATAATTTCAGCTGTTTCCTTGGCTGAAGGCAGTTTAGGCAGGGCAATAAATCTGACCATTTTAGAGAATCTATCCACCACAGTGAGAACTGTGGTGTTACCTTGAGAGACCGGGAGCCCCGTGACGAAATCCATCGATATATTGGCCCATGGTCTGGAGGGGATAGGCAGTGGTTGCAGAAGTCCCATACGTGATCCGGAGGACACCTTGTTCCTCGCACAGACCGAACAAGCCTCGACGTACTCCCGGACCTCCGATTCCATGGATGGCCACCAGAACCTCCGAGAGATGGCGAACACCGTCCGCCGAACTCCCGGATGACAGGAAAGCAGCGAGGAATGGGCCCAATGAATCACCTGTGGGCGCAAATCGACAGGGACAAACAATCGATTCTCGGGGCACCCACTAGGTGGCGGAGCCTCACCATTGGCTTGCTTAACCTCATTTTCTATCTGCCAAGTCACCGCTCCAACCACACAGGTCAGTGGAAGGATAGGCTCTGGTTCTTTGGCTACAGGCTCAGGGTCGTATAGACGTGACAGGGCGTCAGGCTTGACGTTTCGGGACCCCGGCCTGTAAGAAAGAGAAAAAAAGAAAAGCGGTTAAAGAACAGCGCCCACCTGGCCTGGCGAGAATTGAGTCTCTTTGCCCTGCGTATATATTCTAGGTTCTTGTGGTCAGTCCAAACGATGAACGGGTGCTCAGCTCCCTCCAACCAGTGTCTCCACTCCTCCAATGCCACCTTAACTGCCAACAGCTCCCGATTGCCGACATCGTAATTCCGCTCCGCTCTGGACAGTCGTCGCGACAGGAAGGCGCAGGGATGCATCTTCCCATCCTGCTCAGACCGCTGTGAAAGGACGGCCCCTATACCTTCGTTGGAAGCATCCACCTCTACAACGAATTGCCGCTGAGTGTCCGGCATGATGAGGATGGGCGCCGTGGTGAAGCGGGACTTCAGCTTCTTGAAGGCAGCTCCTGCCTCTGGTGACCAGGAGAAATGAACCTTCGAAGAGGTGAGTGCGTGCAGAGGAGCCGCTATTGCGCTGAAGCCTCTGATGAACCGCCTGTAAAAGTTCAGCAATTCCTTGGTTTTGCTGAACTTTTTTGCGGCTATCAGGGGTGGGCCAATTGACCACAGCGCTGACTTTAGCCGGATCCATCTGCACCCTTCCAGAGGCTACGATAAAGCCCAGGAAGGAGACGGTATCGGCGTGAAACTCGCTCTTTTCAGCTTTGACGTAAAGTTTATGGTTTAATAGTCTCTGTAATACAGCTGCTACATGTTTTTTATGGGTGTCCAGGTCAGGTGAGTAGATGAGAATGTCGTCAAGGTAAACATACACAAAATGGTCAAGGAAGTCCCTAAGCACGTCATTAATCATGGCCTGGAACACAGCAGGAGCATTAGTGAGCCCGAATGGCATAACCAGATATTCATAATGACCGCTAGGGGTGTTGAACCCCGTCTTCCATTCATCCCCCTCCCTGATCCTGACCAGATGGTATGCATTTCGAAGGTCTAGTTTTGTAAATATTTTGGCCTGTTGTAGTTGATCAAACACAGATGACATGAGGGGCAAGGGGTAGCGGTTCTTGATTGTAATGTCATTGAGAGGGCTGTAGTCAATACATGGTCTTAAGGTCCCATCTTTCTTTTTTACAAAGAAAAAAACGGCTCCAGCAGGTGACGAAGATGGACGAATGAGTCCTGCCTTCAGAGATGACTCTATGTAGTCTTTCATGGCCTGCCGCTCGGGCCCTGACACAGAGTACAGCCGCCCCTTGGGAATGGTGGACCCGGGGATGAGGTCGATGGCGCAGTCATATGGTCGATGAGGTGGAAGTGACGTGGCCTTGATTTTATTAAAAACATCCTTGAGGTGGTGGTAACAGGTGGGTATCGAAGTCAGATCGGGGTACTTGGAGTCTGTAACAGGGTGAGCGGAAACAGAATTTATGACAGTGGTAACCTTCTCCTGAATCTTGTCCTGCAGACACTCTTTCTCACAAAGCTCCCCCCATCCCGAGATCTTGCCCGTAGGCCAGTCTATATGGGGGTTGTGTCGCGTGAGCCATGGATGTCCCAATACCAGGGTGCGTGTTGGTGATTTAAACAAATAAAAGTTCATTAATTCGCTGTGATTATCTATGGTAATGACTATGGGTTCTGTGACGTGGGCTATAGTGAACAAAGCGTTACCATTTAAGGCCCTTGCCAGGATGGGTCGTGAGATAGACTCAGTTTTCACTCCCAGTTTCTTGGCTAATCCCCAGTCCATTAAACTCTCATCAGCCCCAGAGTCAATTAAAACGTTCATCTCCATGACGGTGGTGTTGTGTTTTACCTTTATGGCGGTCAAACTGCGTGAAGGAGAACCAGAGGTTGAATACTTGCTTACTCCCCGAGCTGCCTTGACTGGGCAGACGACCACACAATGTCCAGAATCTCCGCAGTAGAAGCAACGCCCCTCCTTGAGACGACGTTGTCGTTCCGCCTGGGTGAGCTGGGTCTGGCCCAACTGCATGGGTTCAGCCTCTCCTACTGTGGATAAGGAAGGAGGAGGTTCGGGAGTCGGTCCCCGGGCTTCATGCCCATCCCGAACCAGCGGTTGTCGGTACCTCTCCAACGATGGTTGGCCCTTCTGATGCCGATGGAGTTCTTGGATCCGGTTATCTGTCCGGATGACTAGGGCGATGAGGGAATCCAGGTCCGCAGGCAGGTCCAAGGGCACCAGTAGCTTCCGTATGGGAATAGACAGTCCATCCAAGAAAGCATCATAGAGGGCTGTGGAGTTCCATCCGCTCTCCGTTGCCAGCGTGCGGAAGCGGATGGCGTAGTCGATTCCCGCTCAATTCCCTAGCTTTCTCTCTGTCCGTTGACACCGGATCAAAAGTCTTCTGAAGAGCGGTTTGAAACTGTGGAAGCGAGTGGCACAGTGGAGAGTCACACTCCCATTCTGCCGTGGCCCATGCTCTCGCTCTTCCGGTCAGGTGAGACATCATGAAGGCGATCTTCGACCGATCTGTGGTAAATGCAAGGGGGGAATGTTCAAAGTGAATGGCACAGTCTATGAGAAAAGCCTTACAAGATCCTGGTTCTCCGGAAAATCGCTCCGGGGGTGCCAGCCTGATCCCTGTTCCGACAGTGGGTACCGTCTGAACGGGAGCAACTGCTGTGACTGGAGGCTCCGGCACAATTGGCGGGTTGTGAGTCTGTTGAAGGTGTCCAAGCATATCCTGCACTTGAGATGAAAGTTGACCCAACTGCGTGACCACCGCCACCTGAAACTCCTCCTGGCGGGAGAGTCGGGTCTCGTGAGCGTGGAGCGCGGCCGTTATCTGGCCAGTCCCTGCTGAGTCCATACTGGCCAGAGTGTACTGTCAGGCCGGGACTCGAAGCAGAACTCAGGACTCAGTATGCAGAGATGACAAAGGGGCTTTAATTGGAATGTTCAGAGATCCCTCACAGAGGGACAAACAAATGGTCACAAAAATTCCTGGACGTAATTCTAATCAGTGAAAACCAAAACTCTCCAAAAGGAGGAAATACAAATAGAAGAAACAAATCACTAAATAAACACAAAACACTCCGAATGGAGGAAACCTCAGAACTGAGGAAATAACTAAGAAAAGACTCGACAAACAAAAACTATCTCTCCGAGAGGATTCACAGGCTTACTTGGAAATACTTTGGTTGAGAACATGAAGCAAGACACGAGAACAGGTTGACGAAGACGACACTCTGGCACAAGACAAGGGGAACACAGACTACTTAAACACATGGAGGGAAATAGGGAACAGGTGGACACAATCAGGAATCAGGGAAGACAATCAGACTTGTGACACATGAGGAAGGGCAAGTGACCTGAAACGAGAGGAGCGTTACTTTTCAAAATAAAACAGGAAATGACAGGACAAAACAACCCCAAGACAAGACGCCCTCACCACGGTGTGACTGAGGTGCAGAAATTTAGGACCGGCGCCTTACCAGACAGTTCAGGCTGTTCAGTCATGCGCGGTATGAAGTCAGCAATAAGGGTACGGTCCACAATGAACCGTGATGGGATCCACTGTCTCTCCTCTGGACCGTACCCCTCCCAATCCACCAGGTACTGTCTGCCCCGGCCCCTGTTGCGTACAGCCAGCAGCCGTTTAACCTTGTAGACCGGACCCCCGTCTATCATCTCAGGAGGAGGAGGGGGCGGGAGGAGGGAACCAAGGGACTCTCCTTGGCGGGCTTGACCTGACTGACATGGAAGGTGGGGTGAACACGGAGGGAGCGAGGTAGGCGGAGCCGGACAGCCGCAGAACCGATGACCTTAGTAATGGGGAAGGGACCCACAAAACGCGGTGCCAGTTTCTTGGAGGGGACCTTGAGGTGAAGATTCTTGGTGGAAAGCCAAACCCTTTGACCTGGCTGGTATGCAGGTGCGGGTCGCCTCTTGCGGTCCGCCGCTTTCTTGGTCCGGTCCGCTTGGCGGATAAGCACTTGCCGTGCAGCGGCCCCAGATGCGTCGGCAGCGGCGGATCATGGCGTGGACGGACGGGAACCGAGACTTCAGGCTCCTGGGCAGCGAACACAGGAGGTTCATAACCATAAACAACACTTGAAGGGCGAAAACCCTGTGGCAGACGTAGGCAGGGAGTTGTGGGCGTACTCGACCCAGACCAGATGTTTGCTCCATGTCGAGGAGTTCTGGGACACTAGACAACGGAGGCCGGTTTCCAACTGCTGGTTAAGGCGTTCGGTCTGTCCATTAGCCTCCGGGTGGTAGCCCGAGGTCAGACTGGCTTTAGCGCCGATGAGCCGGCAAAATTCCCTCCAGAACCGTGACACGAACTGGGGGCCCCCGGTCTGAGACGATGTCCTTGGGAAATCCGTGAATCTTGAAAACATGGTCAATCATAATTTTCAGCTGTTTCCTTGGCTGAAGGCAGTTTAGGCAGGGCAATAAATCTGACCATTTTAGAGAATCTATCCACCACAGTGAGAACTGTGGTGTTACCTTGAGAGACCGGGAGCCCCGTGACGAAATCCATCGATATATTGGCCCATGGTCTGGAGGGGATAGGCAGTGGTTGCAGAAGTCCCATACGTGATCCGGAGGACACCTTGTTCCTCGCACAGACCGAACAAGCCTCGACGTACTCCCGGACCTCCGATTCCATGGATGGCCACCAGAACCTCCGAGAGATGGCGAACACCGTCCGCCGAACTCCCGGATGACAGGAAAGCAGCGAGGAATGGGCCCAATGAATCACCTGTGGGCGCAAATCGACAGGGGCAAACAATCGATTCTCGGGGCACCCACTAGGTGGCGGAGCCTCACCATTGGCTTGCTTAACCTCATTTTCTATCTGCCAAGTCACCGCTCCAACCACACAGGTCAGTGGAAGGATAGGCTCTGGTTCTTTGGCTACAGGCTCAGGGTCGTATAGACGTGACAGGGCGTCAGGCTTGACGTTTCGGGACCCCGGCCTGTAAGAAAGAGAAAAAAAGAAAAGCGGTTAAAGAACAGCGCCCACCTGGCCTGGCGAGAATTGAGTCTCTTTGCCCTGCGTATATATTCTAGGTTCTTGTGGTCAGTCCAAACGATGAACGGGTGCTCAGCTCCCTCCAACCAGTGTCTCCACTCCTCCAATGCCACCTTAACTGCCAACAGCTCCCGATTGCCGACATCGTAATTCCGCTCCGCTCTGGACAGTCGTCGCGACAGGAAGGCGCAGGGATGCATCTTCCCATCCTGCTCAGACCGCTGTGAAAGGACGGCCCCTATACCTTCGTTGGAAGCATCCACCTCTACAACGAATTGCCGCTGAGTGTCCGGCATGATGAGGATGGGCGCCGTGGTGAAGCGGGACTTCAGCTTCTTGAAGGCAGCTCCTGCCTCTGGTGACCAGGAGAAATGAACCTTCGAAGAGGTGAGTGCGTGCAGAGGAGCCGCTATTGCGCTGAAGCCTCTGATGAACCGCCTGTAAAAGTTCAGCAATTCCTTGGTTTTGCTGAACTTTTTTGCGGCTATCAGGGGTGGGCCAATTGACCACAGCGCTGACTTTAGCCGGATCCATCTGCACCCTTCCAGAGGCTACGATAAAGCCCAGGAAGGAGACGGTATCGGCGTGAAACTCGCTCTTTTCAGCTTTGACGTAAAGTTTATGGTTTAATAGTCTCTGTAATACAGCTGCTACATGTTTTTTATGGGTGTCCAGGTCAGGTGAGTAGATGAGAATGTCGTCAAGGTAAACATACACAAAATGGTCAAGGAAGTCCCTAAGCACGTCATTAATCATGGCCTGGAACACAGCAGGAGCATTAGTGAGCCCGAATGGCATAACCAGATATTCATAATGACCGCTAGGGGTGTTGAACCCCGTCTTCCATTCATCCCCCTCCCTGATCCTGACCAGATGGTATGCATTTCGAAGGTCTAGTTTTGTAAATATTTTGGCCTGTTGTAGTTGATCAAACACAGATGACATGAGGGGCAAGGGGTAGCGGTTCTTGATTGTAATGTCATTGAGAGGGCTGTAGTCAATACATGGTCTTAAGGTCCCATCTTTCTTTTTTACAAAGAAAAAAACGGCTCCAGCAGGTGACGAAGATGGACGAATGAGTCCTGCCTTCAGAGATGACTCTATGTAGTCTTTCATGGCCTGCCGCTCGGGCCCTGACACAGAGTACAGCCGCCCCTTGGGAATGGTGGACCCGGGGATGAGGTCGATGGCGCAGTCATATGGTCGATGAGGTGGAAGTGACGTGGCCTTGATTTTATTAAAAACATCCTTGAGGTGGTGGTAACAGGTGGGTATCGAAGTCAGATCGGGGTACTTGGAGTCTGTAACAGGGTGAGCGGAAACAGAATTTATGACAGTGGTAACCTTCTCCTGAATCTTGTCCTGCAGACACTCTTTCTCACAAAGCTCCCCCCATCCCGAGATCTTGCCCGTTAGGCCAGTCTATATGGGGGTTGTGTCGCGTGAGCCATGGATGTCCCAATACCAGGGTGCGTGTTGGTGATTTTAAACAAATAAAAGTTCATTAATTCGCTGTGATTATCTATGGTAATGACTATGGGTTCTGTGACGTGGGCTATAGTGAACAAAGCGTTACCATTTAAGGCCCTTGCCAGGATGGGTCGTGAGATAGACTCAGTTTTCACTCCCAGTTTCTTGGCTAATCCCCAGTCCATTAAACTCTCATCAGCCCCAGAGTCAATTAAAACGTTCATCTCCATGACGGTGGTGTTGTGTTTTACCTTTATGGCGGTCAAAAATGCGTGAAGGAGAACCAGAGGTTGAATACTTGCTTACTCCCCGAGCTGCCTTGACTGGGCAGACGACCACACAATGTCCAGAATCTCCGCAGTAGAAGCAACGCCCCTCCTTGAGACGACGTTGTCGTTCCGCCTGGGTGAGCTGGGTCTGGCCCAACTGCATGGGTTCAGCCTCTCCTACTGTGGATAAGGAAGGAGGAGGTTCGGGAGTCGGTCCCCGGGCTTCATGCCCATCCCGAACCAGCGGTTGTCGGTACCTCTCCAACGATGGTTGGCCCTTCTGATGCCGATGGAGTTCTTGGATCCGGTTATCTGTCCGGATGACTAGGGCGATGAGGGAATCCAGGTCCGCAGGCAGGTCCAAGGGCACCAGTAGCTTCCGTATGGGAATAGACAGTCCATCCAAGAAAGCATCATAGAGGGCTGTGGAGTTCCATCCGCTCTCCGTTGCCAGCGTGCGGAAGCGGATGGCGTAGTCGATTCCCGCTCAATTCCCTAGCTTTCTCTCTGTCCGTTGACACCGGATCAAAAGTCTTCTGAAGAGCGGTTTGAAACTGTGGAAGCGAGTGGCACAGTGGAGAGTCACACTCCCATTCTGCCGTGGCCCATGCTCTCGCTCTTCCGGTCAGGTGAGACATCATGAAGGCGATCTTCGACCGATCTGTGGTAAATGCAAGGGGGGAATGTTCAAAGTGAATGGCACAGTCTATGAGAAAAGCCTTACAAGATCCTGGTTCTCCGGAAAATCGCTCCGGGGGTGCCAGCCTGATCCCTGTTCCGACAGTGGGTACCGTCTGAACGGGAGCAACTGCTGTGACTGGAGGCTCCGGCACAATTGGCGGGTTGTGAGTCTGTTGAAGGTGTCCAAGCATATCCTGCACTTGAGATGAAAGTTGACCCAACTGCGTGACCACCGCCACCTGAAACTCCTCCTGGCGGGAGAGTCGGGTCTCGTGAGCGTGGAGCGCGGCCGTTATCTGGCCAGTCCCTGCTGAGTCCATACTGGCCAGAGTGTACTGTCAGGCCGGGACTCGAAGCAGAACTCAGGACTCAGTATGCAGAGATGACAAAGGGGCTTTAATTGGAATGTTCAGAGATCCCTCACAGAGGGACAAACAAATGGTCACAAAAATTCCTGGACGTAATTCTAATCAGTGAAAACCAAAACTCTCCAAAAGGAGGAAATACAAATAGAAGAAACAAATCACTAAATAAACACAAAACACTCCGAATGGAGGAAACCTCAGAACTGAGGAAATAACTAAGAAAAGACTCGACAAACAAAAACTATCTCTCCGAGAGGATTCACAGGCTTACTTGGAAATACTTTGGTTGAGAACATGAAGCAAGACACGAGAACAGGTTGACGAAGACGACACTCTGGCACAAGACAAGGGGAACACAGACTACTTAAACACATGGAGGGAAATAGGGAACAGGTGGACACAATCAGGAATCAGGGAAGACAATCAGACTTGTGACACATGAGGAAGGGCAAGTGACCTGAAACGAGAGGAGCGTTACTTTTCAAAATAAAACAGGAAATGACAGGACAAAACAACCCCAAGACAAGACGCCCTCACCACGGTGTGACACTGAGCCCCAGTGCATGTTATTAAAATTTATGTTCTACCTGCCGAACAAAAAAGCCTTCAGCAACAGTTTAAGTTAAGTATGCTGCTCATTTTCACTCTCCACCTCCAGTCTCATACTGTAAGTGGTAGAAATATATGTTTTTTTTGTTTGTTTGTTTGTTTTTCTGGCTTCATATGAGGACTCATTGTTTTAAATGAGATGCATTTAGCCTACAGAGTAGCTTGTTTGGTCTCAATGGTCGTTGTAACATCCCAATATTATATGAATAAATGTTATATGCATAATGCATAACAGTAGTAATATTTTCACTGCATCATTGTAAAAGCTAAAGTATATATGTTCACTAAATTAGTTTAGTGTGTAAAAATGCTAACATTTGCTAATTATCATTAAGACCAATATATAGAGGAAGCTAATGGAAATGCCATTACTTTTGAAGGTATTTAATATTGGACAAACAGAAACACTTGTACTTTCAACATATGTCATGATAGACTAGACAAAGACTGAATTTTCAGTATCTCCGACATGCTTCATTTTAATGCAGAGAATGCAGGGACACACTTTATATCAAACACAATACTGTTCAACATTGACTGTGCATGTGAGGCCGGCTGTTCTCGACACATTGTTATCACTCTCTGAGAGCAACATTCAAATGTAGAAATGTTCCAGAGATGATTTTTGTGCTTGTGTGAGATGGGTAGTTTTTCCTTTGTTTGTACATAACTCCCGTCTGTGTGAAGGACGTCTTGATAGAGGATAACCATGTTTGTTTAAGGTGGTCAGAGAAAATTAAACACCGTCTGTCTGGATCTACGTAATCCTCATTATCTCTACCTCCACCTGTCATTGTCTCTTACTGTTTGTTGTCTGTGTTTCTCTTTGTAGCAGCCATTGATGTGCATAGTTAAGATCCTAATCTCAATCATTTTCATTAAAGTGAAGGTCTTTTAAGTCATTATCCATCAAAAAATAAGGTCCCACAATGGCTCACTGAAGAAAGTCCTTACATTTACAGTATAATAAACTGAGTATCTGTGGTGACATTTCCATTACAGTAGGTTACTGTTTCCCTTTTTTTCCAGACACAGATTTGAAAGAAGATGCTGCTCATACCTTGACATGTTTCAGAAGAAACTGCCTTCCTCAGAAGTCCGTGTCTGAAAAAAATGATTAACTATTATTAACTGTAAAGACAATGAACACCATCGAGCTATTCCCATTCCATAACATAAGCTGCACACACTACGTTCACACTACGGGCCTTAGCTAGTGCCGCCCACTACATTACTATCTAGTCAACCCTGAATCGTTGCTTAGGCGTTTGTTGATAAAAATATAATAAATAAATTGGTCAACACGTGTGACTGGTTGACTCCATTTGTAGCGTGTCATGCGTGACATGCCTGTCATGCGGAGAGCAAAGGGTTGTCAGGTGTGCCAGACTGTTTTTTCACCTGCGGAGTTAACACACCATTAGTGATGCGTGTTTTGTCATGCAGCTCTTATCTCAGAGAGGGTGGGAGGAGAGAACACAACAGATTTCTTCAGCTGACTTGAGTGTGAAGCTTAGTAAACCATGCTCGAACAAACAAAGGAAAGAGCAATGCTAATACTGTAGTTATGGGTGCATGGTCTAGATGCCAACAGCAAGCTGAGAATTAGCACTTTTTGGATCTCTACTGTGTGTGTGGTTCAAAAACACACCTGCCACTACTACTTATTGCCATAGGTGTTGCTATAAAAAGCAGGGAGATCTTCAATTTCTTGAGCTTTAAATTCACTGTTACTATTATGATGTCATATCCAACCCCCTTGTTTCCATACAGTGCTGATGAGAGGTTTGATGCTACGTTCCACACAAATGTCCTAGTTAATGCTTCAGGATCCTGCCAGTACCTCCCACCAGGTAAGATATTCAAGATATTACATTTTAGACATCATGTTAACATGTAGCAACTCTTACATGAGAAATAAAAGTAAATTAAACACTGCTCAACACATGCTCTGTATAGACTGTGTCTCTAATGAACCAACCAAAACCCTCTTTAGATGTGTTTGTTACACTTGTGAGGAGCTATGTTACAATAATCAGATGTGTTGTTGTATGACACATCAATAACTAGTTTGGATGCTGAGATTTGGAAAGTTAAAATGATGCACCGTACTGATATTTGGATAAACTGCCATATGCTCTCAAAAGAGACAGTTTTTCAGTTGTTTTCTTTTTTTTCTGATCTGGTGTCTAGGGAATTTCAATTCCCTAATTTTGGCCATAGAAGGACGCAGCGGTATCCAGATAGGCAGTGCCACTCAAACCATGACAGACTGATATTAGGTGTCTCAAGAAAGCATCAGTCCTCACCACTACACCACAACCGTTGCTGCAGCCGCAGAGTTGTGTTTTCTTTGCTCAGAACATGTGACACAGTTCCCCACCACAGAGCTGTATTCGCTGGGTATTATGCGGTGAAGAGGAGACAGGACTGACCTCTTTTAGGGACACAGTGCTGCTGACTACAGTGTTCCAGACCATCAAAGCAGCTTTTCTGTCAACTCCAACTAGTGTGGCTGTTCTTATATTGACAGGACATTTCCGTCTGCAAAACTCACTGGGTGTGTTTTGTTAAAGGCAGTGGTGTGAGGAAATACTTTTGAAAAAACGTAGAGATCAGCAGTTTCAGAAATATTAAAGCCAGTCCATTTAGCACCAACAAACTTTTTTTTTTTTTTATCCCATTCTGATGTTTGATGTGAAGAGTAACTGAGGCTCCCAGTCAGTATCTCTGCATGAGTTCATGCTTTGCACAGCTGGCATATTTTTCTAGGTCACTGTGGCATCAGACGACTATCTACATGTATTTTCATGGCAACGGCACATGGTTGTGTTTTAAAAGTGAACTTTTCCCAACCCTTGCAGGTATCTTGAAGAGTACCTGCTACATCGATGTACGGTGGTTCCCATTCGACGTGCAGAAGTGTGACCTGAAGTTTGGCTCCTGGACCCACAACGGATGGCTGCTGGACCTCCAGATGATGGATGTGGACATCTCTACCTACATACCTAATGGGGAGTGGGACCTTGTAGGTAAGAAAAACACACATGTTCACGTCCGTAACACCAGTAAAACAAAATTAAAGGAATTCAAAGGTATAGTTCTGCTGCTTCTGTTTGGTATTTACACCAGCCAGTGTGAAATGTTGAAAGGTAATGGACCAGCTAACTCAAGGAAGTAAAACTAAATCTAAAGATGGAAGAAGTAATGTTGACTTGACAATACAGCCCGTGCTACTACTATTTTTGATTTTTATGCTAAGGTTAGATCAAATTAAAGGCAAAACGGCAAAATCAAGATAAGATAAACACATCTTCATACATGTAAATACCAAGACCCAGGTATTGGATGTCAGTATCTCGAAAATGTATCAAAATACAGACGCTTGGAGATGCTCTGCCTATATTTAAGATGTTTATGTTGTACTCCATTGCTGCCTTGAGCCAGTCATTTATATTTCATATTTTATGCGTAGCTCTGTTTAAGATTCTTTGCATTACCTGGTTTCTTTCTTGCTTCTTTTCAAACAATCCGTCTCAGCCTGTCTCTGTCTTCCTGTGAAGCAAGCAAATAGAGAGAAACTGGGAATTTCTTTCTCCTGTACTGTCAATGTTTTCCATGTGGAAATGAAAAACAAATTATTTCTAACCCAGTTTTTGCTGTTAATCAGAGGGCAACAGAACAATTCAGAGAAACAAACATACTTTCATACAAAGTGAGTGCACCCAGCTGGCTGTGTGAGCAGAGGGGGTTCATGGGTGTGTGGTGACAGCTGGCCAAGGGATGGTTCACTTAATTCAGCCTCAATACAGCCAGGCCAGCTAGCCAAGAACACACACTGTCCTAGTGCCTCAGAACATACCTACACCCATGCCAGAGTGCGCACACACACACACACACACACACACACACACACACACACACACACACACACACACACACACACACACACACACTGACATAGGATAGGCTGAATACATCTGCAGGTCTGCAATCCATCAAATTAATAGATGGATAACAACACCTATTTCTCTTCAGTGCTGAGGTGACAAAGTTTAAATGAAAGGAAATTTAATCTGTGCAATTCATTTAAGGTGAATGTCTATAGGAATGAACACACACAGACAAAGACATAGAGGGAATCAAGTGTTTTTGGGACTCGATTCGTATGTTTTGATTGTGCCATTGATTGCCTCGTACCAGGGCTTCCACTCACAATCAATAACAAAGTAAAAGTAAAATTGTGTAAATCGGTCGGTACAGCTGTACAATTATGTCCGAGCCCCAGTCAAATTAAGGGGTCCTATGAGCTGATTTTTACTCTCCGCTGATTGTTGATTGTGAGTTCCCATATTGTTTAATCAAGACACTTGTCCACTTTGAAAGGACTGTTTGCATAAAATTAATCCGAGTCACCCTGAGTAATCATTTTGCTACACAGCGGCTATGATGCACACACACTTTTGACCAGACCAAGGTGATTTTGTTTTGTCTGTTTAATCTGATAGAAGAGACAAATAAGTTGCATAAATATGACAACAAAAAGGTTAAAACTGCAGCGATGACCATGACCATGTCAGTGAATCTGAAGGTTGCAAAGTTAAGATCTGAATGGACAAGTTGTGGGAGACAGTCACTGGTGGGCTGCATGTGTCACTATTGCCAAAAAATAAGCTCATATGCTGACAACACAGTCCTATATTATACAGTTGAAACTAGTCATTGAGCTGTGAGAAAATGTTGAAACTACCCTTAACTTGGAATGGAAAAAATACATTCTGATCTTCAGATCTACAATTTACCATTTACTGATTATGCGACTGGTTTACTTCTGTTTTATCCATTTTGATACTTTGAACTACCAAAGATGGTGAAATGAGCTAAACAGACGGACTGCTTAGCTTTGGCTCCGGAACCACTGCTGATGCTAGACAATCAAGTTCAGTATATTGGCTGGATGGACGTGAAACTGAACTTTACATTAACTCAGCACACCACTAAAACTCATTAAACATGTCCTATGACTGTTGTAGTAGGGATAAAGAGAAGTAACTTCCAGTCAGTCAACTTTAATTCTAATCTGAAATGACCTGACTTGGAGCCTCTGTGTGTTTATGTAACACACAACAATAAGGCTAACGGTGGTTTTAAACCCGCTAAAAAGTGTTGCTATAGGTACTGTGGAAGAAGCCTGGGTTGATCATATTGTATAAAATATTAAATCATGACATCACTAGTATGCACTGTATTCTGGTCCATACCTACCTACAGACTATATGAGCGGATTTAGTTTTATTTTTTTAACATCAAGCTGTTCTCACATAGTTCAGAAAGAAGAAAATAAAACAGAAATCCACCTACAATCACAAAAATGCTTCTGCTTGATTTAAGCCGGTTTTATCCAATAGAGGAAATCTAAACCTAATGATAAGACAGACAGTGACAGTCTTTGTCCTACATAATGCGTGGTCTGGGTCACAAATCATCATCATGAATGAAGATAAATAGGATATTTTGTTATTATTTCTAGGTCACAGTTAAGTGTGTTGCTGATGCTGACAGTGGCTGAGAATGGGGACAACTGTTATTTTTCTCACTAACCTCACAATCACAAACCTCCTCGTTTTATCATTTTTACACAGGGGCATTTAAACCCTCTCTTTTCCTATTAATCATCCTTTGTAACTGATTCATCAAGCACACTCAAATGACGTGCACAAGTAGTCACAACTGCACATCAAGAACAACTGAGAACTGGAGCTTTATTTTGTGACTCAGTGTTTTGGACAATTTCCCACCTTGTCATTTGTCCCCAAGGTGTACCGGCAAAACGTAATGAGCTGTACTACGACTGCTGTAAGGAGCCTTACCCTGATGTGACGTTCACAGTCACGATGCGGCGCAGGACTCTATACTACGGTCTCAACCTGCTCATCCCCTGTGTGCTCATCTCTGGTCTGGCCCTGCTGGTCTTTCTGCTCCCTGCCGACTCTGGAGAAAAGATCTCACTGGGTACAGAGCAGGACACACACCCACACACACACAGGGTCTTACCCTAACAAAGGTCCGTAATTATACATATAGGCAGAAATGTTAACCCACAACCCCACTGTGATCTTAGCCACCCAATCCCAACGCTTTTGCACACCCATTTATCTGTCATTACTCTATGCTAATGCTGACATTATGACTGCGAATCAGCATTTGTCTCGGATTCTGTTCATTAGCAATTGAATAAACGCAGCATTATCAACACAACGACGATAATCACCTGGACCTGAAAATGCCAGCTTGTTTCAAAATGCCATTCAGCGAGACACTGTCACCGTAAATATAAAAGAGCAAGTATCCTCTTGAGGGTGGGAAGGAGAAATATTCCAAAATAAATTCACACTTTTTTTTTTCCTCACCCGTTTTGAAGCCACCGGCTGCGTTTATTTTAAGTTCTCTCAAGTCACAATTTGAGAGAATAGTGGGCGTGTGATGAAAGCGTTTCATTTTTGTGTTTGTGCTTTTTCTTCAGGCATAACGGTGCTGCTGTCTCTAACAGTGTTCATGTTACTGGTAGCAGAGATCATGCCTGCCACGTCAGACTCAGTTCCTCTGATTGGTAAGACAGCATTCCGCCCTAATTATTGCTTCTTCCGGGGAGTTTTTTGACTATGAAAGTAATGAAGAAACATCATGAAAATATTAAGATGTAACAATATTATATAAGAAGCCTCTTGCTTTAAGTAAACAGGTTTGGTACATTTGAAGGAGACTATGGGAACGGTTCTGAGTTTGCAAATTTAAGATTTTGAAAGATGATGATGTAATTCTTTTTGCAACAAAAATTAGTTTGGCCTGCAGAAGACCTTCTTTCTCCAGGGTTCTTTAGGCTCATGCTAGAGAAGCTATGACATGCCACAGGGTGGGTGGTTGGTCAGTGCGTAGACTTTTCCCCTAATTAACTGACTGTCAGACAAATAGACAGACAGACTGATAAGCAGGGAGAGCAGACAGATGCAAAAGATCATGTACCCAGCTGACTGTCGGCCTTGCTAGACTGCAATGGCCTATCGTGGGATATTATCATATCATATTCACACCTCAGGGTAGGCTGCAGCTGAAGACTGACCCTTATGACGTAGCCAGGGGATGGGTGTGTGGGTGATGCTTGGGTGTTGGCTAGCTAAAGGAAAATGCGAAGAGACAATGCAGCAGGCGATGAGATGGGAATTAAGGCGTCAGAAATATATTTTATTCAGCATCATCTGACAGCTCGGTGATGTAAAACAAAGCCGTTAGCAAAATCATCTTTATTGGAGTTGATGTATTAACAGATTACACAGGAATCAGAACTGATAGCTATTAGTCAAAATGAAATGCTCTGCAGCATTTGCATTTAGTTTTAGTTACACCGTGATAAGAAAATGTAGACAGAACAGTTTGATCTGTCCAATTTTCTCCGAGGTCACTGACATCACAGCTGGATTAAAATGTGTGTGGCATAGTGTGCTTGCCCACATGCATTTTCCAATGCCTCTAAGCTTGTGTACATCTTTTGCTGGGTAGATCCAGCATAAGAAATTTAAAGGTTTGTCATCTCCCTACCAGTTTTTCAGGTGTTATGACCTTACATTTGTTTAGAGGAAAAAACTCAGTGACACTCCTGTCCACATTGGACTGTACTTCTTATCTTACAGTAAGATACATGATCTTTTAATTTTCTTGTTACTGATCAGTATTACTTATTATATCTGATGCTTTTCAATTCCTCTTCAGCTCAGTACTTTGCTAGCACCATGATGATTGTGGGCTTGTCTGTTGTGGTGACCGTCCTGGTTCTACAGTTCCACCACCATGATCCCCATGGAGGGAAGATGCCTAAATGGGTAGGTCAAAAATACCATAGTTTCTCTTTACTCAGATAGGGGGCGCATTTCAGATAACTGCGAGCCTTTAATGTCACACATACTGGTATGAGGCCACAGTCCCAGTTCGTTTGAGTGACATGTGCTCCAAGACTGAAAAACATTATGGCCGTAAATAAGAAGTGAAATTGCAACTATTAGTATGAATACTAACAACTACACTCACATTAGCCTGGTTCTGAACGCACGCACTTGGTGTGAAATCTAGCTCAGATGTTTTAAGAAGTGGACGTTACTTCAAGTTGGCAAACGATATCCATGGAAAGTAGCAACAGAAATACAGGCATGAATCAGACTGATTCAACTCTTAAATCTTCGATAAGATATATATATTTTTAATACACTTAAGTACTAAAAATGGTATAAAAATATCTTTTAATTCATTTGTTAGTCCACTCCTCTGTTAAGTAATGTTCATCAGGATAAAATCCTGATTGCGGTTTATGAAAAATAATATGTTTTCTGGTTTTAAACCCATCCTTAGCTTAAAGGTGTCCTATTTTGTGCAGCAAATCAAGTATTTTATACAATGTGCAGTAATTCAAATATTTTAACCTAGTTCCTCAGATATTAATTGGTTTTCCCAATATTTTCTCCACCTGCTTCATCGCTGCCTCTCGCCATCACTTCATTCAGGTACGAGTCATTCTCCTCAACTGGTGTGCTTGGTTCCTCCGCATGAAGAAGCCTGGAGAAGAAAGGAAACCCACTGTGAGTTCGAGCAGCCCCCTGACTTACAAGTATTCCCATTCGCCTCCTCACCATATGAGCACCAGCAGCATTCAGATGAGCACCATACCGGGCCAGGGGTCAACCCAGTCAACTACGACCAATGGAAACATGAACCTGTACTTTAGCTACCACTCAATGGGCACAGACAACCCCGCCTTTCCACAGAGCAACGATTCGAGCGTGGTGGTGGGCGGCACCGGCTCCTCCCAGCACGACATCCACTCAGACCAGACACGGACCTTGCTGTTGGAGCAGGTTCCTGAAATTTCCCGTATCCTGGAGGAAGTACAGTACATTGCGAGGCGTTTCCGGGATCAGGACGAGGGGGAGGCTATCTGCAGCGAGTGGAAATTTGCTGCGGCAGTCGTGGACCGGTTATGCCTGGTGGCGTTCTCACTCTTCTCCATCATCTGCACCTTCACCATCCTCATGTCAGCTCCCAATTTCATTGAGGCGGTGTCCAAAGATTTCACATAAGACCGATCGCATCCCACCATGATAGGAAGAAGATCAGCAGAAAAAAATGCTGAGACGATTACATCTGTTCTACACACGCCTCCTTATTCCTACTATGGTCAAGCTACCCAAGTAATTTTTAAAATTCTTGTATGTGAGTAGCAAACGTTGCGTCCCATCTTAGTATATTTGTAAGTATATATTGTTGGAGTGATGTGGTTTTTTCCCTTTTTAAGGTGGCTCTCGTAGCTAACACCATACGTACAGTGTGCCACGTTAGGAGGCTGAAGCTACACACAATAGTTAATGATGTAGAAGCTCACACTAATGCACTTTTCATCTGTATCCCTGCAGCACGGTATCATTTATGTTCATTCACTTCAGAATATCCCTGGCAATCCTCGGTACTAATTTAAACATTTTCATATGCTTTCTTTACTGTGTATCAAAAGTCAAACTCAGCAGTTGCATACAGTCCGGTCAGTAGAGTAGTTTAAGGCTTTTATTGTAGTAATGAATATTAAATAAAACTACGTTTTACAGTGTAATATGGTTAAACTCAGATTTAAACAGTTTTATTAAGTTAGTGAATTTACGTAGTGTTCCTGACTCAGAGCTGACTGTTTTAATTCTCCACAGTCTGAGGTGACTTTCATAGTTTCATGTGTCCAGCAGTGCGTAACAAAGGCAAATAATTACTTTTAACATCTAACATATCTCCTTCTTTGTCCGCATACTGTATGAAGTCATTGAGTGCTCTTCAGTCACGTCGTTCCTGCCTTTTTTTTCTCATTATTTGATCTTTTTGTTTTTTCACCAATCTCAATCCCTCATTGCACAACTCCAACAAGTTATATATCCGCATATGTGACTCAGAGTGAGTTTTTATTGGTATAAGTAAAGGCCATACTTAATTTTCACAGCTTTGCTCTTTTCAAGTCAGTTCATTAAACTGTAAAGTAATTCCAGAAGGCTCTCAAATCTTTTCTCTTTGCCTTATCCCTTGTTGTCAACATATGATACACTGTTTTCACACTGTGTTTGTATGATTTGTGTATAGTTACAATGCGTTGCTGATTTCTGAAAAAAAAAAAAGAAAGCTGAAAGCAAGTAGAAGGAAGACAATATTTTTAAATACATTGTGAGGAGATGTCACCAGCAAAGATGCCTTTGGCACTAATCTTTTGCATTGCAGAGTGCTTTGTGTTTTTACTCTCTAATACTCAGTGAAAGGCAAACACTTTCCTTTTCTAATCTCTAGCAACAACATGCGACAAGGATTACTGTGTGACCTTATGTAACAGATTTGTGTTAAACTTTGGTGGTAGGAGAGATGAGCGAATCTCCACTTTTATGCACGGAAATGAACTCAAAGGCCTCTTGGACTTAACACTTAACCAATGGAATGAACTTTTATGAGAGACTGGAGAAGAACGGGGGCAACAACATTAAGTGCATGGTGGGATTACCGCTGGATTGGAATTGATAGCGCTACATTTAAACACTGGTCAAACTTGCCACATGTAGCAATGTACACTATTTGTCATATCAGTAAAAACAGACTAAAAGCTAAGGTGAAGACAATATGGCTGGAAATGTACATGCCATACACCCTTTTCAATGTCTATCCAGGGATTATGACATTGGTTAGATTATATATAGAGATGCCAGTAATGTAAAAAGCAATGTCAAAGGAATAATTTGGGTTTCTTGCCACTCATGTCCGTGTGGTAAATATGATTCTTTAATCTTTTCTAACAGTAACAAGCAGAGGTCATTTCCATCAATGCTAAATGGGCCACTTTTCTACAGGCCAGGCCATTTACACCTATCTCCATCATTTATGCTTAGTGAAACTAGCTGGCTGTTGACCCCAGCTTCATATTTAATGGACAAAAGTCAATATCAGATTTTGCCCAAAGTTGAGCTTTTCCTTTATGTGGGTTAGTTTGTTATTGCATCGTGTTTGTGAATCGTTTCAGAGATTTAGAAGAAAAGCTAAGCATCAATGATTTGAGAACAAAGCTTTTTTGCATATCAAAGACAATGCAGACAGAGGTGGGATGGCGGGTCTTGGTTGCTGTTAGTATGTCTCACAATAGATCAAGGAATAATAGAAAACCGTGACTCATTTTGGAGTCCATTACCATGGCAATGCAATGACACAAAAATATCTTCTGTGTACATGTACGTGACCTCCTTCAATTCAATGAGAAGGTGTGTCCAAACTTTTGACTGGTAGCGTATCAATACATCATGTTTATCAAGTCACAAGAAATTGTCTCAAGGAGCTGTGTTGCAAAAGTAAATTTGAGTTATCAGATGAGTGTCTGATTTTATTTAGTTTTCCTTTTTTTAAATCACCAGTGTTGTATTTGCGTCATTTGAGTATCTCTTTTTTTGTGGTCTGTGCCTCTCTGCTCTGTAGTAGGATTCATTCTCCTCTGAACAATGTATATAAGTGCTCACTGTACATGACTATTTTGATGAAAATAAAGGAGAAACCCAATAATTACTGGCACTTGTATGGCTGACATGCTACAGTTCACTAAATGGCAATAGCTGACTTAAAAATGCTCCCATCAGAAATGTCAAACATTTCAAGCACTTCCTGGAAGTCAGTGGGTTATTACTGGGTTGCTTTTGTCAATCTCTCCGGACAGGCAATGCCAGCTTGTCACCTGGCAAGTGTCCCAGGTTAATCATAGCATGTGGGTCTATCAGTATTGTTCTCATGGTCCTGTAAAATGTCACCGTTCACAGCTTGTTTCTCACAATGAGCTTCAACAAAAGAGTTCGACATACTGAAAAAATACTCATTTTTGCCGTTTTGGCGAGAGCTAGACACAGTGAGTGGGAACACTCTCATATTTGTGCAGTAAATTTATACCTGAATAAGCAGTTAGCAAGGCAGAAAATAATCATAGCAAACAAAGACGAATAGCCAATGGTAATAACCTGCCGAGCAGCACCCCTAAAGCTCACTGAATAAAATTTGGTACTTGTGAATGCAAGTACAAAACCAACAATTTACTCTGCTAGATTATTTTGTGGTTGGTTGCCAAGCAACCAGCAGAGAATCTAGGAGTTAGGAATTAAGGTTTCGGACAGGGCCGGGCTTTAGGAAAAGACTACTCGGTCATGATCTGAGCTCAAACTCTGTTGATTCGTGAAACCAGGCAGCCATGATTATTTTTTCATCTTAGTTAAAACACCATTGGTGTTTAAGGTAAGCTTTCACTCTATTGTACATAGTATAGCCAGATAACCAGCCCACATATGTGAGCATGTAACCAGAGCCTTCAGACTGCATGGGTCCTAATTTCCCAGCAGGTGGGAACAGTTGAGAAAGACCAAGTCCAGTCTTCTTCCTGACTATGATATTAGTGAGAACGTTTGGTAGCATACACACACACACACACACACACACACACACACCAAATGCTGCTCAGCAGTGTGATAACATGCTCAAATTGGTGAAATCTAATCTCAGGCTTCAGTACTCGCAGACAGACAGCTGTTGGTGACTGGAATTGGACCAGACTTTATCTCACCACACAAACACCCACAAATCCACCATTTGCTAAGAGGCCAAGCTGACACTGACAGTGTCCTCGCTCCACCCTTCCCCACCGACTGTCCCAGTGCCACCTTTCTTTTTCTGACCCTAAAATGGAACTAACTACCTGGGTTGTAGGGGGTGGGGGTGAGGTTGTGTGTGTCTGTGTGTGGTGGGGAGGGGGCGGGGGGGGGCTTATGCAATGCCTGTGAATCATGTTGTCTGTTTGGTGGCACTGTTGGTTCCAGGTCAACTGCCTCAAAGCCCTGAGGTCTTTGTGCGGTTAGTATATGTAAAGACCACACACCTGCACCTCGCCTGAGATCTATATGTAGTTTGCTCTGTAGAATAATTGCTTGCACGCACACGCCCTTCTGGTCTTCAGATGGGGGCTTGGCACTAGTTATGACACTGCCTGTCCAAATCAGGACATATGACACACAGTTGTATGGTCCAGGCCACAGATGCGATCCACTCTGACCTGTACCTGAATGCACATGAGTGCCATTACTGTCATTTCAATCTGCTGCTGCCTTCAAATGGGGTCCTATTTACAGACAAACGTCCATGTGAACAGCCCCCTCCTGTGGTACAACCTCCCAAGGGGAAATTTTCTTGTGTATACGAGTTGTGACATGTTTTGTTAAATTTGTAAAAATGGTTAGATGGTGGGTGGAAGTTCACAGTAATTTGGCCGCACAGTTTACTTCATAATTTTATAATATGTCTGATATTCCCAATGACCTCATCGTTGATATTCCCAATGACCTCATCTTTTCATGTGCAATTACATTTACACTGCTTCGCCTGTTGCATTAGTTACACGGTCAATAGCTTGCTACACTTTTAACCTTGGAGCCTGTTAGAGGCATTTTGTGTTGTTACTTTTTATGTCATAGCCATAAATTCACACTTAAGGCCGTCTGAAGCATGAACTCTAAATGTTTTAATGTCATGTAACGTTATATAAATGTGGTATACTCTTCATTACATCCTAGTGTAAAATATATAGTAATTAGCTGAAAAGAAGTTGGCTAAACATGTGTAACATAGATTTAGGGGACACATTTTATTTTAGACTTTAGAAATAATCAAACAAATCAGGTCAGTTTTGATGCTTGTGTCAAGTCAATGGGAATCATTTTTGGATTAATCGTGTAAATCCATGCACGTACTGTGCCCTAAATATGAGGGTACAACTAGCAGCTGGCCACCTTAGCTGACATACATTCTCAGAAAATACTGAACAGATTTTGAACCATTATTCAGATGTGACGTACTCAGGATAATATCTGACCTCACAGCCAAAAACCTCAAAGTCACTGCTGGGGTGGATCTTTTAATGGATTTATTTGCTTCTGAATAACCTGCATGACCTAGACAATCTAATCTGCTAAAGGCAAACACTCTTAATCGCACAATTTCTGTTCCGCTCATGCCAGAGTTGTTATAACAAATTATACATCACAACAGTGAGAGAACAACACTGCTCCTCCATCAGTCTGTGCCTTTCATTATCACAGACATGTCAATTACTGTCAGATATTCTGCTGCAGCTGTTATTATCAACTATTTGTGCCTTATGTCTAAATCTTAAATCCCTTGCCCTCCCTTTTGTTCCCCTTTAAAAAGAAACAAAGATACAAAACAAACAAACAAACAAACAAAAAAACTCTCAAATTTTCTTTGGGCCCATCTGTCTGAGGCATCAACCACATCCAGCTCCTCTGACTTAATCCACAGGGATGAAAGTGCATGTATGTGTGTGTGGAATGATATGGCTTTAGAGTGACTGGGGCGTATAATCTCATTAACTCTGTCAAACCGTTCTCTCTTCTTCACGACTTCCCTACTAATATCAGCACAGCACGGTACATACAGTTATTTAAAGTGCGTTACCTTGGCTCATAAACGGATTGATTGGGAGAAAGGAGGCTAACAAAGAAGGCCGTCAGATGTTGCAGAAGATGATACAAAAGAAGCAGAAAATCATGCATGTGTGAAGTCCTTGTGTGATGTGTGCAGTCAGTGTGTATCCACTAGTACGAGAGAATTACACAGAATTAAAACAGAACCGGATGAACATGCCCTTCCAATTCAGGAAAAAAAGAGGGTATTTAGAGCATAAACCTAGTATCTGTGATTCAATCTGTGTGAAGGTGAAATTAATAAACAGAAAGGATTTACCTCCGGCTGGACGCGTCCTGGTGGAGCGTACATAAAAGCCCCCGCAAAGCCAGGCGACTCATCACCATTTACGGCTTTAGGGAAGCAGTTGCATGAAAATGAACTGTCTCTGCCTCGGTCACAGCTCCCAAACCTGAACAGCAAGAAGTGAAAAATTAAAAAGTGACATGAATAAGAAACAGGCGGATAAAGATCCTAACATAGAAAATTCAGGCACAGCAGTCGACTCTTCTTTGAAGGTGTCATAACTTTTTCATTTAAAGTTTGGCAAAGTTACACACAGCATGCACTTCACAGTGAAAGTCACGTTTAACAATTTTGGAATGAGTTTTTGTCAGTTTTGCCAAATCCTCACAATTAACCGCAAAACTCTTTCTATCCATACAAAATGCTAAACACTAAAGTATGCTCTGTTCCACCTGTTATTGTGATTTAATGCTTATGATTAAGTGTGCAGATCAGCAACAAAAGCTGCACAGATGTAAAAGAATTAACTGTATTTCTTTTACCTTTGCTGGAATCTACTGAGTATTAAATATGATAGTTATTGGTGTTTACTGCATTCAATAGGATTACTGTAAACTTACATGTGAAGTATCAAATGTCCAGTGCCTTGGAAGCAAACAGAAACACAGCTCACATGCTGCAGGCCCCCAAAAGGTTTGAACCAACTGTTCTTCATCAGAACTTCACCCGTGTGAGAGGTTAGATAGTAGTAGGAAAACAATAAACAGTGAAGCACGTAAACAGTTGCAATAGATAAATGTAGTGTTTACGTAATAGTTAGATAATGATAGACAGTTAGACTTTTCTGTTAATATTACTGGTATAGTCCTGAGGAAACTACCACCCCGTTCTGATTAGACTTGTTGAGTTGGGAAGTCCAGAGCAGGTGGTCAAATATCCACCATTTTTTTCCTTGCGGCTCCACCCCAGCTTCAAGTTAATGTCTATATATGCCCTGCTTGCTGTTACCAGAGCAATAAGGTGTGAAGAGGCTGTGTGTGTGACAGAGACAGAGAATGAGAGTGGCTGCACCCTGGCCCAGTACTGCAGTGGGTGTACTTAATGTGTTTGTAGAGCCATATTTTATGCCTTTGCACCGCATGCCCTAAGTGACACAAATAGGCTGCTGATGTGTGTGGGGGCTGTGGTGGAAACATTTTATCATCTGATGATCATCACTCCTTCTCCTGTCGCTTCACGTTGCTGTTAGCGATCTGATGTTTTCTTTTTTTTTTTTTTTTGTCGATCTGAGAGACATTAACATCTATGCGGTTGTCCACCCATCACTGTTCATCTACTTTATCTCCTTTGCCGTCCATTCCTTTGTCTTTTCTCTCCCTGAGGCTACATGTGCTCTGGAAATTTCAGTAAGCACATTCATCTTATGACTTACCACACAGCACGAATGGAGCTTCCCCTATGGGGATGTAGTATATGGTGTTTACACAGAGTACGCTATATGGATGTCTCATCTTCACAGACCTGGATGTACTGCACCACTCTCATCAGGTGTTAGAAAGAAGGCTTTGTTGTAGCATATTCAATCATCGATACTTGAGCGCACGGAGGGAGGTGACGCAACAGTTAGGGTAAGCTCAGAAATGTTTAATACACTGAATGTGAAGTCAGCACACTTTCAGCACAAGCTGTGTCTGTGAAAACCCTTCTGAATTATTCCACAAACGGTACAACGTTAACTCAAGGTTGTGCTTAGAATTATACATTTCAGTCACATTTAAAATAATTTTTTAATTTGCTAATCATCCAGTTGGCACAAGAGTGCAGATGCTTTAGATATCCAGTAGTCGCTGGGTCGCTTGGACGGAAGCATTACTGTCACAACAAAATTAGTTGAGTGACCTGGAGACACAGAGAAATAGGAAAACAATCTTAAACAATCTTTCTTTATAATGTTTAACAAGACCCCAAGACTCCCAACAATTACTGTACAAAAATATCTCCTTATTTAGTAAAATATGCGCAATGCTTTTAAATGTATTCCAAGCCAGTATGATAGTGAGGATCCCTGTATGAGTCCAGTACGTACCTGTGGTGGACAAAGTCCCGGCTCTGGCTGACGTCTTGTACAGTGGAGCATGATAGAGATCTGGCTCAGGAACATAATTCTGCTGTGGCTCAAAGTGCACGACTGGCAGCATCGAGTTCATCACCCGAGGCAACGCATCATCGATCACCATGTTGACATCGTCCCAGTGACTTGCATCCATGAACATGCCATGCACGAGCACGCCATTCTCAGGCTCTGGTAACTGTTTCCACAAAGGAGACAGAGGAGTGATGAGTCAAAGAACTGTTTTCAAGTAATCAGTTTGAAACTCAAATGTCAAATACAGGTTGGGCACTAGACAACTCATTGGAAACCTGTTGCAACGTAATACAATAGTTTGCAGTCGTACAAAACGCTTGTAGATCCCGTTATTCCTGAATATTTACTGTGCAACTGGAGAAGATTAAGTGGATGACATTAATTCTACAACTTGTTAAACACGTCTTCTGTTCGGTACCTCATCATCCATGTCCAGTTTTTCATTGTTGGACAGAGAGCGTAGAGCCTCACAGACTGCTGCCTCGTCTCTGTACGTTGGGACCATGTTAAAGCGGAAGTTGAGCTCGTCAATGGGCAAACTGTAAAGCCGTGCATGATTCTGCAGAACCCCTACAGACCAGCAGACAGAGGAGAGCATTAAAAACAGATTTCAATGTGACGTGATGAGAAATGCATTTAAATAGTGGACTATTTTTTTAAACAGGCCTAGGTGGTTTGTGGTAGATTATGTCCTTAAGCTGCACCGGTGTACAGTAAAAGAATACACAGTTTGTACTGTTGTTATGATATATGAGATATGTATTTTTAATAAGTTTTAGGACAAATAGATGCTATAACGGGTAATAAATCCATGTGAACAGGTATTACTTATAATAATCTTTTATTCCTGTCACGGATTTGTTCAGAAAAACACAGTATGGTTGACTTACAACAGTCTAATACTACCTTTGGATGTGTGCACCTCAAAGACTGGTCAAAGTTGTCTTCTAACTCTGTGTCTCTATAGTGTCCAATGGGCCCTAAAATCTTGGGGTTCACTCATAAACATAAAGGATATTTTGAGGCTCACCAGTAAGAAAACCTTGAGGAAAGAAGAATCCTGAGATCCAAAAACATTTGGGCTGACCACGTGTGATCCAAGTCTGGCAAGAGAGTGAGAGATTAAAATCTGTATACTTTTAAATGACTTTCTGATGCGCAGTCCTCACTATGCTACGATGCATTATGACTATCTCTGGATCTGAAAGAGACTCAATTTGTATGGGCATCGGGAGGTGGACTCTCTCTTCCTGGGAAGTAAATGAGTGCAGTCTAAATCAGAGGCTACCCATTACTTTATGAGCTAACGCAACTCTCTGCTGTTAGTCTCTTCACTGTGTGTGTGTGTGTATTAGGGAGAATTTAAAGGATTGTGCAATACACATGTTCAGATCAGTCTTACGGAAGAACAGCTTAAGTTAGATGAGATGAACCGAAAATGCTGAAAGAGGGTGCATAGGCAGAGAGAGGGGAGGAGAGGAGTTGGGGGTGATGGTCTGTGCCTCAGGGAATGTAGACTGGTCATGTGTTATTACTTGATGAGATAACACACAAACCAAACATACACTCACACAAACACAATCAAACCAGTACGCATAGCAGAATGATCACTATCATATCAGAACCACTGATACAGAGAACCACATGAGCTAGAAGACGAAAACAATTCTATTTTTGATTTCACTCATCTGTGATTAATTTACTTGCTTTGCGTTTGTTTTGAAAAAAAATTCACAAACTGGTTTCACACTTCTGGGATAGAAAGATCGCACAAGTCACGGGGACTTAACATGCACACACGTGTTTGTGAGTAAATATTTGTGTTGCCTTCCAAACCTGAATGAAGGAAATTCTGAGGGCCAAGTCTTTGACCCAGGAAGCCAGGGTTTTCAGAGAAGGATAAGCTGAGTTTGACCAGTGAGTGGGAACCTGGTTGTTCAGGAAGCTTGTGTAGATTCGGTCCATTTCCTCTGACATCACAACCAGACCTGCTATTGCCTTCTGCAGAGTGACAAGAGAAATCTGGGAAAACACCAAAGGAATCACACATCACAACATTTTAGTAAACAGAAAACAAAATCACACCTAAAAGTGCTGGTTGTTTCAGATATTGTACAGTATAATATTTTTTTATGTTTAACTTTTGGTCTGTGGTCAAGGAAATAAACCACAACCAAGCTTTTTCCTAGCAACACCACAGAAATGATCTTCTTAAATGTGTGTGTTGGTATTTGCTATGCTTGTCACCCTGAGAACTTTTATGAGATTGTTGAACCGGTCTGCTTCCTGTCCCAGAACAGTTGTGAGGGAGTTGATGCGGCCATTTTTGTCTTGGACAAAGAGTGTTTCCACCGCCTCATCCATGTCCAGGCGCTCTGCTCAGACAGACACACAAGTTGATAAGCGAGGAGACAAACCAATACAAAGGTAGAAAGAGAGACATAGGGACAATGTCAAAACTGACAAAGATGTGGGAATGCATCTGTGTGTGTGTGTGTGTGTGTGTGTACCGGGCAGCTTGGCTAGTATATTTTCAGCAAGCTCGCAGACTATTTCATCGTTACTTTTAGCTCCGTGACTAGCAGAAGAACGAGGATTAACATCCAGTATGGTGTTAATCAGCTTCACAGTTTCCTGACGCTGTAGAAACACACAAAAAAATGACTCATGTATTGATATTTTGCAGTTGCTCTCTCATACGTCTCAAAGTACGGCTCTAAAATAATCCATAAGTTCATACCCTTTAAAAACAGCGTACAATTAATATCTTATTAATTACATTTAATAGAATGTAAGAGATCAGTAATATAAAATATATTAAGCTTTTCTCTGATGTATTTCTGTTTCAGTATTCTGTATTGTTGCAGTATTGTTCCTCACCTGGAAAGCCAGGTTGGCATTCTCGTGCATGCCAAAGACTTCAGGATCATCTATAATTGGAAGACTCTCAATGTACTTATTATATTGCTCTAGCTCGTCTGTCTCTGGGGCATAGTAAATACCTTAAACACACACGGAGAAAAACATTAATCCAAAGACAATATACGGCGACATGTGAAAGAGAAGAAAAATGAAAGAATGACAATACCTGAGGAAGAGTAAGCATAACCAGTTTGCAGAGTTCCCGGAGAAAAGAAACTTTTGAGGATTGTCCTGAGGCAGCGCTGGTCCCAGGCATCTGTCACTCGACCCCCATATGTGATTTCACCTGTGGAGACGGGGACAAGACCAACCAACTCTTCCATCAGCTGACAACAAAACACCGATGCACAATAATGTCACAATCTTACTTTTAAGCATCTCGCTCTGAATTGGCAAAATAAAACAAATAATGTTTGTGAAATTTGATCAAGTAACCAATGTGCAGAAGAAGCTGAAGCTGCATAAATATTTCGTTTTAAAAACGTCCCTAGCTGTGAGTAAATCATTTTATCTTTCCAGTTGTAGAAACACTGTCCTGGAGAGTGTAGTTTCTCTCCTTCTTCTACATTACAAGTGACAACATAGCGCTTAATCTTGACACGTATCCTGAGGACCCTTCATCTGAATTCTAAATGAAGAAGGTGATTATGATTTGTATGAAGATTATTCTAGTGTTGTTAACTATTAGTAATTATTAATTGTGAATGAAATGAAAAGCTGGAAGAGGATTCTTTCTGTTAATAATGCGGAAACACGGAGCCAAGACAGAAACTGGGCAGTAATAGGAACCATGAAGACAAAGACAATGGCTATATTACAACATAAGAAGATATAGAATGTGCTGTATAATTTTAAATATGTATTTAACAATCACTTAAAGTCCGTGCTTTCTGCAAAGTTAATTATGTAACACAGTTATGACAGCAAGAAAGGACTGAATAATCAGACAAATCTTAGCTGAAAGCCTCTGGTAAGCTGCAGGCAGGATGAGGCTGACAGACCTTTCTTTGTACTAGGGGAGGAAGTGCTCTAGAACGGAGAGGCAATATCATGTTTGGCTTAAGCAAAAACATTTTGCCCCAAAGAATGTGAGAAAAAAAGTAAACATTTAAAGCAAGACCCAGCTCTATTTCTAACAAAACCATTATAAGAAATGCATAATTTTCATTTTCAATATGGCATCTAAATTTAAAAATAAAAAATTGCAAACTGTGCTGATGAGCTTTGCTATGCTTGGGAACATCTGTTTTTTTCATTTTATTTCAACAAACACAGTGGAGAGGAAGAAGGCAGCGAAAGTTCACTGAGTGAGAACTAAACAAACACAGGATCACAGCTGCAGAACAGAGTGAAATTGTGTTACAGAGCTGCCCTGCTTTGTGAAATCAGCAAACATTTTGTTTTCCCCTATTTTACATGACGCTGAAAATGTGTGTACTGATGACCAAACAACAACAGAACCGCGCCTGTGCAGCACGCTGGCGAGACCACAGACATGGCTGAACACATGATAGAATGAGACAGTTTCCTGTCTTGTTTAAAGCGTAATGATCTCGCTTTGCATACATACACATACATATTCAATAAATAAATAAAATTTGCCCAAAGGATTTTCCTGGTAATTTTTTCATCATCTGAAAATAATGGAAATTATTCAGACATGTCTACAATTTAGGCATGTCTGAATAATATAATAGTTAATAGTAATAATAATAATAATAACAATACAAAGCCTTTTTCTAAGCTCCTTTACTGGTGATATAGATGAGAGCGTCCCAAGGAATAGCGCCATCTTTGCAGTAGAGGTTGAGGTTGAGAAGAGCACACTCTCTGTCACTGTCGTTGAACTCATAGCGAATGTTCCAGCCCAGTGGACCAAACTTCTTCCGCTCCTGTGACACATGAAGACAAGTCACATACAGGTAAGAAGAGAGAGGAGACAGACCGACAGACTGAGTGGCCAAGACAACAATGAATGCACATGAATGAAAAGAAATGAATGCAGGCACACATAAGCATCAGGTGTGCATGCGGTACAGAGAGATTTGACCTAACCTGGATGATGGCGTGGAAGAAGCACATTCCAAAGACAATCTTCCTCCACTGGCGTCCCAGAATGTGGTCTTCAAAGAAATTGCTGGTGATTTCTGTAAAAGCTCTTCGCATGTTGGCTCGCAGGCCTTTAGGAGGCTCATTAGTAACCTGGCAATGATAACACAGAGGCAATCAAGGAGAGCCCGGTCATACTACCTCAAAAAAATCAATCTGAAGAGTGTTTTTATGGTCAGACATGACTACACAAATGTTATTGTCGAATATTTCCAGAATGTGTTCATTTTCTCCGACACTGTGGTGTGTCCCAGATAATCTGTAATATCTACAAATTCCAAATTTCAGCTTGTTGAGTAGTGGCCGACATAAACTATCAATAAATTAAATTGGTTGAATGAATGAATGAATGAATAGAATTTTGGGTCAGTCAGATTAATGTACAGTACACAATCCATGAAACTGCAAATTTAAAATAAACAAGGATACAGTCCTCTGTTTTAAAAGAAAATGACAGCTCTGCTTTTTTGTTCAGACAGTCATGCAAAATGTGACACAACTGGGTAAGAAGAGAAGTACAAATCATATAATTTACCTTTTTTACACTTCTAAATCACTCAGTCTTATCACATCACAAAACGACTACAATGCCGTTATCTTAATCCTGTAATTACTGTACTTTCTTTAAACTACTGTCTCTAGAGCACACAGCATTCATTCTGTACACATTACATATGTGTTAGTTTCTAGGATGAATATTAAGATTATTTGCCTTCCAGTATATTGAAATATATCTCTCTTGAAAAAGTATGTGGAAGAGCCACCTGTGAAGGTAGACTTTACTCTTTACTGCAAATAATTCGGATTTGTTAGCCACTTTCACACTCTGAAAGTGAAAGCAAAACAACTTAATTCAGGGAAAATTAATTCTACAGACCATCTTCAAATGCTGAATGAAAGTGAACTGCAGTGCAAATCATGTTTTTATACGAGTACCTTGACAGAGTTCTGGAGTACTGTGACAGGAAATACTTTGTTGGGCATGGAACTGAGAAACAAGCGGAAGTTCTCGTGGATGGATGTGTCTGCACAGAGAGGGAAAGGAACATTATTCACAGACCTAAACAAAAAAAATAAGAATCAAATAAAAGTCTGTGAAAAAATACACAAGTTGTTTTTCACTGACACAAATGCCATTAAAACAACCACAAAACATTACAGTCGTGTTTGTCCTTGTGAGACCCAGGACGAACAATGTTGTATGTACATTACAGCTGATATCTTTTCTGTGTTTCTCAGTGTTTCTTTCTGCTGCAGAGTTATGCAAGAAAAGTCCTTATAAGGTTTAATGAAAAAGAACTTTTCTCTAACTCTCTCTCCACTTGCAGATTCACACGTGCCACCTATCTGGCAAATAACAGAATTACACAATTAGCAAGCATGGAAATAAACTATAGCCAAATGTCTTATTTTGTGTGGTCGCCTTCCACGAGCACTAAAAAGACCCAAATGCATCTTGAAGAGTGACTGAGGTCATAATTTACAACAGATTTAAATTAAGTCTATTCACTTTAGAAATCTGTTGGATTTTGCTGTGGCTTGTCAGTAAAAACTGCACGAGTCTTCATTTTTTTCATTTCCAACCCTTACAACAGACATGGAAATGTTTGCATGACAAAAAAGTCCAAAGGTAGACCATAATTGAGCTCCCCCCAAAATGACTCTGGTTATACACACATAATGAAAGACAACAGAAGGGATGCATTCCAATAAGATTTGGGTTGACAGACTGACTAAACAGAAAACACATCTGTTCTTTCAGATGTTAGTAGTACCAGGTTCACTAAAGGTCTTAATGAGCTCCTCCATGGCTAACATCCAGGAGACAGCCAGATGGCAGTTCTGCAGGAAGACCCAGTTGCCATTCTTCAGCGCTGCATGGATCAACTTCTCTGCAATCGGTCCCTGGCCTTGACCCAATGAAATGGACGCCACCCTGAGAAACAGTGAGAAATGGAATTACTGCTCTTATTACCTGGATACTGATTAATAAAGCAAAAAAAAAAAGATTGATCAAAATAAATAAATGCATTCTTTTGGTTAAATTGTTAAAAGGTTATAAATAAGCTTTACTGTTTTGACTCAAGATGCTGTGAACACCCTTAGCAATCTGCTCTAGGCCTTCATTCAGTCTACCCTGCCACCTTTTCTGTTTTTTTTTTGTAGATTTTTTTTTACCTGTCAAGACACCCTTTTTCATTTGCAAAGCGCTGGAAGGCACCCATGGGATCAGATCCAGTGCTGAGAATGAAGATCAATGGTGTGGAGGGGGACATGTCATTGTAGAGATTTGCCAGGTCGACTGGAGGGTTTTCAACAAACTGCTTCCCCAGGTTGACAATCACAAACTCAGTTGATGCAAAAACCACCTGAACAAGTACAAATACAATTATCAAATTACAGCACAAACAGGAGAGGTAGCGTTGTTGACTGTCTGAGTTTGACAAAGAAAATTAACCCCATGAAAAAGAGGTAAACAACAGACACAAAACTTTGAGCCTTCTTTGTTAGGGTCATACGTAGAGCTACAGGTGAGAATAATTTTAACTCATAGATGAGTTTCATAACATTATTTGAATTTTGCACAATCCCCAGAACATTAATATCTATATATATGTATGTTACCATCATCCAAACTCACCTTCTCTTCCATGAAGCTCTTGATAAGAACGAGTTTCTGGAAGGACCCCAACCTCTCATTCCAGTAGCCTTTTATCTCCTGTTTTTCCTCTCTGGACTCCCCTAGAGGAGGTAATTCTGACACGTAGCCTTCCCAAGTCTCTGGATTAAATGATGCTTGAAAACGTCCTAAAGGAGAGGTAACTCATCTATATACAGCAGAATCATCACACACAAAATACACTGATTCTTGTTGCCTACCGAGCTTGATATGGATATGAGTTTTGGTGATTTCCTTGGAGATGTCCTTGAAGCAGGGCAGTGTGTCCTCCAGCTCACAACACATCTGCCAGTAAAAATCACTTAGCCATGGCACATCCGGCCGTTCTGTATAGTCCTGGGGAATTAGAAATAAAAAATGAGACATCACAACGGTAAAAGAAGGCAAATGAGGAAAAGATCTTACCGACATTGAGATATTCAGATTCAGATATTTAGTAAATCAAGAATTAAAGGGTGTGAATAAAACTGTGAGGGGTGGAAGATTCAAACTATCAGAGGCAGGTATGACATGACATGATATGACATGACACATGACATGCAGTTAAAAATATTAAAGACATACAAAATTAGCAAGACAAGTGTAGATGAAGGACATACAAAAGCTGCAAAGCAAAAAGAGAGGACAGAAGGCAAAGAAAGGAAGGAGAGAATCAGCATGAGGACCACGACAGGCAGATGAACTAATGTCACATAAATGAGAACCTGATGCATAACACTTGGTTTCTCATTCATTTCACACAAGAAATATACCAAATGGGTGGCACTTTGGTCTGCATTGTGGTCCCAAATCAATCTTAACTCGTCAATGAAACCAAAGCTAAATCTCAAAGGTCCGTTTGTTCATTCCTCTTCTGTATGCCTCGTTTAGCTTACTTCATTGTCTCAGTGCCTCAGTTGCCTTAGTCCCACTGGGGTTGTAGACAACAATTACCACAATAGCTTAATACAGCATGTATAGCAGCATATATACAACATTTTATATATATATATATGAAAAATAGTCAGAGAATGAGCGATAATTGAAAGAAAGACATTGTAAGGTAAGCAAACTCTGTAGCTCTCAGCTGAACGTAACCTCCCACCCAGATATTTCTTATCTCTGTTTTGCAGAAATATGTATTTTGTCAACCTATCCGTAGAAAGTGTTTTGGTTATTGTGTGTTATTTTGTCTCTCTCTTATTGCCGGTGTTCCCATCAGCCTCAGGTCTCAGTACTTTCTCAGTAATAAGGTGGCCAAAAGAGAGGAAAAGACATGCTTTTTTTTCTTCCCATCAACGCAATCCCAACATGAGATGAGGATAGAATGAAAACATTGCCTCTCGGCCAACCTGTGGGGGATTTTGAAGAGGGAAATAAAACAGCACATGGTTAATCTGCACTTGAAAGAGCCAACAAACTGTGAGAAATTTCCAAGTATTATTCTAATTTCAAGAATACCCAGAAGCCAAAATGCATATTGTTTTGTTATCGCTCTATTCCTCCAGGTAATTAAACCTTATGCTTTCCAATTTGTTCTAGCGTCAGTGGTCAAATATCGTTACTCACGGTTGACATTTGATGTACTCCAGCTCAGAATAGCTGAACTGATGTCATTTAGGTATTCAGAGTTATCTTTTTCCACAATAACGCTACTGTCGCACAGACTATATGTAAGCTCAGAAGTAGGTTAGTCTTTATGCAGGGGAGAAGTTACATTATAATTTTAAAAGGAATAATTTCACAGTAGAAGATAGCTACAACATACGGTTAAAATGTGATTTGAATTGCACCTTAGAATAACCAGAGTCATTTTCTTCTTCAGTTTTTACACCCGGAGAACATTTATAGTGATTAACAACATCCCTGCACTGACAGCTGACTTTAGAGAGTGTGTATCAGGCTCTTGATGCACAGAAGACATTAAAATGCCCTTCTAATGATCAGACATCATTGATAGACTTATGCTGTAGAGCAAATTATGTGGATATGAATGATAAGTGAATGAGCATAACTCCAATGTGGCCAAAGACATATTAGCATTCGCATATGTAGCCTAGACCACCTCTGCATGTGTTCTAAGCTACTGTATCAGATACTTGTGACTGGATGAGTCAAGATATTAACATATTAACACCACAACAGGGCCTAACAGGCTCAACATTATCAAAAAAAAATCCATAAGCAAACCTCATTAGATAACATTAATTTTTTCACCTTTTCCAAGGACGACGCCCCTCTGAGAAAGTGCTGCCACTCCCCATCAGAGATCTCGCCACGCTCCCTCATGATCTCTATACACAGCATGAAGCTGTAGATAAGCTTGTGCTGCTCAAAGAGTCCACGTGAAACATTGATGTAGGAGTTGAGCAAGATCTGGTCCAGAAGGATCTGAAGACGCTCTTCCAGCACATCACTCTGTTTTGAAGTCTCAATTGTAGAATTAAAGAGCTGAGTGAGGAAAAAGAAAGTAATGTTAAAAATGATTGCATAACACTGTATTCCCAAATAATTCTAGCTATATTTCGTGTGTGTGTGTTTCTTGTACCTGTTTAAAGTACTTGAGGGAGAACTGGTACATAGGATCGATCTCAGAGAGACTGGCGATGACAAAGTACAAGATAGACCCTCGGGTGGCTACAGGTCGGTAGCGCTCCCTAGCAGAGTTGATCATCAGCTCTGTGGCCTCTGCCTCCTCCAGACGATGCTTTATGGTCTCTGATGTCACCTGAAGTATAGCAGTGGATAGAGAGCAAAAAACAAAAGGTAAAAGAAATGAAAAGTGAAGTAAAAGGACACCAAGGGAACTCGAGGAAGGCTTGAAACAAAGATTATATAGTTAGTGTAAATGTGTAGGTGAAGATAGGTAATGTCAGTGTGATGCCTAAACCCTGATCTTTGACCTTTGACTCCTGGAGAGTCTGAACCAGCTCCTCGTTGTCAAGGATATTCCCCTCAGAGGTGAAGAGAAGCTTAAGGATGCGGTCTTCAATGTCTTTGAGCTGGTTGCGGTCAGCGTTGATGCGGACAATCAGCTCGTTCCTCTGTTGCTCAAGATGCGGACTCTCAAGACGCACCACATCACTTAGAAAAGAGTTATGGGATGTAGGTAGATTGGAATGTTCAACAGTTTCATAAAGTAATACGGAGAAAAAGGAAAGAACGTAGAGAAAAATGCAAATATCCATATAAAAGTATTTACAATGTATATAATTATTTTAGATCATAAAATGTTCACACAGTTTGAGTATGATTCAATATTAGTTCTCTACTGTGTGTAAGTACCTGAGCAGTTGGTCCTCTAAACCAGACTTAGTCACTGTGAAATTGATGATTGTAACTTTGATGCATACCTGGAAGACACATACAGAAGTTGAACAACATAAAATTAAGTGTTTAAACAAGATGAAAAAGAAAAATCCAATTTCCATTAGTAGCTATAATTATCATTTACTTCGCCAGACTTTTCTCTCTGACAGGACTGTACTTGACAGTTTATGACAAAAGGAGTATTTTTAGACTGTGAAATTGTCTGTTATTCCCTTTATTTACTATTGGTTTAAATTAACAGCAACACAAACACAAATAAAAACTTGAATTCATTGGTGTCTGCTTTGCTAGACTGGTGCTGACAAAGAGGACATTGTACACTGCAAACCAATCACTCATTATATAGAGAATCATTATATTTCTTAGTGCCAAGGACTTATTATACTTCCAGGTAGATTCCTACCACAGCTAGCGTTTATTTAACAAATAATGTGCATTTTGGTACTCATATAAATATCTGGCTGCCATAAATTGGAAGCTGTTTAGAATTTCTTCCCAAAAACCATTCAGTCAAAGGCCCGTTGTGTTATTTACATCCAGGATACCACAGTGACTTGATTTGTCAACAATGATGACCACCTGTGGATGGACCTAAATGCTGCAGATAAACTATATTAGTTGCTGACACTTTGTTTCTTACTTTAGCCATACTTTAAATAATTATGGAGACTGAAAAGGGGTGTGTGGAGTGCTAACCTCTGGCAGGTAGTGTGGGTTGGCCATCTTAGTGGTCATATAGAACCTGAAGTTTTTGTCATAGTCGATATCCGAGTCTCCAAGTCGGATCAATGTTCGTCCACCAGCCACAAACGTCTGCTTCAGCAGGATGGGCTCCAGCGCTGGATCTAGGGTCTCCTTCAGCTATAAACATATAGTACAGAACATGTGCATGTGAATATGATCATACATGGGTATAGAATAATAAGAAGATTGGTCAATAAAAGTCTCATGGTTCAATCAATTACAGTAGCCTGAGTAGTAAATTATACACAATAAAGTATGTTAAAACATAAATCTCCCTCTTTGATTAAGGCTTTTTTTCCATGATATATGAGTGTGTTCCTACCTCTTCTAGCAGTACAGGATTACCCATACGTATGGCGTTCTCTAGGGTACGGAGGAAACTTGAGTCTGTCAGCTTGATCACCTTCAGACCATGCTTGGCTTCTTTGGAGCGTATCCACCGGTTAGCCTAAGGGTGGGTGAAATAACCTTTATCTAATGTAATAAAACAGATGACCTTTACATATCCTGTATTTGAGAATGGATGTTATGTAAAAAAGGAAATCTTACGCAAGGGTTCAGTAGTGAGGTGAAAAGTAACAATGCATATACACAATGTAGTGTATTATGTAGTCTGTTTGACATACAGTAATCAGGCATGGAAACCTTCCCAAATAAACTGTAAGACTTTCTGCCCAACTACTATCTTCATCTCTCTGTCAGTATAAATAAAAACAGAACTGTACTCAACAGAACAGCAGCGATAAACACATGACATGACATGGGGGAAAAAATTGGAACTGACAGCAGTCAAGACAAGGGCCAAAGACGCAAAGGAGGTCTAAAGTTCCAGCTGTAGGAATCTCTTCATCCTCTACATGTTTTTAAGTCTGAGTGAGTTGGTTAGTGTCCTTTCTATCTAGGGAGGCTGGACATTGTGTATTTATCTTGAGGCAGGGGCCAGTCTGTGACTTTGTCTCTGACCGTGTCTGACAGGAAGTTCTATTTTGAGAGATATTTTTCTCTCATTTATGTTGGTCCTGCAACCATGTCACCTTTTTTCCCTTAAATAAAGTAAACGATGTTCAGAGACGAGGAATGCGTGGAAAGTATTCATTCATGTGTACATCTACATGTATTGCATGACAGTATGTTAAATTAAGAAATAGAAAAGTCATGACTGGAGTATTAAATGGTGCCTTAGGCATAGCTTGTTCCCACATCTATAATTAACTTACTTTGTGTAAAGTTCTTTTCACACAGAAACCAAATCTAAGCGCATTAGAACGAATCAGATGAGAATGTTCACTACACTTTTTGGTAAGATGTGATTAGGAAATTAGTAACTGTCCTGGTGCTACAGCCAAAGTTACAAGCAATGTTCTAGACAAGTGCATAGTGTATGTTAAACACTATACCAGCTGAAAGCCAAATTCACACTTATATAACCATCTTGATATTGCACTGCTTTACCCTTTTCAAATAAGACCTGCTGCCTCTAGACCACTGAATTAATCAAGATAGCTAATGGATCAAGGGATCACATCTGTTTTGGCCTGTAGCAAAGTGGGATGTCCATTTTCACAGCTGTCCAAATGAACTGGACAATGGTGTCATGCACACCACGGTTCAGTTCAAATAGACTACATGCTGAGGGCACGAAAGCATCCTCAATTTGAAGTCCACCTGATCCTGTGGGTCGATCATAAGAGGCCAGCGGCGGCCCTCCGTCACGAGGATCCCATTCTCAGTAGAAACCGTGTCACGAGGCAACCCTTCTGAGTTCCACTGACGAATGACATATGGATCACCCAGAATGTTGATCAGGCTGAAGCTGGAACTGATGGGGATGCTCAGCTCCTGGCACTGAATTATCCACTGTTCAATTAGCTGTGGAAGAAGCATACACATGCTTGACACATTCTGTTGCTTTTGGTTTTGATGATTTGAGGTTGGAAATGGCACTGGATTATAATAGCATTGCAGCAGGTTTAGTTCAGTGCCATTGTATCGTATGTGGGAATACATTACAAACGTATACAGAATGCTGATAATTGACATATTGCCTATACTATAAGTCACTGGAGTCCCAAAAAAAAAAGATTTAAATTGTAAAATTTCACATGGTACCTACCAGCTGTCTATAGTGGGACGTGAATGCTCCATAGTAGGCCACACAGGCAGCGGCAATGAAGACATTCCCTACAACATTGATGATTTCTTGCTCAAACAGGGCTACACTTTCGTCCCAGCGGACTTGCTCATCGCCCAAAGCAGAAGTTAGCTTCCCTGCTCTGGTCAAACGAGCCTGTGTCAAAGCCATTGTGTTAACTTTGAGGAAGGAAAAGAAAAAAAAAAAATATTAGTTACATTATAAAGACTAGCTGATTATTTCTTTTCCAGTGAAAGACATGCAAGGCATTTAGGATCTAAGGCCTTGTGGAGGTACTCAAGGGAAACATAATACATACAGTAGAACAGTGGTTTAATATCCAGGTAGAATTTAAAATGGCAGTGTAAAGGGAACGGTCCTCACCCAATTCTTGCTTCTCGTTTTCACTGCTGTCAAATTGCTCCTGTAGGACCTTGATCTTGTCCTCCACCTCCTGAAGCTTTTGCTGCTTCTCCCTCAGGGTTGCCATGGTCACATCTAGTTCTCCCTGCAAAAGTCAGGATAGCAGGAGAAAGGGATGCCCAGGAACTGTCATCATTAAGTCTAATAAATGCAGGCTGATTCTGCATAGGACTACAGGATAGACTGATGTATGATGGATGAATAAATTGATTGCAAGCAACTTGACAAAGGAACATGTGGCATTATTATAAATTAAAAAAAATATGCATAAAAGTATGTTAATACTGCACTTTGTGTTACTGACCTGTGCCTTGGCCAGTTTTTCTCTCTTGGGTCCAACCTCTTTGAGGACTCTGGAGTAAAGATTCATAGCTCTGACCCACATACACATCGACCTGCAGGCCTTGGACACCTTCTCCACCTAATAGCAGAGAAACAATATGAAATTTCAATTTAAGCAGCAATATACTGAAATATAATGATTAATAATTAATAATTTTTTTACCAGGTTGTATGTGATTGCAAACAATGCACAGCATAAAAAAAGAACTAGAAAAGGGAATTCTAACCAATTCTTTTCAAAGCTACTAAACTGTTCTTCATTACGGATTCTAAACAGACCTTCTCAGGTAAGAAATCGGGGTTGTTGATGTATTTTTGCAGTTTCAGCAGGATCTGAGGTTTGATATTGTCCTTGTCATAGTCCATCAGACGCCTAAGGAAATTGGCATCTCCCAGTAATTGCTTGGCACCAGCCCAGTCTGGTCTGTAAGGAGAGAGAAATGTTGGTGAAATGCTGTGGAAAACAGGGCTTCTAAAAATGCTTAATAATAAGGATTAATGTGTGTGCACATGTGGCAGAATGTATGCTGTCACAAAATGAATCAGACTTTTTAATTTGACTTGTAATATGTTACATAGAAACCCAGTCTGGATCTGCTGTATAAGACCAAACCACCATGTAACCAACCAGATACAATTAATAAGAGATTAGTAATGAAATCCAAATATAATGAAGGGGTCAATACATACTCTATAGTGGTTAAAAGTGTCATATGATTTACTGTAAAGAGCCAAAATATTATGACCCTCTGCTTGGGACAAGACTTTAACTCCAGAAGGCCTCTGAAGGTAAACCGTCCTCCTAAGATGTCTTTGTTGTACTATACTTAATCAGATGTAATGTTTTGGCTTATTAGTGTTTATACATTACACTTCCATACTCCATTACATCAGATTTTTCATAGTAGTTGCAGTCAGTTAAAATCCCATAAAAAGAGCCTTTGGCAGAACAGTGGGAAGTAGCAGGTTAAAGTACACAGGATATTGTGGATGACTGGATTTAGAGCAACAATCCAATAGATTAATGTCTGATGAAATTTAGACGTTGACATAGGGATGACTGTGGAGTTAAGAGCTGGCAGGGTAATCCCCCTGAATGCTGACAACAAAATGGATGGGTTCTGAATATAAACAGCCCCAGAAAAATGTTTGGTAAAATCACAGAAACAATTAAAATGATAATAACCCAATTATTCTGATAATAATTATATGTAAGTTATTATCATGGTGAATTTTGTGTTTGTTATTCGTGCTGTTTGGCGTTACTTATTATGATTGATATTGTTTTGCGTACATACTGAAGTAACTATATAGTACTGTATATGATATTTAGTTTTGACAGAACAAACACAAGTTTCAGTTGAACATTTGTCATTGTTGTTGGATGACATCAATTTTGCAAAACAAATGAAACACATCACATAGAGACTAGCTCTTATATTACACCTTTGTCTTCCATGCAGTTCTGACTTATGTAAAGACACAGTCTAAATGTCTCCTACATAATTTGATGTATTTCATTCTGAGATTACAAGGGTTAGTTGACAAACAAGACTTCTATTCTTAGAAAAAAGGGGAAGCACACTGACTTGCAACTGAGCAGGATGCACACAGACTCCATGACGGTCATGACGAGGTCTGGAGGTTTAGTGAACACCTTGATCTCTGAGATATCAGCCTTGTCGAGTGAATTAAGAGCCTGATTGGCACCTTCCAGGGCCGGCAGTGCTTCATCCAGGTCCTTTTGTGCATCATCAGCTATGGCCTGAGTGTCTTCAGCCTTGACCTTGGCCAAAGCCTCATCTTCTTTCACTACTTTACGCACCTGTAGCAAGAATATATTTTTGAATAATGCACACATAGGCAATATGGCATATTTTTGAAAGCAAAACACATACAAATGCATATACAGACCTCATCTGCCTTCTCCTGATCCACAGCCAGTTTCACCATGAGAGCATCCACATCCATGGACTTCTGCTTTAGGACTGGCTCCAGAGCTGATAAGTCCACTTTCATTTTGTCGACAAGCTCATTGGTTTCCAGCAGCTTAGTCAGACCATTTTTTACACGGTCCCTGGCCTACACAGGAACACCACATAAACACAAATGCACATGCAGGTGTTATGAGAATGACAACATAATCTACAAAGTAAGAGAAACTAATACCATCTATGAAACAAGACACTGTTCAATGACCAATTCATGATGGAGACCAAAATTAAAAATGAATCACTAGTAGCTGAACCAGAATAACATACCAGAACTAACTGCTGTCTCTTGTTGTCAAGCATGCCCAGGTAGAGGTTGATGAGCTCCAAATAGGATGTTGGTGTGGTGTAATACCTGCGTCTCAGCTCTGAGTAGAAGCGTTCAGCCATGTCAGTGACACTAACATGTATCTCAACACACATGGCTGAGAAACTCTGCTTCAGCTCCTCACTGCCAAAGTCCACATTTTGGAAAAAGGCCTGAGAAACAGACAGAAGAGCCTCCCGAGGCCACTAGACACCAGATGGTGCAGGAGAAGAGAGGAAAGGGAGATAAGGTTCGCAGTGGATGCAAGGAAATGCAGCTTTGACTTTTAGCTGTTGTGTACCTACTGTAAGTCAGCAGAGAAACAGTTCATTGAAATTAGCAGTGTTTGAAATATATTGGAAATTCAATAAATATATAATTCTGTGTGACTTAAAAACTAAAACTTAATAACATACAAAGGAAATTTAAAGAATGACATGACCTAAACACCACAAAATGCAATCCCCTGGAGAGAATAATGGACAGGAGTGTTGATCCTAACATGTGTGCATGTCCACCAGTTAGTGAGATGGAGTTATTGTGTATTTGTAATGAAACTTGGAAGCACGAAAAACAAAGTTAAATATATCTCAGCGTACCTGCACAAACCAGTCAATGGTGCAGCAATTAACCAGTGAAGGAAACATGCGGCAGCGGGACCTGAAGGCATCCCCCACTGGGCTCATACACAACACAATGTGCAGTTTCTCTCGTACCCGAGAGATGAAATATTGGAACACCTGAAGGAATGATGGCAGTAGATTCACATTAACCATATAGAGATGACAGTAGCATTGGTAACATCATCTAGTATCTTCTTCCTAAACAGGAACACAATTAATGTTTTTTTCCTATTAAACAGTTTATGCTGTAGCTATTTTTTCCTGTTTGAATGATTTAAATTTTCTGCAGCACCTCAAATCCGTATTTACCTCATCCCGGTTCTCTTCACTGATTCCAGCCTCTTTGGCTTTAGGGCGGGTGGCAGCAAGCACTTGTTCCAGTTCATCTTTCTCAAAAAGGTTGGGCACTTCGCCAGAGTTTAGCATGTTGTTGACATCCTCTAAAAACTCCTCCACTACAATCTATGACAGGTGAGAGTGGGAAGTATAAAAAAACACTAATGTTAAATATTAAAGTTCCAATATGTACTTTTTCTGGAGCTGGAGCTTTTTCTTTTATACCTGAGTATCTGTAAAAAGGAACACCATATCTTTTCCCTCCACGCCAGCCATCCTGTAGAGCCTCCTCAAGTCTTCATGGAAGCTGCCATAGTTGTATCCTCGGCTCAGCTCAATCTCAAAGCAGCGGTACCCGCACATGTGGGCTGACAACCGAGTGAGTGACTGTTTGCCTGTACCTCCCACACCCACTAGCAGGGCGTTGCCCCTTTCCTGGCGAATCATACGTGCAATCCTAAAAGATGGTATGCAAAATTAGTGCAGAGTTTGAAACAAAAATTCATACTTTTCATTCCAGACAGGACATATCTCACATCAACACTACTTCGCTATTTACTACTTTACTACTTATTTTTATTACAGAAAACAGTGTTTCAGGAAGAACTTGTTTGTCACAAAACTAGAGGAAAAAGAATAATCACTCCTTCCAGTTATCACAGCTTGAATTCTACAATCAGGATCCAGATTAGGTGGCAACAATTAGAACCTCCTTCTGGAGTGAAAAGTGGAACCTTATTTAAACTTGACATGTCAAGTGTTCTTTTTGCAAATCGAGCTTGTGGTATCAATTCAGTGTGTAATGAGCTCTCTAAGGCTTTTATTAATAGAAAATTATGTCCTAAATTGTTTCAAAATAAATCTACCCATAGTGTCATACAGGTATATACTGTGGAAGGACCTTGTTTACCCATTTACTAGGCATAAATCCAGCTAAGACTATATATACCGTATACATATATATATATATATATATATATATATATATATATATATATATATATCGTCACAAGAGAAGCAGGTCACTCTTCCAACAAGAACATCCCAAAAAGATCCACTACTTATCTTGGATCAAAATTCTACTCAATAAAGGAGGTAATACTGTGTTAATGTGTGTACTTGAGGAGTGTACTTAATATTTCCAAGGAGGAATATTACAAGTGTTGATCATTTTGTTGAATACAAAAAATCTCTTTACAACTTGCTTCTCACAGTTACTTACCACCTACAGTTCCAATCCATTAAACATTAACTAAGAAGTCATCTCACTGTGTGGCAAGTTTGAATGTACACACCTGGAGACATGCTCAACGGCATCCTGGAAGAAAACCAGCTTGGTCTCCTTGGAGAAGGTCATGTTGTAATCATCAAGGTAGTCCTGGAGGACAGTCTGGATCTTATTCATGTCTGTCAGATCCTCATACAGACGATCTTCTTTCTCTGCCCCCACCTACATTTGTTAATAGAGGCCATGAGGTATTTCTCTGTGAACATATAAATAAATGCTCTGAGGTAGACACTCACCTTGATGAAGTCCCCAAATATGATGGGCTGAGTCACAAAGTATGAGGCTTCCAAGTTAATATCAAAATATCTGCCTGTCAGAAATAGAGGAGACATACATAAAGACATAAAATTCAAAATACAGGAAACAGCAAATGTGTCCGTTTAGTAAGGTAAGTCAGGGGGGCGAGGGTTCTTACCAGCCATCTCACAAACGATGGTGTTGAAATAGGACTTATCTTGGCTGTTGATGAGTCGGTCATGGAATACCCGCTGACACTCATGGCAGAAAAGACGGAAGATCTGGGTCTTGTCTCTCACTTGACTCGGCTCACACTGCAGTATACCTGGTATCAAAGGATGGAAAGATGTGTATGTATGGAAAGATACATCTTTATTTGTTTTATCATCATAATATATGGGGCAGTAAAGATGAACTCATACAAATATCAGAAAGAAAAAAACGATCAAAAAAACATAGCACAGTCTGACTAGAAAACATTTCTTTACACCCTATAAAGCAGCACGTAGCTAAAAGATAAATAAAATGACTAAGCACCAGAAAAGACGATGAGTTTCCTTAAATAGACGTTACAAAAATATTAAAAGGGAGAACGAGTAGGTGTAGTTCATCCATCACAAAAGCAATGGGTTATGTTGAATGACTTGTGTGCCTACTGGGTAAAGGGAGGAAGAGAGAGAGGGACAGGAGACACGGATGATGCTGTAGAGAAAATGGAAGCATGAGGCAGAGACAGAGCTTTTTAATGTCGGTAATGTAGCTTGAAGAGATAAATTAAAGCTGTGACTCATGGTGTGAAGGTGCAAAGGTTTAGACAGTGTATCTGTCCAAGCTAAGGTCTGTGCTGTTGAGGAAAAACCAGTGTGCATATACTTCATGCCTACACGTGTGCGTATCTTTGTCTACACTTTCTACTTAAAATTGAGCTTTAATGTTCCATTCCCTGACAGCCTGCAGTGATCACCTGCGTTCTATTCTACCCAGTTTTTCCATTTTGTCTCTCATCATTACTTTTTACATTATCTGGTAAACATTAAGGGAACACAATGAAACACAGCAAACATGCACAGCCCTGGGTGTCCAACGAGGTTCAGCATACAGTATGTGTGCTCATGTCTCACCTTGGACACATTTGGAGAGGTCCCGGAGATTGAAGACATAGTGGGACTTAGCTGGAGTGGGAAGCAGATCCACACTCAAACGGTTGTAAATCTCCACGGCTGCATCCACAATCTGACCAGCACAGTCTTTCACTTCCTGAGAAAACTCACTGAGGAAACCAGTCAGGATGGCCTGGAGGGAGGTTGGAAAAGAAGAGAGGCTGAAGTAAGTGTGGGAGAAGATTTTAATGTTCGGAAAATTAAGCAGAGTGAGTGCGGTGAAGTGGAAGAATAAGAAGTGTGTGATGTCACAGACAGATGTACATGAATATCTCACTTAATCATCTTAAATCTATTAACAACTAGGTGACTTGTAATGTATAAACCTTTCAACATTAACTTTAGCTTGTGATTTTGAGTACTACTTAAAGCATTACGGTAATAATGTGCATGGGTTCTAAGGATAAAAATTGACTCAATGTGTAATAATCCAAGAATATAATGCTGTACAAGCAAACGTCAGAACACTTTTTAGGGCAATATGACTATGTGTACTGAGTCCGTATAGCTGTTAGTGTAGAAGAGAGCGCCTGGGTGTATGTGTGGGAGCTGACTTTGAAGATCTGTTTGAGGCTGTGGTCCGAGGGTGTTGGCAGACACAGCATGCTGAAGTGGCGAATGAATCGCGGGGTCACGGGGTTGCGCCCCCCCCCTGGAGGAGCACACGCTGCTGCAATGGTCATTTCCTGAAGGATAGGAAGACGACACGGGGGGAAAAAAGCATAACATGAAGGACAATATCAGCATTGTCTCATCACAGATTTAACATCTCCAGTAGTAAGTATCTCTCTTTTTAAAGCAATACATCACCCAGAAGTACGCCCTCAGAGAGTAATTGCATAGCATTTCAAACTCGGACGGCTTGTGTCTTCTTGTTAAAGACACAAATTAATGAAGTTTTCTATTTGGGAAGTCAGTAAGCATGAGGGGGAGTTGATCAGAATCAGAATATTGGCAAAAACAAGTGGGTGTGAGATTAAAACTAGACTCCCTCTGTCTCCAGCTGCCTTGAGAGGCACATTTTTCAGATACTAAATTTGATATTTATTATGACTACAACTTTGAAAAGGTACTACACGGTGATGGAGGTTAAATGAGTTTAATGCAAGGAGGAATGGAAAGTATACTAAATAAAACATTGACTTAGTACTTTAATTTGCAGTGTGTAATTTTGTGAAAATCATTAACTCGCTTACACACACATCCCCTGAACACAGTCTCTGCTTCTCCATTTAAAACGAATCTGCATTAGTTTGAATTGCATCACGCAGGTATCGATTCTCTTGAATTTATTGCTCATGTGCAATCCACGACGCTGTGTGCACAGCAGCACACCAACACATGCTTAAGTACATTAGAAGATATCAGTGCAGACTAATGTGCCATCAGTTGTGTATGTGTGTATATGCATGTGCGTGCGCGTGTGTTTGTACAGAACAAGTTAATGTAGAAGACTTTCTACAAATGCTGAATACAAATATGGATCCACAACGTGCACAAGATGAATGGGTTTCTTACATGAAAGGACAATCTGCATTAAAACACCAGCGGCGCAAATTAAGTTCATGCTGACTGTGTAAATACAACAACTAAAACAACGACTTACACTTTTTACACTTTTAGACTTAATAAAAAAAATAATAATAAAAAAACCAGCCCTGAATAAACTAAAAAGTACTCTGACATTTTAGGAAATACGGCCAGTGCAGTCTTCCGCAGAGCTGGATCAATTTCAATTTCAATTTCATGTCTGTGAATCAAACACAGTTTCTTGACAATTTAGTGTAACTTTGGACAATGGCTGGAGACAGGAGGAAATAGTCAGAGTAGTTTTGCCTGCCTTGCCTTGTTCTTTCTAGAAACTGCAGCACTGTCTCATATGCAATATCTTCTTTGAATATGAGACAGTGAAACTTAAAGAATCAAGATAGCGTGGCTCAGCTGTACCTGTACAGATGTAGGGATCATGATCATATATATGCCAGCAGTGGGGAGATGCGCAGAATGGGTCATAAAAATCAGCTTTCTGATTATAAGTGGAAGGGTTGTGGGTAGGTGAAATCAGACATCAGAGTGAATGTATTCATAACTAGTTTCCCATAGATGCACGCACTGTTCTTATAGGTGTATAAGTTACAGTTGTTGAATGTACAGGCGTACTATAGTTACTATTCATTCATTTAGTCATTACAACCAGGCTTGTTTTATTTGAGTACCTGGATCTCCTTCCAGAAGAACTTGTTTCTGTCATAGAAGCCAGAAAAGTCCTGGAACTGACGCAGGAGCTCTATAGGAGGCTGGGAGCCGTAACTGTCCAGCTTAGGCATGTTAAGGTCATCCACAAACACCACTAACTTCTTGTTACCAGGAGCACCTTCATAGAGGGAAGATAAAAACAATGGAAAGAAAATGAGAAAATGGTCAATAGACATGCAGACTGACAGATGAAACTACAGAACGCTGGCGTGTAGATGGAATTTGGAAGCAGGAAAGGGTATATGAACAGATACATTAATGGATGCATAGAAGGGCAAATGGGCTGCACCACCAGTTTTACCATTAATGACTTATAGCTGCCAGCTATTTTTAAAATGTCATTACAACCCATCTGTGTATATGCATATTTAAGTAGCTCCACAGAGATTTTAAAAACGATTTTTTAAAATAGCCCAGGCCTAACTTGTTTTCCTACCCAGAATGTTCTTTCTCTTTTTCTCCAGTTTAGACTCGATGATCTCCTGTGTGCGGGCGGAGGAGGTCTGAGCAGAAAAGTTGATGTAGACTGGAAGATATCCTGCATTTTCATGGATACTGTTAAGGAGGCCCCGGGCCACCACAGACTGAAAGGGACAGACACACAGAAATAATTCAATACATGCACTAAAAAATTTTACAGTATAAACTAAATTTGGAACACTAAAATCTGTTTATTGTATAATCATGAACTCCGTGAACTGCAAGTGCAAAAAGCAACAAAATGTACTTGTTGACACTGTGACACTAACACACATTGACGTCAAAAGCAGCCAGTACTGTGAGCTGGTGAGCAGCACATGGAGTAGATGTGCTTTCAGGGGGCTCCTCTATGCCAGTCAGTGTGGCCAAGTCCACTTATTATAAGTGACTTGGGGCTTGTTTTTCTGAAAAGTTGCTTACAAATATAGGTAGTCGTGGGTTGGGTTTTTTTAGGGCTTGTTTCTAAAGTGTTGTTGCTTCATTAATAAGTTGGCAAGCAGATATCTTGCACACAGTGTTAGCGGTATCGACGCGGATCATCAAGATTCTTGAACACGCCAACGGCAAGTTTGATAAATTAGAGTGAACATTTCAGGTGGTGCAGAGTTCTCAAAGGGATCAAGTAACAGACATGTTGCTCTGTTAAATTGTGGTCTGAAAATACTAACTAAAGTCTTGGCCACAAAATTAGGTAGGAATATTTCTGTAATTGTACATACGCATTAATGCCATTAAAATGGTTGCACTTCCAAGACTATTATCTTTTTCAAATCCTCCCCATTTATTTGCCATTACGTATTTTTTACAACTGGATTCAGTGCTCCTGTCACTTGTTTGGGCAGATAAATATGCTTGCATCCCCATTTGCAGAACAACCTGTCAAGTGGGGTCTTGGCCTCCCTGTATTTCGGTTGTATTACTGGGCTGCAAGTGCAAGGGTTCTCATCTTCTGGCAGGTTGGTTCTCACTATGATGACTATTCCTCTCAAGCTGTTTGGCTACAATTTCACTCTTGGTAATTATTTGAAAAAACTGACTCAAATAAGAAAAGTGCTTTGACTACCAAATTTTTTCGATAAATGCCCCAGTGACAAGCAATCACAAGTCTCCATCATCCTCTTGCTTGTAGAGGTGGCTTAATGAATGGTTTAGTCTCTAGGATGGAACAGATTCATGGTATCATGAGACAGAAGGCACTGGCCTACTTTGGTTATTGTATATATCCTCATATAACCTCTGTCTTAACCTCTGTAAATTTCTTCATTTAACAAGGTGCTGGAAGCTCATTATGGATGTAGGTTTGTTTCTATTTTTTGCAAAAAATTAAAATATCTTTAAAAAAGCAGTTCTGTTGGGAGTTATGTGCCGCGTGTGATTTTAGATGACTTCTATCCTTTAAGTCATTCTGCTACTCTCTCAAATACAAATCACTGTCATGTATTACTGGGAATCTTTACCTTCCCCACTCCAGTGCCACCAGTGAAGAGTACAGAACGCCGTACAGAGAGCAGATTCTCCATCAGGTAGCCATAGCGGACAGTGTCTGTTGTGGGTACAAGCATCTCAAAAAATGGTTGCTCGCTGTTGTATTTAAATGAAGGAATTATCTTCTCCCAAGGTTCCAGACGCATGTGACTGAAGTTCATGTACACACTCCACAAGGTAGACTTCGGGAGCTAAGCAGCACATATAAAGACAAATTCAGTAAAACATTGAAAACACACAAATCCATACCAGTGCCATCCTTCTATCAGATGTCATTTGCTATGAAAATCGACTTTGTTGTTGTGTATCTAATTTAGGACAATGCTAAAATGTACAACGAAACGCCCACTCCAAATGCCCTGGATGAGCAACTGATAGGATTCAATCAAATTTCAGATTAGCTGTGCTTCATCTAGATAAACCCAATGCAAATGTTCTGATGAAATATATATCCTTCAGGTCTTTTCATATTTCAAGCTTAAACCAGCAAATGTTTTAGAAATGGACTTGACTCTCAGCAAGATAGATGGGGCATAAAACAGCACCACTAGATATATGAAACACATTTGTGACATTTTGTTTGTGTGACAAGAGTATACGATGCCATGCAGCTTAATGCTCTTTATGCACTAGTGGGTCAGTGCGCAGGAACGTACCTTAGCATTTCTGTTCTCTGCAAACTGTTCTCTAAGGAATGTGTCAAAAGCATCCCAGTAAGAACAGGTCAGGTTGCCACCTATTGCCCATAGGTAGCAAAATACGAAGGTTTGACAGAGCACACTGTTGCGGTGTTTGGAATCCTGCCAGACAAACACAAACATGTATAAACATAAGGAAGTTCAGTGGTCCAAATTCAAAGCAAATAAGAATGTCAAAAATGAAGTATGGACATAACCTACATATGTTTGTATTATATATCCTGTAATGTCACTTTTGTGATATTATTTTAATGGGTGGTTCAAGTAAAGTTGTGACCTCATTTTACAGCATAAAACACTAAATATTTTGGATTGCAATGATGAGCATGAGTTTAATTATTGTTTGACTACATAGAAACAATTTAATGTTGTATTTAATGTACCATATTTAGGTTTGGCCCTCCTTTTCCCAGCAGCAGTGCCTCCAGCAGGCAGCACAATGTGGCAACTTTACTGATGTCAACCTGGCGAATTGCCTGTGTGCAATACTTCAATACGAACTGCAGACCTTTTTCCACATACTTTTCAAACAGCTCCAGCAGGTAAGTGAGCACCGGCTCTGGAACCTACGGAGGCAGCAGGGAGTGGAGCAAGAATTAAGTTTACAAAGAGATTAACATACTCTCAGCAAGACGATGGGATGATGAAACCATCTCCATAGTCACTCAGGTAATCTAGTTAGTTTACATAGACTTACTTGAACAGCACTGTGGGATGCACACTTATTTAGTTTTAGACTAGAAGATTGACTTCTCTAATGTATGGCTGCTTGAATAAACCAGTCAGCACATGGTTAGCTTAGCATAAAACACTAGAATCACAGGAAAAAATCAGAAGTACCCCTTGTCATAAAGATCTGGTAAATGAAAACATTCGCCTGTTAGCTTCTCTAAAGTTAATTTATCTTCCTTAGACACATGCTACTGATATGAAGGAGAGAGAGAAAGAGGAGACGGAAAATTAAAATAAATGTGCTCCCATTGTACAGAAAACACACACACACAGTTCCTCAGTGAATCAATACAAAATGCATTAAACCTCTAATAAACTCTAACTGCACGATTGTTGAAACTGCAATGATAGTTATTCACACTGAAGAAGCTGAAGTAGAAGGGTTAAAAAACTCAAAAGTAAGAGATACGCAAATGCAAACGGAAAAACTAAACGTCATCTTATGAACATAGTGTAAAAAAAGAGAGTCAAAAGACATAGAGAGAAAGAGTGATTCACAACAAGGGGAGTGGTGTTAAGTCACCCCAAGTGGCCCAGGGGTAACATTGCAATCCATAAACTTTGATGTGACGTGCCATCAAAGTTTATGCTGATGCTGAAGGTTTACTGCTTTAAATTACTACGAATATACAGGCACAGCCTCACACAAAGAGAATAGAGACATGATATTGTGATGCTGCTTACAATGAAATTTTGTGTCAAACTGCAAATACAAATCCTGTACATTTTTAGGAGATTTCATAAGGGGCAATTTGAACAAGGCTTTAACAGCCTTATGGAAAAAAGGGACTAAAAACTGTTTCAACAGACGACCTAAATCTTATTTGAATAATAGTTGTTTATCTATAGTATATGGCCCATGTTAACAAATAAATGAGTTATAAATGCTTCTAATAATAATAATACAAAAATCTATAATCAAAGATACAGGATGTATTACTTTGTCTCCCAGACCGCTGATCCACGTCTTTACATAGGGCATCCACTTGAGCTCATCAGGATCAATGTATACCATCCCACAGCGACTGACTGTAGCTGGAGATGCCACAGCCAAGTCCTGGACCTGTAATAATCAAGGAGATTAAAAAATGGATCAATCAAATACTGTAGAGCCATATTAGTACAATCTAAACCACAGAGCTTCAGAATCAAGCATTATCTGCTTGGGCTCATATTCAAGATACTCAAGTGCAAATGGATTTAAAATGCTGCGTACTGATTAGACAAAATATTCAACACCATTTCACTATGTTTAGGTCTAACCTCAAACACCATATGTATGGATGGAGTAAGTTTGATACGCTCGCTATTGGCCAAACAGAGCATCTTGTTGTCATCCAACACGGTGTTCATGTTCTCAATCCACAAGGCGTCGACTGGCCCATCGCAGATCACCCACTTGTGAATATCACTGGTGTCATTGACAGCGTCACGAACACTCAGTGCCATCAGTCCATCACGCCACTCCAGTGTCAATGTGTTTATCTGAGGGGTCGGTGAAAAAATAATGAATTTTGCGAGATTAAAGACAATTTCTTTTTTCCGTATATTCTGCTGTCTGTAGTACCTCTCCATAGAGCTCTCCCATTGAGACAGATTTTGGATTGAGTACATATGTCTTCACAGGCTGGTAGAAGGGGTTTTTAGCCTGGAGCCCTGAGCGATGGAGAGTTTCCAGAGTATCTGCCAGGATGGTGTAGACAGTGGTCTTACCTCCACCGGTGGGCCCTACCAACATTACACCATGGCGCACTATCATGGTCTCATAGAGCTGAATCACCTGGTAATAAAAAGGTAGGGCACAGGAAAGGAATGTGAGTTTGTTTCAATGGTGAATTGTTTTACAGAACAAACCAAATCTGAACATGTTTACAGCTACTAAGGTTCAAAACATGAGCAGGTAATATTAAAATATAATGTGGATGTGTATGTGGAACCAATCCAAGATATGGCTGACAAAATTCTATAGCTTCCTTGGTATTCAAAGCCTCATAGAACTTAAACCATAATAACAGAAAACGTTGTTGTCCGAGAACTATAAAATATACTATAACTTCCAGTAATATGAACACGTTCACATTGTGCTTTGCTCCTTAAGAACTTTGAAATTTCCCTCATTTATTCATTTACATGTACTGTAAATTAATTTCAATTTGAAGAAATACTGTAGGGCTGTAAATACTCAGTAACATACTAGCCAGCAGTGCTTACTAAAGTTCAACTCCAGTCTACAGCGTCCAATTGTGTCACGGACTTAATGTGCTTTTTAATATCTAGTGCATTTATGTCCAGTTTAATATACCGCTATTTAAATTCTAGACATTGTGTTTTCCATCTGTTCTGTACCTTATTGGTCATGGTAGCCAACGGCTGAAGGTTGCGCTTAACCAGAGACTCCAGGATGGTAGAATGGAGAACACCATAGTCATGCTCAGGGATGCACACACCAGGGAAAAGGTCTGATAGGATACCACTGTAGAGGGAGGCAGGGATTGGCATAACACAGACACACATGAGAATTTAATGTCTATAAAAACCTCTCTTACTTTTTAAGCTCATTTTTTAATTTAATTTTTAATTTATTTTTTTCATGTTGTAAATTATCAACTTATTTTACCAGTGTGCTTGTAATCTGAAAGTGGCCTACCCAAACAGCACAGCATCTTCTGTGAGGAACTTTGGCAAGTTGGAATCCCTCAGAGCTCTGATGAGAACCACATCTTCACTGAGGCAGGGGCTATCTCTCTTTAGGGACCTTAAAACCAAAACACATCATACTTTACTGAGTGTATGCATTTTATGTTAATCTTGTTATCCGTACGCATTTTCTTCTTAGTGAGAGATTTGTCATTGCAGAGTAACTGGAGGTCTACAAATAAGCTCTATAATGCAACTAGTTGTGTTTATTCAGCCATCCTAAGTCATAAAGAAACAAAGTGGCGTGCCTTTCCCGTGATCACCGATTTATCTCTTGTAGAGGATTAGTCTGTTTGCTTTATCTTTGCCTTGACAGTAAATTCAACTTTATTATTCAGTAATGAAATCATCCAGCTTCCAGTTGTTATTTACTCCTTCATGATTTTACTAAATAAGTGAAAATAAATTAAAAAAGCAGAAAAACATGAATGCAGTGGGTGTCAAGACCACAGTAACTGAAATTGAAATAAATATAATAAATATTATTTTGATGAAAGTAAGATTAATTAAATCATAATAAAGAGACTCCCTGCAGAAACAAATGCAGATAACAAGCAGCCAATGGATGCTGATTTTAATTTAACATGGCAAAATCTTCACAGGCTGGCTGGATTGTAAAAAAAAAAAATACTACTACTACTACTCTGACATGTGAAAGTGAGAGAGTTAATGCATGTGTGTGTAGCAAGGAACGAGTACATTCAGAGGAGTAATATCCAGTCAGAGAAAGACAATGAATCTCAAGGTAATAACAATAGTCCCTTGGGCTTTAACTAAAAACGATCAACTACATTTGGTCAAGAACATCCATTAATCCACTGAGATGTAATTATACAGCCACAGAGGCCAGAAACTATTCTGTTTTTGTACTTGTTTATCAAAAAAACGTTAAAAACTGGCAACTGGACTTATAGAGTTTATTGAAGATGTTTCACTGCTTGTTCAAGTAGCTTCTTTAATTTTAGAGGACTGGTGGTTAGCTGGCTGTGGTTTAAATAGGAAAATCTGTGAGTGTTCTCTGAGCCATCAGAAACTTGCTTGACTTGTGTCTGTTAACCACCACATATCGAGAATTAGTGCAGCAGTCAAAAAGTGCTCTTATTCTGTTTATTATGCAATAGTTGCACTGAGGAAGAATGAGGTCATTTCAAGAGTCAGAGGCTCATACCCTCTAATCTGAATCACTGCTGGTACAGTTTAACTCTTCCAGCTCTGGAGTCAAGTACTTAATTTATATTTAACATTCATAATACTGTATTTCAGTAAACTAGCTCAATATAATAAAAATGTTCATGCGTGGATGTGTGTTCAATTGACAGTGGGTCCTATGAGACATTCATGAAAAGGATAAATCTTATGTGTGTCATTGTGATGCTCTCACCCTGCCATGACCAGGACAGACTTGACGGCTCTCATGCCAAAGTCGTAGTGATCCTGCTGGGACAGCTGTTCTGAGCACAGCTTGTACATCTGTGTCATCTTCCTTGCAAGGGTCTTACTGGACTCAAACCCTTCTGAGTACAAAATCACCTGGATCACCAGAGCAACAATGACAGAATTATGGAGACATAAGAAAAAGGAAATGATCAAAAATTATTTGGAGAAAAAAGCAGCAACATACACTAACTCAGAAAACAGCCTGTTACCTCAGCAATGAGCGCATAGTTTGGCACCATCATGGCTATCGGCCTGAAGAGAGCTTTCAAGTTGTCGGGAAGTTCGGTCCTTCCAGCATAGCCTGGATTCATGGTGATGAATGCAGCACACGTCATCACCAGTTTGATCTCACGGCCCTCAAACCGAAACCTTGATAGCTGCATGACAAAAATGAATGAAATGCTTTTGCTTGTGTAAGTGAACATGATGTTTTGCAATCTATACATGCAAGTGAAGGTTATATAGCGGTGACTTGTCGATCTACAGTAGGTCACCGCCAACTATTAGGCCTGAATAGACTCATTCATTTCACGTAACCGCTTGTCCTGTAGAGTCTGTCCCAGCTGTCACTGGTTGAGAGGCATTAGTGCTCACCACCATCCACTGTGCATACAGTAACATACAGTTATATAAAGCTAATTTGTTTATGTTTGCTGCATGATGCACTCTGTGTGTTTCGAAATTCAAACCTTAAAAGTTGAATTTCTTCATTACTCAACTGTGAAGCCAGAAAAAAAAATACTTCCCAGAGATGCTTCATCAATTCATAGTACTCTACAATACAGCACAATGCAATCTCATGAATTATTATCCATACATGGAGAATAATGGGTGTTTGTGTATGTGTTTCTACCTTAGCAGCTTTAGCGTTTCGTATGGTTATGAGCTGCTGAGCGATGACAGACAACACTTCGATGTCGATTCGGTTGAATTCATCAAAACAACACCAAGCTCCTGACTGAGCAAGCCCACTGAAGAAGCGCCCCATCATCTGTAAGAGAGTAATGTGACCAAGCAAGGCGAGGTTGAACATATGGTAAACATGCTTGATAAATAACTAAACAAATCAAAGCCCTGGCCAACACACTCCAGGCGTCTTCTGGCAACACAATAAACAAGTATTGTAGACAGAGAAAAAATGGTTTTCCATTTCTTGTCAGAACGTGGCTTCAGCTATAGGTCACTGACTTCAACCTACCTGTCCTTCAAGACAAAGCACTGTTTAACATGAAAATGGAATGCAGAAAGTATTTCAAGGTTAAAGGTCCAATATGAAGTTTCAGGGCTCACAGAATACAGATATACTATGCTCTTATATTTAATTTACCATTTTATATATGAATGAAACATGAGTACCACGTGTGTTTCTCAACTGATCATGAATGAATAATCTGGATTAAAGATTTAAAGAAAGCAATTTTGAATGCTATGATCAAATCATTTTAATTGAGCATCATAGTATCCTAGTATCCCAATGATATGAATCAGTGATTGCATTTAAAATATATGTTATGGTATTTTTCACAACAGTACAGAGCGTTAGTAGGAGGCTTGACTGCTTTTGCAATAGTGCCATCTAAAGGCAACGCCTGGTATGTACAGTCAAATTGAGACGAAGAAAGCAGGTACTTAAAAAAAAATTAAAAAAAAAGTCAGAGGCTGTGGTAGTAGAAGTGGTTTACAAAAGAAGAAAAAGACATATTTTAAAAAATAAAGACTTAAATGCAGTGTGATATAGATTTAATCAACCACTCATGGCTGACCTTATAGTCTAGTCCGTCAGAGCAGTTGAAGACAACACACTGGATGGCCAGGGCCTTGGCCAAGTCCTTGGTGGTCTCTGTTTTGCCTGTCCCTGCTGGACCAGCTGGAGCTCCTCCCAAGTCCAGCTGAAGAGCCCCCATCAGACACAGGTAGCAACGGTCCTGTACATCAGGAAGACATAAAAATACAGAAAAGAAGGAAAGAGCACATTTTATCAAAACTGAAATAGTCAACAGAGTCTGTGTCTCAATCTCATTCACATGGCAAAGACTATATGCTGTATTTGTCTATACTTTCATATCTTACAGAATTTTATTAGAGCATTTAAGAGTAATCTAAACAAATGTGATTTTAGAAAAAAAAATTGTAACTAAACAGATTAAATTAAGGTTTGGTTAGTGTGAGGCACGTATCTTGGACAGCAACAGTAACTCTGAAGTTCAGCACATCAAACATGGAATAAATATCAGATACTACATTAAAATAAAAGTCTATTTGTACTATGCATTTATTGTTATGGCTTCCCCAGCTTTTGCTGCCAGTGGAATTGACACAATGGTATCTATCAACGATTCTTCTGCTGACAACAGCAGCACAGTGAAAGCGGAGGTATCCCAGGGCATTCTAAGCTCTCATATTCAGCCAAATCCATCAAAACTCAGTGGGCAATGTTTTATTATTGCGCAGGAGACAATGTTTAACATTCACCCAGAGCAACCAAAAAGCTATTCACGATGAAGAGCCAGATTATTCTTGCTAACAAAAAGCTGAAGGTAGCTACAATGTCTAGTGGCATCTATGGGTCAAATACTTCCAGCAGTTATTGCCTGCAAAGCATCTTGCACTGTGGTACTGTTTGACATTATTATGATTTGTTCACTTTGTGTGTATTAGTCCCGATTCTTTTCAGTATCCACACAGCCACTGCCGTCCCGTCTGTGTGTCAAAGGGCTATATCTCACATACTTTATCGAAAACGACAAAGCATTTACAAACTCCCTTTGAGCAGAGCTCACATGGGAGGAACCATCTGCTTCAGCCACGTAGAGATAGCAAAATGCACTATCCGTCCAAATATTTAGCATCTGGATTATATGTCTGTGTGCATACATAGCTTTGATAATATTGACTGTTTTACCGTAAGCGGTGTGATAACCAGCCTGGGACAGGCTCCCAGATATTCATAGCCATAAATGTAAGTGGACAGAGCCATTGTGGCTACACAGTTGTCAAGGTCTAGGTCCCAGTAGTAGCGTAGCTGTCGTTGCCATTCAAAGTTGGACCTGGTATCCACCTGAAAAAGAATTCTGAGTTATTACAAAGCATTTTCTAATTATACAGATCACATGGAACTTTCCAGTCAGCTCCTGTACTATTAGAACTAAAGCAAGAACAGACATAAGTATAAGCTGCTCAGTGATGAGGTACTGATATCACAATATTGTACCTTCTGCCTGACTAGATCTGTGACAATGTCTCTGGCATGGACGTCAATGGTGATGAGGGCAGTGATGATATTACGGTGCAAAGCAGGTAACTGTCCTCGTACCAGTGCTGCCAGGGAATTTAATCTCTGTAAAGAACATGCAGAGTCAAGCTGACGATTCAGACAGCGTCAAAAAAAAGAAAGCAGTTCTCTATGATTTACATCAAAGTTGGTGAATTCAAACTCCTGCAAAGCAGCAAAGTGGTCGTGGTCTCCTTCCAGACAGGCGTCCATGTCCCTGCACCACATCAACTGTGAGATGGTCAGCACCACCTGGTGGACAAATATACAAGCCATTTAATTTTTTACTGGAAAAAAAAAAAAAATCAGTCAATTAATGACAGTTATAATAATCCTAAATAAGACAAAAACAATATACTGCATTCTACTGCATATTAGAAATATGTATAATAATGTCTTTAATAAATGTAATGCTATAACATAGCAGCACACACTGTTGCTCTCGAAAACTGGTCTCAGACTTCATTTCAGAACGTATATGTGTGTGTGTACCTGCGACGGATGGCCAGCCACCACCCATTCCTCTCTCGACTTAACCTGGTAGTCTGCAATGGCGGCCTTGCTGAGGCGTCGCAGTGAGGAGAACATCGCCTCCTCTACTTTGCAAAGCCAATCTTCCACATTACCGTGTGCTTTCAGACCTTTAGTCAGACACACCTGAACAAATACAAGGGAAAGAACATTTATGGTTAAGGATCCGTTGAAATGCATTCTCCCTTAACAACGAACCATCTATTTTGGTGTGGAGATGATGAAGCATAAGAAAACATTTACTAATAAATTTACTTAAAATAATAGTTGAAAAAATAAAAATTCTGTTGCGAAAATGACTCAAATCTGACCTTTTCTCCTTCAGGGGAGACCATACTCAAGATGTCTTTGCTGTATATGTTCTTTGGTTCTCCACCATCTACCACTCCCCCTGCACCAGAGGCAGCATCAGGCAGCAAAGCAAACTCTAGTCGTGTAATAGCGTCAAAACACTTCCTGAGGTGGGGCTGCACTGCCTGAGGGTTTTGTGTCTGAGCCAAAATCTTTAGCAGCTCGTCATTGGATAAGAAACAAAATCTGAAAATCAGACATGCTCTGTGTAAATGTTTGAACTTTGAATCTCATCCTTGAGGGCAACGTTTACAGAATAACATAACATACCATTTTTATGAGAAACATGCAATGCATATGGTCCTGTATGAACATTTAAGATTGATAACAGATGATATAAACTGTCTCATATCTAACAAACAATTCATGTGTGCACAGTGCCTTGGAAAGATGACTCTCTTGGACTCCAGGTAATCTTCCAAACACTTCTGTATCTCATCCAAAAGAGTGTTGTTGTGCTCAAACGTTTCCAACAGACCTGTGTGGAATAATGTGACAGGGTTGTACGCAGTGTGGCAATGTGGTCAACTCAGTAAGAGATATGTGTGATTATGAAATCAGGTGAGCTCATTTCAGTTTTAACTTGTCTAACTTGACTATTTTTCAGTGTAGGCTGTACAGTCACCTACCAGGTTGCGTGGCTGCTTTAAGGGCATTGGGCATCCTATTGACCTTTGCCATGATCTCTTTCCAAGACTTGTCCACCTTGAGGAACATCTTTGACTCGGCAGGCAGCTGCCTTGTAATGTCTGGGGCCAAGAAGATACTCTCCAGGTATAGCCAGTTTCTTTGGCATGTAAGCCACTCATCCTGGACAAAAGGTAGATTAGATGGAACAGAAAGAAAGTGAAGGGGAGGAAAAACAGCAAACAAAGTGAGCAAAAGGAAAACAGAAAGGTACTAAGGGGAGTAAACTGTGGCTTTATTAATACCAACATTGTTGGCGTTTCCTTAAATGAACTGAAAGACTGAACTCAGTGAACACTGAGAACACGTTTTGTGGCTTCTTCTTGTTTTCAGCCACTAGGGAGAGCTGTTGCGTATCTTTTAAATCCAGAGTGAAGCAAATTTGCATCAGTGAGACAAAAAACATTTATTTTCTGGAGAAGAATCATTAATTCGTGGGGGGACTGCTGTGACTGGGTGAGAGGCAGGGTACACCCTGGACAGGGCTAACGCAGGGCTAACACAGAGACAGGCAGCCATTCACACTCACACTCACGGTCAATTTAGAATCACCAATGAACCTAAGGAGTATGTCTTTAGACGGTGGGAGGAAGCTGGAGTACCTGTAGAGAACACGTGCAGATACAAGAAGAACATACAAACTCCACACAGAAAGGCCCCAGTCTGATTTGAACCCAGACCTTCTTGCTGCAAGGCATTAGTTCTAACCTGGTGAAGAAATAGTTGGGGCTAGATTAAGAATCATTGTATGGTATTCTTTTTAAGCACATACCAGTGTTTGATTGAAGAGGTTCAGCTGTTGCAGCAATTGGTCCACCTTGACCTTTATGGGAGTCACGTAGCGTGAAGATGCCACTGTGCCCACATTGATAATGCTATCATCCAGTAGCACCTTCATAGTAACCAAACACAAAAGCCCAAACACACATGATTAGAGACATTGAATCACTACTGCTGTTTTTACAAAAGACTGTGTGAATGCTGCTGCTGTTAATGTTACCACCTGGATATCATCTGTGCCTCCCAAGATGAAGACTTCTTTGGAGTCACCATGAGGCAGGACAGTGAACTCTGTGGTCTTCCATATATCATCCACCTGCATGATCCATCAACAGTTGTTATACAATATAGGCTCATAGAGAAGAAAATGGTGTTCATAGCAAGACTTTATGGATGGTCACATTGGTAAAACTAAAAGATAGTAGGCTGATATTCTTCTGCGGGTTCTTGTTAGTTAAGATAAAAAGATACCACAGCCATGACAGACATTAAATTAAAAAGCCCCCTGACTCACACATTTAAGTCTTAATTGTTTTATGTGTTATCTCTTTGTGGTAACTTCTCAGACAGCTATGACATTTCATACCTGACTTTTTACCTTAATAAAAAAGGCAAATAAGTCAACTTCTCAAAGTGTTGAAATGAGACATTATAAAATCACGCCATTAAGTATGTAGCAATAACTGTAGCACTACAAAATTATATCCCTGTTATATTCACTAATAAGACATTATTTTAAATCCAATAATGTCACATGGAATCAGGGGCACACCACATGCCAACACACCCACTGCAGTTTGTGTGGTGCGTATCAGTCTTCAGAAATAGAGACTCAGCGTTACATGATTCCAGGGAGCATCTTTCCAAGTATTAAAAATAGTAGAAATCTCTGAGACAATGTAACTGTTCATTCCTGAGTCATCAGAATAATGATACCGCATATATTAAACAGAGAGGACTTAAACTACTGCACTATTGCAGTTAATCCATTAGATAGAGATGGAGATATAATACGTGCATATGTATATAGTTCACAAACCTTTGTAATAATGGCCCCCACTGATGCCTCTCCTGAAGCCTTTCCTGAAACCTAAAAGTCAAATGTTGTGTTAAACGAAAATCTTGATATAGTGGATAATGAATTTCATTTCATGTTTCATTTCCTCAGACACAGTTATCTAAGCTGAGCTCACTACTTGGACAGATTCAGATATATATAATATTCATTTTACTTTGGGCTATCTATGGTTGTTATGTTGAATTTAATGAGAAGATGATAGTTTTGGTAAAATTTACATAAACTGACCTGCATGAGCACTTAATGGCACTTGGTAGCCAGCAGAGTCTCACACAAATAGGAAGAAAAGCTCAAAGTATCTATATGTACGTTACCTCCTGTATCTCATTGCCATAAGAGAAGATGTTAAGTTCCTCCAAAGCAGCCACAGTAGATTCCTTCACATTTAGTGTGGTCCCCACAACAGACTCCAGGTTCTTCCAGTGTTCTTGTTTCATACATGGGTTACGCAGGTCAGTGATCACAGGAAGCTGCAGGAAAACATATTATTGTCGGTCCATTTTTATGTGACACCAAAAGGTTTGTGATAAAGTTCTTTATGCCACACACAAATACCACACACAAAGGGTCAATCACTACAGAACATTTTGTTCTACACACCCTCTGCTTCATGACTTCAACCTTGTCCTTCAGACTCGGCAGTAAATTGTTACGTGGCAGACCCTTCTCCAGCTGGTTGACATACTTGGTGTATTTGTTGATCTGTGAGGCAAACTGCTCCAGGTCCAGTTGCTCAAGCGTGCTCTGAGGGTGAGGGAACATAGAAGAACACAAATATATTTGGGAGAGAGGAGAAGCACTTCGCATACAGTACATCTGCCCATCACACAGGAGGCGTGTTCAGGCTACACACATCGAATGTACTTGTGCACCTCACCTGCCGCCATCCTTCCTGTAAAGACTTCCAGTTCTCCAGAGAGTCCCACAGCAGCTGCTTTAGTCTGAACTCGGCTGTCAATTCCTCCAAGGTGTCGAACTTGGTCACCTCCATCTACATTCAACAGAAGATGGAGAGTGAAAGTAGTTTAGGCTGTACTGGTTGACTTGACTGTATCCTTTTCTGCAATGGACCCAGTTATCCAGTACGGACTTGGGACTTGATCTGGGACAAGTTTGACAGAATTATTTTGAAATCACAGACTGAGTTTCCAAACATCTATAGCACCTTGAATTTCTTCTGGTAGGAATTATAGTCAGATGCTTGGGCCTGAAGTTCATCAATGGAAATCTGGATGTCCCCGAGTAGCCGACGCACTTGGGAGGAATCTGTGTTGATGTCTAGGATCTGAGGATCCTACACATTGAAAAACCATTAGGCAGCCAAGTAAAATGGAACCGAGTCGTGAACGTGGACCCACGCGGATGTATTACTTGTCCACGTACCTGCGACTTAAGCTTGACTTCCATCGCAGCGTGTTTCAGCTTCTTTATGTCCTTGTTCAGAGAGCTGCAAAACTTGTCCATGCTGTTGTCCTTTTCTGCTGCTGCCTCATCGATGATGGTTTGTAATGAGTTAATGGAGAGTTGCAATGTGGCAAAAGTCGCAAGATCATCAGGTGGTGTGGGAACTGAATACATGTTGATAAGATTGTACATTTTGCATACTGTCTCCTGCTCTTCTTCTAGTGCAGGGATCTGGTAAGATGCAGTAAGTGAAACAAGGAAAAGTAGAGCACAGGTAAACAGCATGAAAAAAAGTGTCAGGAGGGAAAATAAAAAAGGAAAGACTGGCTCGATGACTGTATACTATAATTTGTTATTGCTGATTTTGGTTTGTTACAGCAACTATGATTGACAAGTTATATTAATGAGAATATACATCTTACCCTCTCCTGTATCTCTGCCAGGAATATGAGTGAGCTGGCCAACTCAGTTGTAGTCGAAGGACGGAACTCTAGTTTAAACTGGGCTTCACAAGCCTCTGTAATCACTGCATCTAGCTTCTTCTTAGCTAGCCGTGTGAGCATCTCATTGATGACCTAAACCCAATTCAGAAAACCACAATCATTTCTACATTCTGCATTTTCGCTTTAGTGTTGGTTTAGTCTTTTGTTTTGCTGGCAGGTATTTTCATTTGATCACTCATTTGGACTTCACCTCGCTTGTATTCTATGTTCAGTGAGGGTGAATTAATATAGGAAACAGCTCATTGTGATAAAGTTTAAATCGCATATTTATGACAGTCCACATGGCTATACACCAGTATGCACAGCATGTGTGTGTGTATATTAGCCAACCTCCAGACAATGAAGAGGAGAAGACACAAGATTTTCTTTGAGTTGTGTTTTGTCCACAAGCAGTAAACCAAGGTTTCTCTTCTGTTGGATAGCTAAGGCCTCCGTGTGCTCTCTGTGATATAACTCCAGCGCTTTTTCAAAGAAGGCCAGATCTGTGAAAGAAGTCAGCATACATCACCGTACACGGAACAAACTTGTTATTGTGCACAATTCAACCTTTACTTACAACTCATGTTTTCTTGGTTATTCTTTATCAGTCAGTTTTTCTTTTTTTGTAAATAATTTTTTTTAAATATATTCAGCACGTTGGTTAGAGTTCAATAATACACCCAATGTGCCTTGATGAGAAATGCACAATGCAAACATAACATTTGGTGCGTTTACAAGAAAATTCCGCGGGGCACATTGAAGGAAAAGAAGAGCCTTTGCTTGTAAACACCCCGGGAAATGCATTTATATTTTTGCTCTTAAGCCCTCAGTGTTGTCATGTAAAAATATTTTACTATACCTATGCAACTGATGACAAAAGCATCTTTTCTCATCAATAAGAGAAACACCGAGATTTAATCAACGCTATTCTGAGCTTAACTGTTTTTATGCTAATGTGTGGTACATTACCATGTTCCTGTTGCCGCATCGCATCCAGATCCAGACTCTCATTCTCTTTATAGAATAATCGAAAATGCTCAAATGTGTGTGAGTACACTTTCGCTGCATCAAAGGCAAACCGGAGTGATTTCTGAGGGGGGAAAAAACAATCTAGCCTCATACATATGCAGTGCAAAACAACTTCCACCTCCACCTCGAGACAAAAACAAACAAAAAACTATGCAACATAAAAACTGACCTTGATATCCTGTATGATACTTTGAAGGTGGCCATCGTTGTCCAAGATAAATTCCAAAGAGGGGCCGTTTTCAAACTTATTTGCCTAAAATTTATAAAACACGAATATTGTCTGTAGCTCGAAAAAATCAGAATGAAATCTTAATGTTACGTAAGAATTCAGATCAGTAGAATTAAAGTCAAGCTGAAGTGGAGCAGATATTTTTACTACCTCATAATGTCCAGAGTCAAACAGAGAATCAAAGTCACAATCTTCGGTAAGTGCCTTAACTGACACCAACATCTTCTCAAACTCCTCAATAATCTCTGCAACAGTCTCCTGCAAGTATTATCAATGCGTTTACTGTTGGTAAGTATTTAATGAGCAATAAATAACTTCTAAAGTAACCACTGAGAGCTATTTGAAAGGCAAACCTGAAAGTTTTCCTCAGAGGGTTTGTAAGTCAAAGCACTGGTGTCCAGCATCAACTCAGTCATGAATACAGGATGGACACCTTCAGACTAATAAATAAATGCACACCAACAAAAAACACACTGAACACATATCTGTGTTTGCTTGACAAGTTGATTAGCAGTAGATAATAAATAGTTTCTTGTTACTGAAACATTGTCATACCTTCTTATCCCTCTCTGTGTCAGCTGGGTCAGTGGCAGCCTCAGGCTGCTGGCTCCAGCTCTGAATAGCGGCGTGGCTGGGCATTTGACTTATCTGCTCCTGGAGTTTAGTCAGTAATATATTCACTGCATTCACTACCAAACTGTGCAAGGTGTTGACAACCAAATAGTCCACAAGACGAATGAAGCTGTGTAGGTAAGACGACACAGAGACTGGCTCGTGTTTTCTGGTTGTAACAGGTCAAAATAGCTTCTGCTTGTGTCATTAAACTATGAAGTGGGAGGTATGCTACGTTTGCTACGGAAGTTAAGGATAGAGAATTGAAAGGAAACAAATACAAGAAATTTACCAACCAGATGAGTCGGCTACAGAGGAAAGCTTTGTTGAGCATTTCAATAGGGTCAAATGAAAAGGTTCCATTTCCATCATCTGTGACAATAAAAAAATTATCAATCTCTCAGCTTTTTGGTTGATGAATAGACACCAATCAGGCATAATGTTACTGATGTTACTGACAAGAAGTAAATGACCTTGACCGTCTTGTGACAATATAATATTATGCTGGGAAACGTTTGGATCTTGCATTCAAGTACCACCCACATAGACCAAACCAGGCACCCCACCCCATAGCAATGACAATCCTTGATGGCAGCAGACATCCCCAGCAGGATGCAGCCTGACACAGACACACACACAAAAATGGTTCAGGAACAACTAAAAAACATGAAAAACAGTGCAAGGTGTTGACCTGACCTCCAAACTGACTAGATCGCAAACTGTATCAAGTATCTGTGGGATGATCCACAGAAACCTCTCCCCTCAACCCACAGGACCCAAAGGACCCCACTAACAACATCATGTTGCCAGACACTACAGGACAAACCTCAGAAGACCCATGTCCATTTTCTGATGAGTCATGACTATTTTGGAAGAACAAGGGAGACCTACACAATGGGCAGGCGGTCATAATGTTGTGTCTGATCAGTGTACATGTAAATGTAAATGTACTCACCAAGGTTAGATTTAGATTGAGTTTCCAACAAATAATGGCGACAGGCACAAATAGTCACGTTCTTTACCAGGTCTTGAAACTTCTCCAGGTCATTCAATATCTGACAAATGAGAGCAGTGGTATTGTATCACAAAGATGCTTCAAACAGATCTTCAAACGCATCTTTGTATAAGCAGACAATTGCACCTCTTCTAGTTGTTTGAGTTGGCTGTCCTCAAACTCCTGCAGTGTGTATGTGTGTTTCTTCTTCATTTGACACAAGCCTGTGTCATTGATTTGGTAGCACATTTTCCTGATATCAATCAGTGCAGGACTAAGAGACTGTACGACAGAACAACATAGTATCACATTAATTGAAAGTTGTAAGGTTATGTCTTTCTCAGTGAGTGTATATTTATCAATGTTCAACATCATTAAGACAAGACCTTCATTTTGAGACACTTACCGGATTGACAATGAACAGATGCTTTTGTATGGCCTCTTTCGCCAAATGTATCTTCTTAGCACGGATTTTGGTGCGCCAGACATAGAAGGGCTTCCATTTTTTGAAGAGTGAGAAAAAGGGGATGCGGGCCAGTTTGCAGTGGTAGTCACGAACTTTTTTCCAGTGTTCCACTGGCATAAAGTTAAAATCCGCCCCATGCATCAACATCACACCTTTAATGTCAATCAAACAGTCGTCCTCACTGTAGGGATCCAGATTTGCGTCATTCTCACATAACACCTGTCAAGGAAGAGTAGGGGTTAACACCACACTCTGGTGTGGATAAGAAGTGATGAAAAGACACACGTGTATGAGGTCAGGCATTTCATAGGATATTTTAGATGTCTGCAATTTCATAATAGAAATTATTTCTCAGTAATTTGTCAATTGTGGACATGAATTAAAGATCATGAATTCTTAAAATGTCATCTATGACTGCTCATTGATGTCTGAGAGGATGCAATTGTTTTTAGTTTCAGATGTTCTCCCCCAAGATACCTATTTGTTTGGAAGACAACTCTGCAGTGTAACGTAGAATATGTCCAGGCTGATTTCAAATTTCCACATCAAACTTTTTTAAGTTGCTTATTGGAGTAGGACTGAAGGTAAAACTTCCAAAAACAATGTCCTAAACACATTTTTTAACAATGCTCTTCCTTATTTTCGTATGTGTTTGTCAGTGACCTTTGTCGTGGTTTTCAGAGGAGGTAGATGGAGAGGCAATTGTTGACGGCGCTGCCATGGCTGTGCTTTCAGAGGTGAAGGTGGCTGAGTGTACCAGCCAGGAAATATCATCTGCTCGCGGGCTTTTAAGTGCTGGAGACTGGGTTGTGTCCGTGCTACGCGTCTCTTCAGCACAGCCTTCGTGACAAAATGCAATTGTAAACAACCAATCTTGAATCAGCACCTCTGAATCTGTGCAAAGGAAGCATTAAAACTAGGACAGAATATGTGGCATTTGCTCGTATCTTAGTCTCACCTGTGGATCTTTAACATGAACCGGGGGCCTTGGTAAGATAGTGGAGCCCTGTAGTTCAGGGGGTCTGTGCAGACGTTCTGGGACAGGTGAAGCTGAATGTAAGCTTACTAATGACTTTTATTTATACTGTTTACTGGGATTCAAGGCATGCGAATGATAAGATTGAATGGCAGTATATTAGTTGTGCTTACCTCTAAATTCACTGTCCCTGCTTTGGCCAGGGAGGCCCGGTAGGGAGGAGGTGGAAGTCATGGTCTGTTTCCTCACAGGCTCTAAGGCCGAACAGAGGAGAGGTAGCGGTGCATTCAAGTACTCAGTACGGTAGGTTACCACCAATATACTATAACAATAGATTGGATTTTAGCAAATTCAGCTATATCACCGTGAGTAACTTTATTGGTGTTAAAAGTCACGTTAGTTCGATGTGTGACCCCGGAATTCTATTGATAAAACGTCAGTACCAGCAACACATAACACACTGGAAAATGTAAGTATTTATGTTGTCACCGGCTAAATTGACGCACTGAGCCAAGCGTTAAGTTTACGCTAATTAGCAGTGTTATTCCAAACTTACCGTTGAGTTAGAAAACATTTTCAGGTTGTTTAATATTTGGTAGCACGGTCTTGAATATGCATTGTTGAACGGCGTGCCAACACGATCTCCAGAAAGTTTTTGGATACTAGTTAGCGAGCTAACGACACGGCTGTAATCTAAGGGCTGACAACCGTTGCCAACGGGGGGAGTTGAAGTTTACGGTCTCCAAGCAACAAAAATGTCTCCCGGCATGCAACGCTTCCAAGTCAACCTCAGGGAGAGTTTGACAACTGCAAACAAATGAAACCGTTTTAAAAACACTAGGCAATTAATTTTTGTGAACTCAAACATATACACAATAAAAAAAAACACACTATATTCTGATGTGTTTATTCATTTATTTTTTTTGTAGTTTCCATATTACATGACACCATTTCATCCTTATAAATAATATTATTCAGAAAAGCATTGGTTCTACATTAGTGTGCAAAGTTAGAAAAAGTCAACTATATTTAATTACCAAAGTGGTGACAATAGACACCAGTGTTGTCTTATGTCTTTGGCCAGGAACAACGTGTTTATAACAGTCATCGGTAGTCATTATAAAGTCTCTGGGTCAACCATGGCTGTTTTTCTTCGCTGTGACGTCAACATACTCAGCTGGAAAACGAAAAAAACAAGTGGTAAATAATATCAGTGTTCAATGAGATTAAAAGGCAGATGACACATTTCTCCTTGTAAGAGTAATACCCTTACCATTTGGATCTGATGCCATCCCATTTTATAGTCAAATGTTTTGCCTATAGGCTGGAAAGGCACAATATTCATGGCCAATTTTGACCTCGGTTTCAGAAAAGGCACTCTCCTCCTCTGAGGGTTTCGAATGGTTATTTAACTTGTTCTGATGCAGGTGACTGCTCTGTGTTGGTTCAACTGAACTTGTGATTAACAGATGACTGATTCAAATATGCTGATTAAAATGTTGCATGACTGTGGGCATTTCAGGTACAGTATTAGACTGGGGCACATCTCATCTTCATCTTCATCACAGTCACTGTTAGACATGTTCACTGTTTTGATGCCTTTGGAACAAATCACTGAAAGATTGAGATATAATTTATTCGTAAATTACATTCCACTTGACAGTGAGGCTCACTGGCTTCAATGGCTCCTGCGACATTCGGGATGCTGTGGTTCACTTGTCCACCCTTATAGAACAGTTCTCGAATTCAAAAATACAAAATGCTGCACAAATTCTTTAGTTACCTACACCATGTCACCCAGTGAGAACACTTATACCAGTATATACCAATACCTGTTGTGTAGCAGTAGTGGCTCTTTGTTCAGCCTGTGTCAGGCGTCTCTGGAGACGGTCCGTCTTCTCTTGATATTCGGCTAGCTGCCTCTCATACTGTGCATACACAAATACACAAACAATAAGTCACATTGAGCAACGCTTTCTGCCTCTAAATATTTCATAATTTTGTATATCTTTATCATACGTGTGACAAACCCTTGTCAAATATAATGTTTGTTAATATTAGGTTCGTCAGATGGAAAGATTCCAAGTTAAACTTTTCAGACTTTGCAAATTATCGCATTGTTTAAAACTTCTTGACATTTATGACCGTGATGTGGCAGGTTTCCAGTAGAATGCCTCCTCATTTTTGTCGTTATTTATCTGGGCTGTTCCAAAGAAGACTCGACATTTAACGAGGATAATGTCTTATAAGATTAGTGCAGTAAAGAGAAGCTCTTCCTATCATGCAGAAAACAGTGTCGCAGAGTGCAAGATATCAGCTTGTAGTCTATGTTGTCTAATAAATTGACAATTGGCCACAGTTTCAATTCCCATTCATAATGAACTCCCTAGTACTTGCGTGATGCAAGAGTTACACAAACCTCAGAAATGGCATTATGGGTAGTTTCAAGCTGCAGCTCCAGGTCATGTGAACGCTGCTTCTGTCGATTTAAATCTGCCCTGAAACAAACAATTCAAACAGATTAGAGGCTGGCCACTTTTCACAGAGAGCAAATATATATTTATAAAGCTTTACTTTCAGCCTGGTCCAACTTTTCAGCACATCTCAGTATAGTAAAGCTGACACTGAGGGCAAAACAGCAGGTGATGAGCCAATTTTAGTTTCAGCTGTTTTTAAAATCTCCTGTGCTCCATTGTTTCAGTTGCTTAGTCTTTTATCCAGGGTTAGTGATAAAACTTATGCAACAAAGTCCTTGGGCAGTGAGGTATCAGAGTAATGTTTTCATTTAATAGAGACACTGACTTACTAAATTTGCATATAGTAGAGTGCTCTATTAAATATGACAATATATTAAATGTTCATTATTGTTGTATGCTTCATTTTGAAGGATTTATTTAATTTAAAAAGTTTAGTTAGCCTACTTGCGTTTTATAGTACCACACTGCTTCATATGTTTCTACACCAGAGGGTGATACAGACAGATCAGCTTTTAGTCTGCAAATAGATAATCAAGCTATCCATCTGAACTCAGTCAGCTAATAAATATATTTTTCGAATTACCATGGCTTACACATTTGGATGTGTAGTAAACACCACAGGGTTCTTCTGTAACATCTAGTGATAGTGGTTGGTACATCACTGGTGAACAGGAGCCACTCATAGCTAATAGGGCTTTAATGGTAACAAAATGTTAATACAGGTAAATGCAATGGAAGCCCTTTGTGATCCACTGAGAACATGGCTTCCACATGCCCTAAAGCCAGGGTCACTAATGTTATACTTTTGATAGAGCGTTTATACTTGAACAGAAACAGCTTTTTTATTCTTTCATGGCCAGTAATCTCACAGTTGCATGTGTTGTAAATCATCTCACGTGGTGCTACTCAGTCAGCTAAATCTGCATTCTGCCAGGCATCTCCACTCAGTTCCAAGAGAGATACACACAGAGGAGAGCCGAGGCAAGAGACAACAGTAAGTCCTGGCAGGATAAGCTAGAGCTTACTTCACTAACTGAACAAAAGAAAGTGTGGGAGTGGGATATAAAAAAGAGTGAAACCAAAAATGAGCTGTTAAAGCTGTTCAATTGTCAAGAACAATCTTCTCTGGCATATTAAAGATCTAAAGTGGTAAGTTTTTGGTCCAAGAGGACACTTCACTTACTTGAGCGCTGTGATTTTGGCCTCAAAGGCCTGGACCAGGTTCTTTGCCTCTTCTTTCCATCTCTGAGTGCTTCTCTGCTGCGCTGTAAGGAGACGCGTCAGATCAGCACTAGAGCTCCGGCTGCTTTCCTCCAGCTCCCTCACCCGCGCGTCCAGTCCTTGCTCCTTTAGGCTGTACTCTTGCTCCATCTGTGAAACCTGGAGGATCACAACAGTGAGAATGTCCACATGTGGTCGACTTCCAATTTACCAGTCCACAATTAATCTAACTGGATCGATAAGATTCACATATACCATTATCTTACATTAACAGTGTACAATACTGCATTGCATCAGCAGTAACACTTTTCAATTGTTAATCCAACTGGCTGTTTGGCAATAGTATTCAATCCTACTCCAGACCAGTATGACTTAATACATTTCATTTTCTCACTGGTTTCATATCTGTACACACAGGAGTTCTGGAGCTCAGAAAACAGGTAATTTGCCCAGAAGCAGGGCCTGAAGTATTATGGAAGGTTTTTAATACCGACTCGTATTACCCCCTAAAAGTTGAGGCTATCGTGGCTTCTGCTATCTTGCTTTATCTTAAAATCTTTACTTATGTATTTATTTATTTATTTAAATCTGTCTCAAGCAAAGTCCCTATCTTTATGGTGGTGCATGTTTCATCTCCCCCAAGCTTGTAAACACAAACTTTATCTTAATTCAAATAATACTATCTGGGGGGGGGTTGTAGAGAGCCTATACTCTGTATTTCTTCGTCCATTTTCTACGTGTGTGCCTTGTTATTTATTTTGTGTATTTATTTTATTTACTGTATACCTTTTTTTTGGTGAATTGGCAAGAGTCAACGATTAAAAAGTATGCAGTGATTTACTTAGTGTCACTACGCTACCTGCTGCTTGGCTTTCTTTTGGACGAGCAGCGTTGCCTTGCGCAGCTCGTCCATCTCCCTGCGAAGCTGCAAGTTCTCCTGCTGCAGCTGGAGCCGCTCCTCACTGACGCTCACGCAGTCGTCCCGCGCCGCAACCAGAGAGCCCTGCAGCCGCCGCACTTCGTCCTGGCACCGCGACAGCTCCTCGCTGTAGCTGGAGGCGGTCGAATGGTTTATTATGAGGAAGGAGTGTCCGGAAAACCCACAGTTCAACCTAATAAAGGGTAAACCCATAAAGCTACACTTACTCCATCTCCATCTTTTTCATTTTGTTCTGGGTGCTTTGCAGAGTACGGCTGATGTCTTCCCTCAGCCTCTCTGCATCGAGACATCTCTGATAAAGGGTATCAATCTTCCTGAACTCTGGTTCTGCCCTACCCTCCTTATACACCTAGAAAAAAAAAAATGCGACACATTATTAAAGTGACAGCGGCGCTGCCCTACTCCACGTTCATAAAACCACATGATCAAACCGTATTAGAGCTCTGGGGGAAGCTTTTTCTTGTGGTTTGCCTGACACTTTCACAGATACCTTCTCCAGTTCCTCCTCTACAGCTTTTCTCTCTCGCAGGGACCTTTCAATCTGAGACTCTTTATCTGCACACTCCTACAGAGAGGTGGAAAGAGGGAACAAGGAGAGTCGGGGAGAGGGCCGGTCGGAGGCAGAATGAGTAGACAGGTAGAAAATGAAAAAAAGACATAGTGCGAGTTCGAAAAGAATTTGTTCCCTCAGCAGGGAGGGTTCTTACCAGCTGCAGTGCAGACAGCTCCTCTGCCATACGGTGGATTTGAACGTTGCACTGTTTGCGCACATTTTCCACCTGTTAGAGATAAAAGTCACACAGCTGAAATATGGGCAAAGGCTTCAGGGACCCGGTGAGTGTAACTGCTCTGCTTTTTCTTTGTGTTTGACAGACTGTAACTTTAAAAGAAGGCTCTCGAGTTGTCAACTTAACACAGCAAGTCAAAAAAGATGTCTGTATTCAGACTTTTGCTTTGACTGCGTCGACTTTAACATGTTGCCCGGCACATTTAGATGACTGAAAATTACCTGTTCCTTTCCTATAAGGCTGTAAGAGTTTTCAATGTACAGCCTTGATTTTAGCACAAAAGACGGAAAATTTAAAAGCAGACTGATAAGAGAAAGGACATTCATGTTAAACAGCATGAAGCAAAGATGCAACTAAACATCCTGCATCATTTTTGATTGTTTTTTATTCTCAGCAATAATAGCTTTGATTTTCATTTTAAAGGCATAAGATGAGAGGGAAAAATGATTAGAAATAGGAAAAGATGAATAAATTATAAAAATGTGATTGGGAAAACACTGGATTAGTATTAGTATTAGTATTATACAGTGTCGGTATTGTTGTTCTGTGTCCTTGTAGACCAATGAGTAACTGTAAAAGTTCTAATTAATTCTGGTTAATTAACTTTATCATCAGATAGCAGCCACCAGACAAATCACTTAACCTGAGCCATAGTGTTCGACTGACTCTGAATGCCTCATTAAACCGGCTCATTTATTGTCGTTCATTTACTACACCATTTAATTTCTATAATGGAATATTTTAAGAAAGCTGTGTAAAGGATTTAACTGGATAAGGTATTTGAAGGCCTCCATAATTATGCTTTCATTAGTACATAATCATCTGTAACTAAGAATTGTGTTTTTGTTACAATGAGCAATTCACATCTACGGGGAGCAAGTCCACTTCCGTCAAGCCCTCCATGTTACATCACAATGTTTCTACAGTAACACAGGACAGACAAACCTAACACCGACTCCAGAGAGATCCAAATTTCGACGAAAAAAAAAGAGAAGAAAACTGAAAAGAGGATAGTGAGGAAGTACCTTACAGCTAGATGGCAGTAAATCCCAAACGGTGGTGCTTTAAAAAATATGGGCCTAGAGTAATACATAATATTTAATAAGTGCAGGAATGAAATAGTGATGATGTATTAAGTAACTGTTATTTTAATGTTTTCTAGAAATACCTGTAGCCACGTAAGTATGGTAGTAACTCTTAAAATCAATTACTGAACAATAAATAAATACATAAAAGCCAGTAAAAGGAGCTATGAAACACTGTTCTTAAGGAGGACTCTGGTTTCAGATTTAGAACTGACTTGAAGATTTTAAGCTTTCGCATCCCTGTGATCTCCTACAACCACACGTCCTGATCTAACAACTTGCTTCTGGTTGTCCCAAGAACAAGGTTGAAGCACAGAGGAGATGGTGCTTTTGAAGCTTCAGCCTTCAGACTCAGGATCAATTTGCCTCCACATGTTACATGTTTGACAGACATGTCCGTTTAAATCACATCTTAAAACTAACTTTTATTCTTGGACGTTGAGTTTTGGAGCCGCATATTTTTTTTAATTTCTGCCTCCACCATGTCTTTGTGTTGACTGTGTGTTTACTTATTTGTTTGTTAATGATACTGGCATTTCATTTTTGTGTGCTTTTCCAAGTGTTTAGACGGCACTATTTAATGAAACAAGCTTCATGATATGACACTAATACTGACTTTATAGAAAAAAAAAAGCTTTAAGAGAGTTTTCTGACAAAAGCACATTAAGTGCATCCTTGACCTCAGCCTTTATTAATCTCCAACAGCTAAACAGAATGAAATCACATCTTTTAGCCCTACTCTCGGGAGTTTTGTACAAAAGCTATTAGATTTGCTGAAATTTAGGTCTGATTTAAGAAGCTTCATAGCCATTTTATGGACCTCCATTAGGTTTGTCTAAATTTTGTCTGTCCTTGTGTTTTTTCCATGTAACTACAGTACTACAAAGCTTCATTTACTAACCAAATAATACAGTTAAATTAATTTTACTTCTCGTCAATGATAATGGCAATTTGGGGAAAAACTGACATTTATTCACGCACAGATGAACCTCTTCAGCTCTATTTCTAGGCAGGTTACATCCATCAGATGGAAAAGTATGAAACCATAGGCAGCACATTGTGGTTAATTCATCTGCACTTACAGCGTGTGCACCTTGATAGTGGATAACTCAGGAAAAACTTGGAATACTGGAAAGCCCAACCCTCTTGTTTAGCAGTCTGAGTGGTTCCTACATCCTAAGGTAAAAGGTCTGACTACCAATTGTAAGCAGTTTAGGGATTAATTCCTCATTACACATGCTTATCTTAACCCTGAATGGCTTTAAATGAGGATGAGGGAGGGGGGGAGATTAAGGGAGGAGGGAAAGATCGTCTCACTTTGGCAGCAATATTTACACTTAACCTCCAACTCAATGACAAAATTACCCGGAGGGTAAAAAAAAATATATATATATACATCAGGAGGTCCAAGGTTTACGAAAAGCACCAACAATTACTCTGTAAAGTATCATCATTTGTTGAATGCCAGCCAGAGACTAAGATGACAGCCAGCACTTCAGTCATACTACGCTGCATTAATAGGATTAAACAGTGGAAGCCTTGATGAAGGAGATCCATTAATAGAGCGTTAATCACCACGTCTCTGAGTGAGGTTACACGTGGTGACAGAGCAGTCTTTTGCCTTTGGCTTCGTACTTCATGCGTTTAAAAGCACAGTAGTCGAGAGCAAACGGTACAGCAGGAGGTTATGCTTCCTTTATGCAAAACTAATTATACACTTAGAAGCGGGCTGTGGTTTCTGTAATTTTTGGTAATGCCAATGGCACCAAATATCCTGACATCATCCAGTGCTTGTAAGTCATGATGAGATTTATTCAGCAGTAGCTTCAAAGCAGATTTTAGTCGCACGCAGCTCAAATTACACAGCAGGTATTTAGTAGAAGCGTTTATTCAGCTTTTCAGCAACTTGTGTACCTCTTTCCTGGTGCGAACCGCGGCATCCTGGATCAGCTGTCTGATGGCTTCTTTTGTCTTCTGCAGCTCCTCTGTCTTCTGTTTTTCTCTTAACAGGGCCTGAAGGGTGACCGAGAAAGACAGACACAGGAACACATTTCAGCGGGCAAAGTCCTAAAGTGCTCAGGGCAGGAGAAGACTTGTCAGGGTATAGTGAAGCTGAAAAGATTGAGAGGAAGCCAGTGAAAAGAATGGGGTAAAAGACAGAGACAAAGTGACTGCAGCCACCTGGTCTTTCTGCAGCGCAGCTTCCTCGGCCACTTGAACGCTTTCTCGCACTTTGGACAGGGCCTCATACTTCTCCTCTTCGAGGGTGGAGCATCGCGCCTGGAGTTCCCCCACCTTTCTCTCCCACACAGTTTGCTCTCTGCGGACGGCCTCTGCTTCTTGAGATGCAGCCTTTAGTCTAGCAATGGAGAAACACAGCAAGGTTAGCAAGAGTCTCGCATAAAATGAGACCAATATGATCACAAGCAGAGCTCCTACTTCTTAGGTGATGGCCGGTGACAGCTGTGAGAAAAGTGACAGAAGCAGCAGTTTTACATGTGCTCACCTTGTCTCTAACTGGCTCAAGGCTGTCTGAAGCTGCTGGAGTCGCCTGTCTGCTGCATCCTCACGGCCCTGAGCTTCTGCCACCTCTTCCTCCTAAAGACATGCACAGGTGTGGTCATAAGACCAAGGTCGCAAAGATCCAGGGACTTCATTATGGATTAATTACATTTTGTTTATCAAATCACACGAATAATGACAAATGGCGGCTCCTAAAAGCCCAACATTTGATAGAATTAACAGCTGTTCCAGCCCCATGTCAGCGTATGATCAGTCTCAACAATTCTGCTACATTTTCCACACAGTATTTGCTTTTCTCTCACTCGTCTCTGCATCTGATCTTGGAAACTCTGCAACAATTTGGTCATCTCGTCCACTTTGGCTGTGGCTGTCCTCAGCTCAGTCTTGGCCTGCCTGGATTGGCACAGAGAGAAAAAGCAACAGAGACTGGATGTGATATACAATTCATGGTCGCCCACTTTGAATAAAATACTCTGACAATTTGGAAAATACTGTTCTATGCTGTCTTCCTCAAGTTTATTAAGACGAGCGATATATTCTCTTAAGTGAACGTGAAGATCAATACTACGCTCATCTGCCTGGAAGCGCTACTAAAGCTCATTTTGCTGTCACAGGGCTACAAGTCACTTCAGAATGAAGAGTCCATTCACAGAGCGAGGCTGCTGGCAGCAGTCACCTTGAGTCTTCCGGGTATTTAGTTACCTGAGCTGGCTTTGTAGCTCCTCCATCTCTGTGCTCTGCTCTGTCACAGTCTTCAGGAACTGCTGGTTAGTCTGAGTGTGGCAAGAGAGACAAGACTGCCATTTGTGTGGCATGATTCCAAACACGCACCTCCAACTTTATGTCAAAACCAACTTTTGCCCGAATATCTTATTTAAAAAAAAAAAGAAAAAACTTTCTGTCCTTTTAGAAGACACCCTAAGGAGGCTCTGTCAGTCATTCACAGCTACACAGCCAATTGCTCTCACACGCAGCGACTGAAAAAGCCTGCCTGTGACTGTCATACAGTCACAAAGACGGGAAAGCCTAAGGCTTGCCCTCTCATTAAAAATGTATTTGAGGGATATCGTATTACTATCTCCTAACGCACTGCTACTGTTACCAATATATGCAGCATGCACATGTGTGTGTTCATGATTTTTGTGTGAATATATATATATATATATATACACAATCTGCTATACAGGTTAATCTCTAAGTGAGGTTGAGCCTCATTCAGGTCAACTGTCTCTCTAAATAGAGTCTAAACGCTTGGTGCTGAACTATCGGTAACTCCAGGTGAGAGAGAGAAACACACACACACACACACACAAACAACAGGGCTGGAAAAAGAAAGAGCTGAGGTAGTTTGGTAGGATTACTGAGTGAGCTGACAGTCCATTATGTAACAAGACAGTTCTGGGTGACTACCAGAGTCATTTAGAAACCGATTCACTTAGTTAGAAGATTAATTATTAGAGCAGGGTTCATTTTGTTAAAGTGCACAGCATTTCGATCGCATGGCTAATTGGAAGGCAGTAATGTAACATGCTTTTAATTAACTGTTACTTACCGATTCCAGTTTCTGATTGGCCACTTGGAGTTTGTACGCATGCTGCTGGAACTGAACAAGCTGATCCTGTGATGAGAAAAGGGTGCGTTCAATAAAATTTAACTGCTAGTTATTACCCGGTGCTTTTTTCAAACACTGACTGAGGCAAAACTGTTCTAATTTGCATCACTTCTATGATAATGGCTCCATCTAGTGGTGACGGCTCTCATGTTCTAATAATGTGGCGTTTCTGCACGTTAATGTGGGAATGCTGAACCTTGAGCTGCTGTCTCTGAGAGTCGTGGATCCGTCCATCAGAGATGGTCTTCTGGTAGATCTGTTGGAGACGGTCTAGTTCTTGAGCTGCTGTCTGCCACAGCTCCATGGCCTGTGTCCGCTCCTACACGCATACGCAGAAAAATATCCACCCACATTCACACATGCTCACAGGCGCTTATGAACAGCAAAGACTGCAGCTAGATCAGAAGTTAGATGAAAAGAATAGCAAACATCTCTGTGCCTCTGCTGGACTGTTTTTAAAGAAAGCACAGAAACCATCTCTGTCGCTGCCCAGCTGATTTTGAATCTTGTTAGCTAGAAGGAGATCATTTCTCAATGCAGAACTGATCTTAGGAGCAAACAAATGTTAATTTCACAAAAAAGGTTTGTGGAGAGCAGTGGGCCAGGCTGAACCTCTAGAGATGAGATGCAGACTAACTAGTAATACAACCAGTGTGAGTTGTTTCCTGTAGTTGGACATACAACAAGTGTAGCAGTTTAAAAGTTGCCAAAAAGCCCGTTTGAAAACGGCTTCACAGTGCTCTCTACCGAATGTCCGCAGATCAGAATCATATCGCTTATCCAACTTCAAGTCACGAAGAATCTTCGCAGCATCCAGCTACATCACATGCTCAGTCAAGGCTCTGTTGTGGTTTCAGGTCCAGAGGAGGGTTTATACTGCAGAGGCCATACTTATAAATACTGACTACTGTATTTATAATACTGAATTCTTCTGCCAATGTTTTTCTCAAGTTTACAGATGTGGAAACGGACACTTCTGGTTCCCTGCGTCTGCATCATCAATCATTCAAAATGTCCATGTCTTTGATTATTGTAATAATTAATGTGATGACCATTAATCAACAGAATGCTTACAGATTTTATTAACATAATTTGAATTAGTTATGAGTGCTGTGGGCTTCATCTACAGAGGTTCAGACATTCTCAAATGGACGTGTGCAGACCTGCTCAGACAGCTGGACCTGCTCTTGGAGGTTTTTGATGACGGCATCCTCCTCCATCGTGCTGTCCTCCACTCCCGAGGCCATCGGCAGGGCATGAAGCTGTTTCTCAACAGACTCCCTCAGCTCTGCGTGCAACCTGGAAAAGGTGGTAGATATGAGTGACTTATACGAAAGGGTAATTTAATGAATACAGCTTTGGCTGATGTTGTCCAACTACTTTCAGTATAGTGATACAAGTGTATTATGTTTTCTACCTTTCATTTTCCTTGACAACCCTCTCCAACTTCACTTTGACATCTGTCATTTGAGCCTGTTGATTAAAATAGCCACATGAAAAGTGAGTCTTATAAATTAGTTAAGATATTGTGATATACACCGCAAATAACAAATAGGTATGAGCCTCCTATTGGAAAATTACTTCATGGTTGCTTATCATTCAGCTGGCAACAAGTTATTTAATCACAACTGATGCAATGAGTAGCTTCTCATTTCTTAAACAACTATGTCTAAAGACACATCCCGTGGTCGTGGAAAATATGTTAGTCTGTTTGAAAAGAGTCAAATCATCAGCATGCATCAAGGAGAGAAAACATCTGAGGAGATTGAAGCAGAAAGTACTAGAATTGGGTTAAGAACTGTCCAAGACATTATTAAAAACTCGAGATAGTGGGGAACCATTGTCCTTGAGGAAGAAATGTGGTCAGAAAAAAAATCCTGATTGATCGTGATCAACACTCACTTAAACGTTTGGTGAAATCAAATCGAAGAAAAACAACAGTAGAACTCAGGACATGTGGTCTGATGAGTCCAGATTTACCCTGTTCCATGTGATGGGTGAGGTCAGGTCAGGGTTCAGCAACATTACGCCCAAAGAATGGGACTACCACAATTTACTGAATGACCAGGTTATTACAGCAATGGATTTTTTCTTCCCAGATGACACGGGCATATTCAGAGTTGACAATACCAGGATTCATTGGGCTCAAATTGTGAAAGAGTGATTCAGGGAGTGGTTCATTTTCACACATGGATTGTCCACCACAGCGTCTAGACCTTAACTCCATTGAGCATCTTTGGGATGTGCTGGAGAAGGCTTTGCAGTGGTCAGACTCTCCCATCATCAATACAAGATCTTGGTAAAAAATTAATGTAACTCTGGATGGAAATAAATCTTGCAACAATGCAGAAGCTTATTGAAACAATGCCTCAGTGAATACTGCTGTAATCAAAGCTAAAGACAGTGCTACAAAATAGAGTGTGCAACCTTTATTTTGGCCAGGCAGTGTATTTTAATGCATCTACATGATTTCAAGATCACAGAGCTTAGAATCATTTCGTACATACACCTGCAGAATGATTCTAATATTTCAGCTGATAAAGTCCAGATATTTATTGAGCCTGTGGGCATGAATATTTCATAAGAACATTTGAATTGAATTTGTGTGCCGTATTGTTTCTTTTTTCCCCCCACCTGGTATCTCTGCAGCTGTTCAGTCATTTCATCCACGTGCCGATCATACTCTGCTATCAGAGGAGCCATTACACTGTAACAAAGAGAAATGATGATGTTATTTTGTGGGTGGATGGGAGGAATCATATCTCTGTCGCATTCAAATGAGCATATTCCCCATAAGTCCAATTTGCTGAGTGTCTACCTACTGTATGTTGAACATCTCTAAAATGTGTCCAGAAACAAAATAAAACAAAACAAAAAAAAACAGACCAACCCTCTATCTGAGATCCAAGGTGCAGGAGACTGAGGATGCCTGGACTCATCAACCTATTGAAGGTAAAGCATGGAAGGGGCATATTATATATAAATTATATTAAATACCACCAGATAAAATACAAATGGAAGATTTTATCAATCACAAAATGAATGGCACATCCACACAAAGAGATACACAAAAACACAAACCATTTACCAAACATAAATAGTTTATAAGCTTAATTTACTGATGAAATAAATAGCTCTACTTAAGCTTCATCTTTATCAGTTTCTATAGGTTTATGATGATGCCTTTGTACCTGGGATGATGTGGACTGGGTGCGGTGCCCATGCTGATACTGGCTGAGAGCAGAATTTAATCTCTGAACTGAAAACAGATGGACAGGTAGTAAATCACTGAGTAAAAAAAAAAAAAAAAAAGTTTGAAAAAATAGCTGCCATGTACACTTTTATACGGAGGATATGAATCCGTCAGGGACATTTAACATTATACATGATTAAAAGCAGCAAAGGAGGAGGATGGCGAAATAGAAAAGGGGGCATGCAAGAAGCTAGGTATCCCCCATCTCTATGTTTGGTCTTACCTTGATCACGAAGAAACTCAAGTTCTGCATCCATGCTGAATGTTTTGCTTCTAACGCAGAAGCTAATAGACTTGAGATTGAAAATCAATTCCTCGCAAACTAAGAATTAAAAATTAGCAGCAAGTAGTTTTCTCAGTGATATCAACCGTTGTTTAATCCGACGTTTTAGTGGGAGAGTTTAAAAGCTGCCTTCAAATAGCGTTTCAAGTCAGCTAAGAAGCTGCTAAAAACATTTATTCTGAGCTAGCTTTCCGTTGTTACCTGCGGTTACCTGGTGCAGCTGGCTAGCTTAGCTGGAGTGGCTAATCAATCTCAGCCAAGATTAGTTGCCTAACGAATGGTTCTGATTCGTTAAGTGAATCACCAGATACATTTTCATCGGAAAACAGCACCTGTACATTATTTAAATGTGTAATTATTAAGCGTCCTTGATTAAACACAATATTATAAGCGATAGTTTTACTATAATCTTGTTTCCGCCGCCCGTTTCAAAGCAAACAAATAACAACCAATGGCAATGGAGGTGTGCACCGCCGAAAGCGTTCCGACTTTACAGGCGATAAGAAAACAAGGTTCCGCTTTGTATAGGGAAACGCGGATCCAATTGAAAGGTGTTTGAGTTTCATACATATGACGTTTTCTAGCGGAGATTACCAGGTTAGTCATGTGCTACCAAATGTACTGGTATAACATTTTACCATGTTAGAGATTCGCAAAAGCGTAGCTATGATCCGAGTGCTGTGAATGCTACCACTGACGTTAGTTTTAGTTGGAAACAACGTCTTCCGGGTAGTTTGTTCATTTGTCCAGTATCTAATCTATGTCCACTACTGAAACCAAGCCCTGCAAACCGCTTCAACTTCACTTCAGTAGCTCCGAGTTCCCTTTATCAGGAAGTCTGTTTTACAATCGTGTTATTGAGTAACACATATGTATTTAGTAGTGCTTTAAACAGGGAGTATATAAAGGCACGACCAGCACATCTGGACATGCACCTATTCTGTGGCCAGTGAAAAGGCTTCTGACAACATGGGGCTAACTCATGGACTGCAGTTTCTAACACTTCTCCACATTCTGCTATGCAGTGAATCTCTGTAAGATTGCATATGAGTATCACTCTTTGTCCTTGTGATCACAGCAGTTTCTCATCCTGACTGTATTTTTTATTTATTTGTTTATTTTTTTTAGTCCTCACATGCAAATGGAGTTTCCTATCCAGCACACCTGGGACAGCAACCCCGTAAGGCATGACCCCATCAGGATTGTCTTCTCTCCTGGGGAAGGAGGGCTGAAGATTGAGGTATTTGGTCCGTTCTTCAATGACCCAGCAGTTCCCGCAGGGCCCCCCAGCCAGCCCTTCCCAGGATTATGGGATTATGAAGGTAGGAGCTTCCCACTGTGGATTTGTGACTATTTCTTTATCGGGAGCTTTTAGGGATTTATTGACATGCCCACGCCAGATGATTGTAAATAAAGTGACTGCAAAAATGTTACCATTTAGAGGGAATGATGCATTTAGTCAGACTGAGAAATGGTGTAATTACACTCGAATCACTTTATTCCATGTGCACTGTGGAGTTTTCATTCATTGTCTGAACCAGCAACTATACTATTTTTGACCCACTTAATACTTAGCACTGGTACTTATTTTATGCTGTTTTTTATTTCTAGTTTGTTTTGTACTGACCCTATGCTGTTGTTAAAACATAATTAGAAAAGTGATCTTTATATTCTTTTTAATTCCTTTGTATAATTTAAATAGTCATAGAATTTCGTGCATTTCTGATAAAAGCAATAGGTTGAATTTATTTTCAAAATACTGTATGCTTATTGACGTTGTTGAATTATACATACAGGGGCACTAATGTACCATGGTGCCCCTCTAGAACCCCTATAACGAGGGACATGCTCCTTGAACCGAGGCTTTCACCCTCAGCGCCATGGCGTGGGTTCAATTCCAGCTCACTGCATGCGGGACTGTCTGTCTCGCCCCATTAATCTCAGTGTTTCTCTACTAATGACTATCCAATAAAGGCACAAAGGCCAAAAAAGTTTGCTTACATTATCTTAGCTAAGAAAGAAATCTGCCAACTAGTACCTATCAAATCATTCGTTGAACTGGGAGTTGCACTTTCCTTGTTTCCTCTCTTCATAGCTGGCTCAGCTAACTCTATCTCTTAGCACCAGCTTAATATTTAACAACCACAGAAAAAAAGCAATAGAGATCCTCTCATCTAATGGTAACACTCATTTAATGGTAACACTCAGCAAGAATGTAAATAAGCATATTTCCCCAAATGTAAAGAAATGCCTTTTCTTATTATAACTATTACACTGACGTATCCCAGACTCCTGATACTGAAAATGAACTTGACAGAAGTTTCAGTTTGTAGCCAGTTGTAATTGACTGCATTATGTCGCACGTGTTGGATTTACTCCAGTTTTGATCAAGCAATTTAGTCTGTCTGATGCAATTTTAAGCCACCGTACAAGCTGAAATGAAATCATAGCTATAGTCCAGAGTGTCTGGAGAAAGATGAAGGACTAGATCTGTTTATGAGACCATTATAGTTTATTATCAATATTATGATGACACCGCAATTAAACCTTGTAATGAGGTTGAGTAATAACAATCCAATCTAATTAACCTCAACTATGTTCGATTTCCGGTTAATGAGCCCCACATATTCAGTCTCATTAACGCAAGTTAATAGATTGGAAGCCAGTGCCATTATACTCCTTTGTAGATACTATGATGCTGCTAGGTTTATTTTGGCATCATATTATTAAACTTAAAGTAAACGACTCATATGATTGTCTTATCTGGACCACATGCTGATGATATTAGTGACACCTTGTAAGCAGTTTATTAATACAAAAGTGAAGCTCTCGTCTTGACTTTTCTTTCTCTGTTATCTCATCAGTCGTGGAGTCCTTCTTCCTCGATAGTGCTACAGAAAATTACCTGGAGGTGGAGTTTTGTCCGTAAGTACCTGGTGGAGCTCTTGATATGACCACACTAATGAGCATATATTTGTAGGTCGCAGTAAAACGATCAGACAGCTTCTCTGTGTTTTTACTTCAGCCATGGACAACACCTGATATTATTGCTGTCAGGGGTCGGCCAAGCATTCAAGGTAGGTTGACACCAATGGAATTGTAACAGGGCCTTTTTTAGTGTTCAGTGATGTATACTGTATAACTTACTATTTAATATTTCTACAGCAACAACTACCCATGGTGTTCAATGCCACAATCAAAGGGGACAGGTGGATGGGTGAAGCTGTCCTCCCCTGGTCCTACTTCCCTCCCAATGTCAACAAGATGAACTCCTATGCCATCCATGGCTCAGGAGAGAAGCGTACATATGAGGCTCTTTATCCCATTCCCAAGGAGGAGATAGCGGAGGGCCAACGGCCCAACTTGTGAGTAAATAGACCCCTAGAGTACACTTAGAGGTCCTAGCCCTTAATATTGTTCTTCACTGAATTCGGGGGACTTGTGAGGTTGTGACAGTCCATACTATGAGCCAAGCTCCAAAAACACTGGCTATGTTTATACTGAATGCATTTTTGGGAAAAGGATGGCTGAGACAAATCCAGACAGACCCGTTTTCTCAGTTGTGTCGTTCATTGATTCCATTCATCTTTTCAAACACTTATCTGAGAAAGTCTTTCCTTTGCTACACTATTCACATCATCTTTGCTTATCCCAAATGAGGCAAACACACACGAAAAAATAACGTATTTATCAGAGAAAGGATTGGATCATTGCAGTAGAATGATCAGAATAAAAACACCTCATGTAACCACCTCAGTCAGAACAGAGCGGCCCCACAAGGAGAAATCTTTGAACAGATTGGGAAGGTTGTGTAACCCTTAAATATTCTGTTCAACAGGGAAAAGATTAAAGCAGCATTTACCACATATGTAAATGCTGGATGTAATTCATATGAATTATGTACATGTTTAAATGTTGTGCTCATTATCTCATTATATACTAAATGCTCTTTCTCTTTTTTTTTTTTTTTAGCCATCGCCTGGGGTATTTCAAAAGTTTCCGCCTGCAGAGCATCATGGGAGAAGACTGGGTCCAGCCAGAATCTGATCTGTGGAGGGGAAAGCCCTGAGCTTTGGGAAAAAAAAAAAAAAATCACTCCTCTCTCTCTCAGTTTCTCTCTAGCGCACACAAATTCTCCAGAGCAGCAGTGGGAAAATAGTTCAAACACTCTGTGACAGGGAACAAAGGGCAATCAATCTTTATTAGTTAATGATGTCTAACCGTATGACAAGAAATATGTTATCAGCTTGTCAGAGCGTATTAGCCTTCACACACATCTGAGCAAGCACACGGACACACACTTCACAAGACATTGGACGTCACCTTAAAATGCCTTAGCGGGGTGCGACCTGCAGCTCTTACGCTGTGCTTGGTGGCGAGGAGTGTTCGTTTTGACATTCAGCTCCAGTGTTGCCTGAACGTTTCACTTAAGCGAGATAACCCCCTTGTAAGTCCTTGTGATTCTTTGCCCTGACTGTTGGGGGATAAACACACACACACACACACCAACAATCATACACACACCACTGATGTAAAAAATGTTTACTGCTTTTTGTTCATTTTAAAATCATTCTGCTGTTTTTACTCAGCTTTCATTTAATTCAAATCCAATGAACTACGTTTACATGTTGATTACACATCACTTGAATTGCATTGCCTGTTTTGTAATTGTCTGATTAAACAGCACTTTATCGGTATTGTGTGATCACGTTTCAGTGCCATGTCAGTCTGTCTTGGCTCCACAATTTTTTTTCCTCCTATAGGAGCACCTCTTATTGGTATCAAAGAAAGCTGAGCTGACTCCAGCTCACACAAGCAAACGCACGCACAAATCCATATTCCATTTATTACAATAATAATAATACATTTTATTTGATGACACCGTACACAACATACACAGAATACACATGAATACACAAAGAAAGAAACAACAATAAAGAGGTAAAAAAAAAGTAGAAGTGACAGAGTAATTGGCGCCAGACGGAATAAGCAGTTTTAAACAGATGTGCTTTGAGTTGTGATTCGAAATGGGGGAATGAATCAATGTTTCTGATTTGGGATGGAAATTAATTCTAGTGCACAAAACCATCAAGAGCATCTTTTCACTATCCTGGAGGCCAGCCTGAACTTCCCCTGCCTACAAAAGGAAATTGGTCTGGTCCATTGGGAGTCAATTATGCAAAGATGCGCCCGGCCAATCAAATTGTGCAGATGGATTTTATGCATGTCATGCACGTCATCTGAGCACCATGTCCGTTTTTTTTTTCTTCTCCATATTAGTTGAAACACAACCCTTAATGAATACACTATGTTTCACTGCATGATTTTTTTATCCTGCGTTTTGGCTTAAAACGCACAAAAACCCAGCTAGCTTCACGGTCTCAGGGGTGCTATATGTCAAATGAAACGATCTCGTCTAGTCTGATCCTGTACAGTAACACTTGAGTTATAACCTTACTCTCTGGTGCTCTTGCATGACATCTCCTTTCATTCATGAAATGCTGATGCTCTGATTGTAGTGAAAACGAGCATGAAATGTGATGAGATTTTCAGCAGGCTATCCCTCTGACCTGATGAAACTGGCTGAGTATCACAGGCGTGTAGTCTACTGGGTAGCCGAGCTTTTAATGAGAAATAAGGAAATGTGTTTTAAATATTTGTAAATACCGACTTTTGATTAACCAGTGCACATCTCATTTTGACAACTCAACAGCAGATGACCCTGCAACCTTTTTTATACACTGATCAGACATAACATTATGACCACATTCCTAACATTGTGTCGGCCTCCTTCGTGCCTTCAAAACAGTTCTCGCTCATCAGAATTGTGCCAGTGCATCCCACAGATACTTGACGAGTTTGGGATCTTGAGAATTTGGAGGCCAGTTCAACACCTTGTGCTGTTCTTGTTTTTTTGTGTGTGTTTTTTTTTTTTTTGGAGTTGTTCCAAAAATGCTTTGTTTGTGTGTCTGTGCCAGGCTGCATCCTCCTGGGGATGGCTGCTGCCATCAAGGAGTGTCACCGCTATGGGGTGGAGGTGCCTGGTCTGGTTTAGGTGGGTGGTGCATGTCTGAGTAACATCCAGAAGAATGTCAGGTCCAAAAGTTTCCCAGCAGAATCACTGTAGTGTCACAAGACGGTCATTATTATTCACTCCTGGTAGTGGCAGTGGTCGTAATGTTATGCCTGATCGGTGTGCATCTAACTTAAAATGACAATAAACAAAAGAGAGGATGAAAAGGGTTGATGCAGAGACCTAGCACAGGGCTCTAGTGCCACTCTAGTCCCATAGTTGGTGTACAAATATGACAGAGGTATCAATCTACTCACTCAACTCTATTCAAAAAAAGAACAGTGGGGTTTCCCCAAAATGTCAAAACTGACATTTGTATATAGGTTAGGTAGATATGTCCATATAACAATCACATTATCTTGGTTTGAGGACAAAATGCAATTAAGTAAGTTGTCCCCCTCACTTTTTTTTTGCCACCTACTTTTAGAAGTTGAGATCACAGACCCTTTGATCCACAATACACACCGACACACACATGATAATTGGTGACTCTCAAATCTCTGTCTACTCCCTATGACCCGCGTGTTTCTCCCCTTTGCCCCGACCGCAGCTCTTTACAGAGCTCGAATATTAATCAGAGACTCCTTTCAGATCACTGGCTGGCAAACCGCTTCGCCTGACCAGGACACGGGGGGCGATTGATTTTCATGTTGTCTGCGTTGCTCTCCGCCGTGGCAGCCCAAAAGCCCATATTGAGCCCTATCAGTTTTAATTGGCGTCCTCGCCTTTGAAATGGGTGCAGTGATTAGGCCTGAAGAGCCCACTCCTTAAGCCCCCTCCTCATCATCGCCTGCGGTGCTTTGCCACCACACTGCACAATATCCACATGCACACACACACGCGCGAGGAGATGTCACAGTATTACACCAGCGTGTCTCTTACTAACAAAATGTTGACCTAAAAATTCGTTTCTGGACACATTCCGACGAAAACAAGACCTTCACAACACCCTTTGATAAATACGCGACTGTGCACACCCACCTGTGTGCAGGATGTGTGTCCCCCACCAAGATTTAAACTCTGTTCTCTCTAATTAGTGTGAAGAGATGAGAGGCGAGAGCAGAAGAGGTAGCTGCCTCTCCTCTACCTCCAAAGCCCCAGCAGACAAGCAGACACAAGAGCTGTCTTATCCCCCACAGAAAAAGAGACCAGCCCGCTCTAAAACATTCAGCAGCAGCTTAAGGGGTGATTCTTCGTGTCAGAAACTTTCTGGTGATCACCCCAGACCTAGTTCCTCGTTTTTTTAGATTTTCTTCTCCGAGAGACGTGGGTCTCATTTCCTCAAGTTTAAAGAATGTTTGAGGGGATGAATGAGCATAAAGTTGTGATGAAAAATAGAACGGCGCGGATGAAGGAGTGAACTCAGAACATGAAAAGAGTGCGGGATTGAAACAGCGAAACGGTAATGACTTTGCCTAGTTTTCTGTGATAGAAGCCCGAATGAAAGATTCATACCGGAGCTACTGGGACTCTACGTGGCCTTTGCAGGCTAACGCCGAAAACACCATCTGATCGTACAAAGCGACTGAACTTATCAACACTGTGCAGTACACAACCCTTGTGTGGCTGGCTTCCAGTGTACCACAGTCACAAAAAGAAAAGCACATTTTGATCTGTGCTCATGAGGTGCTTTATCTTCAGCAAAAGGGGCATTTAGAGACTAGACTGTAGGTCCCTCATTTATTTTCCACAACAGCTAATTATGACTGTTTCATAAAATGTGAAAATACCATAAACCGAAACCGATGCTATGTTAAGGCAGTTCATTTAGAAGGAGATGGACCTATAATAGAGCTTTAATGGAAGGCAACATGACATCCTCGTGTTTCCCCGGACCAGCTCAATGCCTGTTAACTTTTTTAATTGTTGTCCAACAAGTTACTGAGAGGGGTTGCACTGGGCACAGGAAAGATTCGGAACTAAATGCTTCTGCTGTATGTTTGTGTAAGCGTGATGACATAAGCTCTAATTGCAGCTGAAGCCTGCTAGTGGTGCACGTACAAGGACGGCACGGCCAGAATGTTGGATGAAGCCGTAAGAGGCTGGGGAGAGAGGAGGCGAGATGCAGAGCAAAGCGAATGCCAGGGACCTTAATGAGGGCCAGACGAGTTCTACTTCTCAAGAACACTGAGGTGAGCTGCAGAAGAGACGGGGGGTTGGGGGGATGACGGGAATAGAAAACAAAGAGGTTTCATTACAGCAGCGTGTTAGACTACTGTTTTCAAACCTGGGTCCTTTTCCTCCCATTTGTCATATTCACATTTATGTGAGCATTACTCATATCATCGTGGAGATAAATTTCCCGGAAACGCACAGAAAGCACAATCAGGTCCGAGCAGATAGTCACAGGCGTTGCCTTCACGTTTATGTATCAGTACTAATATGTGCATTAACATTTCACAGTCGGAGTTAATAATTAACAGTTACTTCTGCTTTATAAGCTCACATAGGCATCGCACATACGCATGCCCGTAACGCGCACGCAGAGGGACATAACGGCGCACACGGACGCTTGATTTATTTGTCACAAGAGGGAGTGGGATTCATACGTTACCATTGCATAAACATTAGAAACAAATGATATCAGTGAGAAGGCAAGAGAAACTAAATTAAGTTTTCTTTGTTATCAGCACAGAATATAAATCATGTGTGTTTGCCTAATTGATTCCATTACAACCCCACCTGCCTGCTGACGCTCCCATCCATCCGCGCACTGTTTATCTTCATTTTAAGCTGGATGGATGAAAAAGGTTGTTATTGGAAGTGAAGCCGGCTGAATTTGATCGTTTTTGGTACGCACGTTAATTGACAATTAGCAGCAGCGCACAATTATTAGAGATTATTTGTTCTTGCGCAGTGAGCTCACAAACGAGCGCACACTCGACGCGGTTTACTTGTTTGGAAGAAAGTGATGCTCCCTTTTTTTGTTTGTTTGTACGGAAAATCGAGTGCATTCCGCTGCAAGGTATTTTATGGGCTGCTTGATATTACGGGTTGTAAGTGAGCAAGTTCACTAACTCTTAATTGGGAAATAAATCAGACCGTTGCCGCGGCAACGGACACTTAAAAAGTGGTCATGGCAAAATGAGAGCATGCTGATAGTGCCTCGGCACACTGAGGCAGTGTGTGGGTGTGTCCACTCATGCATGTGTGTTTTCACCTCCTCAAGCTCATTACCATGGAGCCTTGTTAGTATAGCTGCAGCCGTGTGCCGTACACCACTTTATGCTATTTAATTCCATTTGGTCTTACAGAAGGAGATGTGTGATAGGTCATTTAAAACGGTGACAAATGTTGAAATGAACAATGTAGTTTAATACATATAGTGAACCCTAAAAAAAAAAAAAAAAATCCATCATTGTGTGTCACAGTCTAGCCATGAACTCCATCCATTATCTTTCTGTTCACATCTCCATTTTATCTATTATTTATTTTGTCTATTTACCTTTGCAAATGGTTCCCCTTCTTTTGGGCTGCTCTTCAACTCCGCTCTTCTCCTGGGTCCTGTCCTCCTCTCTCCAGTCGCCTTCAGTTCATAAAATGGATGAAGGCAGAAAAAGCATTAGTGCAGATGAATGGATAGACTGGCCTAACACAATCTGGCCCACTTCAGTAGACAATTTAATATAGACTCGCCCACAGTGCGGTTAACCTGCCAGGGTGCTGCACTAAATCTCACTTTGACTTGCCATTGATGGATAAAGATTTGACACATCAAAACACTGCGTGTGTGTTGGTACGTGCGCACGCGTGTGTTTGTGTAGGCATGATGGATACGACGGACAATCGGCAGACGGGTGAACTGTGAGAGGCAGAACTGATAATTACAGTATTTATCTGGGTTAGGTGTCATGGCTGTCTGTGCTGCATTATGAACAGATAAAATGCTGAAATGTCTCTCCATGCATTCCTTCATTTCGACACCTGCACCTCACTTGAACCGAAAGGAAACACGGCACAAAGGAAAGAGATGACTTCCACAATTTAAGTGACTGCCTTCAAATACAGATTGCAGACTGAGGAGTGTCTCAACCTCTGACATCTGCTTATTGGATTATACTGTATTTCGACTGCCTACTTCCAGCTCCTTGTGCACAAGCATTTCCGCCAGCTTTCCAATTAATCATAGGACGTACATCTTCGTGGGAGGGACCAATGGGGAGAACAATTTTGAAATGTAGGCTGATAGAAGGTACACAACCTGTACGGGTCCAAGCTTGCAATAATAAACTCGAACATTATGTTGTAAAAATGGTGAAGTTGAGAAAAGAAATATAGCAAGCATCAGTTACATCAGCACAGTTTAAGAAGTCCTACTGTTAGTGAAAACAAAGCTTGATGCCATTCGGCCAGATGATATATAAATGACATATGAAGCACACAAAATATATATGTTGAACCAATGAAAAGTGCCATCAGAAGATAGAAGTTCCCACCTCACCCTAACCCTAACCCTAACCCTAGGACAAGGGTCTTCAACGTGTTCTATATTTAACTTATCCAAGTGCTATTTAGAAATATACATCGTTATCATCATGTTGCATTCAGTATTAAGCTATTTCAAATCATACACAGGTTCAATAATTTCCTTATTTCAAACATGTGCAACAGTCAACTGCCGTAAACATAAACATACCAAACTGGTGTATTGACAGATCAAGAAAATAACTGACAGATTAAAAAAAAATATATAAAAATGACTAATCAACCAAAGATTTTGCGACCCCACTGCAGTACCTCCACAGACCCCCTGTTCAAGACCTATGATGTAGAACTAATGCTAAAAACATTACTGTGAGGACCAAGTTCTAGATATGAAACTGAGTTAGATGAATGGATCTAACCCATTAAGCCTGTTAATTGTTGGAACAAACACTTACAACCATGATCAGAATGGGACATAGATAAAATATTAAAAGTGCACCTTTACAAGTGTAACTGCTAATGCTGCTACTAACAGACATCCAACTGTTAATTGGGTCTAGTAAGTAAACAGGCATCCTGACAACCAGCTAACACTAGGCAGCCTGTGTCTGAATAACCAATGCGGCCGTTCCCTCCCATGGAGGCATCTTATTAACCAAGATAAGAGGCAAATCAATGGCTCGAAAGTCACTGGATGATCAGCGCATAGCCATTTATCTCCACTGGCTCAATTAATTCCCCCACTATCAGTTAGCAGATCAATCAATGCAACAGAGTGCATTTCTAAGTGACAGTCTTACTAAGATACCCTAATTGCCCCTTGTTACCCTGGAATACCATTCTGCTGCAGAATCCCCAGATGTTATTTTGATGCCTTTTTAACAATCACTGATTTCGAACAGTGACAAGTGTCTTCCAAGCAACTCAACCGTGCGGTAAGATGCTAATTTGCAGTATTTGATGCTGAACTTTGACATGTCAGTGAACTGTGCAGTGCAGCAGTATCGGTGCAGAACACTGCTCTCCCACGAGGCCGAAAGAAAGAGAATTTTAATTTGTTAATTTTAGAGGGCAACAACAAAGTCTGAACGAAATGAGTTGCGCGGGGCTCTGAAAAGTGAAACTCAAAGGTTCAAAGACTCATAACTTCAAGACTGGTGGAAGGTGTGATCAAATACAATGTGATAGTTTGTTTGTTATCCTACTACCGTGCATCTGCATTCCCTCAGCTTGTCTTGTCTGCTTCATTTAACGCTTTCATACATTTACATTTGCCTTTAATTAATCTCAATGGCAAATCACTCAATGTGCTGTACATGGACTGTTTGCCTAAGTATCTGTTTGGGGGCCTAGGTAGGAGAGCATTCTTACTACTACTAAATCTCTACTAAAGTCTACTAAATGATACCCCAACACTAAGCATGTTCACTCCTCAAAACAGTGCACGTAGACATTTCTGTGATGACATCATTGACCCCCATTTGCTATTTCTTGTAATGTGAATACTGGGAACAGCTTGGACCAAAGTACAACACATTTTGTTTGTGGCCTTCCCCTTGTTTCCACTTTATCCACCTAAAAGCACACAGGCACACCAAAATGGACAGCTTCACACCTCGGGAAATGAGAACATGCTAATGCAAGTACAATCCACAGAGTAAGCAAAAAGTGTCTGTGTGTTATTTTCATCACTTTCAACAGAGAATTTAAACTTTCACCTGCCCCCAAGCAAGCCATCTCAGCAATGCTGACCTTTAATGGAACAGAGACAGGTGCATGGATGCAGAAGCTAGATATTGAACCAAATAGGGGAAGCCTCGACAGTGTATCCCTCTACTATACCTGGAGTATAAATTGACAATTCTGATGCACCAGCAACAGAGTATTTTGTGATTAGGAAGGAAAGTGCTCACAGCATTTCTTATTACCTACCCAGTTGTTTGTACGCTGGTGACATGCTGGACAGGTTGACAGCTTTGTTGCCTCCTGAGCATATTTAAGACAGCACAACCTACTTAACACATTCACACACATTCACGATCTGGACAAATGATTACGCCAGTGTTAAATATTCCAGAATGAGGAAGAAAAGTCAGTGAAATGTGTCAGAATCTTTCTAAAACCTACCATCTATGACAACAGAAGAAACTCAGACAGCTCCCACATTGCCAACGCCAAGGCCAGCATTTTGGAACTTTACACTTGATTTCTATTTTTCCAGTTTTGCAACTAATACTAAATATAACAAAAAAGTTACTGGTCTAAAGCTTATAATGAACTTATGTGAATAGAATCGACGCAATGGACGGCACAGCAGCTCGGTGGTTAGTGGGCCTTTCTGGGTGGAGTTTGCATGTTCTCCCTGTGTCCGCGTGGGTTCTCTCCGGGTGCTCCGGCTTCCTCCCACCTCCAAAGACATGCTCGTTAGGCTGATTGGTGACTCTAAATTGACCCTAGGTGTGAATGTTTGTCTATGTGTTAGCCCTGCGATAGGTTGGCGACCTGTCCAGGGTGTACCCCGCCTCTCGCCCGATGCCAGCTGGGATAGGCTCCAGCAACCCCCGCGACCCTAGTGAAGGATTAAGTGGTATGGAAGATGAGATGAGATGAGAATCAACTCACAAAAGCTTCAGAATTTAAACTGTGTCAAAAAGGGAAGAAATTTTATTTTAGCGTGACACTGTGTCCTTTTGACTTGAACGAATTCAACTGTTGACTTAATGCGTAAATGTTAAATCCAATGCTTTCCATTCAGTAGCAGTGGTTCATACACCAAGAACAGTAAGCGCCTTCCGAGTGAGAAAACTGACAAAGAAGTTGTTGTGTAAGAAGAAGGTCAATAATGTAGAGTGTTAATATTCATCCTTGGCTTTACAGCTTTGAAAGGATTATAAGCAAGTTTCATCACATGAAAGTACTGCCTCCTGGAGGGTTGGCATCTTTGATATAAAGATGTGATCAGAATTTGATTGGAGTAGTGGAAAGCTAAAGTGCAGCAAAGGGAGAGCGGGTATACAAAGCGGCGGTACAGAGTAACCTAAAGTAAGACAGTTGAAAGGGAAAAAAAAAAAGCGTGAATAGCGCAGAGAGGAGAAAAAACGGTAAATAGATGAAAGCAACAGAAAACTCATCTAAGACAAAGAGATTGCGCAGGAGAGAGAAGCAGAGGGCAAACTTGAGCTGAAGATAGGATATAAATGCTAAAAGTCAAAACTGGGGTTTGTTCTACTGGGAATGTGCAGAAGAGAGGGGAGGTTTGCAAAAGAAATGAGTGGAAAAGAGGCCAACAAAGGCTTTGTTTTTAATTTATTTATTTTATTTTTTTTATCTTTGGAGATGTTTGCCGGCTGGCAACCACTCAAACTGCTCTGTGATCAGTCAGAGGCAGCACGGCGATGCGAGAGGAAGATTAAACTTCTCCAGTTGTGCCGATAAGACAGAACTAGAATATCTCGTATTTTTCTCCGACTGTGATCCCTTTCCTCGCCCCATCTCTTTCTCCTTTGTCCCCCTCCCCTCCTTTCTTTTCTCTTCATCCCCCTCTTTCATCGCTTGAGCTCTCCCTCTCTTCTCCCCATTTCCGCATCGTCTTCTCACTTTTCATCTCGCTGATAAGGTTTCTATCTAGCTGCCAGTCACCTCGGATGCCGAGCAGACACTGATAATGCTCTGACATCTTCTGCAACTGCAATTAACTACAGCTCTGTGCCGCCTCACTGGAAAGAAAAAAAAAATAAATTAAATAAATGCCCCCACCCACCCCCAGCCCCTTTTCCTCTCACTCTAAGCCTCATTGTGAATATGCGATCAGAGTGTTAGCAAACGTCTGACTGCAACGCAACGTCATAAAAAGAGGGGCACGCAGCCTCGCTCATCCGCTCAGCCTTTCTTTCTGTCACTGGCCAGTCTTGGGCAGATTTGGCAAAGCCCATTTCCAAAAGTAGGTCCGTTTAATTTTGTTAGCGAGCGTGCGTGGCTTGGCGGGCGAGTAAGTGAATGAGGATAAACTGTCACAGCTGCTGCGCTCCTTTCCGCCATTACATGGGTAACGTGTCAGCGGAAGCTAATAGCTCATTCGCTGGTCCAAATTAAAACACAATCACCTAATAGGGGTACAGGGAGAGAGGCGGGATCTAACAGGATTTATGAGAAAATGAAAAGTGATTGGATGTGAAGTTTGAATTAGACGAAAGCAGTCTGGTGTCAGACTCTATGAAGGTGACTGACTGGACTGGTGCGCGGCTGACTCTCAGTGGACCAAATCCCATCCAAATCCTGTCTGTCAAATTAATGTGATAGGTAGGCCCCTCCCAACAGTTTGTCTGGGCAAGCAACTTGCCGACTATTAATTATACTATAGTTGCTGTGGTCTTAGATGCCCTTTTCTGCTCTTCATCGTCTCTGCATCTTAGCAGTCCAGAAAATTAGCTTAAACTCCGCAAAGAACATTTCAAAGTAAGACAATGTACAGCTCAAACTAATAAACTCATATATATATATATCGTGATCAGGCATAACATTATGACCACTGACAGGAGAAGTACATAACATTGACCATCTTGTGACAATTAGTGTTGTACTGGGAAACTTTTGGAGCTGGCATTCATTCATGTAGATGTTACTTAGACGTACCACCCACCCCACCCAGACCAAACACCCCCACCTCATAGCGATGACAGTCCTTCATGACAATAGCCATCCCCAGCAGGATGCAGACACAGACACACACACAAAAATAGTTTAGGAACAACCCAGACAAACATGAAAAAACAGCTCAAGGTGTTGAGCTGGCCTCCAAATTCACTAGATCCTAAACTGACCAAGTATCTGTGAGATCATCCACAGAGGCCCCTCCCCTCAACCCATAGGACCCAAACGTGACGCATGCGATATTTTGCTTATACAGACTGATGTTACCAAAGCCATTTGCTGACCTCATGACTCCTCTGAACTTGTAATTAAGTAGTTAGAACCTGAATAAACCAGAAGTAAACCCAGTTAACCTGGCTCACCGGCAGTGTTGAGATTGAGCCTTTAATCGACCACGTGGCACTCAATGATGTTATCAAAAGGTTAATGTCGTGTTACTCTGTTGCAAGGTTTAAAAAAAGGTGCACACATTGTGGAACTGTTGTTTTTTTCAGTTCTTACTGACTGACCAGCAAATTAAAAGACAATGTATAGTGAACATCTTGTGGGTCATTGGACCATAGCAAGGACATATGATAAACCATTAGTAATAATCAGACAGTTTTTTACAGTGTAAACAAATTCTGAGATGTCAGTATACACTGATCTTCTGAGGGTGTCCTGTGGTGTCTGGCAACAGGATGTTGTTAGTGGGGGGTCTTATGGGTTAAGGAGAGAGGCCTCTGTGGATCATCCCACAGACTTGTTTTTTTTTTTCTATCCCATAAGTGTTATTTAAGCCGGGGGCTTCTGCAAAATTTTGTTTGGTGACGTTCTCATAATGATAATAAAGACTCTTGAATCTTGAATACTTGATCAGTTTGGATTCTACTGAATTTGGAGACCACTTCATGGTTTGTGAGTTGTTCCTAAAACATTCTTGTATCTGTGTCAGGCTGCATCCTGCAGCCATCAAGGAGTGTCATTGCTATGGGGTGGGGGTGTCTGGCCTGGTCTAGGTCTCTACATCAACGCGAATGCCAGGTCCAGACATTTCTATCTGCTTGATACCCAGCCCGTAGGGAAATCCAAAAGCTGTGTTACAAAACATAATGTACCATAATATACAAGGCAGGAGTATTTGGATAGTGGAGCAGCACAAACTTCATTCCATAAGCTGATACTTTGGCACAACCATTTTGCATTCGCGCAGGTTGGCCTGAACATTCAGGTCATGGTTTATATATGTTATGGTTTGCAGTGAAATCTGAATGGAACATTGTACACACCGCACAGCTATTAAAGTGTTCTTTCCTTTGTACAAATATTTGTGGTTGTTTATTTCCTGCAGAAATGGGTTTTTGTTACTCGTCACGAACAAGAACTCTCCAATGCAATGTTGCCTTGAAAGTGTTATGACTAAACTCAACCATTTGTAAACTATTTCTCAAAGCTCAAAATGGAAAACACAGAGGCATGACATATTATCTCGGAATCTTCATTATTTCATTTTCTTTTTGTATTGCATTAACTACTACATTTGTGAGCATTGGGTTGCCATAATAGACATGACACAGTGGTCTTGTCAGATACTGAGTCAGCTTTTATGTCATTATGTTGCGCGCGCACGCACACACACACACACACACACACACACACACACACACACACACACACACACACACACACACACACACACACACACACACACACACACACACACACACACACACACCTTCTTTGCTATCACATATTCTGAAGGGTACACATTTTATTTCGGGTACAGCCAAACATAAGTTTTGACTATTACCATGCATCATCTTTTTTTCTTCTTCACCCATCTGTCCATCTTTTCCACAAAGCCATCCAGTGTCCTGTCATACATCTTCATCTATCAGCAGGAGTCTAAGAGACGATTGCCTGAAATTTCATCACTCACGCTGCCCATGTTCAGGTAATAACGCAGCTGAACACTGCGCACCACATCTAAGCTGCGTAACAGCAACATTGAGTCACTTTTCTTCTGTATTTTTTTTTTTTTTTTTAACTCTATTATTAGGTCTCCCACACGTCTGTTAAAATGAGCCCCGGGTAAAGTAGAAACTCATCCATGTATCTTGAGACCATGGTGACATAGGCATCACTGTTAACCAGACAGGATTGCCTGCTCGGTAAGGAGTGCTCGATCGCAAGCTAAAGAGCTTTTATATCCTCCCCAACCCCAATAAAACCCTTCCTTGTCTCCCTACCTCTCAGCCCCAGTCTTTTGCTCTGTCACTCTCCACAGCCTCTTTCTCTTTGGGGTGTATCTCTTCTTTCTCTTTGCGTCTCTCTCAAAAAGTGGCTTACATCGAGATCTTCTCCCTCTTTGGCTGAGTGATTCACGGCCTTTTAGTTCTTCCCTCGCTGTCCCCTTTAGTGTAATTACTGTAGCGGATGGTGTCAGGTGGGAACGGGGAGGAAACAGAGTGCACTGTAAATATCGAAGAGAGGAGCGAGGGGGGGAAACCAGAAAGAAAGACAACAGGAGGGGGAAGGAGGGGAAAAAAGCAGTGGAGCAGAAAAGAGATAAGGAGGAGGGATTGGAAAGAGGAGTAAGGGGAGAATGGAGGGAAGGGTAATGTAATCTTAGTCCGGGAAGTGCGGTAATACATCACCTGCCACAGTTAATAAAATGTCACGACGCCACGGCTTCAGAAAGAAAAGAAAGGTTAACTGGTGCTTCATATAAATGTTCTTCAACAAGCTCACAGGTGGATGAGATTAAGACTCGCGCGCACATACTGTAAGCAGCAACAGCAGCATGCACACGGGCTCCGAGGCAGAGTAGACAGATGACCTCATATAAACCGAGAAACACCAAGTAACAATTCACACTCACAGACGTCCATGCAAATGTGTTTTTATTTTATTCATTTTTTTTTGTCGTAGGCAGCAATGAAACGTGCACGTACCGCACACGAACACACACACCCTGACGTGCCCGTATGTACAGAATATGCACACTCAATCACTCGGAGCCTTTAATGATAATCATAATCATACTTGGGGGTAAATGCAATTTCCATAAAGTTTTTTTTTTTTTTTCCTATCGTGCCTTCCCACCATCTCTCCTCTCTGCCGTTTTCTCCTCCCTGCTGCCTCCCTCCGCTCTTCCATCACCCTTTCTTTCTTCTCCGTCTCTATGCACATCTCCACTCTTCATTTTCCACCTCCCTCTTGCCCTCACCCTCCACCTCCTCTCTTCCCTGTGGTCGGCTCATCCCTCTCTCCTACTCCTTCGTTGGCCCCAAGGATATCTCCCCTCCCACACGGCCTCGCCTCATCCCTCTCTCTCTCCATTTATTTATATCGATGAGCAAAAGTCATCCTTTCATCTTCCTCCAGATGAACAGACCCTGCTTGTGGAAGAGGACAGCAGGAAAGACAAGCGGTACACAAAGGAACACAGTTTCTCTAAGTCCATAAATTCGACTGTACGAAGCAATGGGGATATTATATAAACTCAACCTTGTAAACTGAGATAATTCAGTGTGTTTTGGCTGGCTGGCAAAAGGGAAAGGTTCACACGCCAAACACATATTAATGCTGAATTGGAGGAATCAAGACTTTATTTTTGGCTTTACACAATGGAACAAAGAACCTTTTACTCAGTCAAATTCACCTCGGGCTTATACTTAAGCCCTTAAATCCAGCAACCTTACAGAAAGCATATATATTTACTGTATATCAGTACAAAAAAGGAAAAATATTCTTTGCATAAGTGGCCCGGGAACAGAAAAGCAAGAAGCAAAATTAGGTTTTATTATGATCATTATGAATTTTTGATGTCAGATGTTTGAGGACTTCCAACTGCAAATTACAGTGGGATTATTTCGCAGTTATGATGGTCTCAAAAAGCAATTCTGAAAATATAAATGAGAATAAAATGATATAAATTATGAATTCAGGAGAGACTCACGTAAATGTTTTCATAAAGGCAGTCATGAAACCAACATGGATGTAAGTCAACCTGCTAAACATTTATCAGCTATTCACATTTCTTCTGGACCGTGGACAGATAGAAGACGTGGGACAGAAGTTTGAGGTGGATTTCATAGAGTTGGCAGCCATCTTGGTCAGGGGAAGGAACACAGAACGCCACTTTTGAGAAGTTTGTCCGTCCTTGTAAAGTTTTTAAAAAATATATTATTAATGTGCTCGCTGTTGCAACTATCAGACAAAAAAAAAAAAAAGTTTCAAGTGTTCATTTCTGCAATGTTGGAATAAGGTGATAAATGGACACGATCTAAGCTGAAGAAGGTAGCCGATAAAATAAAATGACAGAATGCTGATGCCCAGCTGAATCGGAACCCTTTGTGCACCCAAACTCATACACCACCGCTTGTCTGATACCAATAACTAACTACACAAGATGCTGACACTACAGTCTCCAGCTGTGCTGCTAGTGCGTACTTCCAGAGTATTATTTAATGTTAAACGGAACTGCAGAATGTGCAGGTTAAGTAAAAGTTTATGGAAAATAATACAGGATCGTACTGCACAAATTGGATATATGTATTCCTAAAATAAATGGTGTAGTTTTCCTCTCGTGGTTTGATTGTCACATACATATTCCTGATGTCCTGATTGCACTTTCTTGCCGTGAATAAGCTGAAAGTGAAAGTGTTTTCAGTAGGTTTTATACTTTGGAACTGCAGTGAAAAGAAGGTGACAGTCTTTATACAGCCTTAAAAAATGTGTGCCTCTTTAGGGTTAAAAAAACATCCACCATTCCCAGCGTAATGCGTCATGCATCATTTTGGGAAACTTAATACGTAAGTCATCTTCAACAATGTTGACTTTGCATACATGCAATGTGTTCGTGTACTTGAACGCTACCCCACGTGTACAATGATGCCCACATTTCCTGGGCTACACCTATGCAGGGGGTTAAAGAGAACAAGAGGAAGAAGATTATTGGAGACTGTAACTTCTGTAGCTGTGCAGACTGTAGCTTCAACTTCAAAAACCCTACGGCACCAAGCTGTGGATACTGGGAGACACGACTTGAGTAAATGTTCAAACTGTTCCAAAAAATACTGCTTTCTGCCCGCCAGAGCTATTAGGAAATACACTCTAACCAGCTGGATGCTCCAGCATCAATAAGATAGTGGACTAAGGAGCTTGTCTCTGATTGCACTACTGAAAAAAATATTGTATCATGTAAGACAGAAATATGGCAGCTCTTTATTGAAACGCTTCAAAGAAGGAGGGTGTGGGGTGGGAAGGGAATATTTGGAGGCTCTTCCCTTAATGGAAAATTGCTATTTGATTGTACCTCAAGCACCATTCAATGAAAGTACTTTATAGTCCTATGCCTACGGATGGAAATTAGTTGTCTGCATTTAACCCATCTATTTTGTACATGTGAGATAGCGAACCCAGTCTGATCAGCGGGAAGCTGCATGCAGCACCAGAGAGCTCAGAGAGCTCAGAGAGTCTTGCCCAAGGACACTTTAGCCATGGAGGCCAAAGGGAAACGTTGCTCATTCGTTCCATCCTCGTGCATTTTTTCCTGGCAGTCCTTCAATACGAAACCACCAACCTACAGCTGCTCCTGTGACGTACATGCTGTTACCGTTGTAGGTGTGGCATGGAGAGGGAGGACTCAAACACAGGAGCACCCAATGAAGCAATGAATGCAGGATGAAATTTCAGTTTAATGTGACTTAGAGTGGAAGTAAGAAAAAGTGTAGCAGAGTGAATCCAAAGAAACAAGAGGACGTCATAGCACGCAGAACGAGGGAAAAATGGACAAGGAAGCTCAAGAAAAAAAAATGGTAGGTATGTCCATGGTAACTAAACAGCAGCACAAGGGTAAATGAACATACAAACTGACACGATGGGAAAGACAGGACCACACATGGGCTGATAGGCAACAAGGGACAGGCTCAACTGAGAAGACAAAAAACACAACGCAAGGCAGGTAAGACAAAGACAGGAGGTACAACTAACTGAAGAGAAAACCAATCACAAAATATAACAGGAAGTACAAGGAAACCAAACTAGATTCATTAGCTTATACAAATTGTGCCGGTCTTAACCATTTCCCTTGATTCTCATCCCTGACTTAAATAAAACAAATAAAAGCCACCTGGAAACACCCCCATTTTAGTAACTTAGTTATTTTCTTATTAGCTCTGTAAATGTCCATGAACTTTAATTTACCCTCAGTGCGAGGTCCTAACACCCATTAAGTGCCTCCAATTAAGCCTCATGTTCAGCTGTTTACCAATTTGCGTTGTTATTTGTGGGAACGCAAAGTACCTCCACCTTGACAAACCGTTCAGCCTGTTACTCAGGCTTGAAATGTTAACGACAAATCTGGCAATAAAATTAGAGTATTTCCATTTTTTTTTCTCCCAAAATGCAAATGAACTTACTCCAAGCACAGTTGCTTTATTCGCTCTTCATCCTGTCCTGCGACAAGCTACTGACATGCACTTATACAGAAGCTGCATCAGGAACAAGAGGAATTATCTCCCAAAACCGAGAATATGAGACAAAACAATGTTTTTGCACCTCCCAGATTGTCACTTATGTCTGTACTAGAAATGCTCTTGCCATATATTTGGAGTGTTTTTAACTTGTTCTTGCATTGTTGTCTTGATAATTCCACTGAAATAAATGTTAATCCTTCTGGTTTATTTCAGTGCACTTAAGGACTTGCCTCAGGGAATGGGACACTGACTCGGTCAGGAGGGCCGATGTCTGACACGTGTCCCCCCAATCAACTCTCCCGCAGCAACCGTCTCAGATGGTAAAATACGTCTCACTGTGACACCTGATGGCTCTGTTCTCAAATATGAAGCACTTCGGGGACTTCTAAGGAAATCACACACGCCAGCGATAATGGAATAACAAGCTCTGTTTGGAGCGTTACCGCGTTAGACTCAGATGAACGTGGAATGAGCCGGAACACCTTTAGTTTTCCATTAAGGGGGAAGCTGCGAGGGACGGGAGGCTGCCTACGCCCAATGATCTGTGCCCAGGGAAAGCCACAGAGCTGGATGGAGGGAATGATACAGAGTTTTAGAAAATGGATGATGATGTTATTGGTTAACCGCTGGGACTGTGATTAAATCCTCCTCTCGTAGATAAGTCTTTCTTTGTCAGATTCTTTTTCACTTTCGAGGCATACACTTCAGCTCTCTGACAGTTTCTCACTGGGTCCGTCTCTCCGCAGAGTGTATTCACAGTGTATTAAAGTCTGTCTCAGCATACATTTAGCCTCATTTCTGCTCTTGCTACTTCTCTCCCTGTCTTTGTTTCATTGTCTTTACACCTGAATCTCAGCCTCGTATCATCTCCTGAGGATCACATCAAAGCTTTGTCGCAGCTACCTACCAAATTCCACCCAAACCCGGTACCGTTGCAAACTCTGTCAACTAGCTACCTGCTGTGTTTCTGTCTCCGAGCGTGTCAAAGAAAATAGATCATAAGCCCGGAGTACAGATTAGACAGTTACATCTGTATATGGAAAGATGTAAGGAGATAAAAAAAAAAGACTTTTCAAGCTGGGAAAAATCAATATGTCCTCTGTTTAGATTCAATATTACATCACATCATGTAGAAAGAAAAAATTATTCATAATGCCATGCGGAATAAGTGGTGTAAATTCTCAAATGTGCCAGTTTTTGAATAAATGGAGATGTGAGGAAGTGGCGGCGCTTCGTTCCTCGACTTCACAGACGCCTCGTGCACAGGAGCTTCACAATGCAGGGCGTTCAGGCTCTTCTTTGTCTCTCCGTTGCCTTGCCTCTCTCACCTCTACCTCCCAATTCATCCACAGATTCTGAGCTAAGCGGAAGACAATTGCAAGCACTGAAACATTTTTCGCTTTCACACCCTCTCGGGTCATTTTTGTTCATGTTGGATGTATGTATGAGAAGGTGTAACGTCTATGTTCATGTGATGGCCACGTGCAAAAAAAAAAAAAAACAGTCATGCTTGGCAACGTGTTGACATATTGAGAGTTGGTGAGTGGAGTGGCGGCTAAAAGTAACATTTAATTGGAGGCTTTTATTTATTTAAAACTTCATCAATCAGCTAAGCGCACGGCCTAATTGTTCTGCATTACAGTTTGATTATAGAAGCAAAGCGAAACGTTTTTTCTAATTTATCATTTAATAATTTTCATTTGTGTATTATTTTTCACAAAGGATCATCACCTGAGGGGTTTATTACATGTGCATACTGTAAATTCAACTGGATGGCTCTGGAGTCATGCACTTGTTTTGTCCTGCAGTTCTTTCAATGAATTGTTAACTATCTGCACGCAATCCCATCTTTCGGAAGAGGGATACACACATTTACCTTAAAAATAAAATGCAATCAGTGCACACCATTCAAAGTAAAGTTCCAGATATACTGTATTGACTCCATGCATTTCTGCGTGGTGTAGGGTGTGTGTGTGTGTGTGTGTGTGCTGATGAGTGGTCCCCCTCAGTAAGTATTTTAATAGTAAGTGATCTGCAATAACCTGTACTGGAGTAGAATGATTTAGTCTCCCTGGTGTCCCTCTGTTGTTGTTATTTTTATTTATTTATTTTTATTCACTATAACAGTGATGCGTATTCAATTTCAAAATGAGATCAGAAAAAAAAAGAAAAGAAAGTGAGGGAGATAAAAAATGCATATAACCCTTTAAAAGTCTCAACTCCCAGTTCAGTCAGGACCACTTGAGTCAAAGTAGCTTTATTTGCATTTGCAGTAAATCATATTTGGCAGTATGGCTCTGTTCGGGGACCTCCTTGCCCTTCAATGTGCCTATCTTGAAAGTCTAAGGCAGGGAAAGCGGCAGCAGAGTCCCCCCGGGTATAGAACAGAGCGGGCATCAATTACACAGAAATGACATTGATAGAGACAGACAGCGCATAAAAGGAGGATAGGGGTAGAGACGGGTTGCAAAGCGGCTTGCTGAAGGTACAGGGAAGGTAGAAAGGCTAAAGCAGCTTTAAATAAGGAGCCCGGCACGAGGTTTACCAAGAGATGTCTCAGCTGGTGTGAGCTGGTTTATAGATTAATTATCAGCTGAGGGTTGTGAGCTGAGACCAACTCTGTGGCCTGTACGAAGTAGCTCTGTTTGAATCAGTGTGATCATCACTTTAAATCAGGCCAAGGACCCCAAACTGATGGAGAGAATAAGTAGGGACCCTCTACCTACTATATGTGTTCTATATTAAACTAAGCCTAGCGCTATAAATATACATTATTATTATCATTCTGCTTTTAATGTTAAGCTATATTGTCTCTTTACTAAAATATGTTGGATTCAAGTTAATGCGTTTTAAAAGACATTTAAATTTGTGGGAGGAAATTAAAATAATAATAATATATATATAAATATATATTAAAAATGTCTAATCAACCAAAGTTTTTGGGACCCCCTGCAGTAACTCCACTGACCATCTATGGCTCGTGGACCCCCTATTGAAGACCTATGCTTTAAATAATAATAAAAGAGAAACACTCAGTTCAGTTTTGATCATCATTGGTCTGTGTGAAAATGACAGGCAAAGCACCCTCATGCTAGGAAAGTTGATAACAAGATTATTTATAAAAGTGACAAAGGCATCAGCGAATGGTGTTGTCACTTTTATGATTCCACCTACAAATGAGGGAAAGTGTGAAATAAAAGACATTAGGAAATGACAAGCAGTTGAAAAAAGCAGGTGGGACGCCAATGGCCTTTTTGCGGAGTGTTTCCGAGCTGAGCCACGCTAGCATTCTGCTGCCGTCTGATAAGAACGGGGAGAAGGTGAGGGACAGAGGCAAGGGGAAGCACAGAAGAGATGAAAAAGCAATGAAAACAGAAGGGGCAGGTGCGGGAATGTCAGACGAGTAAAGGGGGATGAAAAAAGTAGGTGGAGGAAATGCAGTCTTTGACTGGTTTTAAGCACGTAAAAATGCTGAGAAGAGAAGCCCTCAAATCGACCTCCAGAGTTTGATCAACCTTTCTCGCCTTAATCCACACATATAATCTCCGATGCCCTCCTTCCTCACCTCCACACCCAACCTACTGTACATCTGACACCTCCTAGCGCTTCAGACAATACACGCAAATTCTCCCCGGCATGAAACACAGTTGTCCAACCTTTCAGCGTAGTTTCCCGGCTTATTAATATGCCTCACCGCTAAAAGGCGAGGAGGGAAAATGTCTCATTTAAATGTGGAGCAGCAATGAGATGGATGTGGGGCTGCGTTAAAGGTACCGCACTCGTTTCATGATAAACACACAAGTACGCACGCGCGCGCGCGCTTGTGCAGAGTTCCACGCAGCACTGCAGGACTTAATGATTAAAAGGATGGCCGCGAATCTCAATCAGAGCACGTTCTTCTTAAACCTGACATTTCGACTCCTTCTCCTCTCTAATCTTGTGTCTACAACACGGAGCTAAGTGGCCAGTGGAACAGCTTACGCTCCTTTCCTTTTCCTCGTTCCGTCTCGAGCCAGCCACGGTATCCTTTAAGATTTCATTTCTTAATTCTTTTAACTTTCTTCTCGCTTCATTTCCCCATTTAGTATTTCACTTTTGAATAAAGTACACGTCTTTCATGACAGAGGTGCACCCGTGTACGTTGCACTTTATTTTTTCATAACAACCTGCTGGAAATCCTTCAGGTCGTGACACAGAACTAAAAGCTGATCTGCTTTAAGTATTCTTCTGATCTCAACTGCTTCCAGGGCTGAAGAATTACCCGTCATTATGGTAGTGCCAAATCAGCAGTGCCTGAAAGGGCAACCTGAAGCTTGACCCGAAAACAGAGCCGATGACAAAATGCCCAACTTTGTAGTAGAAATGTTAAAATTTACAGGTTCTCTACAGCCAATTTCTCCAAATTATGTCAACTGCACAGGGAGAGATTTTTGTATTAGTCATTTCTTTAATTTGAGTGCAGGATCTTCAACTCCAACCATGCTCCAACTCTGCCCTTCCATAGTCTGGCGTTAGGAGGAGTCAGGCATTGCCAAGATGGCGACAGACAGAAACACCACACTGAGCTCCAAACCCATTCTCCTGAACGGGTGACATGATGGGTCATGGGTTAGTACGTCTCTGCATTCAGTCAGTGGATTTACTGAATTCAATTTGGTGATTTCTGTTTTACGGAAGATCCTGACCGCTGTTGTTAAAACTTGCTCATGCTCATGGACGATCTGAGAGGAATCAGCCTCTCAGCCTGTGCTCCTCTCCTCGCCCAGACCTTTTATGTGTCACTAATGTGAGATAATTGCATATAACTATACATTTGAGAGTGCACAGCCTACACAAGGACGTCTCTAACCTCCTCGGGGATGTTCCTGATAAGTATTCTCTTTGCTTTTTGTGCTGAGATCACACTTACTGATGTGGGCGGTCTACAGGTTACAGCTTTTAGAACCATACCAAACAGCCACATGCACAGGCTGTCCGCAGCCCCTGTGCCTTTTGCCTTTCGTGGATCCTAATGACCTCTTGACGCATGCCCATGCTAGTGAGTTCCCTGCATTAGTGCTGCTTGACCTAGAAACCGTATCAAAGCCACTGACCTTAGCAATCTTGTTGACGCACTAATAAATTGCTCTGACATTTGTGGAACAGCTTTTGATCAATATTCAGTAAATATACATTTTTTTAGTTTGGTGCATGCGGGTTCAAGCCCATTTCATATGGGGAGACAACCATATGTTCCCATTAAAAGCCAGAATCTCCACCAGTTTTTTAAAATGAAGAAGCCACTTAACTGAATGGTGAGATGTCTTCAAGAGACCCTACAAGTCTAGATGCACTTTTTCAGCTTAATTTCGAGTCCTGATTATGTCACGGGATATTTTATGTAATCACAAAAGCTGGTTGATAATGTTGGGCCACAGTAATTACAACCAGATTTGCTTTTCTATTCTTGGTCACCAGACAGGGTCACTACCTCTATTTTCCCACTACGGGCTTACGCCGATCAGCCACAACATCAAAACCACTGAGAGGAGACTTAAATAACATTGACCATCCTGTGACAACACAATGTTCAATACTGCTTTTGGACCTGGCATTCATTCATGTAGATGTTACTTAGTCATGCATCACCCACTTAAACCAGACTAGGCGCCCCTGCCCCATAGCAGTGACACTCCTTGATGGCAGCAGACATCCCCAGGAGGATGCAGCCTGACACAGACACACAAAAAACAGTTTAGCGAACAACTAAGAACAGAACAAGGTGTTGACCAGGCCTCCAAATTCACTAGACCCCAAACTGATCAAGTATCTGTGAGATGATCCACAGAGGCTCCTCACCTTAATACATGGGATCCAAAGGACACCACAGGACACCCTCAGAAGACCCATGTCTTGAGAATGTCCATTCTCTCATGAGACACAACTGTTTTGGAGGCACAGGATATACCTGATCATTGTAAATTATAACTTACTCTTTTCACATTAACAGCTAATGCAGATAATTTAGTTCTCATCACTGTTTGGTGACATACCTTCATGAGATGTTGATACATTTAAAACAGGCTATAAAATGTGCAGTTAATTGAATAAATCACTTTGTTCATTATCTTCTTTACTGTATGCATTTAACTGTGAATAAATATTATAGGCAGCCCTATTCATTACTTATTCAAAACACAAAACAACCTCTTGAAATGATCTACTTTCAATGATTGCATTTATTTTTACTCGCCACTGTCTCTGTGAATACAGTCCACGGTGCACACCCACCATTAACTCCACGGTCAGACTTATTCGTCTTAGCTTCAAGAAGATATATTGCTGATATTAAAACCCACATCAATTTCATCAAATTCACACTGGCGCATGGCATGTGTTCTTATATCATCTCCCCCAACACGCACTCACACACATGCACACAGTCTTCTGTCACTGAAGGCCATATAAACCATCATAGGCATGGAAAGCAATGTTTGTCATCGTGACACCTCCTAGGGGTGTCAACAAGATAGACTAAAACGTAGTGGCCTTAAAAGCATTCGTTCACAAATTGTTTTAGAGAGCCTGTATAAAGTTGTGATGTGGAACTTGACAGTTCAGTGTGGCTCCCAGTCAATTCATCACAAAAGGAATTGTGTCAAATGCACAGCTCGTCCCCAGTAAAAACCAACGGCATGAAGATATATAATGCCTCCAACTCTAGAATAGGATACTTGTGTGTTTTTGCTACCTGGCCAGCTTCATATTTTATGACTTCACAAGCACTGTTATATCTGACAATAACAGTAGTTATGTGTCAGTGGTTCTGACCCTCGGTAAGCCAAGAGTGCAGCCTGAAATCACTGAGCGGAACACTGCTGGCTTTTTCCACAATACAAATAAGAAATAATTGTGACCAGCTTTTTCTCGTGGGGACTAATTGAATGTTAACAGTCTACTCTAAGGAAGTAAGAGTGGAAGAACTCAAAAAATAAAATAAAATACATTTTGCAGTAAAATTGCCCGTGCCTTGCTTGTTGCTGAAATACAAATGGCATTGTCAGCTTCAAGACAGTATAACTGTAGTCTTTTGAAATGGTGTTTGTCTAAAATATTATCTGATGAATCGAATTAAGTAGGAAAATAGCAAAAAGCCAGATTTTAAGCCGCTCAGGACCTCCCAGTGTGTTGCGAGATAAGGAATGGGGAATAAAGAAAAAATGAAATTATTATTTTATGGCGTAGTTTTCTAATAAGTTCCACTGATGTTCCTTGGGAGCGCCAGTTCTTGCATTTTCAGTTAGTTTTGACCCAGTTCCTGACTTTCTGATGAATTTCCTTCAAGACAGTCCTCAATTACTTTTGGAAATTTCACATTTGTGTGCACACTCAACCTGCTTTGATATTTATTCATTACAAATGAAACACTTCTATATTCAAAACTGAACTGATTTCCCAGAACACTAAGAAATCATTACAAGCTCTCCATTTACTATGATGCTGCCTAAATGTTTGTGTTCTTGTGTGGAATCTGTGATTCAAATTGGAAAAGACATAGAATCAAATAATTAAAACAAATGAACTTTGCGAGCCTTATTCCTTGTAATCTTTGCACGGAGAGGAGTTTGCGCTCGCTGCCGACGTGCACGTGTGCTCAGTCACACTCGGAAACTCACGTGGCGACATACGCAGACTTCAGGCTGCCAGGTTTGACACAGCAGTTTGAATACCAGATGTCATCGCGGGTTTTTGGTCGGGCTGTCCCAGTCTCTTTTACACTGTCCCACACCTTGTCACTCTTTGTGCAGTTTTTATACACCCTCACCCATATTCCCTGTATCTCCCTCCTTCTCTCACCTCTCAGGCTGCATGGCAGGATTCAAAAATTCTTTTAGTGTGTTGTCTGTTGACATCACCAGCATCCCAGCGGTGTAAATGTCACACCCACACATCTTCGTGAGCGAGGTCTGGCTTGTTGTCAGCCGCCGCAGCACCAACCCAGGAGTCGGAGAGCAGTGATAATTTACTACGGTAGTGATGAAATAATAAAAGAATCACATATGATTCTGTCACACAATGCAGAGGTGCAAAGCTCCCTTTTATTTTTCATAGAGGGCACAGAGTCCAGAAAGCAGATCCCATAATCCTCCACACCACACACTGCTTCACTGCACAGAGGCAATGAGGTGTGCTTGTTTATTTTGCCTTTTCACTTCAAGAGCTGGAGCCGATGAACATCTCCATTAACTGCACGGGAGATGTTAATTTGTGGATGGAAAAAGGAAATGCTCAACAGTCATTCTAAAGCTCAGTCTCAGCTGCACTCTGCTTTATATCTACGGGAGCCCAGCGCTCTCAAACAAAAGAGTTGAGCTGCAGAGTGGAAAATATGCAATACAGAAGCTTTTCATGCATTTATTTACACATGGAAGTATTTTGTGTTGTGTTACTTGTTCCTAGGGGACCCCCCAAAAATACATTGTGTCTGGTTGGGACACTCTTGCTCTTTAAGGCTTTCTGACTCTTGGACTTTGTTTGCCGCCTGTTGAGGGTCAAACATTCATTCCGACCCTGTTCATCGCTCTTTTCAGGGTCTGCTGCCATGTTGTGAGTTTTTCAAGATTTTCTTAATTTGCTTCGGTTTAACCTAGTCATACTTCTCTCAACCACCACGCGCAATATGTCTGATAATTATTTCGGGAGTTATGCGGTATTTGTTTTAGGCTGATGCAATAAAATGTGTTTCTTGTTTTTTTTTTTTTTTTTACTCATTGAGAGGAGTAATGTTTGGATTTATTTTCTCTTAAAAATATTTCTTGTTTATCGAAGATCTACAAGAAAGGTTGAACAAAACGACCGTTACTCTAGATATAATATAGATGGGCTCAGTAATTTGTCAATTTTTTATGTACTTGTATAGCTATTGAAAAAAAAAAAAATGATATGAATTACCTGTTGGCATCAAACAAAGAGGTTTTCTCTAGTGTTTTCAGTTTTGCAGACTGATTTGAATTCTTGTCAGTTTACGACTGAATGGATCCAAACAGAGAATTACACAATATCTCCAAACTATGCTATACAAAGAAGAACGATGATACGATATTTAAATTGTTCCGCAATAAAATGAACCAAAGAGTGAGCTCAGTTTGTTGAACTCTCAGGCTACATAAGTTGAATGCACCAACAGTGTGGCTTGTATATTGGTACGTGGCATGATATGCAAGTTCAAGATTTTTGATTTTTCAAATAAACCTGGGATTAAAAGGGCAAACCTTTTAACAGGTTCTCCTCAAAAGCAGCCGATGAGCATATTTTGTGTGCCCACAAAAAGAATGAATGATGAAGTTTAATTCATTCCTAAGTGCCAAATCTAAGCACTTATCTCAAAGAAACTGGTGGGTGAAAATGGGTCACAAACATTTGGCTTACTCTTATGCTGTGTATATAAAATAAAAAATATTTTTTATATATAGAAATAATGGCCAAGGTTGCACTGCAGGCATTTGTAAAGGAATTATGTCTTTTGACTTTGCAAAGTCACGAACTTGCATGTGCAGTGAAAAGTGTAACCCGTCTTATTATTACAGACGTCTGTAGTTGAAAGGTGCACAGGAGGTAACATGGGGTTGCCACTTTAAACTAAAGAGGGCGCTGCTTATTAGCCTTGAGTTACTTGGTTACCTGCTCTTATGTGGGTTTAACTGCACAGCTGAGAAACACATTTTTATTTTTATGTGTAAAATATTGCTCTTATAAAACACCCACACTGGTCCATGTTCGTTACACTCTTCTGTGCCTATTTATTTATTTTCCCACTCCGTCTGCCGTGTCAGTCACATGCTTACACCTTGCCCTAAGACTGATTCATTTATTGATCATTCATTCTGCTGTCAAGCACGTCAGTCACTGATTCAGCCTCTAACTTGCCTCTCCTTCTCTCCCCGTCTCCCTCTCTCAGTGTTGTTGCTTGCACCTTCACGTTCTTCACTCCAAGGAATTCAGCAAACGTAAGATCCTAAATTGGTGAACGACACCCTGAACTACACCATGCAGAGCCTAATCAGAGATGTGCAGCAGAAGAACAAAGATGGCAATGTAAAACAATTAATTTACACACTAATGGATGCAGATGTTACAAAGGTGAAGATGTGTGTGTGTTTTATGTTGAGGGAAGTGTTCTCAGTATTAATGTACGTGTGCATGAGCTGAGAGACAGTAGGGGGAGATTTTCAAAGTGAATTTTAATTTGAGCCAGATTCCTCCCAGGCAATTACTGGTTGTGTACACAGCAGAAAAGTGTAAATGAAGTGGCGCAAATAACACACAACATACCAACACACACACACACACACACACACACACACAACCAAAGGGGAGCGCCAGGGAAGTAAAACCCTTTGCGTCTCAGTGTGAGCGCGTCTCTCTTTATGTATCGATGGACACACCAGGTCACACACACACAAAGACCACAGCGCTTCGCCTCACAATGGCAACCCACGGATACACACACGTGTGCACTCGCTAAGCCATGACTCTGACACCCAATTATATAACTGCAGGACATAGGTATCTGTCAGCTTTGACTGCGTGTCACTGCTTCTTTTGACAGAGTAAACTGAGTTGCACAGTGGGAGGAGTTACAGTAAATATAGTAAAATAAAATCCCCATTCAGCTTTCCCATAGGAAACGTTAGCTGACTCAGAGTTTCAGCAGCACTTCTGCTGCTTGGCTCAGCACGAAATCCTCCCGAAATTCTCTCCCGACAGCCATTAGTTATGTTGTGATCAATTTCAAAATGTCAGTTTCTTTGTTAAGCAGTGAAAGGTACAAGTTTGTGTCCAGAATGTTTGCAGGTGAGAAGTTAAGTCCATCTCCAAAGGTACACTTTGGCAAGAAACATCCAATCACTTAACTGCAGTCACTTCAATTCCTAACACTCAAGAGGTAAAACTATTAGTAAAAAAGGAAAAACAGTAACGCAATTTAAAGGTTAAATCAGGTCAAATAATATCAGAGAGTCAGGAGCGCTCTAATGTCTGGACCGCAGCCTTATTACGTTATCTTGGGAAATTGATTGCTGCTGCTGTGAGGTATGGTTTCCATATCGTCTATTGTGTCATATTCCGATCCGCTGCATGAAGCCAGACAACCAAGAAGAAGCTACACATCTGCTAAAGCAAACATGAGCTTGTAACTGTAACAGCCAGTTATCTCCTACAAGCTGACAAATTGGTTTCAGGAAATGAAAAACACACACTTGCGCGGCGTAAACACACGAGCGTGTGTGTGGTGGACAATGGACGTCGACGTAGGCGAGTACCGCGTGCGACAAGGATGGTACATGTGCGTGAAAGTATCAGCAAGCATGTCTGTGCAGATAATGACAGACGGGGACCGCACCGCTTACCCTAGTTGGCACCGTGTGTGCGCAGGGTCTGCTGAAATAATTGTTTGGGATCTAGTTTAGCCGGACAATGGAAGCCGGCTGCAGGATGAGTTCATTAACATCTCATCTCATTTTGTACTACGCTTTATCCTCACTAGGGTCGCGGGGATTGCTGGAGCCTCTTCCAGCTGTCATCAGGCGAGTTCACCCTGGACAGGTCGCCAGTCCATCACAGGGCCTTCAACATTTATTTTATCTGTATACTTTTTGCAAAGATATGAAACCTAAGATGTGTTCCTTTATTGAAAAGTGAGGCCGTTATTTTCTGGCAATGCCAACATTTGTTCATAGAGCATTGATAATCCGATCAGGCATGACATTATGACCTAATATTGTGTCCTCCAAAGCAGTTGTGTCTCATCAGAGAATGGACATGGACCTTCTGAGGGTGTCCTGTGGTGTCTGGAAACAGGATGTTGTTAGTGGGGGTCGTTGGGTCCTATGGGTTGAGGGGAGGGGCCTCTGTGGATCATCCCACAGAAACTTGTTGCCTGTTGGGGTCAGTGGTACATGTGACATCCGCACAAACGCCAGGTCCAAACGTTTCCCAGAAGAACACTGAATGGTCACAAGACAATCAGTGTTATTCACTTTTCCTGTTAGTGGTTTTAATGTTGTGGCTGATCAGTGTGGATAAATAAGAAGTTGGGTAAGTTCCTGGAAAAAACAAAAAAAAAAACAAAAAGGAAACTGCCCCCAAAGAAAGGGGAAAAAGGTTTGGGGCTTTGTTGTACACTGATGAAATATAAATGTAGCAGCCTTGTAACCTCCCGCCGGCAAATTCCGTGCAAAACTTGTGATTGCCAAGTTATCGTCAGATACTTTGGTAAGCGAAGATGAGACCGATGAGGCCTGTGAGTCAGCGAGGCAGCAAATGAAGGAGTCCGATCGAGAAAGTAAACAGGTAAATGAGTAAGTGAGCGAGCAGCTGACTAATCAAGTGAGTGAATGAGCAGGTAAGTGACTATACGTCTGACTGATTAAGTCACCAAAGCTCGAGAAAGCAGCTGAGGCATTTTATATGTTAATGTGTGAGAGAGGAAAGTTAGGAAAGAATATGGCGTGAAAAGAAATGCAAGCAGCTGTGACAAAAGGTGGAAGCTGGCTGGCTCGAGGGAGGGAGGGTTGGAAAGAGAGGGGGGAGTGGATGAATGTGGGGAAGCGGAGGAAGAAGGGAGAATCATTGGAGTGTGTAGGAGGTACGGGGAGAAGGAGTGAGGGTGGCTGTGGAAGCTGGTGGTAATCAGAGGGCAGTGATGGGTGGTCAAGCTGTGCGTATATGCAATTCCGTGTGTGTGTGTGTGCTCCCCACTGTGGTCACCGCTCTGTGACAGACCAACACCAAGTTCCTCTGCTCTCAGAGTGCGCCTCTCGTACTGTGCACAGCTGTGTGTGTAAGTTGTATTTTAAGGTGGCTGAATGGATTCTCAGATGCTTTTTCATCTCTCCCCGGCCTATTTGCTGGGTGCCAGCTCCTGTTCCTGCCAGTGACCAAAGAGGAATTCAACTTCTGTGTCAGGTCTAACGCTATTTTTAATTGGATTTTCAATTTTTCCAAACAGTAAACACTTAAAAAGACACCCTGTAAAATTGTGTATGTAATAGAAGTGGAGCTACACCGATCAGGTGTACCACCCACCTAGAATAGACCAGACACCCCCACCCCATAGCAATGACACTCCTTGATGGCAGCAGCCATCCCCAGCAGGATGCAGCCTGACACAGACACAAAAATGATTTAGGAACAACTCAAAAAAATATGGAAAAACAGCACAAGGTGTTGGCCTGGCCTCCAAAGGACCCTAAGGAGACCTACACAATATTAGGAAAGTGGTCATAATGTTATGCCTGGTTTGTGCATGATTGCTCATCACCGAAAACCAACTAGTCGAGTTATGTATCCAATAGAAACAGTATCCAACAGAATAGAGTAGGTTAGAGTTTCACAGGTGGTCACAGGTGTTTTCTTTATTATTTCCTTTTTTTGTTAAATGAAAAATCTTATCCCCAGAAACGCATCGTTCTTTTCAGAAACTGCGGCCTTGTGGCAGGACAAGTGGGCCGAGGCGTTACCAGTTAGAGAAAATGCATGAAGGATTAAGTGTATGAGCACCACTTTCCCCTCAGCATACAAAGCAAAAGTGCCCTTGCGCACAAAAATAATTAAAGAAAAAAAGAACTGGTCCCCAAGACCTGCAGGAGATTACCCACAGGTCCAAATCAGCGCAGTACTCCTTGTGCTTGTGCGTACGAATGAGTGGGTAAAATGAAAAGGGCACATTTCTAAGCATGTAAAAACATCTGAAAGGAAATATTTTCTTTTTTCTTTTCTATTTGTAATTCAGCCCAGGAAAAATATGATAGAACATTGTGTGTGTGTGTGTGTGTGTGTGTGTGTGTGTGTGTGTGTGTTTTTCACATACATTTTATTTCTATTTCTATATTGCAATGAAAAGTTATCAGAGAATTCAGAAGCAGCACCAGCAGCAGTCGTGGAAACAAGTAATAAAGTGACTGCACACATATTCTTGTTAACTGATGCTTGGTTTACACTTGTGCTGCAGATCCACTGCTCTGTATGTAGTAGCATGCACGAGTTACCTGTATAAATAATATACGAGTAGAAATACCTGAAGGCGTGTATATTCATGCTCTGGTGCGATGGCGTCGTTCCTTCATTGTAAGGCTAAAACGCGGGTCAGATCCACTCTGCTGTGTTGCGTTTCCTGCGGTTCTTCAAGCAAGGCTGTCGGAGTTGGAGCCAACAATTGTCGAACAACCGAAAACCACTTCTACGCACAAAAAGGAATCGACAGAGTAGGAAATGTTTTTGTTATTGAGAGATGTGGATGAGGAAATGTGTTTCAGACCCGTCACATTTAGTGTCGTCTGCGTCTCCAAGACGTGGAGCTTCCTACATTCCTGAGCAGGGGCTCGTCAGGATAAATCTAAACTAGGGTCTGATGGCATTACCAATAAAAGTTAACGTGTCTGTTGTCTATAGGCTAAAAGCACATCCACGTGTCTCTCCTATCGTCTTAACTCCTGCCTACACATTTCTAGGTGATAAAATGTGTCCCTGGACTCAGAAATCCTTTTTGTTTGTGTGTGCATGTACACTCGAGTGTGTGGGCGTGAAGTATGTTTGAGTGCACATATAATGACTGTAAACATGGTCTGTTGAGTATATGTTCACATGTCTTTGTAATGATTTCATGTCAAGGGACTTGACTACAGTAAAGAACTCATATTGACACTGACTTGTGGTAAAGGTGGTAAAAATATCAGGCATAATGGAACTAGGCCCGGTCTGGAAGTGAAGGAGGTGCTGAAAAACAATGAGAACGACACAGGGCCAAGGAAATAAATAATGGATTTTAGAAATTCCATGTCATTAACATGCGCTCATTATAAAAGTGCTCTCTCTGCCTTTCTGTTCTTTTTTCCCGTGGTTCTCTGTCAGCTCACTGTCTTCTGACTGCATGCTAAGCTTTGAGACCACCTTTCTGTGATCATTGTACTTACTACTGTGTGTGGGCGAGTGAGAGAGGGATGGAGACAAAGATAGAGGGAGATAACACATTTTCTAGTCTGTGTCATTCCCTTCTTCCCTTTGCCACCACTCCGCTTTGATTTCTCCTCCCTGTCTTCTTCCATTTCTGCCTTCCTTCAAACCTTTCACAGATACAAAAGCGCGCACGCAGACGCAGCTTGACAGTCACACACTCTGCGTGCACACAAACTGACGTCCCAGTAGGATGAAACTCTGAGACAAAGGCACACCAGTGCAGCCCAGTGTGAGTCCAGTCACGGATCACTGGTAATCCCAACAGTGGATCAGTGGCCCTGTGTGTCTTTGTGGAGACGAATGTGTGCGTTCATTTGCCGAACTTTTTGGTTTCAATCACAGCTGTGAACGTGTGCGCGCGCAAACACCTCCACTTCTCTTCTCTCACACCTACACACAATGAGTGTCTGGGAATCATTCGCCTCCCTTGTTGACATCTGCTATTAGTTTAAATGCCAACATAAACATCTCACTTCCTTTTCATATACCCATTCTCACACATATGCGCGCGCAAACACACACACGCATACACACACACACACACGCACACGCACACGCACGCACACACACACACACACACACACACACACACACACACACACACACACAAACCATCACTCTGCTACTTTACATTCAAATCTTACCTTGGCTGTGCTTGTGATTAAATTCCTTGTCTCCGAGGACAGCAGATGCTATTGTTTCCTCCCTTTGGCTGCCATGAACGAAATGAGACTTGAGATCCCCATTCTGGCTCAACCGCCTCGCAGTTTCCCTGCATCTATGAGCCCCGACATGTAGTGGGATGAAACTACAGGGTAATATATGGCTGCCATTACCTCAAGGCCCGCCAGCTTAACCTCTCGCATAGATCTCCCAGCTGAATTCCTCTGTGTTGTAACCAGAGTTAAAGCTTGTTCTCTGTAAGTTGACTATTGTGGGTGCTGGAACAAGTCCGCTGCACCTCTCTTATATTTCGGTCTCTTTCACATATGCATGTGGAAGTTATCTGTCCTGTGTTATGAATAAAACAATATATTTTTTTTCCCCCCTCTCCCCAACGTCATTGCATGTGCCGCAGTGCCGGTGCCGACCAACAGGTGGCACTGCAACTCTTTGTTTTCTCCGTGTGGATGAGCTGTCCGTGGTGCTGAATGTAAATCTCCCTGATCTGCTGTTGCAAAGGGCGAGCAGAGGAAGAGAGGAGAGAATGGATGGGATTCAGGAGATGTAAATAAGAGGGAAAGCATGAGAGGGAAAGAAGAAAAGAAGGGCATGCTCTAAAGGCAGGACAAGGAGGATTCAGAGGATGGGAAGCGGAGGAAAGGGTGAAAATAATGGTAAAAAAAAATGTAACGATAGGGTGGGGGTGAAGAGGAAGAGGGGACGGAGGGCTTAAAAAATAGGAGGATGATCACCACACAAAGAAAGTGAAGAAGACAATGCATAAACGAAGGCCGGAGCAAAGAGAAATTGCAGAAGTGAGATGAGATGGGAATGGAAAAGAGCAATACATCAGACAGAACATAAAAGAGAGGAGGAAAATAAGGTGAAAAGGAAGTTAAAAAGGGAGAGGTTACGCCTTGCCTACCACTAAACAAGTTCGGACATTTAGAAAGGCTTCGCCAGTTGAAAGGGGGGGAACGGTAGAGGCTGAGAGCGGACGGCCAAACGGATGGAAAGATACAGGAATGATGAAGGGAGAGGGTGAGGCGATACTAAACAATGGAAAAGACGAATGAGAGCAAAATGTGAGGTATGTTTCCTGGTGCGCGCATCGACGTGCTCCACTTCTGGTGTGTATTTGCGTGTTTGTTTGGGTCTGTCAGTGACAACAGTGTTTATGTGTGCACGAGTGGGAAGAGCAGAGGAACAGGCATAGACAGATGGGGCTAAGAGGGGTGGAAGACATTAAGTGTGTCGCGTCCGTCTGTGAGTCTGTGTGCGTGTGTGTGTGTGTGTGTGTGTGCGGTAGGGTGTGTGCGAGCACTGATGATCTATGATGCGGTGGCAGCAGCAGTACAGTATGCATGACACAGATAGTGGGATTTATGCTCTCCACAAGACTACAGATGGTGACAGGGGAAGCCTCTGCTCCCCTCCATTTCCTCTGTTTGACTCTCTTCCTCTGTCTGCTCCCACCCAATCTCCCGCTCACCAACCCTCTCCTCGGGCCCTTCTGTGTATATTTGCTTTGCTTTGTCATACTCTGACAATGATCCAGTAATGGGATTGTCAAAGTCAAAAGTCTCTGTCATCTGTGGCCCATCTGCCTCCGTGGACTATTCACTTGTGGAAAAAGGGTTTACTCACCATGGTTGACCCCGAGCAGAGCAGCAACGCTTCTCTGTCTCCGGTTCCTTCTGGGGCTTATGAAGTAATCCTGGAAGGAACTGTGGAAGCGACAATAAATTCTTTACATAGCATATTTCTGTCGTTTCTTGTGAACCATTGCAGCAGACTGTCACTGTGCTTCAGTATTTTTAGGGCCATAAGGCACATCTCTGTAGAAGAGAAAGAAAAAGAACAGGATTTGCTACACATCCTTGAAGTTCTCATCTAATTCTCTATGCAGTGCTACCGATGCAACGCTGCCTTTTGCGTGTTTCCTGGAGGGACTTCAGTTGTTTAACACTGCCCTCCCTTCCATGCGGTTGGGTGACTCAGAGTTGCTAATAGATCAAAAAATTGTTCATAATATTTTCCTTTAGAAAATCAACATCCTGCTTTTTCCGTAATGCAGATGAAAAGCATCTTTGGACTCCTACCTCCTTTTAGAACCCACAATGGCCCAAACCTCAAGCATGAGCCACGCTGATATGTTCAGAGGTATTTTTTCCTGCCGCTGTGAGCGGTAGTCCTTGTGATAAGTACACTCTATATGTCTTTAGTTTTTGAGTCATCTCCTTGAGTTGAAAACATCTTCCTGCCATTCATTTTCATCCACTTACCCGAAGCTTGGCCATGGTGAGGGGAAGGCTATGTGTGGTATTTCAGACATCCCTCTCCCTAGCAACACATTATAGCTCCTCCTGAGCAGACCCAAAGTGCTCCACAGTGTTCCCCACGTCCACCCCACGGTCTCTTCACCGGATGTGCGAACCACCTTAACTGTGCCCTTCGGACATTTGAGCCCCTTTATTAAAATTGGAGATTAAAATCTGTATCTGTTAGACGAACTCACTCTGGATCTGGACACTAAATGAACACCACCGTGAATGACTTTGATTGTTCAATTCTGAATGTTTTATTGGCACTGGAGCACGGTGAAGTCCAGTCATCCAGTTTCAAATGTGTCACTGCCTTCTGGCTGCAGGCATGCTGCATATTTGTAGTCTTGACAAGACGAATTGTACAAACAGGAATAAGAGCACGCATTCAGACAGTCAAAGGGACTCGCTATGTGACAGAAAGTGTTGCAAGTAGTTTTGTGAAGAAGCTACTTTTTTTTTCTGCCTACTTTGACACATCTGCACACTAGTCCAGAGACTGCATGTTTTATTGTCAGATGATCTGTTTTGGAAGAAATTGTCAGAAACAGTTCTTCATATCCTGACAACAGCAAAGATAGTTTCAGACACTCACCCGCTGACACTCCGTGGCATGCTGAGGCATATATCTGGTGTCTCCTCACCTTTCCCAGACCTTTCCCGTCCCACTCTAATGGAGAATACCCGACGAGTATGTTTTATTGGTTTTCACCTCTGCAGCACAGTTGTGTAATTCTGTTCTCCCACTCCCTTGGTGTCGAGGACAGACTTTTCAGGTGTTGATCTCTCGCCTCCTAACCTTTACGCCTCGCTGCCTTGGTTTGGACCAGGTGCAGAGACTTAAAACTTCATAACTGGCCAAGATGAACTCTGGGTGTTAGAAGGGATCGTAGCAAGAACCTCTTTTCAAAGCCGCTCTTTTAAACTAGAAGCTAGAAGGCCAGCTACCCTCCACTTCATAGCCCACACTAGGTTCTGTTAACTAGTTGAGATAACACATACGTCTCTTTCATATCTCTCTTAATAAACTTAATATTCAAATCGTGCATGAGGGTAACAAACGCCGCTACTTTCGCGGTTATTCAGTAGGCCATGTGCAGCGGGTTTATTGCGCGACAGTCACACTTGCCAGGATCCTATGCATAGATGCTTCAAGAAGGAGAACTACTACTTTTTATCAGGGCACCGTATTTCCAGTTGAAATGTAGACTTTTTGACTGAAAACCCACAGGCAAACTTCACTGTATGGAGATGCAAAGACGCGTAGCTGAAGGCTAATGAGCTCTTTAAAGCCGTGTTAGACAGCGTTACCTGTGATCACAGAGGTATCTGCATAATTTGTCTTGTTAACCCACAACACCAGTTTGTTTGCTTCAGAAACAGATGAATGTGTGTGCGTCGCAAATAAGTAGGAGGGGGTCTTTGATGAAAGAATGTTTACTGTACATAATGGCATTGCTTTGTTTAAACCTCCCATATCTCTTCTTTCCGTATTTGTCTTTAGTCCACTAGCTTTTTTTTTCCTCTTCTCTGTTTTCTGCTACAAAGACAATTACCTTCCCTCCTCACCCTTTCAGCCTCTCTTTGCTTCCATTTGTGCGCACACACAGATTTGTTCTTTCCCTCTCTGCCTCTAGTTGTGAGATCAATGCCTCCCCCAGGTAGGCTGAATCTGAGTTATTCTGCCACATAGTGTGGGAGAGTTAAAAGGCGAACCAGTGGCATACTGGGTCAAATTCTATGTGCATCTAAATGCTGTTTGGATATTTTCTCTATTTGAATATCATGGAACAGGAGACTAGACAATTTCTCCTGGCCTGCAAAGATCAGAGAATACAGTCAGCTCGCCCGGGAGCTATTCACTCCAAAACCATTACAACTTAAGTACACATTATATCCACAAGTTTAATTTCAGATTGTGGTTTCTTTTTGCTAATTTACATGTGTTTGCATTGAAAAAAACTTAACACAGCAGGTATAATAAATCCTGTGGCGCGACAAATTCCCGGCTTCACTTGACCACACGCTGAGCTAACTGTGTCGTAGCGCTCTGTTCCATCCACTGTCACGGCTATGTCATACATTAGAGACATACAAGGCAGCATGATGAGACGGCTGACAACAAAACGCCACCAGCGTCAGTGTGTGCGTGGGCGTGTTTATTCGGGCCAATGTGTCTGTATTAACAGATACAACGAGAAAGAAAGTGAGACAAATCTGGGGATTGTGGTGAGCGAGATACCCAGGAAAGAAGGATTATTGAGTTATCCAGATGTATTTAACCAAAATTCTGGAAAATCCTGGATTTTCTGTTCCAAGAAAAGGGCTCACAGAAACGCTCCTGATCGACACTTGAGATTACCACAAGTCTGTGTCGGCTACAACGACGAGGACCACCGTGAAATCCCCGGCACACCACATAAACTGGATCTTTACGATGCTCAGTCTAGATTTCAACTCCCCTTCTTTATGGATTGATGTTATCTCTATGTAAATATCTTGGTCCTCGTTGAGTCTAGGATTTACTGATGAATATTTCAATGTTGTAAAATGAAGCGTTTTAGCATCTTTCAGACATTGTTTTGGTTTTTCAGCTCTTAACTTGATTATTTTTTCTTCACTCTGACCATTCTTTTCATCCTCGTGTCCAGTAAAAGGCCACAGGTGTCCAACAGCGACCCATCTCTCTTGGCGGTAGCTATTCCTCGGTGTGGAGACCAAAACCAGAGCAAACAGGAGAGCGCTGCTACTGGATTTACATTTCCAATGTGAACGGGGAAAAAATGCTTCAAATGAGGGCTAATGTTGCTCTATGTCTCCTCTATGTCAGTGCAGTGTGCTTAACTAGTTTCACTGCTTTTAAGGAGCCAAAAAGATCATTGCCTCTCTCTTCACCCTCATTTTCATTAAAAAGAAAAAAAAAAGGGGGGAAGCTGCTCAAGAATTCACCATTCAGTTTTTTGCTTTAGGTTTACATCCTTCAAAAATCTTATCTCCAGTTGAAATAGGCAGTTCTTTCCAACGCCAACAATCCCTGTATGTCGTGATCAAAAACAGGACTCCCTGTACCACCCACTGAGACCTGGCCAGACACCCCCACCCCATAGCAATGACACTCTTTGATGGCAGCAGACATCCTCAGCAGGATGCAGCCTGACACCTGACAACAGTTTAGGAACAACTGAAAAAAAAAAGAAACCACTAGAAACCAGACAAAGTGTTGAACTGGCCTCCAAATGCACCAGATCCCAAACTGATCAAGTATCCGTGTGCACTGGAACAAGCCTGATAGACAGATGACCCTCCCCTCAACCCACAGGACCCAAAGGCCCCCACTAACAACATTCTGTTGCCAGACACCACAGGCAGGGTTAGGAAGGTTACTTTAAAACTGGAAACCTGTACAATTACAAGTTACTTGTTAAAAACGTGTAACCAATAACTTACTCTAAGTATCACAAAATGAAGTAATGTATCTGATCACTTTTAGTTACTTTTGGATTATTTCAATGCCAAACATGCAAATAAAGACGAAAGCGTACAAAGACATGTCATCAGCTTAGTGTATTTATTAGAGAAACATATACAATCTCCTTTTACACTCCAGGAAATGCTGGTTTAGTTGAACACCGGAGGAGTCTGTATTGTTTTTTTTGTTTGTTTTTTTGTTTTTTAACAAGGAGGAGTTAGTGGCTTTGATGTTTCTCTGGAAAACAAACAAAATTAACAACGCATCTTCATAAATCATTCTAAGCCATAGGGTGAAACAAAAATATGTCATATATAGACAGAATACAGTGGGGGAAATAAGTATTTGATCCCCTGCTGAATTTGTAAGTTTGCCCACTTCCATAGAAATGATCAGACTCTGGTTTTTATGGTTGTTTACTGGTTATGGGTATAGACAGAATATCAATCGAAAATGCATAAAAAACACACAATCTAAAAGTTATAAATTGTTATGTATTTTATTAAGGGAAATAAGTATTTGATCCCCAACAATTCACTTAGAATTCAGGCTCCTACAGATTGGCTGGTGCGCATGTGGCACACAGCTGTGTTCAGTCAACTAATTACCAATACTCCTGATCTTAACTCGTCATGTATATAAAGCACACCTGCTCTAAGAATCAGTTTCTTACATTCCAACTTCTACAGCACCATGGGCAAGACCAAAGAGCTGTCAAAAGATGTCAGGGACAAGATTGTAGACCTGCACAAGGCTGGTATAGGTTACAAAACCATCAGCAAAAGGCTTGGTGAGAAGGTGACAACTATTGGTGCCATTATTCGCAAGTGGAAGACCCATAAAAGGACCATCAACTGTCCTCGGTCTGGAGCTCCCCGCAAAATCTCGCCTCATGGAGTGAGGATGATGATGAGAAAGGTGAGGGAGCAGCCTAAAACAACACGGCAGGAGCTTGTTAATGATCTGGAAGCAGTTGGGACCTCCGTCACCAAGAAAACAGTTGGCAACACACTGCGCCGTTATGGATGGACTCTTGCAGTGCCCGCAAGGTCCCCCTGCTCAAGAAGGCACATGTACAGGCCCGCCTTAAGTTTGCCAGTGAACATCTAAATGACTCAGAGAAGGCTTGGGAGAAAGTGCTGTGGTCTGACGAAACCAAAGTTGAGCTATTTGGCATTAACTCGACCCGCCGTGTTTGGAGGATGAAAAAACGTGAGTATGACCCAAAGAACACCATACCCACGGTTAAGCATGGAGGTGGAAACATCATGTTTTGGGGCTGTTTTTCAGCAAAGGGTACAGGGCAACTTCACTGCATTATGGGGCCAATGAATGCAGCCGTGTACTGTAACATCTTGGACAAAAACCTTCTTTCCTCAGCAAGAACACTGAAGATGCCTCGTGGGTGGGTTTTCCAACATGACAATGACCCAAAACATACTGCCAGGACAACAAAGGAGTGGCTCAAGAAGAAGCATATTAAGGTCATGGAGTGGCCTAGTCAGTCTCCAGACCTTAACCCGATCGAAAACCTGTGGAGGGAGCTGAAGCTCCGAGTTTCCAAGAGGCAGCCAAGAAACTTGAAGGATTTAGAGACTGTCTGTAAAGATGAATGGGCCAAAATCCCTCCTGCGCTGTGTGCAAACCTGGTGACCAACTACAAGAAACGTCTCATCGCTGTGCTTGCCAACAAAGGTTTCTCTACAAAGTACTGACTTGTGTTGTGCTTGGGGATCAAATACTTATTTCCCTTAATAAAATACATAACAATTTATAACTTTTAGATTGTGTGTTTTTTATGCATTTTCGACTGATATTCTGTCTATACCCATAACCAGTAAACAACCATAAAAACCAGAGTCTGATCATTTCTATGGAAGTGGGCAAACTTACAAATTCAGCAGGGGATCAAATACTTATTTCCCCCACTGTATCTGTAATGATAAGAATGAAGTTGATAATTTTAATCATAATAATTATTGTTAGAATATAGGTATAGAAGAATAGGTAAAATGAAGTACAGTAGAGCGTAAGCAAGAATGTAAAACATACGAGACATACAAAACACATACAGTTTGTTTTCATACCTGTAAATGTTTCTTTACCTTTGAAGTCGAGGTTCTTAATGAAGACAGTGTTTTCTGTGCCGGAAGGCATAACTTAACTTAGACTGCATCATGATGTGGTATCATGAAGATGAAAAGTCAAAATGGTGTCAGAGTTTCCACACAGCGAACAAAGTCTTATCAGCCGTGACCTAATTTTCTTCCGTGGTTCCAGGCTGATGATCCATGGGCACGTCGTGGCACGATCCTGGACCCACTGGCATGATGCACGGCCATGGTGGTCGGCGTAAAGTGTCACATTGAGTGTAACACTGTCGTGTCTGCTGCTTGTTGTATATTTGATTTAGAAAATGTAACCCCCATTCGTGTAAAATATACCAGTAATCTGATTACATGTTATTCTGATTATATGTTTTTTTTTCTGTGTGCTGTAACAGATTACAGTTACAGTTACTGTTTTTTTATCCGTTACTCACCAAGTCTGACCACGGGACGCCCTCAGGAGACCCATGTCCATTCTCTGATGAGCCACAACTGTTTTGGAGGCACAAGAGAGACCTATACAATATTAGGAAGGTGGTCATAATGTTCTGCCTGATCTGTGCATGTTAGATATACAAAAAAGGAAACAGTTTTCTAACATGGTGCAATATGTCAGTGGCCGGTTTTTAGCTTGTTTTGTTTCTCCCAAGAGGCCAGAACATCGGATATCGCCCTGCTTTTCTTGACCCTTCTACTGACACTTCACCTCTATTGTACTTTTGTTTCAACATGTTTTGTTCACACCAAGTATACTGGTGAATACAGATTATTTCGCTGTCCACTGTTAAATTTGTGAAACATTCACTTTCTAGCACACACTCGGCGTTGGTCTCGTAGCTTCTGGCGTATTATCTCAACGTTGTTTCAGCAGACCTCAGAGCATTTCAGTTTTACTTCACACCCACACACTCGTACGTTGACTCAGTGGATTTTTAGTGCGGCGGTGCTGTGTGTAAACGCACATTTGCTTGTGTGCATTGAAACCTGTAAAGTGACAATACTGTTTTATTACGAGGAGGATGAGAGTCTTGAACAAGGTCATATCCTGTGCAGCAAAACAACAGGAAACAAAGGCCGTGGTCGCGGGATGAGACCTGGATCCCACTGCTGCAAATCACGATGTCATGCCTTCTAAGCCGAGCCAGTCCCCTGTCCTCTCTTTAGCGCTCATGATTGCACACACGCTCGAATGCATAATGCGAGCCAAGTCGAGATCTAACTCACAGCCGTGCTGTTTTGCCTCAGCGTGACAGATAAATCCGAGCCGTGCTTTTGTGTGTCTGTGTTTGCATGCGGCGCCCACGGCAACTGTCAATCACCGTTGTCGTTTTTGAATGAGCTTCACTGGGAGATGAGGTCCTATTTGATTTGATCGCTGAGGGGAAGCATACGGCCCGTATCACTGTATCACACACACAGAGGGGAGAGAAAGCTGCTATTCCTGCAACACGTCAGATCCTCTTGAACGCACACGCTCTGGCAGCATGCATAAAGACCAACGCGGGCCCAGACAGACACAATGACACAGACACGTATGTGCACTTGTGCAGGAACTCGGGACAGTTCTATCCCATTACAGCAATGCATCACCTCTGTCCTCATCATTTTAGCACGGAGAGGGAGATGTAATGGCGAGGAAATAAGAAGAGCCGGGCGCGTGAGAAAGGCAGCAGGAGAAAAGGGGGGCGAGTAGGGGAGGGGACAATGCAATAGAGTGAAGAAAGAGTGACAGAAAGTGTGTGTATGTGTCAAAGGGCTGGAGGCTTGTCTCCTGCTGTAGAGAAAGTGCAGACAGAGTGTGGGCTACCTTGGCCTGCTAACCTTGGAGTGCTGTTAATTGGCACTTAGCATTAAACAGCTCCTCTTCCTCCGGGATGAGAGAAAAAGTAAAGAGCTCCAGCTTTAAGAGATGAAAACATTCATCACACACGCACACACACACAAAAAAAAAAAATACTAGCCCAAGAGAAATGCATTTTCAAAATACAAATAATTCATCCGACTTCAGAAGTAACAGAAACACAATATATTATTAATTTATATAAACTATTTCTGGCTGAAATATAAAAAAAAAAAAAAAAAAGCAAAATGTTTTAAAACCTGTAGAAAATGGGTTGAATCTCAGTTCATTGTTGGATGTCTTCTTCTCGCCTATTAATTTGTTTAAAAAACATTTGTCGAACATCTTTCATCTTTCATAAGGCTTGATAATGGCGCTGTCAGACATAAGAAGTCAATGCGTTAGGGTTAGGGTTGGGTAAGTTGGGGTCCAGAGTCAACTTGCTTTGATTCACCATCCTTAGGTAGTTAGATATTACTACTAGATCAGTAGTGTTCATGGACAATACTTTTTTTGTCACCAAAACAATTTGTTCATTATATCCAGTAAACAGGAGCCGTTGCAATGGAAGTCTCATGCTAACTTTTTGCTTTAAGTTTGGTCTCCACCAATAAGAATATAGTGCGTTTATTAAAACAAAACGTGTTCTTTAGAGTTTAACCTGATTAGTTACTGCATGTGTGATGTTTTTCTGATTTAAAGAAATATTGTGTGTTGAATGTCATAATGCGACCTGTCAAATATCACATTATATTACAGGAAAGTTTTCCGTTAGTTTTTAACAGAATGTATTTTAAGCAATTGGCAAAACATCTGCATTACCATAATTTCACAAGACCTTGAGAGTGACATTTGTTTTTCTTTTTTATTATATTAATCAGTTCATATTTCTAAAGATATAACAGTACGGAGAACTTCCTTCTCAGAGCAAATAATAGAGATAGAGAGAGAAACAAAGCCTGAAAAGACTGAACATCTTTTCATTCAGATCTAATTGACCTTAACCAATATAGCACTACTCCAGCCCTTGTATCTACTAAAAGCAAATAAAATAGTTTAGCACAAAAGCCTAATATGTTAAAGTGTTTCATTTAACTGAACTTTTATCCAAATATTATTACAGTGGCAAGTGAAAGATGTACTGTTTCTTGGAGTCTGTCTTTGAAGTTCATGTAACTTTGGCTTAAACTAATGGCTAAAAAAGGCATAACTGAAGTTCATCTAAAGATGTTCTTACCACTTGAAGTCTGCTGACTGTACTGTAAAATGACGTCAATCATTCTAATCTAAATTAAGCTTTCTAACGATGCGCAACATTTGGCACATAGACAGGTGTAGCCGGCGTTGTCCTGAAATCAGCATCAGAATGGCAAGGGATTAATAAGTGAAAGTCAGCAGCAACATCATTTTCTCATTTGTACAGAATTGTTATTGCTGGGAGTGTGATTTGTGTATTTGAGATATGTGCTAGTGTGACATTTGCTTGTAATTTAATTGTATTAATTTTCAGTGCCTTGTACCAACCTCATAAACCTTTTAGAACTTTTAGACTCTGTCATCCAGGTCTTGAATTAACCAAAAAATAAAATAAGGGCAACTGGACAGTAGATGTTTCGCCTTCATCCAAGTAGCTCATTCAGTTTTAAAGGACAGGTGGGAGGTTGGGGAGTTGGGGTATAAATAGGAACATCAGTGCGTGACTTCAAACTCGCATGACTGTCGTTTATTGACTAGGATCCCTGAAGAAGCTACTTGGGTAAGCAGCGAAATGTCTGGAGGCACTAAGTACGTTACCAACTAAACTAAAGTATAAAGCTAAAACAAGGCTAAAACAAAGGAGACTAGACTTATATGAGTGGTCAAAAATCTTCAAGAATCTTTTAAAGAAAAGAAAACATAAATTAGAAGGATGTTTACATTTATTAAATTATCCTTAAAAAAAATGAAATTTCTTTAAGCGCAATCTGTGCACATTGCTGTCTGTTGTTTACTCCTTCTTTTCCTACTAAAGCAGTTTACAACTTAGGGCTAGCAGTTATTTTCATTGAAAAATTGTAAAATCTTTATAATTTTTGCACTTTGCAAATTCACACTGGGTCAATTTGATGCTGCAGCTACGGCGACACCCAAGACTCCAAACAGATCCTAACGGCGTAGCCTGACTCGCAACTCCCCAGAAAAGTAACTACACGTCACAGTGACGCGCACTAAAAGAGCTGTGATTGGTGTGCTTGGAAGTAGCGTGTTTCTGCTTCACTATTTTTGACAGATTCTCCATATCCGCAGTTTATGAAACGATTGCTTTGGATCAACAGATAAAAGAGGCACACACATTTGTATGGTTTGTCGTGTCTCGTCTGTCAGCAAACGTTTCAGTCGCCGTTGTAGAGGGAAGAAGAAAGAAAAAATAACTGAGTGTAGGTTACACTTGCTGCATTTCCATTACGCCTTGAAATGCACAAAACCAAATCTCGCACTAAAAAACTGATAATGGAAGCACCTACAAACCTCTCAAATATCGCTAAAACACTTACGCTCTCATGAGGTGTTTTTTCAGACATATCGATATAAATTCCCTGTCACCGGCATCACCGGAGATAACTCAGGGGATCATGTGACCAGTTCATTTGAAGTCCACTTCCTCAAAGTGACATCTCATAATTATGGGATATCGCGAGATGAGTTGACACTCAATCACAAAACACGTTTCAATGGAAACACGTACAAATCACAATTTATTCATTTTTTTTAAACTTTATCAAAACTTCAGAAATATCACTTTTATTTTGTAAACTGTAATTTAAATGCAGCTACTGTCTGCCTAGTATAAACCACGCTTAAGTGGTCTCAGTCCACCCCCTTCCTCAGAGAGGGGTTTTACAGTTTTGAAATGCATTTCAAGCCCTGTAGCACATTGAGGGGGAAAAAAAAAGATGCAGAGCAGATGCAGTACACTGCAATAAGGAAAGCACCGACATGTACACCAGGGAAACAAAACAACCACTTCACAAATGCGTAGCTCAACACAGGAGAGCCTGTTCCTCAGTAGACTCAGCAATCTACCTAAGGACAAGGAACACTCTTCTGAGGACAACAACATTCACATTTTAGCCAGAGGAGACAGATGCTTTGAAAGGCGAGTAAAGGGAGGCATGTAAAATTGGAAAATCCCTTAACATACACATCCAGTTGACTTGAGGCCATTTTCAGATTCTGCTACCACAGACTTTTAAGCAGTGACTTATTAGATTTGAACCCAAAATACAGTACATTCGCTTGCACTTCTAAGACTGATATTAATTACGTGCAAAGACCCAATAAAATATTTGTGATGGCACCTCAAACAAAAAAAAGAAATTAAAAAGCTTCAAACTGATTAAACTAATTAGAGAGTGTGCATATCTCAGCATACCCCAGAGTTTGTTTCATTAAGCACAGTGAGAGTTTGTGCGAGCAAAAATAACCTGAGAAACCGATCAGGAAACTTGAAATACAGTCAACAGTTTCCAACACAAAGAAATTGTCACACTGTTGTTCTTTTTTTTCTGACTTTAAAGCATGTGCTCTTAATCTTTATTTACTTTACTTGGTCGTGGAGATGGAGATGGAAGGGCCAGAAAAAAAGTGTTATCTCCCGTCTTTTCATCTCACATCAAAGATGACTTTGTTCCATTAATATGAAACCATAATGATGCCATTGTATCCAGAAATTATAGTTTAATTGGACTGTGCTGAAGAGGTCATAATTTTAGCAATGGCTTGTGATTAAGGGTCTGAAGGAAGGACTAGACTTTTGTTCAACACATAAGACAGCCGTGTTTGGCATTTCTGACATTTTCTTGTTAAATGCCCATTGTTTGCCTTGTTTCATTTTATTTTAGATTAGCATCCAAGCATTGTTTTTCTTTCTGAGACACTGCATCCTCATAGAAATGCCTGTTGGCATGTTTAGTTGCTTGTTGTGATCATCTTTTCTGTATTTAAAAACACAGATGTTCTTTTTGCTGCTCCGTGAAACTAGAGTCATCCTCAGGGGACGCGGTTAAGATGGTGTACCTTTGCAGTGGTGAAATGGTAATCAGCATCGGCGCATAGACTTGCTTAAGACTCCAGAGAGAGGTGGTTTCCTGTTTCTGACTCTAATTATACTGGAGAAACATTCTTTTAACTGGCGCCATATTTATTTGTTTTCAATGTGGTTTTGAAGCTGAAAACAGATACTTTAACATGCACATTTAACATGCTGACATAAGTCGCTGTTCGGTTTTGTATTAAGAAGACAAATTAAACCTCGAAAGCAGAATCACATCTTAGAAGGATTTAAATCCAATTACAATTTTCTATAATTTGAATGTTTCAGAACATACAAAAGAAAATCCATAGCTTATACAACAATGAAACCCAGTGAGTTGCAGCACTGTAGACTTAATTAGACTGAGCGGGTACTAGGGGTTGAACTACTGATTCTTTGAAGTCAATTAATATGTGGTTAAAGTTGAGCCGACGCCGTCTAGTCAATGATGTCACACATACAGCATAAATACAGTAGAAAGTAATGCTTTGCAACAATGAAAACTATATTCTTGTCCTGAATACATACTTTAGCATCTCACACAAAGAAAGATATGGAGGCTTTAGTGCAAGGTAATAGAAACTTGCCACATCAACACCATAAACACTGCCAGTTTGACAGTTATAATATGCAAATCTCTCTCTGCTAACTCTCAACCTTCTTCCATCGCTTATATGGTGCATTCACTGACATCAAGGAAAAAAAACACACTCTCTACACGCCAAAATGTCACTGATATTTTCTAGTAGAGACTGGTGAAGGCAAGGGGAGCTAGTTGCTAAACTATAAAAACAATCATGAATGTATGAAAAATAGTTGGATTCAATAAAGGTTTCAAGGAGTATGACTTTAAGGATCCTCATCATATGGGCAAACGAAGTTCAGTTTGTGGTATTTTTACCTGCAACAGTCGGCAGCCAGGATATTTGACAGACTCTTTTAGGTATTTTTATACCAATGCCATAACAATTCTTTTTTGTTTTGACACAAAGCTCATAACAATCTCTGAAAAGCAACAAAGGCTTGTTGTTCATGAAATCCTGTTCGCTCAGTGACTGGACCTCGTCTGTATAATCGAGCCCACAGATCATTACCATGTGTGCCACATTAAATTTCTGCCAAACTCCAATTAAGGTAGGATTACCTATGCATGGCCGGTTTTATCCTCATTTTAGAAGTGTGGCGCATATCCATAAGCAACCCACAGTTAATTTGGGTTTGGATCAAATGTTTACCTGGATTGGCTCGTGCTACTGGAGCCAACTTCACATTCATGGTTAAAATTCCTGTGCTCCACTTATGACTAGCGGAAACTTTCTCTTAGTGAAACAGCAATTTACTTAAACCTTTCCTCCCATTGCTGTCTCTGTGCAGGCACATCATCGATTCCCATTAACTGCAGGTGCACTGAAAACGGTCTGTGCATAAAATTAGCACTACGCACACACGTGTCCCATCCAAACTGTCTGTATGATAGACAGTGAAGGCTGAATTAGGATTTTAAGAAGATGAAGGGCTCGGTGCAAAACTCATTAAAAATAGTTAACAACTGACATTGCTTTATTAAACATGTGCTTACAGCATACACACACACACGCACACACACCCAGAGACACATTTGCCCAGCGCCACTCTAGGGACTTAATTATTGCCACATATGAGCAGAAGGAAGCTCCCTTATATTATTAACATAGTTTCCTTTTCCATTTAATATTCAAGAAATCTTATTAAAATAGTAAAAAAAAAAAAACTTCCTTCGCTGGAAATAGAGAGGAGATCTTTATTAAATAAAAATATCTTTGCTCTTTTCCTGTCCGAGTGAGGGAGATGGAGTGCTATGACGAGGCCGGCAGGTGTAGCTTTGGAAGAAAAGAGATATATCAATATTAACAAGCTTCACCTTATCCTTCACCCTGACCTCTTATTCTGCAATGCTTCCTTTCGCTCTAAATGTCTTGTTCCATTTTTCTTTGTTTCCATTCTTTTTTCATTTGTTATTTTTCCCAGGTCACTGGATCATACCTACAAGAGAAGTGCCTATCACCTAGTATTACTGTCATTTGCTGTCTCTCAGTGAACATATAAACTGAATGTTAAAAAAAAAAAAGTTTTATCATGCAGTATTCACTGGCAAATAATACTGCCTTTTTGATAGGTAGCTGGCTCAGTAAACACACCTTTCATTTTGTTGTGTTTTCACTATTTCCTTAGACACTAATGAGTCTTTTATGTTCTTGGGACAAATGTAAGTGGACATCTGAGATCTTTTAACCTTCGTTTTACCACATGGCTGAACCACGTTGACAGGCCTCGCAACAGGGACACAACTGAATACAAAATAAAATCACATTCATCTCAACTGATATCCGGATGTTGTAATTTCCTATTCTGCATGCTACTTTGTGCCCTTTCATTCAGCATCTCACTTTTAAGTAGCACAGGACAGCTACAGTGTCTGGTGTAAAGTCCCCACAGGAAACAATGTGTGATGCATTATTTAAAATGTGGACTGTTCATGAAATGATGTCTCTTTTTATGTAAGGCATGGTATTCACATCATGTGGCATACCAAATGACAGCAGGCCTTTGTTGTTGCAACACTAATTCTTTCTGGATTTTATTTATTTTATTTATTTTTTTTAACAGTACTATTCATAGTTTCTACTGTGCACATACTCTGAACTACCTCATTAGATTTCTCTACTGGAGGTCAGTGCATTCATCTATAATGATGTTCTGTACAACATGTGACGCATGGCACGACTGAACTAATAAAATCAGAACCATTCATCAACTCTTTATCAGTGTATACAAAGTAAAGGTTGAGACGACTCTGGACACAATATTAACACAACTCAACTCAAGTTACATAAATAACAGGAAATCTTAGCTTTATTAACTTTGGATTTATTCTGAGTATCAGCTCATTGTACTACATAGTTGTTTAGCTACGAACTGCTCCAGGCTTTGCTCTCACAGAATAATTTTTAGGAAAAAGCTCTAAAAACCCGCTGCATGCGACCTTCCCAGAACTAACCAGCTGACTGAGACAATTAGCAACGTCATGTTGAACCAAGTGGAGCATAAAGCAGGTACAGAGCCAGTTATTTGTCTCAGGATAGTGGAGATCACAGTGAAGGCCGAATCTAAAACAAACTATGAATAAATTACAATATTATTGATGGTGGCAGTTATGTAAATAGCTTTGCAGAACACACTGATAAGTTTGCATGATTACATTCATCCCCCATTATAGTGTCTCCTGCTGCTGGTCATGCTGAAAATGAGACTTAACCAAAAAATAAAAAATCTATAACTCATAACTCAGCAAACATCGCCTTAAACAGGGTTCGCATAACATAGACACTACCACAGCAGTTTGATTTTTATGCACGAGCATCTCAACTCAAAACACAACGCGGTTTTCAAAACAACTGGACGCTGAAAAGTCTTTTATGCTCTTGCAGCATACATAACCAGAGGCCAGAGGAGAAGCTTTAAACTGCCTGACTGAACTCGTTGGCAGGCCTAAGAGCAGGGCAGGGGTTTGGTCCTTGCTACTTAAAGGCAATTGAATACATAATGGGATTGCATTCATCTTGATGTTCATCTGAATCTTGTGATTTCATATTCTGTATGTTACTTCATGCAACATGTCACTTTTAAGTAACATGGAACAGCTACACTGTCTGGTGCAACAAAAACCTGCAGGAAACAATGTGTTATGCATTATTTAACACATGAGCTGTTCATGAAATGAACGTCTCTTTTTATGTAAGGTGTGATACTCACATCATGTAGCATACCAAATGACAGTGAGCCCTTGTAGTTGCACGCTAATTCTTGACAATTCCTTTTTTGTGATGGTGCAATATTAAGAAGGACTAGCTCCTCATAGCTCCTACTGTGCACACACTGAACTACCTCAGTGGATCGCTCTCCCATCTGCATGATGCTTTATGTATATAGTTACATGTAGAATGTGATGCGCAACCTGGGTCACACTGAACTAATAAAAGCAGTGCACTTTATAAATGCGCACAATATAAGTGTTTAGTAATCTCTTGACAACACACAACTGTTAAGACTGCTCAGTCTTAATAATTAATAATTTTAGCTTCATTAGCTTTAAGTGTATAGGCAGTTTCCACTCACCGCACTGTATGGCTGTTCTGCTCTGGGTTTTGGTGACAGCCGACAGAGACAACTGGACCACAATGGAGACGGACCCTTTCATATGTTTTCTGTGATGGCTATCTGGATACAATAAAATCCCAAGATTAAATTATGAAGTAACTGATCAGGTTTGTTGTGAAAACTGTTTTGCATTGTACAAGTCAATGAACTGCATCTTACTCAAGCTGAAAATCCCAAGCTAGTCTGAATGAAGGCATCTAAGAGGCATACAAGATGGACCAAATGTTGGGCATTTTAGCCAGATGGAATAGTATCAGAAAAAATCTTCAAGAAATGTAGGTAGCAAGTGTGCAGTCTGTGAAAGTAGCCATGCACGGTGAGCATGGCGGACATACGTGGCTAAACCCATACTACCAAACGACTCACAATAAAATGCAAAGTGCACCAAGCCTTCCAAAACACTGATAAATGCATAATTTCTAAATGATACAAAACGGCTCTTGAATGTGCACCTCCAGACTGACCACTTCTTTGGCCCTTCCATAGCCTAACATTTCACTCAGTTAAATTCTAGAAAGAAATCTTCAGTCACATATTTCATCCAGAGTACCATTCATCAGTAACTCAGTGGCATTAAATAAAATATACAAAATCAGCAGAAGACTGGACGTTGTGCATCCTAATATATTAAACAGGTTAACATCAAAATAATTGTGTCATTCATAAGATCATTAATTTGTTATGTTGAGTAGGCTTTGTTTAATTTGTCAGCCTCTGTTCACGTTCAGGATAACTGAGTAAATACTTTTATCAGACCAAGATAAACAAACAGACCTGTATTCCTTTTTTAAACAGATGGATTCTGGTGGTTGTTCTCTGTCGCAGTAGCAGTGTTTTCATCACAGTTTTTGGCAAAATAAAAGATATTTCTGTAATTTCAATAAATTACAATTGCGCTTTGTGCATGTTTCCATTGAAAGGCGTTTTGCGAATGAACTGTAACTCTCATATGGTCTTGTTTCCCATACATACATCTGGTTGTCATGTGCGTAGCCATGGAAGTTTAGGTCATATTTCCAAATAATAGTGTGAATAGTATTAGTCCTAGCAGAGAACCATGAGGAACTCCAAACTTACTTTTGCATAAATATAAGACCCATTATTGACAGAGAATTTGTCTGACAGATATAATTCAAACCAGACTAATGCAGTTACTTTCATCTTGAGCACACTTTCATGTCTTTGTAGTAAAATATTGTGATCAATAGTTTCAAATGCAACACTAAGATCTAGCAGGACAAGTATAGAGACCAGTCCATTGTCTGAGGCCATGAGAAGATCGTTGGTAACTTTAACCAGCTGTTTCTGTACTATGATGAACTCTAACACCTGGCTGAAACTTTTCAAACAAACCTAATATTATTATGATTTCTAGATTTTAGAAATAATAGGAAGGTTGGAAATGGGTCTATAGGTGGCTGAAACATCTGGGTCCAGAGTAGGTTTAATTGCAGCAGTCTTAAAAAAATGTGTCTGGTTTAATAGGAAAACCCCCCTTGAACAGTTTACTTGGGATGGGACCTAGAAGACAAGTTGATTGTTCAGATGCTCTAATTATTGAACTGAGCTCTGAAAGATCTATTAGAAAGAAGGAATCCAAGTATTGATTAGATCCTACAAAAGTTTCCAAATGCCACTGTACGTCCATCCAGCTGTCGGAAAAGATGCCTTCAATTTTATCTCTAATGCAAACAATTTTATCAGTAAAGAAGCTCATGAAGTCATTACTGCTGAGTGCTGAAGGAATAGATGGCTCTACAGCGCTGTGATTCTGTGTCAGGCTGGCTACAGTGCTGAAAAGAAATCTGGAGTTGTCCTTGTTTTCTTCCATTAATGATGAATAATATTACAGACTTTTTTTTCTTTTCTTTTTTTTTTTACAAGTTGTTAAACTATCTTTCAAGGCTATGGGAGCTTCTTCAGAATTATTGGAAGGACAGATTCTTTCCAGCTCTTAAATTTATGACCTTCTTTTTCAGAGGGGCAACTAAGTTTAGAGTTGTACCAAGTGATGCTGCAGTGCTATCAGCAAAATAATCTATTTGGGATGGAGTTAAATTGTGGTTGCTGTCATTCACATCACTGGCATAAGGCACTGAGGTAAACAAATGGATATAAGGAAATAACGCCTTATATAAAGTTACAGCATCATCACTATATTCACTATAATGAAATGTCTTTCCAATTTCTTTGTAATTGATATATATATATATATTGTAAATTCAAATGTTATGAGGAAATGATTGGACAAAACATGGTTATGAGTAATAACTGTCAAACCTTCATTTTCTGTGCCGTATCTTAGGACAGGATGTAAGGTGTGATTGAAACAGTGAGTTCATCTGTTTACATTCTGAGAGAAGCCAATTGAATCTAATAATGACTATAATGACAGTATCTAAGCACTAAATCATGTGAAAAAGAGACAGAGAAATGTCCACATTTGTCTTTAGAAATGTGCCACATTATTCATTTAGCTCCTGAAGTTGGGTGAGGCTTTCGCTCTTTTTGACTGATACCTTTGCACACATTGCACAGCAGCACACATGGCTCACAGTGCTATGCAGCATTTACTCCAGTTGGGTGATGGTAATTGGTTAGAAGGCCGATATATCTGTTGATGCAACAATTAAACTTCAAGATGATGCTGTGTGTGTGACGGCCCGTGGGTGTGTGTGAGCAGGCTGGAACATGTCAGTGAAAAGACAGAGGGAGATGTGAGAGAAAGAGCTGTGAAATTATAGAAGATGATTTTCACACATCCCATTTTATTCACTGTCTTTTTGTCATTTTTTTTCAGCAACGCTGACACAATGTGTGCTCTCCCACTCTCTCCCCTGTGCAATGCATAGGTTCGAATGTGTGTGTGTGTGTGTGTTGGAAAGATGGAAGTTTTCGCTGGAGGTCATCCTTGATTAACAGATTTATACAGTCTACATGCATAGACACAATAATGTCAACACTTCATGGGACTGGAATTCATTCAGTCAATATATAAAACTCACCAGAGGATTATCAGAGATATTGTAATCATATTGGCCAGAGAGAGCTGTAGAAGAGAAACAAGAGAAGTGGGACATATAATCCAAAAACACACATTTAAACCCTTGTAAGTAAACACCACAGTACTTCTTGCTCTGTTTTTGGTCCCTACCAAGCCTTGAGAGAATTATATTTTGCTGTTTGTTATATCCTGCTGAAAAAATGCTAACCTGTTCCTGTTTTTTTTTTTTTTTGTTTTTTTAACAGAAATTATGTTGGTGATGAGAGTGAACTTTGAGTTCTGTATTGCAAATCTCAATATCTCAGTATTTGGACACATTCTTACATTATATTGCCACTGCAGTACAACACTAGGATACATCATATACATCAGGGTTTAGTAAGGCAAGTTCCATCTTCGCTGTCTCATGTTATCTTGAGCCGAAACCTAAGAATATTTATGAACAAATGGAGGCCTTTGGAATCTGTAATTTATGATGTTGAGTGCTGCCTACAGCCATTATTGACAGTGGAAAGTATGACAGTGCGCAGTGGTCTAGGGTGACTGTGACCCGTGTTGCAGCTTGAAGTCCTATCTCCCTTTTACTCTGTGTCTTTTGTGAATTTTTAATGAAGCCCTCATGTTGAGCCTTGTAATGTCACTTTGTCCCATATTGCAGGCTGTGCTTATTTGAGGAAACCTATAGAAAAATTGCCTATACCAATATTTGGTTGAATGCCAGTTAGTAGCATCTGTTTACAAAGACCGGTGTTCAGCACTTTCATGAGTTTACAATATGAGAAAGAACTGCGCATAATTTTCTGTCTTTCTTTTAAACAAGACGAAAATTTGTTTTCTCCATATGCATTTCTTTTTTTTTTTTTTTACTGTCGTTTAACAGTATACGTTTCAGTATAATCTTCTTGGACAAATTACTGCAGCTCGCTCTCAAGTGGGATGCAACCTAGGGAGATGCGGCTGCGGTAGTGGGGTGTGGTGCATCTGTCTGGGCTGGCATACAGCTGTGGCTGGCGTGGCACTGCAGTCACAGCTGCAGCTAATTGGGTCGTCAGTACTAATGTCTATTTATCTCGTGTGCAGTAACGCTGGCACGTGGCTCCCTGCTGGTGCCTTCATGCACTGACAGAACATTCTTTAGACCGCAACATGGTCAGCCCTTCACAGGTGGCTTCACAATATAGTGTACACCGATCGGGTCAATGTGCGTGCGCCTGTGTCAGACTGCATTCTGCTGGAGTGTCATTTCTAGGGTGGGGTTGCCTGATCTGGTGTAGATGGGAGGTAAATGCCAGGTCCAAATGTTTCCTAGCAAAACACTGAATTGTCAGAAAATGGTCCATTTATTTTACGTCTCCTGGCAGTGGTTTTAACGTCGTGTTTGATTGGTGTATATACATGGCAGCTCAACTCTTGGACCATTAAATCAGCCAGCGTATTGATTTTGCTTATCTTTTCATGTACTTCTTTGAATGACTTCTCTTCTCTGCTGTCATCGCACAGTGACTGGCAACTCAAAAAGAACCTGAACCAGAGACGAACAACAAGATTAAGTGTTTACATACATGATTATGAGCTAATATTTTCACCTTAAACAGTTAATCAGAGGGTTTACACAACCCCCTCAAACTCTTTTAATAGTTTCCAGTATCCAAATAGCCTTAGCCATTGATAATTACAGCTATAAGCACAATGTGACAATCTTAGGGCCAAACAAGCATGTGCATTAGGTCACACAGTCTGAGCTAGAAAAACTGAAAGAGCCAAATAACTGTGCGCCCCAATAAAGACGTTATACGATGAGTCTGGTGCTGAATCAGATTCTGATGACTGGAACGTGGAAATCTGTTTTCCGCACACTAGGGATTATTCTGCACAGTTAAAGGATTACTCCGACATGGATGCCAATTGTTTTGTTTGTTACATGAACAATGCTACATACAGCGTGGTTATGAAAGGTGGGTAAACAACAAGCGCTTTGTAAAAGAAGTCACGTGTTTGTTCTGCTTTGTTGTGGAGAGTAATAGGTAGATGAGTGAGTCCAGGTGTCCCAAAAGAGGACAGCTGTAAAGATGTGTTAAATCTTTTCTCATTAGCTTTAACAATTCCTCCTCACTGACAGGTGTGTGTGCGTGTGTGAGTGGGAGAGAATGAGCTTCCTTCTCCCTCACTGGCAGCTATTGATTGAGTCTGTGAAGCTGAGAAACAAGATATCACACAGCAACCAATCTCAGTTTGGATTATGTCATCTCCCTCTCTCTCTCTAGCTTTTCTCTCCACTACACCTCTACTCTGGCTTCCCTTCACTCAAGTGGACAAATCCTCAAGGTGGAAAGAAACTCGGCACACACCCCAAGATATCGAACTCTCCAGTGAATCTCTACAAATCATTTTTAGAGGCTGCCAATTATACACGGGGCCTCTAAACTTGGATGACTTCAAGGACGTTTTAAGGTAAATTTAACTTGGGTACAGCGCTGACAGCTCCAGCGAACGCAGCTCTGCGACTTGTCATAAATAACCACTGTCAGAATCGGCCACTGTATACAGTCCTGAATAAAAAATTTTACTCGCTGGAAAATTCTGCGTCTCCAGCAGCACACTTCAGTGAATCTGCTAATGGCAATGCATCATTTCTTTTACAGTATCTGTAGTATGTGCAGCCCCGTTTCTTTCATTTGCATGTAAAAGAAAGGCTTCATCACCACTGGCTCATTGAACTTCCTTTGAACTTGCAAACAACCTCATGATAGACAAGGTGCTCAGCCAACACTGAACAATTTACATGTAAAGATGCGTCTAGATGAGGATCACCACCGATTGGTGTAAGCAATGTAGTGCAATGCATTTGTGAATGAGTGCTGAACCCCAAATTACAATAGCCTGGCAATTCGCTTTGACAAATCCAGTGCTGCTCATCTGCATTGTGTGACTTTGTGCATTCCAACCATTAGTGAAAATAACTATACAGTGGCACGTGTTTCACTTGACCTGCATTCTAGCCATAAGGTGTTAAACCCCAGATGTCTGGCCCTGCTATAAAATAACCACCATCCAGCGTTGAAACTGTGAAACTGTTTGTCTTTCGGTTTTAGTTCTTGTTGTTAGTGTAAATACAGTAGTGGAGTATCTCAAACCAAATCAAATTCAGACAAAACGGGCTTAAGTGCTTCCAGAAATACGCAACTACTCCCTTAAGAGTCTTTACATTCACACAGACTCATGACAGCCCACGTGGTGTCAATATCCCATGGAGGACTTTTAAGCCTCACTAAAACTGGCTGTGCAGTGTCAGGATCCCAGTCCAGACTAAAATATCTCAACAACGCAACGCAATGATTCGCTTCAAATTTAGTATGAATATCAGATTTGCATTTCATGATTATCGTGGACAAAAAATGGCACAAAATCATCACGATATCAACAAAAATGTAGATAAAAACAGCAAAATCCATGCTTCTTTAATTTTATGTCATTTCCTCTGTTATGGGAGAACACAATATTACACAATATTATCATATTTTAAAGACGATATTGAAATTTCACTTTTAGTGAACATAGTACATACATAGTACATACATAGTACATACATAGTCAATACCAGTATAACACGACAGCCCTAGTGTGAAATGTGTCCTCCTCACGATTGATTCTAATCCTTTTGGTGTTCGCTTTTTATTACATACATTCATTTAATTTTGTACTAATTCTACCTGGAAACGGGATCGTGGTTACCTTGCTCACGAGAACATATGTATGTACATAACACAACCCATGTATCCATGTGTACTGTACCCTCTGTCGGTATTCACAACCTTGTAACTGGAAACTTTAGATGATGTTTGAGTTCACAAGTTAGTGATGTGATTGCTGATGTTGGCGGTACCATCTTACGTCGGTGTCAATTACAAATATGCACAAAGTAGGGCTGACAGGTCAATGAGACACCAACGAGGGGAGAAGTGGACAGACAAAAGACACGAGGCAAGACAGGTGAGTACAATCACAAGGGTGGGAAAAGATGGGAAGTAAAAACTTCAGTGCAAAGAGAAAACTAATTACAAAATTACAAAAAGGAAACCAAACTGGACAACAAAAGACACCAAAAGAAAAGTTGATGTTTCCAACTGACGTTTTTTATTATTATGCCTTTTCATTTCCTACATTCATTTACCCAGCTTGCTAAACTGATTGCCTCTGTGACTTCTTACAACTTAGAGCTGGTGTTACAAATTTGAAGGCCAAGTATTTTTTGTACGCAACTTCCCACATAACCACAATCTCAAGTTTTATTTGAGGGCATCATAAATTAACACAAAACTTATGACAGTCTGCCGATCAACTAATACCAATATGCTAACCCTCTAAACTAAGCAGATGAATTGCAGGGAGATTTTATCTGCTAACACGACTGGTTTTTAGGCTTTTCTCCGGTTGTGAAAGTAACACTGTGCCTATTGGCTCAGAGAGCTGCTGCTATGTCTGTGGATTTTTGGTGTTTGATTGTTTACAAAATCAGTTTGACTCCATAGATAAGATAAGCACATCGTCACGGCTGAAAGCCAAAAACTGCACAAATCTTTGACATAACCATTAACAATCTATGCTGCGTCAGGCAACGGCATCCATTCAGGTTGTTAAAAATGTTCCCAAAGGTCCCGTAACTGCTAATTCATCTTTTATAACACGCAAGATGTGAAAACTTTGAGGCACATTTTGTGAGCTTGTATGTCGGTACGTGTTTAGTTTGAATATCTGTAACCCAGGGATGCAAAGGAGGAAGAAGAAATAAAGGATAACATCTGGTGCATCACATCTGCCCCAGGCCTGCACACCATGGGAAATCATTAGAAAAATCACAGATACACACACACATACAAACACACACACACGCGCACTGCTGACAGAGTCCTTCATAAAGTATATTGAAGATATTGAACTGGCTGTATGGATGGATGGATGAACTGGGTAACAAATCTCTCTCTCACACACTCACTCACATGCACGCACACGCGCACACAAAGCACAGGCCACTGCCACACACTCCTGCCGAGAGTGATATGTTGCGTTGCACATTTCCACGCAGCTACAAGCTATGATCACTATCAACCAAGCTGTCTTTGATGTACAAGCTCTCAGTCCCTCAGACTCCCACTCCACTTTATCTCACAATAATGTAGATGACTACCAATCAAGAGGGCGGTGCAGCGTGGTTGTGCGTCTGCGTGTTTGTGTACATACTGAGGATTTTGTGTTTGGTGCGTGTGTTCTTTATGTTTCTGTGAATCTGTTTGTACTCCGAGCTGAGACGACGCCTCGTTTGTGGAGCCGCTGCTTAACTGCACAGCAGCGCTGGGGTTTGGAAACATCAAAGGCTGGAGACAAAGCCTGGTGGCTGGATGGGTCTTTTCATCACTGCCTATCGTTGTTTTACTTAACTGCTTCATCGCAATGTATGGACCGAAATAAACGCATTTTCGCTTGAAACGCGCCTCTTTGTTTGTCTTTATCCGACAGACATCAGTAGCCGCTCCATCTTCATACATCTGCAGATGCGTAGTCCTTCAGTGACTGTGGCCAGATCACAGCAGATGATTACAGATGAGTCAGCCTCAGACAGTCTGTCTAGCATCCAATTCATGCGCGGCAATTATACGAAGGCACAGAGGCAAACTAGTATAATACCAAAGTCCACAACAATGACACGCAAACACATTATGCAGTTGCAGCTCAATTAACCTGTGATATATGCATTGTCATCTGGAGATCATTTAAGTTAACACACACACCCTGCACACAGACTATAATAAAGAAGTGCTTTGGAATTCAAAGTCAATAATTAAAGCTTAGTGACACAACCTGACCAGCAGCAAACAGTCCAGAGCATCTCAACTGACAAAGACCTTGAAGAGACACAATGACAAAGGTAAAAAAGCAACATAATGTTGTGTTCTCATGTTGTGTAATGAACCCTGATGCACTGAATCTACACTGACCAGCCAAAACATTAAAACCACTGACAGAAGAAGTAAATAACACTGACCATCTCGTGACAACCTAATCTGCTGTTAAACCTTTGGACCTGGCATTCATGTGGGTGCTACTTCAATTTTTGTTTTATTTATTTATATAGCACTTTTCATACCAAACGATCGCCCTGACCCAGGCAGAGAGGCCCCAACAATTTCAGTTGCATTTTAAATGCAGGTTATGAATAAAATGCATCATTTTTGTGAAATAATCTAGTCATTTTAAATGTCAATCGTTGTTGTCTGTGTTTGTGATGAACTGTAATCTTTTTTTTTTTTTTATTGCATTGAAATTCATTAAATCTTAGACTGGTGCAGTCCCTGCCGTGGTGATGAAGGCCTTTTAATGGATGCTTCACCAGTGACCAGTGCTGCCATACTGTCATCTTAAGATGACACTGAAGTGGTGCTCCGCTGTCCCCCACCTCCCTGGCCCCCATGTGGCACTGATGTGTCCTTTGTGTGTTTTAATCTTTCTTTTTTCTTTTTCTTTTATCACTTTCAGGCTGAGCCATTTCTCCTTCACCATTTACACAGCCGTTTCTATGGGTGACAGCATTAGCAGCATTTGTCACCTGCTCTCATGCCGTGGATACTTTTGTTTGCTTGGACAAGCCGAGTGTGAAAGGGCCAAACAAACAGTTTGGTGAAACCTAACCTCGTTTAGGAATACCTCAGCCTCACCGATGTGCAGTTTCTTTCTCGCTCACTCCGTTTTTGTGGAGTCTATTTTCAACAAGTCTTCCAACATTTCGCTGCAGGGCTTTCTAAAGGAATGCTACAGTGATGCTACAGGTTTCCAGGAGTTCTGCTGCTGCCCTTCGTTTCTTCTGTGCCAAAACGTTCTCTGGCCATGGTGAAGATGATTGTTGTCATGCTGCTGATTTTCTTCTCAGCAGTCCATGCTAATGTAGCGGGAAGAAAATCTTCAATACCAGAAACCTGGATTTTGATATGGATTTTCACAGAGGCTGTCGACGAAGCAAGGCTGAAAGTGCACACCGTTACTGCTTATATATGTTTATCAGTTTCTTGTGCATTCATTTTCCACGGTGACAGCTAATGGCAGAGGCTGACAGATTTATGTGTTACTGTGTTGCACTATTCAAAGAGCTGTGCAGGGTCTCTTTTCATGGCTTTCACAGCTTTTCAGGCTGATCAATGTTGATACAGTTCCTATAAATATATTGATGCAGTATCTCATGAACGCTGAGTATTTTATTTTGGGCCATTGCCTGCAAGGAATTCTTTCTCTGGCTGCAAGAGCTTCTAGTTTGTGTCATCTGGGCTAGACGCTGTATTGGGACACGGGTTGTGTTAGCTAGCTTATCCCAATGCATGCACAACAAAAAGAGAAATGTGAGTTGATTTAATGTTTCATGCTTAATGTTACAAGGTATACCAGCATTAGACACATCCAAATGAGTATTTAAAATAAGCTTAGGCGAAAATTTTGAAAGGAAGATCCGTTCACATATTCTGTCTCTATCCCTCTAGGGGGAATTTGGGCTATTTCTGTATCTCGCTTTCCCACACTGTCAAAATCACTTAATTTCAGCGTCATTACTGTTGCCGACTGATAGCTTAGCTAGCCCGTGTTCTCCAAGCCAGTCAGCCCATAAGTTGCCACATCAAACTGCTATTCAGTTTGCCTTCCAGGTCGTGTAAGTCTTGTTTCTTCAACAAATGTACTTTAGTTTCCTGAAATAGTGACAGATTCATCATAAACATGAGGACTTATTAAAACATTTCTGCATGCTAAGATGAGTTAATTCATTTTGTCTCAGGATGGTCACAGAGTGCTGGAGCTTGTCCCAGCTGTCATTAGGCAGGAGGTGGGGAACACCCTGGACAGGTCGCCAGTCTATCGCAGATCTAACACAGAGAGACAGACAACCATTCACACTCACGGCCAATTTAGAAACACCAGCTAACCTAACAAGCATGTCTTTGGATGGCAGGAGGGGGCTGGAGTATCAGATGAGAGGGGACAGGTAGGACATGCAAACTCCACACCGAAAGGCCCCAGTCGGCAATGGATTGGAATCTTCTTGCTCTAAACTCTAATATCGCTTTTTTCTTAATGGAATGAAATTCTGTCTGTAAAAATCCAAAGACACAGTTTGCAATATAACTATTTTATCAAATTAGAGCTTATGATGAGTGATATAATGTGGAGGGAAACCATCATGAATAATTAAAATGTTCAGCATTTTTGTAAAAACACTTTCTTTCAGATGGAGAACATCTCATTTTGGAATAAAATCTCTACGGGCACGTGCGAAAGTCTCTTCCCAGTGGGAATAAGCTTGTTCTATTACAATACCACTTTGATGAGGGAAACAATTGTTGCTACAGATGTACCTGTGTAAACCCTGTTTATTTTTGCTATCATGTATCATGTCCAATTTATTTCCACTAATAGCATCTTTGAAAAAGATAAGGGGTCTTGCACAGTGCAATTATGAAGAGAGCACATCATGTCACACTTGATGTTTATTTCATGCGAAAAGCTAATAGCATTCTATTTGAGTATTCTCCAATGCAAACTAAAACCCTGTAGAAAGATAAACAGAGATCGCACATCAAAAAGGCAGCAGTGGCAGGAAACGTCTGTGTATTTTCATATTCCTTTAGAAACAATAAACACTGTCTTTTAACTTTCAAACTCTCCGTGGTGGCATGGTAGCGACTCACTCAGCTTGGGCGAGGCAAGGATCTTTGAAGGAGAGCGAGAGGAACCGAAAGAGACAGCTTCTGGAAATAAACATTTCTCCTGAGATGTGCGGCATTTTTGTGTGTATCATTTTGATCACAACAATCCCTTTGACTGTGTGTGTGCTCCAGCTACAGTGCATTATTCAGTGGCTATGTCATCACATTTTACACCTCCATCACATGAACTTTTTGAAGTGTGCATCCATACTTGTGCTTTTATGTAAAGAAAACAACATGTTCAGCTCAATTTACCTCAATTTATCTGTCTAAGTAGGTGTAATACTCAACTTTTACGGTTTGCTTTCTAGAAACAAAACATACTGAATTTACTTCAGCTCAGTGGAGTGGATAGTTATTGTGTTGTTTCAAGGATGGACTGAGGGGAAGAAATTGGCCCCAGGCCCCTTCACTCAAACTGGGCCACATGTTCAATGATGCACAATCACTCAATCTTGCCATGGCACACTCGGTGCCATCAGCTCCTTGTAGCATTGCAAGGGGTTGCAAAGAAAGCATGGAATCAAAGACTAGTCATTCTAAATTTTAGAATGGCTTTAATAATAAAGCTCAACCTGTTTCAAAAACAAACTGAGGTACATATGTGCTCGCTTGCAGTAACATGTAGTCCAACAACATCTTACCAAATTTCGGAGCAAAGATTGAGGCATCCATCCATTGTCTACAACTTATCCAGGCAGTCTCCTCCTCCTGGATGTGGTCGAGGAAGATTACAGAATTGGTGATGGAGGCCAACACCAATTGGAATAAGAATATCCCACGTACGTGGACATAGATCTTAATTATGTTAAACCAATACCCTAAATGCAGCCACCTTTCTGATGGTGGGAACAAACACTGCCCCTGATATGCATTATTGTCCATAGAACTTCAGCTAGTCAGGGTGAATCTCATCCACACCATGTACCGTTACCATTGAAAGGCTTCTTGTAGCATAAGATACTTCTGCTGTGGATATGGATGAGGATTCCCTTTGGTCTCCATTACCATCACAACTATCGTCGCTTTAGACGCCAAGCTCCTGTCTGTTGATTCACAAAACCCTGGCCAGACAGTCTTCAGCTGGTCTACGTCCCTGTAAGTGTTCTATATCAAACAAATGTTGAGAATGAGCCCTGCTCTGACTCCAAACAGATGCCTCCACAAAAGAGGGTTTGGACGTGGCCTGTTTGCATTTAATGTCCCAATCTTCTAGGAGGGAGTTACCTCATGGAGAGGGTCATCACTTGATGCTCAGTACACACTTGGGTCTGTCAATCAGTTTCTCCCTCCAATAACTAATCATGAAAAAACTGTATTTATTAATTAGATATTATATCGAAAAATGTCCCATCAGGAAGTGCAATAAGCTTTAAACTTAGTGATCACCTCGCCTGGACCATCTGCAGTATCTTTACTGTCTCTACCGATGTTACTGTCACTTCTGAAACTCCAAGCGGCTTTGATGTACAAGGTCCGCCAAACATTTTGAAGTCTGCATGACACGCCATCAAAGCATGTTTTGTGCCTTTGCAGTTCCTGCCAGTTCCTGTGTTGTGTTTCCCTGTCCTTGACTGTATGCAGGTGTCAAAGCAGAAAGAGACTTAAAGATACACGTGAACATCCGTTCTTGGAAGGGGAAAATGTTGGCCCGACTGTGAAAAGGAGAGTGGGGCACAGAGGAGACACAGAAACAAGAAAGAGACTGAGTCAAGATGAATGAAGATAAAGTGCAGGTGACATCAATAACCTCAATGGGACATCATAAGCACCTCCTCTGCAGCGGACTGTAGGACTGAGTGAAGAAAACTTTCTTGAGTGAATGGGCATTAAGGGACACAAGACGGCAACATGAACCTTTCAACATAAGTGTCTCTATAATGTAGCTGGAAGCATATTGTACTTGTTCAGGTTGGCTAACCTGCCCTCAAGAAGCACCCCGCATCACTTTCGCTCACAACCTCCTACACCTTGAATCCACTTTTCATCATCTCTGCAAGCAGAGATATGTGCTTGTTATAAAAGAGAAAATGCATGCTGGTCAAGAGGAAATTTATTTCTCAGTGTACTACCTATCTGATAGTCTTTGTAACCATAGCAACAGGTGGCTGGCAAAGAACTGCTTTTGTAAAACGCTGCTCTAGCTCAGTTAAGGATGGGGCAGGATACCTACATTTCAATGGACGTAGTGTGATGGCGTTCGGCTCTATGACTTTAAGACAGTGAAACACTGTCATACAAATTCATCCATAACATTCTTTAAAGTTGAAGACATGTCGTTCAGTACTACAGACCTGATTGTCAATACGCTTAGAGTGTGATACAACTGAATGATCTGTCTTGTGAGACTCTACTTTTATTTTATTTTAACCTTATTTTATTTCAATATGTTTACGAGTGGCTTTTAAGAGTGTGTTTTGTGCTATAAGCTACTGTGACCAAGCAATTTCCCTTGTGTGTTATTAAAGTCTATCTAAGTCTATGTCTAAATGGAATTAATCAGTCCTTCCTTTTGTCATTCAGCCACTGACGAACATATCAGATTTCTTTAAAGAGATACCTATAAAGACAACCTGCTGAAATTCAGACCTCTAGTGGTCTTGTAAGTAATATTAATATAATATTAATCAGCAGGCTGTACACTATTTTATATTGCTTATATTGTGAGTTTTATAAGCATGCTGGGAAGACCTTGAACCTATGTGCACAGATATACAGCAACTGCACAAGGTAAAGTAAACAATGCAGATTTTAAAACTTGAAACTGTCAATTAAAGTTCTTGTATGTCAGATTTGCTGCCCTTCAGTTACATCAATCCTGTGGCACTGACATTTAACACATCTGCTGTAAAACACGATTAAACATGGCTTGACACCACAAAATCTATTTCCATCAGATATATTTTCCATAATAGCTCAATGGTGTTCATTGTGTCTTTACAATTAATAATATGCTACCGTTATGTTGCTGCACAACAAGAAAACTACAAATCACCGATAACCAACCACTGCAAAAGAGAAAATAATAACATGGACTGGGACAAGGCCAGAGTCATCTGCACAGAAGATGACAGAGACCAACACTGGATCATAAACAGCGTTAAAAGAGAGATCAGGAAGCAGGGCCCGAGGACAATGAACAGAGACAACGGAGCGTTCATTCTCTCAGAAAACCTGGAGCAGTGTCCTGGAGAGGTGGAAGGACAGCGGGAAGTGTGACCGTCCACTCACACTGACAGCCGTCAAAACTGACAGGATGGTCACGCCTCGGTAATAGGGCTGGGCGTATCGATCTAGATATCGATAGTATCGATACCAATGCCGGGATCAGATCGATATTGGCGCACTGAGATCGATACTTTTGTTACAGTTTCTCTTCTATATGTCCAGTAGATACTTGATACAGAGTTCTGTGTGCGTCAGGAGCTTCTCCATCCATATCTGTTACTGTTGTTACTGACTTTCCATTGTTGTTGTGTTGTTGACATTGTCATATTTATATTTTGTTACATTGTTCCTTTTTCTTATTTTGCACTAATTACTTTTTTAAAAAAACAATAGTATGTAGTAAAAGGGGAATTATTAAAATGTTATACTGTTAAATTGTTTATTGTTTTATATTGAAAATTGTTAAGAAAAAACTGTTCATGTGCCTAAATATTTGTCATGTATTTTATCATAATCAACCAGCTAAAGGCAAAATTATGAAGTTATTCAACGACCATGACAAGAAAAAGTCACAGGTATCAGTATTAGTATTGGTATCTGCGATACTAGCCCAGTATTTACTTGGTATCACATCGATACCAGAATTCCTAATACTGCTCAGCCCTACTCGCTAACATCAGCTAAAGACCACGTCATCCTACCACTGATGTCACTTCCCACGAAGGCGGAAGGTTCCACTGAAACATGTCAAGGTACGAGTAACATCTTCCTATTATCTAAGAAATATGTGTACATGTCACACTATGTCAAATGTATTGGCATGTTGATAATCTTCAAATGAGAATAAAACACTGTGCTGCCTGCACAACTACGAATAATCTCTGATAAATGTTTTCACTGCATCTTAAACTTCTTAGAAGCAAGGTGAAACCATTGACATTGGTTTAAGTTTAAAGTTTCGGTTAGCAGTTAGCAAATAAATGAATCACTCTGTAACATATGCTTGTATATTAAATGTTATGTGGGTGCTTCATAGAATAGAAATATACTATACAATAAGACACTGTAGTATTCAAGAAATGGATCATCAAGGACTATTATTTCAAATGCTCCTTCAAATGCTGCCCCCTTTTTTTGTATGGGTTGAAAAAACAAAAATGATACAAAAGTTTTTGTATCCTTCAAACATTTAACTGAGGAAATGGTAAAACTTGCTCGCTTGAACATTCATTCAATAGGTGTGCAAATAGATATTGCAGATGGGACATTAACACTTTAAAAAAACATAAGATTTTAGGATTACGGACAAATCTAGGAGAAAAAAGACTAAATATTAAAATGTTCTGCTAGGGAACAGTAAGTGCTGCCTTTTGACACCACGGATCATGACATGCTGTTCAAGCATCTCTTCAACAGAGTGACTCCGAAGTCCCTGTTTTTTTTTTTTTTTTGGCCTACTCCCATAAGATCAGTCTTCTTGTTGGTCTCCCCGAGACCGATCTCTGAAGGGCAGAGATTTTTGTCCATTTTCAATCAAACAAATAAAATGTGTCGTTAATGGAAGCGCATAGATGAATTAGCCTTATGTCATGTTTGGGAAATCGCACCAGTCAGGGAATGCATGTGCAACTGTGATTATATACAGCTTGTATAGTGATATAGCACACTTTTTCTAGATCATGGCAGCGCACTGGCAAGACCGCGAGATCCGCAAGCTGCTCTGAATCTGAGAAGAGGAGATTGGCGGCAGATATCAGGCACTGTGCAAGATACAGTGATTTATTCGAATATCAGCAGCCTTTTGAAAGAGCGGGGCTTTGACTGGTCAACAACAAAATGAAAGCATTGAAAAGATACCTCCTGATAAACGACAGGATGAGCTGTATGCTGTATATTGTTTACCTCGCAGTGTAGTGTACTTAAATGTGTAATGATGACACTGTCGACGCGATGATGTACAGTATGAGAGGGAGGAAAAAACAAACAAGTGAACAAGTGAAAACCCTCCAATTTTTTGATGCGAAAGCGGTATAACCGTGAACAAACTTTCTTCCTATTGAGCTGAGACCTGTCCCTTTGAAAGTCAGGGATCCCCTACACCTCCCATCGTGTGTTCCACGGGTTTTAATCCTACAATTTAAGATAAAATCTGAATCTGACAACAGACCAATGCCTAAACTAGAACTTCGTACAGAGCTGATGAAAGGTTTTCCAAATTTTAATGTGAAGAATTACATGCGTACTGAATGGTTGCTGGTAGAACTAAACGTCAGCAGTTATTTTGCTGTCTAGGTATCTGGCACCAAGATGTTACCAGCAGATCTTTTGAGCCCTGTAAGTTGCGAGGTGGGGCCTCACAACTTAGAGACTTGTTTTTGTCCAGCACAATCAACAAATGTTAGATTGGATTGAGATCTGGAGCATTTGAATGCCAGGTCAATATCTCAAACTCATTGTTGTGCTCCTCAAACTATTCCTAAACATTGTTGCTTTGTGGCAGGGTATAAAAGGGTATTCTGTAGCAATGCTTAGGTAGGTGCAACAACAAAGTCAAAGTAACAACCACACTAATAAAAGGACCAAAGGTTTCCCAGCAGAACATTACCCAAAGCATCACACTGTCTCCGCTGAGTTGCCTTCTTCCCATCCTGGTGCCATTTGTTGTCCATGGAAGCGACGCACACATACCTAGCCATCCAGATGATGTAAAAACATATGTGACATCTGATCAGACCTCCTTTCTCCATTGTTCCATGGTCCAGTTCTGATGCTCATGTGACCGTTGTTGGCACAAACTGTGATGGAGTATGTATTCTGACGCCTTTCTATCAAAACCAGCGTTAACTCCTTCAACAATTGGAGCTACAGTAGTTTGTCCATTGGACTGGACCACAAAGGGCCCGCCTTTGCTCTCCACGTGCATCAATGAGGGTTGACAGCAGGGCTGAACAGTATATCATTATCGTATCTGCATCTCGATATGAACAAGATATTAATATCGAAAAAGCAACGATATAGACGATATAGATTTACCCTGCCTGCGTTCGCCCTGCATGTACAGCTCTGGCAGTCACAATAAACATCATTTTTACAATTGCCCTTGAATGCACCGCAAGACCACAAACCTTATTTCATGCTGTGGATCAACAGCTGAAGCCAACCAATGACAAACATATGAGGGCGGGCGTGAGGGAGACTGAGACACACACTACAGACACAGTGGGGAAATTAAAAAGAAAGAAAGAAAATGAGTGCAGAAGATAATGCGGCTGGTGGCTGAGCAGAATCTTACTTGGTGCCAAAACACAAATCATCCTCCATTATTTTTTTTTGTATTATGATGTTTTTATTTTTCTGAAAAATGCTTGCTTTTCACCTAACCCGTAGTCATACCGTATCGATATGAAGATATCTGGCATGAATATCGAGATATGAAATTTTGTCCATATCGTTCAGCCCTAGTTGGCAGTCCATGGCCCTTTCTCCAGTTCACCAGTGTTGCGTCAGACCACTCTCGATAGATATTGACCACTGCAGACGAGGAACACCCCACAAGAACTGTAGTTTTGGAGATGCTCTGACCCAGTCGACTCTCCCAAAAAACAGGTCACTAAATTCCCAAAAATGGGCAATTCCTGGACTCCACTCCGGTGGTTAAACTATGTATGAAAAGCAGAACATTTGAATCACATAAGTACGAAAAACAAAGCTGAACGCCAAACTGTTGATGAGACAAACAGAAACTTTTACACTGAAAGTGTGTTCTGATCACTACAAAGTGGACTGCGCTGCGGTCCACAGCAGGATTCATAAACACTAGCTGGCAAACACCGAGCAGGCAGATACTCACCAACCACCCACAACCACAAAAGACACACACACGCAAACACTGTGATGTGTCCTAAGCACATGAATAGGGGTCCTTTCTGCTGAGTAACAGGGGAGGTGGTGGCCACCCCACTGCCTCATTGATTTATCCAACGGCCTGCTCCTGTTTAAAGCCCAGCTGTCTCTGTCAGCACACACACACATACACACACATATAGTTTGTGGTCATGCACGCCCACACACAGACACACACACACAAAAAAAATGTTCTCTCGTACACATGCTGTCATTCACTGATATTCTGCCAACTGCTGCTTCTGTCACTCTACCCCATCGCTTCTGAGTTTGGCCGTTCGCCAGAGGTGCAGCGAGAGCCGAGAGCTGTGTGTGTGCGTGCGGACAGAAAGATGAATCTTGAGCCCATTTGCCGTTAATATCTGGCGGGCATTATCTTTACTTCACACTGACTCTGTTTATGATGGTTACACAATGACATACTACCTCTACTGACCCATCGTTTCTGCTGATGGTCATTTTGATGACTATATTTCTCTGTATGATGCATCAAACCAAGTTTTTAGTCCCGGGTAGTTTTTTTTTTTTTTTCTGGTCGGCAAGTATTGTTTTATTTTTATGTAATAGTATTATTTTATTATTTATGTTTTATTTTATTTTATTTTTCATTTAGATGTGGCTTAATTTTCACGAGATGTTTATGAAGGCGTGAGCAGCAGCTGCAGAAACACCCTGCTTCCATCCGCCTACAGGGAATAAGCAATCAACAAATATTATGAAATATTATCATGTTAAATACGGAGGCCTGTGGCAACGGTTACCTACAGGAACATATTTCTCTTCCATATTTAGATGCCAGGTTAGTCCTAATCATGTTATGAGGATGTGAGATCGCCAAGGTTGCTCAATTATACATTCTCCCTTGCCTTTCATTCGTTCTGCCACCTCTTTTTCTCTTTCTTCACCTCTACCCGTCACACAGATTATGCTCTCTCCCTCTATCCTCAGCAGAGAGGCAGGAATCACACACCAAGCTTTGAACATGAAAGGCAAAGCAGAAAAACAACAACAAGGACAACAGATCACTGCATGTGTCTAAACGCGGTTGTGTGTATCGGTGTGCGCGTTGGCCTTTTGCTGCATCTTTCCCTCTAACTGGAGCATGTATGCATATTTAAGATGTCATTTGGACGTGTCTGAGTGCGTTTGAGGGGGTCGCAGCTTTCATGCTCTACTTTCGCATTTACCTGTGTGTTTCTGCAGGCCTATGCTCATGTAGATATGGAAGCTTTCATGTGTGTTTGTGAAAGAAACCCTTTTTTAGTGGTGTTCATAGACAGCCGCTTGCTAACATATACGCCGTCTTGTACTGCAATTTGGAACTGACGCAGTTCATTAAAACTTTGGAATGTGTCTCAATAGAAAAAAAATAAATCACAATGAAAGTCGCGCCAGTCATGTCCCTTACAAGTTCACATGCACGAGTTCAAAGTGAGTCCAAGAGTCTGATTTGCTCTCTGTGCATAATGGAAACATGAAGCGCCATACTTCAATGTATTCTGCTCAGGGCCCTTGCCTTTTCAAGACCTAACTGAAGATAAAGCGCTGTGAGAATATGATTTTAGGGTAGGCCGGAGGTACACCGCTCACAATAAAAATTTGACAGTTTCGGCTCACAAAATAGCAACCCAGCAAAAACTTAGACAGAATAAAGCTTACCATCAAATGACACTCAGTGGGCTGTCAGTTAAAATGAGCCAGCGGATGAAGGAGAAAGGAAGATAAAGAATGCTGTGCAGACAGTCAGTTCAGGTAAAACAGCATTTCTTTTGCATGCTGACACAATCAGATTTGAGAACGCTACAAGCTATCACTGCGAGTCCAAACCAATTGTACGGCCTGAGCTGACAGACAATAAACTCGGTTTAAAAACATGCGCCTGGCCCTGCATTTGACCATACAATAGCTCCTCTGTTTGAGAATGAAACTGTATTATCTTCTTGGTAGCTGTAGCTGTGTTATGGATGTCACAGTGTTATATCAGTAGTAGCTGTCTTTCCAATGACCTCCAATGTGTTGAAAGCAACACAACTCCATGTGAGAATATTGTGTCCTTTTTGTAACATTGACAGTTGAAGAAATAACACATCAACAACAGCCATGACTTTCAATGGGCTCCTCATTGGTGACGTATCATCAGTTCTTTCTGTCTTATTTCGAGGCTCCCTTTTTCCTTACAAAGACTTTCTCTCTCATGTCCTCCCTCTATTCTTCTGTTGAGCAGAATAAAACCTACATGTGTGCGACTTGGCAATGATGAGGAGGAAAAGAAAGTAAATGAACAGGGAACAGGGGCAAATATGGATCTGTTGGTATTGGGGCATGTCCTGCTGTCATCCCTAGACGTGTTATTGTTGCCACATGTAATTCATCACAGCGTTCAGCCGTGGACATTTTTTAGTTTTACATATAGTATCAATCACAGGGAGTGTCGCTCAGGTTTTAACACACTTGCACGCGTACAAAGAAGCACACAGCCGCGTGCGCGGACGCACCCGCTCACACACGAACGCGGCTTTTAGAATGAAAGCCAAGGCTAAAAAAATGAATGCTGCGCAACAACCATCCATCAAGTCCACAAAATAACAGCAGGGCAACACTGAGCAGATATGTTTAAAAACGTGCAATATCTGCAGTCCCTCTGAGTACACAGACAATCAGCAATCACTGGCAACCGTGCGCCCTTTCTGAGCAGCCGAGCTTCACACACCTGCTGGTGCACTGAGTTCATATTTACCATAATTTATGGGGATTCAAGGGGACGTTTACTTTAGCTTTTTTTCCATAAATGCAGAAGGAAGAAATCTTACATGAGCTTTAAGCAAACTACCTTTTAAGACTTTTATTTTCAATATTAGGAGAAGACACTGTCGATGGACCTGATTGATATAACCTGTCATAGTATCTGTATCACAGCAACAGGTAGTCACATAACCTCAGCACACATCTGCATGCTAATCCATGATTTGCCAGAGAAATATACTCAAATCACAGATGGTGCGAAGCGGCAGTATTGCAGCTGGATGACATCTGTGTGGCTGATGTGGAACTCAAGTGATGTAACAAACTATTTTTAGAGCAAAGAAAGCTTAAACGTACAGTGTAGACACTGGTGTAAGGGCTGCACATCTAAAACCATACTGTTATCCTATGATAGTTTAAGTTTGGACCTATTATATACACAAGCCAGTGGTTCAAAAAGGTACGGACATTTAAATTACAAGGCTGGTACCTTAACAGAAATTGCAAAAGGGGTAAAGGCTCAGTCAAAAGGCAACATGTATTAGTGTTTAGCAGTTTTATCTGAATCTGAAATGCATTCAGCCTTCTGCGGGTATTGTCATGTCTGGTGTGTTGCCCGGGTAATTAGCACAATTATGAGCAAATGCCAGTTCTGCAGTTGTTCCATGTTTAATTGCATAGCAGGGTTTCACTTACAGATGTACGATCCAGTCTAGAACAGAGGATATTCATCCTGTATTCATATTGAGCTCTCATTTGTAGGGATGCATTTAAGTTCACATGGATTTTGACTGAGAAAAAAAAAAAAAAAAAAAAGCAAAGCAAAAAGAAAAACTGGAGTCAGACAGTTCCTCAGGCATGCATATTTAAAGTACAACAAGGTGAAGGCAATTTCAGAAAATAAAGAAATATCTAAAATAATAATAAAAAAAAGGTTGTTCTCTTTTCCAAGAAGAAAAGGGGAAGTCATGCATTGTGAAATTGAGTAAAACTACAATCTTCACATAAGGCTAATATGGGACACTGGCCATTCCCTGGTGTAGCGATGACTGACAGCTGTAGCCCAACTGTAGTCCAATTATTCTATGGTTGCATGGCACAAGGAGTGCTTCATCATCACCCTCGAGAGTTCAGTAAACAAGACACCCGAAATGTCCAGTCCCATGTACATTTATGCGCAAGACCTAGATAGGCAGGTTTTGACTCGGAGCAACCAGTGATTAGCTCCTTCTCTCTAACCGAGATGTGCTTATCAGCAAATTTCAGTGATTTTTTTTCTTTTACTAGCAGAGTTTTCAATCTTTTTAAATAAATACCTAAAACTGGCAAATGTATTAAGAGCTACTGAGTTACATTTCCCTACCTACTGAATTATTAAAACCCTTCAAACCAACAATACCATCACATTTTGTGAGTGTTTCCAGAGATTAAATTTATTCAAAATCACCACATCTTCATCATTCTAAATGGAGGCTGGAGTTTAGTCGGGTAAAGCACTTTTGAGAAAGTGCCACTGTTTTTCAAACACTATATCCTTTACTCTGGAATAAATATCACTATAAAATGGAGTGTAATTAACTTGATAAAGTGAGAGAAATACGTGAAAGCACCTACTGCTTATCACGCACCTGTGACCTCACAAGCACAAGCAATTATTTTTCACAGTTTCACTAAAATGTCCAACCAGTTATCCTAAAACAGCTGTCTTCCACTTCCACACCGGCTGGAGTACCTAGAGTATAAAAACATGCTTCTTTTTCTTGTATTTTAACAGATGGCTTTCTTAATCATCTTAATCAATTCATTAATACAACGGCTTGTCAGTGTCGTGTACTTTGAACCCAGCTATGCTTTCAAAGGTGGGAAATGGAGAGAAAAGTGACAGGTTAAGAAGTGCATGTTCCACTGGTTGGGACGTGAAATTATTAGAAACGGAGGTCAATAATTCAGTGGAAAGTATTATTATGTGAGGTCTCATTTTGTAAATGTTAATGGATATACTTCATTGAATGCATGTTCCAGAAAGGACAAATTGTAAGGTTGGATTCCTTGGGTCAGGCATTTTTCTACTTGCACACATATTCTGCTCATAACATAGCTAGGAATCTGAGGTGTCAAATTCCTACTGAGTAAGGAAATTGGGTATTTTTATCATTTTCTTTGACTAAGGGTATAATGAGCTCCAAGTTTGAATGTGTGGCATAACTGTGTGTAGGTGCTACTGACCATGCAAAGGTGTACTACTTCAGTATCAAAAACGTTAGTCGCCATGGTTGGAGACTTGGTTGGTGCTTTGCTCCATTCCAGTTATTCTGTGGTTATGGACACATTCTTTCTACTTTTCACTAATAGAGGTAATCCTGAGCTGCATTTTTCTGATTGATTGGGGGTAGAATAAAATATAACTACACATTGTCAGCATACAGCAGTAATGTCACAGTCACAGTGTTAATTACAAACTCCAGAATGGCAAAAATACGGACTAAAACTATAATATATGCTCTGGAGATAAATGGTTAGATATTGTCTGTCAACTCACTGAAACAGTAAAAACACTTCACTTGTTATTTTCTGCTCTTCCTGAGACATTTCTCTGTGCTTTTCTGTGTTAACAGTTGAACAAGAAAGGAGGTCAGGCACCTCTGCTTTATAACACGACAACCTGACAGCCCGCAGCAGCAATAAGAGAGCAGCCACAGGTTCAAGCTCACTATCTGGGATGACCATCTGTCTGTGACCATCACTGTCCTTGTCAGAGCATGTGAAATCAAGCAAAATCCCCAAATTGAATGGTTACTTAATTTTTATTGATGGCTTAATTAATTATGCGTTGTCAAACTGAGAATGTTATTACATCTGACTGTGCCCTTTAGCGCACCTGGAAAAGGTGTAAGGTGCCGTGGAGGTGAACTGTTTATTGACAATTTCCTTTTCTGGCATTAGTCCTAGTGGCTAATTGGACTAAATAAATACACTGTGGACTAATTTGATTCAATTGTGTTCTGTGTCTGTCAATACGTCTGCCCTTCAGTTGCTTTCTTGACTAAATTTATCTTGTTAGCCGGGTCTGTGTCTCTTCCTTTACGTTAGCTGACTGACGGAGACGGACTGGAAAGGTGTTTTTAAAATGAAGTAAAATGAGCTGGAATCAGGTATTCTTGGCACGGAGTGGCTGAAATGGAGTTATAGTCCGTCGCTCCCTTACCGACAGACAAACGCCTAGAAGTTCACATGCAAACACTCACTCTCCCCTCTCTCTCTCTCTCTCTCTCTCTCACACACACAGACACACACAGGCAGTCATGCAGAAATTGACTCCAATTAGCTGGCCGCTGGTCTCTCTCCTTCTCTCATCAGTGCAGGAGTGAGAGCCTCATCATTAGGAGAGCATGCTTAATGACGGCAGGCCTAACCTTTCCTGATGCAGGGAGTCTTTGATATTCTAGAGGTAATCCTACACACCTTCACTGAGCCTGGCCCATTACACAGTCTATGCCTTTTTCTTCTTGCTCTTTCAGTCCTCATTTCTGTCCGTGTTAGCTTCACTTTTGGGCATAAAAGTTGTTATGCATCTTTCTTAGGTATTAATATTAAGAATTAGTTTAATGTGATTCAGAGCTAGCCGATTCATTTTTGCAGTGTTTTGTTTAGCTCTGCATGCCTCTGGGAAAGTGAAGGACTTACCCATGAGCTAGCCAGATATAGATGAGACATCCTCAGATTGGTGGAGGTCAGATGGACTGACTGTGGTGAAGCCACCACTGAGGAAGGCCACAAGATGAGGACTCTAGTGGTAAGGGCTCTAGACTCCAACATGAAGTCAGATTCATAGTCAACAAAAACAAAATAAAGTCAGTTATCAGCTGCACACCTGTGTCCAGCAGACTGATGAGTATCCGTATCGCTGCGCGGTCTATGAACATCACCATCATCCAAGTGTGTGTCCCGGCGATGGACTATGACGAGGATCCAGTTGAAATGTTCTATGAGGGGTTAGAGAACACCATCAAGGAAACACCCAAGGAAGATTTCTGAGTCATCCAAGGAGATTGGAATGCAAAGGTAGGCACAGGCACCTATGAGCATTGGGAAGGCATTGTAGGGCAGTTCAAACGAGGGGAAATGAACGATAGGGGACTGAGACCTGGACTTTGCAAGAAACCACAAGCTCATCCTAGCCAACAGTGTTCCCAGAGAAAATTTCTGGTAGAACAACATGGCATACACTGAATGGCTAGACTCATAACCAAATTAATTATATCCTGACACTGGAAGTGATGACATTGAAACTTAAGCTATGCAATCACAATAAACCACTTGCCAGATTTAGTATAAGCAAATTAAAAGATCCACAAGTTGCAAGAATATTTGAGGCAAACGCAGGTGGTAAGTTCGCAACAGTGTATTGCAAAACATAGACTCACTGACTGATGACATGGAGGAAGCACTCATAGAGACAGCAGGTGAAGTGCTACGGAAATACAGGAAGAAAAACAAACCCTGGTTCACTGATGACATCCTAGACCAGTGTGACCTGAGGAGAACCTTCAAAAAGGCCAAGAAAGGTGACCCAGAAGCAGTCAAGCAATATACTGAGGTGAACAAAAACATCCCAAACTAGATGAGGGAAGCTAAGGAAAAATGGATCACACAACAGTGTGAAAGCATAGAGACAGGGATGAAAAAGGGCAGTAGCAAAGCAGCATAGACGTTACTGAACAAAATGACAAGCACAAAGCAACCCACAACCACAATACCATGATATAATTCAATCAAGAAAACATCATTAATGAGGAGATGGACTGAATATTGTCAGGAACTATACAACTTTGCAATAATGCCAGACCCCATCATCCTAGATGACTCCACAACCACCAGCAGGGATTGTGAGCACCGGTCAGTACTTTAAGACGAAGTGGAGGACGCTAAAATATCATCAGGCATCAATACCATCCCAGCGGAGCATCTTAAACACGGAGGACGAGGAATTCTAAAGGCACTAACATGCATCTGCCAAAGGATTTAGGAAACCAAGCAGTGGCCCCAAAAATCAACACAAGCCCTCATGCTCCCCCAAGAAAGGAAACTCTGGAAAATACTACAGAATCATCAGCCTCATCTGTCATGCTAGCAAAGTCATGCCACATACCATCCTCAACAGACTGAGGAGCGAGACTGAGAAAATTCTAATAGTGAAGCAGACAGAATCATGGAACTGATCTTCAGCATTACACTCCTAATTGAGAAGCACTTCCAATACCAGCAAGACCTGTACCACAACTTCATTTCACAACTTCAAAAAAGCCTTTGACCGAGTATGGCATGATGGGCTATGCCAGGTCCTTAGAAATTACAACCTCAATAATGACTGCGTTTGATAACCACATTCATGTCATCAAAGCTCTCAATACCGACTCCAGTGGTGCAGTTCTTTTAAACAACCACATCAGACAACCATTCAAAACAACCATCGGTGTCCAGCAAGGCTTTAACATCTTCCTGGAAAACATCATGTGGATGATATGGATCTGATGGGAAAGAACGAAACCAAACTCCAGGAACTGACCACCAGACTGGAAAATGCGGCAGGGCATATGGCATGGAGATAAGTGCTGCAAAAGGAAAGATCCTGGTCGACAGTCATAACCATTTGCATCCAACCAACATTAGACTGAATGGGCAATCATTCGTACAAGTGAGGGACTGCAAGAACCTCGGATCCATTGTGAATACAGACGGCAGTTCCACAAAAAGCTAGAATCGGCACAGCAACATCAGCCCTGACCAGACTTACCAGTATCTGGAAAAGCAACCCCATAAGCTTCTCTGAGAAGGTCAGATTCCACAAGTCTCAGTACTCTCCAACCTACTCTATGGTTGTGAAAGCTGGACACTCGCAGCAGACACTGAGAAAAGGACACAGTCCTTTGAAAACAAATGCTACAGAAGGATGTTATAAATATATCATACAGAGAACGCCGGACCAATGAATATGTCAGACACCAAGTGACCACTGGAGATGCACCGTACTCTAAACAGTCAACTGCCATAAACTGACCTGGTATAGCCACATCACCAGACACACTTCCCTGGCTAAGACTATCCTACAGGGGACAGTAGAGAGAAAGCGGCAAAGAGGCAGACAGTGGAAGTTCTGGATGGACAACATCAAGAAATGGACTGACTGCAACTTCCAGACCATCCTCCATACCGCCGAAGATAGAGAGAGTTGGAGTGAGTGAGCGAGTGAGTGAGTTTACCACCAACTCATGAAGTGATGGCAAAAACAACATTTTTGAATTTTTGGTTCACTCTGAAATTAAATGTAGTAGCGTGAGTTTGTTTGTATATTTATATAATACTAATAATAGGGGTGGGTATTGGCAAGGACTTCACGATACTTGAGTCACAATACAATACATTATGATATTGTGATATTCTACATAGTTCACTGAGATATTTTTAAAAACCGTTTAAATACAAGCTGTATATTTGTACATGTACAAACCGATGTTAATTCAAATCCATTTCCAGTTTATTGCACTTGTACAGAAAGTGGATGAAATTTCTTGCCACTCAAATTTCAAAATGCAGTTCACAATTGTCTCCTTGAACAAAAATGTGTTTCACTGTTTGAATACTCCACTTAACAGATCTCATCTCATCTACTACTGCTTATCCTCACTAGGGTCACAGGCCACTGAACAGATGTGAGAATAAAATGCCTTTGCATACGTATTACCTAAGTACTGTGTTATCCAATGTAGTTTACTTTGAATCAACAGGATACGGCCGCTGTTGCGCTAATACCTCATGGTGTCTCATCAGATGAGTCCACAAATTGGTTGTGTTCCCTGAATATTTAACTGGAGCAAAGCACAGTTTGCAAACTGCGTACTCTTTGTCCAGCTTATTAGTTCCTGTCTCCAAACGTCAGCTTTGAATTTTGATTGCGTTTCAAGTTTCGCTGTCGCCACAGCTATGCTCGCTTCTGTTGCTTGCCTTCCCACTTCTTCGACAGCCTCGCTCACCACTGCAGGGAACACTGCTCAGCGAGGCGGTGCTACGGTGACACCTTACAGAGTAGAGGTGCCGAAGTCATTCATGATCGGCCCAAAACATGAATTTTTCTTTTTATTTTAAAATTGATATTAAGACATTCAAAATTTTAATTTCATCAGAAAAAAGTATATATTGCCATATAAATATTTTTCCCCATCCTTAACTATTAATAATACTGTCTTTAAATAGTATCCACACCGTACTGTGTGGAAGAACTGGAAATTTACTACTAAATTAATTCACTGCACAAATAGAATCTCAAAGTTTTCAATGTTACAGAAATCAGGTAAGCACATGTTTGTGACCTGTTGCTTTGAAAATGACAGCGACTTTTTTCCTTGAGCTTTAAGATACACATCCAAATGAATGCACCGGTGCACATACACAAACACAGCAAGTTTTGGTTCTACTTGACCTCTTACTGTTCCATTTTCCAGTCTGTCTAACGACTGTTCAATTGAGCACTCTGCAATTTCCTCCTCTTTTCATACATCATATAATTAGGTCCAATTATTGTTAATAACTTTGGGCAAAAAGCCTTTGTTGCCAAGGTCAGTATGGCCTGACAAAGCTTTAAAGGTGCCCTGCCCTCATTTTTCCCTCAACACCATCCAGTTAATTATGTCCAACATGCTCACATTGTCAGATCTCTCTCTCCCATTGTCTTTCGTTCTGTTTCTCTCTCCACCTCGCTTCGTCTCTTATGCACATAAACACATAGCAAAACCCCTGGGCAATTTAGAGGTCTTTTCCTGCACAGTCTCATGGTCAATAAATTTGAAAGAAGAGGTTCTTTGGTCCCTGGAACCATAGCAATGAGTTATCAACAAAAAGGTGGTGTCTCAGTGGTTGTTAAGGGGTCAAGGTGAGTGTAAAATAAAGCTACACATGTGTGAACCTGTGCACTTCCCAGCAAAAGTCTTAATTTGGAATTCTCTGCTAATATACTGATTTTTCTGGTGCTCGCTGATGAATGTGGTGTGAAATTGGCTTCCTCTCATGTTTCGCTCAGTCTGGTCGCGCTTTCAAACTTAATGGCAAAAATGTATTTAATGAAGTTGGAAAATTGAAAAAAATAAAAAAAAACTGAAATAGTTGTTCAAGGTGTCAGCTTTCGAAGCTGTTATCACAGATCTAAATAATAATACAATATGAGAAGCCAAGGACTTGCTCTGAAAAGGCTCTGAAAGAAGCCACCAAGACCAATTATTTGTCAAGCAAAGAAATGTGAACACTGCCTTGTCTTGACTATGTAATATTAATCCAGTATGTTTGGTAGAGTTCTCATAAATTGAAAAACTGTTTCTTACTCTTAATTAAATGTTGAAAAGTCAAACTTTCCCACTCAGATCTGTCATCCTACCTGTTTCCAGAACTAGATCTAGAGTATGTAAAGCTAAATTAACAACTGTCAACTGAATTTTGCCTCGGTCTTAATCCTCTGTCTTATCTGCTCACCCTTAATAAAATGTAGAAATGCTAAATAGTAATGCTGTTGTGGCTAGAATATTAATTTTAACCTATAAACTAATTTTCAGTGGGATTAGCAAAGTAATGACCTTCTCTTCTGAAATCAGAGTGGCCTGTTTCAGACGACGACCACTGACTCACTGAGCTGCTTAAAGTGGCTAGAACACCAATTTCTGTTTCTATTTGAATTGCGGATTGCAGTGTTCAACAGAGGCCCGCTAAGACCTTGAGAGTGAGTGGCAGAAAGGATGATTAACACAGCTATGGGAATGGTGAGGGAGACTTACACACTCATACACACAGGCTCCCTACTATGGATCAAGACTGGATATGCTCAAATGTTCTTAAGGGATTTACATTGCAAATTGTAACTGCAGCAATGAGTTACAAGCGTACATGAGAGTTGTGTACCTTTGTTACTCAAGAGGTAGCCGTTTTGCAAAAAGCATGCTACGACAGTGGTTAAAAAAAAAAATAAAATGAAAAAATCAAACTTCCCTGACTTTAGAGTGTGAATAGAGTGAAACTAACTTTTAATCATTATTGAGAAGTTTCTCTTAGACATCAAACCCTACAGTGAATTTATCTTACTAACGAGCTGTCATGGTCTCTCTTGCAGTGGCTGTACTGTGGAACCTGTTGTCCAAAAGCTATTAAAAACACATTAAACAGTCACATTGTTGCACGGTGGTGGCCAGTTCCCTCATTCCAAAGAAAATATAGCTATTGTAGGTCAATTTTAATTACAACACTGGAACGTGATCATTTCACTTCCTGTCTTTCTATATCATTGCTACTGCTCCCAGTTGCGTTTTTATGGGTGATAATGGAAGCATAAGTCGTTCAATAAGCTATATTTTTGCTTTCAATTGTGCTTTTTTGTCAGTAGGATCAATTCTGGGTTGCCTTTGAATTTCCTAACATTACACATAAAAACACACTAACAACAACCTTAGGCTGAATGCACAGAATGTGTCTGGGCAAAGCTTCTCCATGTGTCTTAACGGCTAACACGTTACGATGAAACGGTTCGCAGTTAACTCAGTTTTAGACTTTCCAGCTTTTCAGTTTTCTGAAGGTCAACCTTGTCAAGGTGACTTGTACTGGCAGTGTAATGCAAATGTCCTCAAGTCCAATGTTCTCAATGAAATTAATGGGTTTATTTTTTTGGTCACAAAATCTGACAGAAAACAGAAATGAATAGGTCCTTCAAAATAAATATTCAACCGAATCGTACGGCCTCCGTTTTCCCAGTTTTGAGGAGAGGGCTCAACAATTATCCTGGCTCTGTGCTTGCATCTTCACGTGTTTGCTAGAAGAGTGCAGGCCTCAAGGAGCAGACATACAAATACAGCCTTCATCCGCAACACTGGCATTGTCCATCCGATCTGAGCCTCCCACAGTGGAGCAAATGCAACGCCGATTTAAAAACGGAGGAACAATACGCAGGAACTGAGGTTCGAGCTGAAAAGGATTTGTATTAACAGCCAAATGCCAGTCCTTGTGAGTGCATGTTTATCTTTCTGAAGTTACGGCCTTCCCAAATGTTGATGTTAATAGTTGTTTTCAGAAGCTGAATGTCCCCCTCGGTGAATGTTATCTGTTTCTCTGGCTCGTTCCGTCTCCACTGGCGCAGTGCAGATTAGTTAGCTTCTACCAGTTGGTACAGTCTGGGGCTCCAAACGTTCACTTAATGAATTGGCAGTCATCTGCAAGTATGTGTGTGTGTTTGTGTTTGTGAGAGAGAGATAGAGAGAGAGAGAGAGAGAGAGAGAGAGAGGGAGCAAGAGTGAGGGAGGCCAGTGAGATTCTAAATTAATAGCAGTCATCTTTACATGCTTCCCTCTGCTAGCTAAGCCTGCTAATGAACAGACTTGGACGCCTGCGGTTAGTATCACACAGAAGCACACAAACACACACTAATGCACAGAGAGCTTTCAAAAAACGCCTGTGGATTTGATTACAACACAAAATACACACATAAAGAGGAAACAAAAATGCTACTCCTTGACATGCGCCTGCAGTTCCTGTGTTCAGGGCAGTATTTAGGTCTGCGTGGTTTGTTTCACCGCTCCTGCCCTGTTCATCTCTCTTTCATTTTTATTTCTGGAAGTTTAAAATGAGCCCCAAAGCACACGCAGCCCATAAGCGAGCCTGCACAACAGCGCTCTAGTGCAGCCACGACAGGTACTGTGGCGGCGATCAGGGGGTACAACATTACACGTTTCCATTCTGACACAAATTAGCGAGCACGGGAAACCACAGCACAACACATACCTTCCCAAAAACCACGCGCAGGCACAAAGCATTAAGACAGGGTGAGGGGAAGACTCTGGGGTGTTAAGAGTTTCTGTAGAGGAGCGAAGGGACCCCCCAGCTGCTGCATGCCATTTCCTCGCTCCTATCCCAATGGGCCGTGTGTGTGTATCTGTGAGTGTCTGTCTGTGTGTAGAGGAAAGATTGCAGAGCTTTCACAGCGGGATGAAGCGAGCCAAGTTTGCATGCGTGCGTGTGTTGTCCCATTGGGTGAGGCTGAAGCCAACTCCAGGAAATGGATTGGCATGGAAGACCTCGCCAGGGATTCTAGGGTGAAGATGAAAGAGTTCCTTCACACACACACACACACACACACACACACACACACACACACACACACACACACACACACACACACACACACACACACACACACACACACACACACACTCTCACCCCTTCTCCCCTCCCTCTTTATGCTTCTGGATGCTGTCTTTATCTCCGCCACTTGGGTTTCACCAACACATGTTTACAAGCAAACACAAACCTGCACAAGCGCGCACATCCACAAATGCACACAGGAACAAACTGCACCTAGTAATACGTATTACGCACTTCTACGTTACATTTAATGTAGCAAGAAGTCAGAAAAAAATGACAAAACACAGATGGAAAAAAAACAACAGCTTCCTCAGGATGCTACATGTGCAAACAGTGACGCCAACATGAAAACTAGAATTAATCATATGCAATTTTTCGCAGATCAAAAAGAATAGTTAAATCTTTTGGGAAACATGCTTATTAGCTTTCTTTCCTAGAATAAGTTCAAAAGATTAATACCAACCTCTTGACTATACCATTATTAAGTACAAAGTAAGCTGGTTTTAGCTGCGCTTCGCATGACAGCTGCAGACAGGAAGAAACTGTTTGCCTGTCTACCAACACCTCCAAAGCTGTGTTAATTACACAAGGTACCGCACTGGTTAAACCTGCACCTTATCCATTATTTGTAAGGCAATGAAACTGCACTTTAAAATATATATAACGAGAACTATTTTATGATGTGCTGTAAAAATACACATTTCCTTCAAATATTTCCATTTAGATAAAAAAAAAAAATTAACAAGCACCTAATCTTCGTCCCCTGGTAACTGCACACAGCACTTCCAGTGTTCACCCTGTAGCGTCTGGTGCACCTCCATCTCACCAGTGACTCCAATTGTCTGTTTTTTGTGCGTGTGTCTTTTATGTTAGCTGATTAAAGCGCCTGCAACAAGCTAGTCTATCGGAAAACTGAAACATGTGATATATTCTGACTAAATAAATGCTATTTTGTTTGTAGATCCAATAACTTGCTGATGTTGCCTTAACAATGTTTTTTACACATCACTACTTTCTCCTGTCTCCAGAATTAAAGCGAAAATATCACAGATTAGATGATGCATCTTGTCTGATCTAGTAGGAAAATAATGTCACCAGTACAAGATGAGATATTTTGTCTCCACCTCTGCCTTAGCCGTCATGACTTTCATCTTCATACAGTCAGCTACACAGTATGCTTCCTTACAGTACTTCCTGTTCATTTACATCTGACTTGTCGTGGAATGTCTTAAGCTTGGGATCCTGCATTTTCAAAATTAATGTCACGCTTACATTACTCCTAGAAATGCACAAAACCGAAATATCTCAATAACTGGTAATGGAAAGGCCTACATTTTGACAAAAACCTCTCAAATATTGCTAAAACATTTTTAAGGTTTATCAGATGTATCGATATAAAAGTGCATCGCAAAAATGCAATGGAAACACTTATTTTGCATTTGGTCATGTGCCCACTTCAGTTGAAGTCTATCTTCCTCAAAGAGAAGTCTCACGTGATGAGAATTTAAGAGGATTATGGGACGCCAGGCAAGACTTGACGAGAGTTACAGCTCATTCGCAAAACACCTTCCAATGGAAATATGTACTAAGCACAATTGTTTTATGCATGCTTTATGGAAATTTCAAAAATATTGTTTTTATTTTGCAAAAAACTGATGTGACTGACGTGCTGAACAAGGTTGCTGCTTTCAAAAATGGCACCTCGTTCACGACTGACCAGCATGCTCACTGTAATATGGCTGCTCCTTAAAATTATTGTGCACAGAAAATTGTGGCCCAGCGAGCCCCTTCATGAATGTGGGAGTTGTAATTACCCAGTTTGGTCGGCAAATTTGCCTCCCAGCCCGGCACCTTACCTGGGGACTTGAACAGCATGCAGAGAACAAACAGTACTAAATCTCAAAGTTCAGTCGCTAATACTCTGTTTACTGACAAAGGTAAAGCTGTAAAAACTGTTTTGTAACACAACAATGGTGTGCATTGATACCCAACACTGACTGACATGACACGGCACGGCATGGCATGGCATGGCACTAATACTGGCAATACAGATGGGGCAAAAGATTTTCAGGAACGTGTGTGGAATTTCGCAAAGGAATGCTGAAGTAGTGCATAATTAGGTACAACTTACATTGGTTATTTAAGTTCAGACAAGCCAGATTAGCTTACATTACTTACATAAAAACATCACACAGAATCTATCATCACACTACTCTTGGAAAGAAGTCTGAAAATCATATTCAAACAGGTTTAGTAGTATTTAGTATTCAGTGTTATTTAATCATGTATGTATGCATGACAAGTAGTTTTAGGAACTTTTAATACATGTTAGCAACATCTGTTCAGTTCTCATATGGAACTAAAAGTTGTAATTGCATAAAATTTAGATGGTAGCTAACATACAATTAAGATTTCTGTATGAAATTGCTGAAAAAAATCATTAAAAATCTTAATGGGAAAGGGATGTTTGTGGATGTTTATTTGCTACAAAATGCAGGTGTGACTATTCTGGGAGTAGGTAGTGGTGGGGGCACGCTAGTCAACATCTTTTAATTTTTTTATTTTTTTTTCACTCCTCCAAATGACATGTTTTGATGTAACTAGATAGAGCTGTTTGCATATCAGATACTGGGACACATGCTGGGAGCAATGCTAAGTCATGAGATTTGTGTGTGTGTGGGTGTGTGCATGTGCGGAGCAGTTGATATGGGTTTGTATGTGCTGTGTTTTCCCTCTGATTGACATGTAAAAAGCCACTGATTATCTTTTAGATAATTACTGCTGTCGAGTAGAGGAACGTTCAGCTCTTTGATTGGGCGACAGCACTGAAGAATCATTCAGCCGTTTGCTTTTCTTTCGCTTCATCTTCTTCCCCTGTTTTCATTTCACCTCTTTCAATTACATTTACATCTACAATTCATTTTAAGAGGCGTGATTATCCTATGGGTGATGATAACAACTACTGGTGATAATACACTCCAAATGCCAACTATCAGTAGACATGTTTCATAAAATTTTTGAGCAATTTCCATAAACAAGACAACTTTTTTTTTTTAAAAGTATGTCAAGTTGTTTTTTGTTTAGACCTGTCAATCTAAGCCTCCTGTACACAGTAGGACCCGCCCTTATCACTGCTGAGCCAATCGTGGGGTCGCATATTACATGATGAAAAATAGAAATACAAAAATGAATATTATTATTTAAATAGCTTATTATTGAATGCAGAATGACAGTAATAATGAGTATCTAGACCAAGTTTAATACAGTAGGTAGGTGTTCCTACTTAATCTCACCATCAGTTAGGGGGTCCTTGACCTGAAAAACGTTAAAGACCTGTGATCTAGTTTAATTTAGTTTTGTGTTAAGACCAAACATTTTTCATCTTTGACTTATGTCATACCTTCTGAAACGTGTTTGCTTTTACATATACTGTATATAATACATAAATATAAGGGCCTGCACATTGGTTTAGGCTGAAATACTTTGCACAACATAACATTTGTGGCTTTAGCTGATGTGAATTTCTCATAGAGATGAATAAAGTATCTCTCTACCATTTCTCAACAACTATGGAGTGCCATTATATTTTGTGAAGGCATTCAGGTTTTTTGAAGGTAGAAATTTTTTTCTGTTATCCCTTAACCTTGGATCCACAACAAGATGGGGTTAAACATTCTATACTTCTTTGACTGAATATGGCTTTCCCACCAGACTCAGCTGTAGACTACTTTACGTTTAGCGCTATATAAATAAATATTGTGCACATGATGCCATGTTGCTATTACCATCTTCATACCGAGAGAATTCCACCTAAATTCATTGCCTTACTAAAAACACATTGTACTTGGATTTAATTAAGCAAATAGGTACGAGCCTTGGTGGATTGGATATTGGCTAATTGGATAATTACTGCATGGACGATTGTCTTTGAGCTTATTTAACCCCAACTGATGCAATGAGTAGCTTCTCATTTCTTAATCAACCATGCGGCTGTAGAAAAGCTGTTTGTCTGTTTGAGAAGGGTCAAATCATTGGCATGCATCAAGGAGAGAAAACATCGAGAAGACTGAAGCAGAAACTACTAAAATTGGTTTAAGAACTGTGTAACACATTATTAAAAAATGGAAGGGTAGTGGGGAACCATCATATCAAAAAAATAAAAAATAAAAAACTGCAGAACTCAGAGCTACGTTTAATAGTGAAAGTAAGTAAAATGGCTTAATTTCAGGAGGTCAGTTTGCACCCTTAGTCAAAACCTGAGAATATAACCTGGCCGATAAAATGGGTTTACACTCCAATAAACTCCAATAATCCTAATTTGGTCAAAAAGTCAAAATCTTGCTCAAACAAGATTACATTTCCTTTTAGAACGACAGTTGTGATGTGCTCACAGCAACTGTGGTTCTTGTTATTATTATGGTCCTGTGGTTATGTGCCATTAAAGTCACTCTCTGCTACTGATACCCACGAGGCTGCTCTCTGCTGCTGGCAGTCATATTTTTCCTGCTTGACCTTGTTCAGCAACATCAACAATGAGTTTTATGATTAGAGCATTCTTGTGCCCTGGTCAATAGCTGAGGACGACTCTTTATGACCCACTACAGGGAGAAACTCCAGCAAAGAGTGCATCAACTGTCTTGGTAAATTGCAGCACTCCTCACAGCGTGTTTAATGTCATTTTATAGGACATGCACATCACAGATAAACAATGTCAGACCCTATTGCCATTACAAACGTAAGGCCTTTTGTGTTTAACATTGTTTCCCCAAAACAAAACAGTAGGTTTTGTATGTGAAAATGCCTTAGGTATTATGCTGTCCAAACAATAGCATGTGGAGGCACAGGAAACAGTAATCTGCTTAAAACCGATGTTTGTGTAGGCAGCATGCTTTGCATAAATCCAGCATGCACTTGTCATGCTGTATGGTAATTATACTAATAGTAATGAATATTAATGATGGACATTTTAGAGGTGGTTCCTGAAAACCTGGCTTTAAATCTGTTCCTGCTTCCGGTGGTTATGCATGGTTATATTGCAAGACAGATGGCCATCAGACAAAAACTAGAGACAGATGTGAGTGGTGGTCTGGACATACTGGAGTGACAGCTCTATCATCTGTCGTGCTTCAAACCCCCATTCAGCCAGTTACTCACAATTATGTAGTGAATATTTTGTATTTATAAACATCCTCTTTGTCTTGCAGGGAATATGTTCACATTATTTAGTTCTATTTTGCTCTCAATTATCTTAATGAGCATGGCTGAAGTGGTGTTAAGCTTTTAGAGGAGTTAACATACATGGCCTCCCCTCTGCAGGTTAACAATAAAAAGCTGGCCTCAAACTGTTCTGTAAGTGGTTTACCATCTCTACTGGTCATAAAACTGGGAAATAATACAAGAGGCAAGTGCAGACTTAACTGTGTGTATTGATACGATATTTGTGTGCTATTATGCACTGTCTGCTGCAAACAGATTCTCATTGGGACTGGTTTATGCCTTTCTACCTGCCAGATGACAGGCGTGTCAGCTGTGTTGATGTGAAAATGATGGTGCGGGAAGCTTGGTGACACAGTGACTACTTATCAAACCAGTTGAAAATCTAGCCTCTGTGGCTAATGGGTTAGTCAGTAACATGTTGGTTGAAAGCTCAGGACATTACACATTTCACCTTTTTGTCACATCACAAAGTGTAACGCATGGCAGAAAAATTTAGGCACAACACAATGTCAGAGAATTCATCGAATTATCTCATCCAACACACGATTTGTTGTTCACATAAAAAAAACATTAACTCTATTCTGGCATTAACTCAGATTTGGCTAAAATTGATGTCTAAAACAAATATTAGGGGGACTAGTAAAGAGCCATGAGGGATTCCTTCCAAGTTCTTGATTGATTTTAATTCAGTGGACATATAATTGATCAGAACATTGGCCAAATTAACCGACATATTTTCAAAATTTAAGTTCATGATAAATGTAGCCTCGCACACATAACTACTTTGGATAACAACTCTTTCATAGACATATTCTGCACATTTGACATTGAGTTTGAAGGAGAGACTCCTGACGTCGGCTTTAATGGTTTCAAAGCTACACCATCACAAGAAATATGATTCCTTTATAAAGATTCAAAGGGATTCAACCTTGTGCGAATAAATTGCCTTGGGGATCTGTCAGCACACAGTCCAGTCCAGCATGCAACCAAGCTTAATGTTCTGTCATATAAGCCACAGTTTTAAATCAGTTCCCTTTCAATGTTTGGGTTATAGAATTCAGACATGGGTAATTAGTCTCTTTGGACCTGTATGTGACGTCAAAAATACAGACACAAGTGGAAGTAAGTAAAACTGGTGACAATGCTGCAAAAGTACTGGGTGTTTCTGTGTTTTAACACAGAATGGGGAAACACATTACAGGAATGACAACAACCTTTTCCATTTGTCAGCTCTATTACTGCCAGTAGAGACTGTCAGTAGATGGTGTATCTGTGTCACTGGAATTTATTGGTATGGGTTGGCATATGTACACATGAACAATAATAATTGAAAAAAAAAAGAAAAAAAAAGGTGAAAGGAAAATATCCACAAAGCAGCAGCCATATATTTGACATAATTTTCATCAGCTCACACACAGACTGCATGCACACAGCAGAAGCAGTACCACACAGACAACTTTGATGCTGTGCACAAACATAGAAATGCAAAAAAAACAAAAAAACACACACACACAAAGTATACCGACAGTGCCAGCTCGTGACATTTCTGAGCATGCCATGGGGACAACTGGTTGAGGGTTGGCGGAAGGCTAAGTGTCTGTCTGTAGGCATGAGATAACGGCTGTCACTTCCCTGAGTCCTCTCGTCAACACGCACACACATAAAAACACACTAAAATATCCTCTCCTTTTTCTCACCAATCTAAAATTAAGCCGTCCATCCGCTGTGACAGTGAATGCTCGTCAGGTGACCATTCACCACCGCTCAATATCAATGGACTCCCTCAACCTCTCTCTTGGCCTGTATTGTTGCTTTGTCAAGATAGGAATGGTTTTAACAGTTTGTAGAACTACATGGCCTGTGAATAGAGCTGCCTTATGGCTGGGTTTACGCATTGTGCCGCTTGCCTGTCTTTCAGCCCGAGATCTTTAAAAGTGCTGTGATTATGGCAGAAGCGGTGATGACGCATTGTGTTCAGGCTATCAAGTCTGGCACATGTAGTGTGCGAATTGTCTTTCCCATGACCACTCGCAGGGTACCTCATTGTGTTATTGGCTCATTGTGCTGTAATATGCGTGTGCACGTGTGCGTAGTTATGTGAAACAAGACAGGGAGAGATAAGTCAGCCAGGAGGTGTGCAATGGTACAACAACTACACAGTTTTTTTTTTTTTTTTTAATTTTGGAGGGACAGCACAGCTGCCACTAGCGTACTAACCCTTTTCTTTTGCAGGTAATCACTTTTTCTCATTCAAGCATGAGTAAAGACAGACACGAGAGAGAGAGAGAGAGAGAGAGAGAGAGAGAGAGAGAGAGAGAGAGAGAGAGAGAGAGGGAGAGAGAGAGAGAAGAGAGAATGAGAGAATGAACCATTGAAAGAATAATACCAATTTCTGGGCTCCATTGATTTCGACAAATGGCTACACATCATGGCGGGGATGGTACAATGGGGACAATTTCCAACAGAATGTATGCAGAACACCTTGTTTTAGATCTGCTGGGGAAATAAAGTGTGTCTGAAATTCGTGTGTGCCTTCGTGTCCAAACTCATAGCGCAAAAACAACGGTGGCAAAAACATCTCTCTTTCCCTTTTAGTGTGTTTGTGTGTCTGCATCTGCATCTGCATTACCAGGCCGGACCATTTGTCAGCTGGATTGTAATTAAGGGGGGGCTACACCAGGAGCAAGGCAACCCAGAAACAATCACATTCTCATTTAGCGCCCACGAGTGTGTGTTTATGTGCGTGCATGCGTATATGTTTGACATTCCATGTGTGACATATACGTTGACAGGAATCCACTTGGAAGCCAAGGCCACTCTCTCCCTCCCTCAGTTTGTCTCTTTCTTACACTCCACTTGCAATCAGCGATCTCTCTGCAGGCACGTTCTTTTTCCCACCGTCACCCTCTTATTCATCCACATCCCGTCCGTCCTTATCATTCATCCCTCCCTATTTCATTCTGACTTCCTTAGCTCGACGAATACAGAGCTGTCTAAGAACTCTCAGGTGGTTCAAGTCCATTACTTTGGGAGATAGAAAAACACTGCTGAGGTGTTCTGATTGAGGCCTATTAAAATTCATAAGCTGTGGAATAAGGCCAGAGATAAAAAAAAATAAAGAAATAAAAAATGCAGCCGCACGAATGAAGGGCGGAGTGGTGTATATGGATGTTCATGTGTATATGTGTGGGAATTTGTCAAGTGTTTATGAAGAAAGGGGCGAGGCGAGTAAAGAGAGAGTGAAAGAGTGATAAACGCCTGGTGATCCCATGAGCTTTTAGCCTCTTCAAATTATCTCCATACTTTCTCCTGTCTCTGTCTGTTTGCCAATATTTCTTGTCTACCCCCATGGCCTGCTTTGGTCTATTGTCCATATTTTCTTTTATATTTCATTCCACATGATCACTTTATACACTGTGAAGTACTTTCTATGGGAAGAAGGATCTTCCGTCTTTAAACCCCTGGTAAAAAGAATACTCCTGAAAGTTAAATTAAATTATCAGACACATACATTTCCCAAGCAAAAACACCTTTTTTTCCCCAGTTTTCCCCTGCCTTAGGGTATAACACACATACATAGAGAGTACATTAAGTGCTGGTGAGTCAATAAAGGATGGAGGTCAATAGAGAACGCGCTCTGACTGGTAAAACTGCGATTTCACTGGGAGAAGATGACTAGCTCAGAGCTAGCCAACGCCAAACGTGTCTTCCTTGTTCTCCTCCTTCCCTAAAATAGACTCATACTTGAGCCCAGTTGCTTGGAATAGATTATCACGAACGCCACAAAGAGCACAGAGAGACAATGAATTAGCTGACAAAAGCGAGGCTAAGACACAAAACCAAAACAAGAGACAGCGGTGTAGCAATGTAGTGCCAGCTGGCACTTTTTAACATAATACGAGCTTGGAATGAGTAGGCACACCTGTTATTTTGCCATATAATATGAAAGCATTCAGTCATGTGCAAATAGTATTGAATGTTTTCACGACTTAACACTAGACCTGTGACATAAACACACACACACAGTGACAGAAGTCAGTTGTACAAGGGTTGAATTTACACATGACTGCATAATATTAGTGCAGGGGGTTTACCTATAGGCTGTTAAGCTGTTTATATTTAGCAAAACTAGCACAAAAATCAGGGAGTGAGGTAACGGTAATACAGGTAATACAAGGTGGTAAGCAGTAACTTCAGTTCCTGTTGTTAATGACTGTGGTGCTGATGTGATTAAATTATGTATGAGGATTCTGATATATTGGCAATAAGTGTAGCATTGTTAAATTAGTATGGCTTAATAACCTCACCAAGGTCTCCTTGGAGCTGGATCACCGCGCATTACTTCAGAAAACCTAGTTTTCACCAAATTATTCACCCAGGCCACACACAAGGCTGCAAGAATTACAGAATATCTAAAAGTTAAGATTACTCCATGCCTGTGACATTTTCAAAGAATTTGCCTATCTATTGGTCACAACTGTAAAACTACACTGTTAACACAGAAAGCGTTTCACCACTGTGCCTTACCGCGTCCTGTGTGGACACATAGATCCAGTGCATACCTTGATTTAACATCCAACCTGAGCAATTTGATTGCTTTGAGAGCACAGAATGAAAACGCTTCTCCAGCTAGCTTTGTAGGCAGATAAACAGAGACATCATCAGGGGCGCAGCAGAATTTTTAGCTGCCGTCTCTAGTGGATCTCTACTGCTCTTTCATAACCGCGAACAGAACTTTTTTGTGTGTGTCGGCGACATGACTTGTGCACACACGTTCAAATATTATGTTTTTATTCCCACGCTGATTTTAGTTAGAATAGCACGGAACTCAGATTATAACTCAAACCCTATAAGCTTCCATAGGCACTGTTATTTAATCACATAATCAGTTCGCTCATATTCATTCATTTTCTCGTTTATATGAATTTATTGTTTCGTTAGTTAACAGCTACAAGGACCGAATATTTTAAAAGACTGAGTAATGAACAGACTTCACTCGCTTTTTCCTTTACAAGCAACCAGAGCCATGTGTACAACAGGCACAACCCTGCTCACACAAGAGCACCGAGGGCAGTCTTTAATGTGACTCAGGGTGCATTGTATGTTCATACCCAAAGTAGACACGACGTTAAAATTCACTCCGTTTATTTCAGAGAACAACTCTTAAAGAATCAATGACTAACGTAACACAAAATCACTTTCTTCAAGGAAAAGCGTAATCCAAGGTAAAATAACAAGTATGAAATAACCAAGGAAAATAACAAAAGCTCAAGGAAAACTATAACCTGACAAGGTTGAGACGGAGCTGGTTCCACTGAACAGGACGGGACGAAGTGGCGAAGGATTAAGGGAGACACAGGCAATATATACACATCGGGGAAATTAGGAACAGGTGGAAACAACACAGAAAGAAATGGCCGACAAAACAAAAGTTGAAACAAGAGAAAAACAAAACACAACCAGTTTTGCATTCTCAGGATGACAAAAAGAATGCGGACAAATACGACCAACGCCCACTTTCAAAAATGGTCAGAAACCTGTGATCAGATTCCACAGGACGGGTGTTAATCTCTGGACGTAGGTAAGACCTTTTTTTGCTAAAGCTTTCTGTAGACACGGCATAAATCCCCCTCACTGCACACACAGCGGATCTTCAGTCACATTCAGATGTCAGAGAATGTTTCGACGTGCAACAAATTCTCTGCGTCCCCTATTAGTTGTGTTGCCTTTGCCAACTCCAGGCTGGACTACAATAACACTCATTAATGCTCACAACAGTTACTCCCTTTTTTTTTGGCCTTTTCATCTCTTCATTTCCTCCTGCTTTCCTGTGGGCATCACTCCTCCATTTGTCCCACTACAGCATTGGGATCACGGCATCTGGGCTTGACACACACATTTGTTTAGCCTCCACTGTGCTAAGTGGATTCATGTGGAATAGAGACTGCCGGTAATATATCGAAAGGGAGGCCGGTGTGCAGAGGGAGGTAAGACGAGCGAATGGGAGGGGAGGCGGAACTGAAGAAGAACAGAGAGATTGATGATTGATCCAAATAGACCACGCTGAAGCAATGAGAATGAAACAGAGAGAGGGCGTAGAGAGAGAGAGCGATGACAAAACATATGCTGTTCTGTCTACACCATCAATCTAAAGTTGTGAGCTCACCTGGAAATTGTCAAACATTAGCGTGCATGTGTCAGTATGTGTGTGCGTGTGTGTGAGTGTGAGTGTGTGAGTGACTATGATGAGTTTCCTCACAACCAATATACATATTCAGAGAACGCACGCCACTCCATCACGCCTTTCTTTCCTGCGCTGCGCAGATCAGTGTCTGAGTTGACGTTGATGTGTGACGCTCTTGTGTGCGAGTGTGCGTTGCTCTCCTGTGTCATTTTCACTGTGTATGTATGCAATCTTTATAATGACCCATTTTAAGCTCAACGGAACGGCAGCACCTGGCAATAACATAAAGATGCAATCATGAACGCCATCAGAAAAAAAAAGAAAGGAAAAAAAACTGTGGTGAAGGATTTATTGTAGCTCCATTAAAGGATTTTTAAATATAGAGAAAGAACTATTGAGGAGAGTTGAAGTGGTTCTTCAGCTGGCACTTGTTGTATAAATCACCTTCAACCCACAAAGCTCCACTAGAGAAGTCTTATTGAGAAAATCATTTCAGTAATAAAGGACTTTGTGTTGCAGAATATATGAAGAAAGAAAAAGTAGCAGGTGTACAATTTAAATGGTACAATGTATAAAAAGTCATATCTCAAGCTAAAACGCTGTTGTTTGTCATCCATTACGCCTCACGGTTAGAACATTACTCTCTAAAAAGAGTGCACTATGTAAACAGTATTCTTCAATGAAGAGCACATTTAATTTGTAGATAACATACCCCATTGACTTTGTGGAGCCGTGTCAGGGGAAAAAAAAGAATCCTCCATTTTACACCATTTGTCTCTCTGTGTCTCCACGTAGGAGCCAATGAGCCCTAATAAGTTAAAGCGATAATGACGAAGAAGAAAAGAAAACAAGTCTTAAATCAAGCTGCTGCAGTAAGCTAAAACCCCCCTTTTGATCAAAATCCATAATAACATGGCCGATTAAAAATGACTCAGCTAGTTATGTTTTCATTATAGAAAAGAGAAAAAGGGGAGAAAAAGCGAGGGGTAAACGAAGGAGAATGAGAAGAACATCTATCATAATTAAGCGACAGCATAAAAAATGGGAGTGTGTGTCTTTTTATAGACGACTGCTAATTGAGGAGAGCGAGCACAGAGCCGATTCTGCCGCATATTAGCTTTTAATTACCCTAAACGAAAGCAAAACACACATACACAAGTATGCACGTGGCTGTGAATGTGCGCGCACACACACACTCGCGCGCGGAGAAGCTTTGGTCTTCACTCGCGTTCCAGCGTTAACTCGCGCACACAAACACTTGTTCACACATACTTTGTTCAACGTTCTCGGTCTCCAGACGGCCTCGTACTATTTAGTGTGTGCCCGTCCCAGGCGAGATCATTACTTTACTTTAGAGGCTTGCATGCTCAGAATTTTCCCTAGCTCATTATTGCGTATACCAGTGTTTAATAGCATAATTATTACATATTTCATACCACTTGCTGATTGAAAATCCAGCTGAAGTGTGTCACAGTTTTATGCTTGAGGGTCCGCTCTTGATGCAAGCTGAGGTTTGTCAGCTTCTATTATTTATTTTGGCCTAACAAGTCAAACTGCGTCTGCTGAGAGGAACATCATCAACACCAGAAAGGCATTCATTAATTCATGTGACAAGATGGTGAGGCAGCATCTGCCGGGGAAGACAGTGATCGGCGGCACAGGGATTTCGTGATTTCGACGTACCGGCTGAAAGGCATGTGACGACTTCCGCTTTTCACGGCTGTGAAAATTCTGTGAGGCGGTTTGAAAAATGACAAACGCGACACACACACACACACAAGAGAAAGTTGCGGTCAAGGATGGAAAAAGTGCAGTTTCCTCAAATCAATAAGAAAGCATGTGTCAAGATGTATGAATGCTAGTATAAGGCTGACCTGTGTCTCAGCTGGTTTCACCAAGGGCACTCATCATTTATTTAATCTGCATACAAACTACTGTATTTTCTTATCTAGAGGACGGCAGCCAGTGAGCCGCGACTTGCCCGGAGGCATATGACGTACACACAGGCCCAGACCTTGTTTCCCCCTCTCTCTCTCTACCTCTTTCATTCTCTCCAGAGTTATTGTCAACCACCAGACGTTCCTTTGCCTGGATTAGCAGGCTGTTACGAGAGTCCCGGTGGCTATAATGGCCGATGATTCGATATGCAGGCTGGCTGTCGCTAACTCTATAGGAGGCCAATTAACCTCAGTGTCCTCTGTTATTCATTTACCAGAGACCTGATTGAAAGGCCAGTGCAACTAGCATACACACTTTACTGAGCCACATGACAATCACATGGTAGGGCTCCGACAATTGTCCGCACGCCTTGACAACAGCGCCAGAGCAAAAGCTAAATTAAGACTGAGAAAGATCCCAAAAATAAACGCAGAGCGAATGAAAGAATACACAAGTTTTATGACCAGATGGTTTGATAAGTAAGTCACTGGGTAGTTTATTGTGGCAATTAATCAAGTTATCAGTCCTCTGGTTACTGCCTCCTAATTGCGCTGATCTTCTATTTCCTTGTCATCAATCAGGGATCATCTTTTTTGTCTGTATCAAAATGACAACAGAAAAATAAATCATTTGTGTGTGTGTCCTGTAAAGTCTGTCATGGTCTGGCTGACCATAATTAAGCTGCACTTTCTTTGCTTGAGACTCGCGAGTTTTAATCAAAGACACACACAGAAGACAGGGCCCTGGATAACATTTAATCATTTAACTGGAATTTTACTAACCAAATATGTGGAGTTTGGTTTTCGAAACATAGTGGCCTTGTGTTATTATGAAAAAAGAGAATGAAGAAAAAGCCCAGTGACGAATAGTGAAGCACAATAATGAATTTATTTTTATGTCGTCGTTACTACAAACCCTAATCTAGGTTTTTTACGTGTCGAGGCTTTCACACTCCAGGAAAATGGGAATGACTGCATAAAAGTGTTAATGTCCGTGTGCTATTTCAAACAATGGCCATTTATTTCCAATATTAAGAAGTCACATTTCAGAATCCATGCAGAATCCACGTGGGGTAACATCATTCAAACACTTCCATGGCCATATCGATGAAGAGCCCTAAACAAAGGGTCGAATAAATTTGTTAACATTGTGTGAGAATCCTCCATGCAGTAAAGAGCCTCTTCCAGTGTAGCAGCTACACTTGCAGAGCTGAATAACACCATGGCCTTCTCCTCTGTCTCTCCACTCTGCTGTTCGAAGGCCATATTCACTGTTCCAAACACCTCTCGAGCCCAGTACTAAATCATCACTGCGGGTGTGTCATGTTTTCAATTTAAAAATGCATGTGGTCCACCCACACTACCATCATTACACGCACACGCGTGGACACAAACAAAAAGGCTCATGGACACGGAGGTCTTACACAAAAACACACACTACGGCTATTACTGATGCTTAGAGTGAAAGCATCCTTTTCAATAATACCCTTACATTTTGTAGAAGGGCCATAATTTACAGCCTATACATAAAGAATTGTCAGGAACCCAAATGAATCCTTAGTGCACTCTGCTTCCATTCAGCCCAGTCCATTAATCATGCCACTGATAAACAGAGGCGTAATCTGATAGTGTAATAAGGTGCTAGTTTCCAATGAATAGCACATGCGCAGGAAAGCCCCCATGCGGAACTGTACTTCTACACATGTCCACATAGACTCAGCACTTGACCTCCTTGTGCTAATGCAATGAGCACCACTGGACTGCAACAATAGTGGCATTCACATTCAAGTGCACTGCTTGTTTCCACGATACAAGAGATGGCAAAGTTTAAATCAAGGATGTTCAAGTAGATGCACCAAAATATGACTGCAGCATTGTCTAAATAATAAACCTCATATCAAACGCATACCTGTTAGGTCACAATCCCATCCTGTTAATGTTCAAGATGGCTAGTAACATCACTCTAACTGGACGACTTAAGTGCACAGAGTTGTTTGCATGTCTTTGTAATGGAATGATTATCAAAGAGATTTGCGTAGCCGTTAACAGCAAATTAGCTGGCTAGTTAAAAACTAGAGAAATGTATCTTTTAACTGGCCAATTAAATAGCTTAATGCTCATGCTAAATAAACTGATCAGGCAAGCTGGCTCAGTGGTTGGCATGAAGCTGGACTCTGTGGTGATGGTGGAAGAAATGAGGACAATGGACAAACTGCTGGACATTATGGACAATGCCAGCCACCCTCTGCACACTGTCATCAGCAACCAGAGGAGCCTGTTCAGTGCGAGGCTGCTCCTCACCAACTGCAGGACTAACAGACTCGGGAACTCCTTTGTTCCTAATGCCATCAGGTTCTACAACTCCTCACTTGGGGGGAGGAAGAAAACAGCCACAGAGGAGCTGGTAAAAGAACTGTCTGAGGGACAGCACCATCTTATCTGCACCATAAGTAGCGAACACATTACTTACGAGAGTACATTTTCTACGCTGCGTGTAAACTGGGCCAAGGACCACATTCAGACTTTCAAGCATAGTTCGATTAAGAAAGGAAATCAAGTGATAAGCACAAGTGTGTTACCCAACTGGTTCACATGTTCATTACTAGCTTTTTTTTTTTTTTTGGTGGTTAATAGGGCAGTTACAGTAGTGCTTGCCCACAAGCAACATAGATTTAGCAAAGTTGCAGACACCTTTATGGTTTCAAGGGCCTCGTTTCAAATTTGATGACTTTAAGTCAAAATGGAATCACCAGTATTTCTCGCTTGAATTCCAGTCTACACAAGTGCTTTTGATATTTCAACGTACATGATGTTCGGACATGCATTTGAGATTCAGTACTGTTTATTCAACTGACCTTTTGCAAAACCCATACATCCCAGCAACCGTTACTATGTAAATACTGTCCGTCAAGCTGCCGACCTCCGACAAGCAAAATGGTGAAGTGGCGTGCCTATGGCATATGTAAAACCCTGTTTGCACGGGGTTAGTTTTACCTGGGACACCCTGCGATTCAGAAATTAGCCTCTACGTCTGTGTTTCATGAGGTGCATTCACTCTGTATAAACAAACTCTGTGTTTTAGTCAAATTTATGATCCGTTGTTATGGCTCTGCTACTTTGCATTTCATTCCACTGTGTGTCAGAGATTTTACTATTATATACTATTTAGATACTATTTAACCCTGGGAAGAATTTGCAAACGACCTGGCAGTATTTAAATCAGACCTACCTTTGCCGATGAACACATTAATAGCTGAATTATGCTTTCATCCATATAAACGGGTGAATAGTTCAGCATCATGTCAACTCTGCACTCTGACATCTGTCCAAACTTTGAATTATAGCACATCCTTCAAAATTAGTAAGTGACAAAAGTCACAGGTAAAGTACTATACCTTTCTATTGTGAACAAATTGAATTCATGAACAAGCAAACATTACTTCAGCACAGTTACTGACTAGCAATGGGATGTGAACGAGCATGACTTATGTAGAGTCACCAATAGGAACATCCAAAACTGCAGCACTGCGTAAAATGGCCTGTGACTGGTGAAAAACGTCTGTCACAGGATGATTTTTTACAAAGCCTTTAAACGCAGCCAAGAGGAGGCACAGAAGTGTTCTCTCATAACACTTGAATTACATTATGCTGGCAAAAAATTACATACCCTGCCTTTAATCTATGTATGTTCCCTTCCACACAATGTTGAGTTTTTATCTGAAGCATTAAGAAATCACATTTCTAATTACTTTAGCCTACTGCATCGCCACAGTCTCTAAATTCTTTAGCTCTTACAAGCAAATCATTGCTGGGTGACGCAAATACACATTGCAATAGACAAGACGGAGAGAGTTTCACCTGGCGCTAATAAGCCTAATCAGAAGTGTGAGAATGGCTCTGGCGAGGGTTTACGTGCGTGAGGCATTCATTTACAGCTTTAAATACATAATGGTGCCATAGTAATATATTTAAATATAATTGTAATAATAACACTGAAGTGGCTTGAGCTACGCTTGACTCCATTTTTTATTTTAGTTAACAAATTAAGTTTATTAACAGGTGTTAGCAGAATCTCCATTGTTCAGATTTACTGACAACAGTGTCAACAATCTAGCAACCTGTCTATTTAAGTAGCTGGTAACAATTAACAAAATTAAACAGTTTAGCAACCATTGCTGTGAGAAATTAATACATCAGCAAGGTTCTACCATCATACACTTAAAAAAAATGCGTATGAATTTTGCATTTTTTTTTCCAGCAAGGCTTTGGTGTAGTAGTAGGGCAGTCTAGCCTGTATTTCAAAGATAACATACAGTGAATGCATAAACGATTAATGGTTTTCAAATCTAACTTCCTGATACTTTTAAATTAAAGCACCAGCATCACAGGCTTTTCTCCAGGCTCATCACTTGTCTTTAATTAGAAAGTTGTGATTTTCTTTCTAATCTGTCTCTTCTTTAATCTCTTTATTATTTTCATTGAGTGAATGGGGTGTTTCTGCACCTGTGAGTGTGTGCAGGATGTATTAGAGAATGGGGGGGCTGCTTATATTATCACTGCCACAGACTCTCTGCAAAGGAGTGATGGAAAGTCAGTAGCAATGCTGAACAAGGTTATCAGGAATTAATAGGCATTGCAGTGCATGACAGTTTGGGCCTCGATAAATAGCTGTGTGTTAGTGTTGCCATGGCGAAAGGAATCAGGTAATTAATGCATAATTAACAATTAACAAACAGGCCGTGATTCTGCTTCCCTCCTACATAAGAAGTGACTTCCCTCGATGTGGCAACAAGTGATCGTGGAATGTTGAATGATGAATTTTAGTGAGATGTATCACGCATGGTGCAAAAAGGGCAAGTAAGTTGAACTAGATGAGTACCAGTGGGAGGGACTGATACAGTTGGTTGATATACGCATGATGCATGCTGAAGTCAAGGAAACACCATTCACAACTTTTCTTACAACCATAAGTTCACATTGTTGACAGCAGGTTTGGAGAGTTGTGTAAACTGAACCCAGGTGGAGAGGCTGACAGTATTTTCCTTGCAAACGTGGAAAAAGGCAGGAGGAAGGGCAAGCTCTGTACTTACACTATCATTATTTTTTATGGTCTGCTTGTTTCACTCAGAAGCTACAAAGAGATGGGTGGGTGATGAGAAAGTCTGACGCCTCTGACTTAACTCTTGTTTAAAAAAAACAAAAAAAAAACAGACACTCTATATAATCTACTGTACTACAATAAAAAAAGGAGTTAAACATTACACTGCAAAACGTGAAAAAGTCCTGCACTTGTGTGCTGATTTACAAACAGTGATCATTAAAAAGTCGTTATTGCACTGTTTCTGGCAACGGTGCTCTAGGTGAAAATTTAATGCACCAGCTTTTAGTCAGCAATTATTGAAAACTTTCCGCGGAAATGATTCATGTTGGCACCTTGATGTCTGGATGCGAGGAGAAAGAGACGGGAGAAGAAAGAAACACAGGTGCAGAGGTCGGAGAAATGATGAAATTAGTACAAGTAATGACGGAGTAGAAAAGGGTGCAAAAGAGCAGGACAGGGGTAGCGGAGAAGGCAGGGAAAGAGTGGTGGGAGGGTATTTTTATAGGGATTAGATATAGAACTTGTGATAAGAATATCAATAGATATGAAGCCAGTAAGCACAGTTAAGGAAAGGTAACATGCAGCCATCTGGAAAAGTTCTGACAAGTGGATGAAAGAATGAGGCAGAGAATAATGAGAAGGTGAAAGTGGAGAGGAAAAAGAAGAGTGGCTGTTTAGGTTATTTCTGTCTCACTGCGTAATGGGATTTTTCACCTGAACCACTGAGACCAGGCCAGATGAGCACCTATTTCACATGATGGGATTTCACATGGCTGCAATCCCCAATGGAGAAGGTTCTTTCTTCACACGTTTGATTTTGGCTTTGATAGAAAAGAGGTGAATTCCCCCCCCCCCAGTAGAGGAGTTAAGTGGATGATTAGAGTCAAGTTCTGTGGAGAATAGGGAAATAGGAAGGCACAGAGATTCACAGGCCGAGGTAATATACGTAGGACCTTATCTGATGATTCATTTATCAACTTGGTGATATATAGTGTTGTTTTCTTGCGTGCGTGCATGTGTGAGAAAGACAGGCTCGGTGAAACAGAACACAGAAGGAGCCACATTTAGCATTGGGGGGCAGTTTTTCTTGGAACTTTCTGGGGTCATTTTGATGATGTGGGGTTTTCCTGTAGGTTGTGCCCCGAACATTTTGAGGGTTAAAACTGTATTATGTCAGTGGAACAGTCCTAAAGAGACAGAAACACGAGTGTATGTGTGTGTGTGCGTGTGTGGCTACTGCCTATCAGTAAAGAATGCATGAAATTGTGAGTGTCAAGAGAGCACATTTCCATGCAAACTGATTTATCAATCCAAGCATCTAAATAGAAAGTGACTTTGAGAGTGCCTGTCGCAGGTAACAAAAACACATTTCCTAAACAAATATGACATTGCCGTTCTATCTTCAATGCTAACAAACACTCCCGTGTCTCTGTGGCTTCTTCACACAAACAAGACACCTACACTCCATCCTTTATGTCCCTCACTATATGCGGCAGCTCCCTGCCCCTACCTCCGTGTGTCGGCACTAAAAAATCCCCTCATGATTTTTTTTCAGTGCCTCGGCCAAACATTAAGAGTATGAGTTGTCATTATGTTAGATTACATCAGTATTTTATGTCTAATTGAATTGCTTTGGAGACTGCACCTTAACTGCTTCCGTGTACAGTATGTATGTCTCCTAACCTTCCCCAGTAAATCGTGTAGATGGGTTCACGCTGCACAGATGCATGCCACTTGAATCTTACAACAACAAAAAAAAAATGTAATATTTATCCAGTAATATCTTCCCACTGCTAGTGGTTAAACATATCTTCAAGCACATGGATGCATTTTAACACTTATTTTGCATTATGATAACACTAACACATTATGTAAAGCACTTTTATTAAGGCAATATAAAGGGGGCCATGAGGCATCTTAAAGAGTGAATAAACCGTAGAAAATTATTTCCTGTGTAGTGATGCTCGACTGCGATGGGTAACCCAGTCCTGCATAAAACCTCCCCACCTTTATCTGAGAGGGATGCCAAGCTACACACACCACAGGGGGATCAATTAAACCTCTCTTTTCTCCTCTTTACACCTCTTCAAATCAGGAGGGGGAATTTCAAACAACGGGGTGCAACACCCCCGCCACTGTTGCCACGTCCCACCCCCCACCCAATTAAGACCATCTTCAAACGAGTGAGTTAACACCTTTAGCGGGGGTAAAGATGTAGGCTCTTTCCTGAACCTGTGTTGCTTTCTGCCAGCAGAGGGGAGGCTGGGGCGGTCGGGAGGGGGCTGGGGCTGCTGCAGACATGAGAGAGGTAGTAGATCTGAGTATGTTTGGGAGCGGGGACTATAAATGTATCGGGATTGTGTTTCAGTAATTACACAAGATATCACAAATTCACGGATATGTCCTTTGCAAAAGCAGGTGGCTGTTTAACCCAGATGGAGAATATGATTTATTTTCAGCTTCCTGATACATTTTACGTTGAGTAACATATTTCCACAATAACAACATGTCCACTTGCTTTCCTTAAATGCCACGTTTCTGCTCAAAAATATTTTTTCTGACATTGTTTTCAAGCACGCGACGGAATATTGTGTCTACACTGAGAAAACTACATGGTGCTTTACAGCTTTCCTGTGAGTCTAACATCATGTCGGTGCAATGGAAGGTAATGAAGGGGAAATATTATTATAGTTAAAACCACTGGACAGCCCAAGATGGTTGCAATGTACACTCCCCAAACTAATAGCTATTACTGTTGATGCAACTGCTGGTAACTATTGTATTATATTGTTTTAATGAGATGTGTGTGTGCTCTCCTTAGTGTAGTTTTTTTTTTTTTTCATTTTTTAATTGCCCAGCTGGGGTTGAATAAAGTTACTAGACTTAATGTTCTTGTAATAGGCTTAATTGGTTACCGGATAATTACCAAATTAGCTTTAAGTGTGTTGAACGGAGGACCTTTGCTTATTTGTCTGTTTTGTATGTCATGATTCCATGTACAGATTTGAGAAAATTAAAGGATTTTTGATTAAGGATTGCTGAGCTGTAGCTGCAAGCTTTCATATTTGTTTGAAAAACACTAACAATGGGTTTTATCTTTGTTAAAAGGATTTAATTTTTTGGGGGGAGTGGGCTTTATTTGAACTCATAATGTGACTGCAGTGTTATGGTTCAGTTCTTCAAGAAGAATAATGAATAATAATGAATAGCAATGATAAAAATACATTATCTGACCTTGGTGAGCTGAATAGAAGCAGACCCCTATTCTGCCTCTCGCTTTCTCTGTGCCCAGACCATGGACCATGTAGGAAGATAGACAAACCTGCTCTGACATCTGAAGAGGAGTTTTTGAAGCTCAGCATCTGTGGTCATCTTGGCAGCGTCTGATTCCACCGGGATCCTGACTAATCTGAAAATGGACCAAGAGACAAAGCGTGAGTGGAACTGAGACGGGCCTGGGAAGACAGAGCTGTGACGGCATCCACCTCTCACTCAGTGTGGGAAAAGGAGTTAATTGTGCGTAGGCTGTAAACATAATTCCCATGGTAAAGGTGGACGTTTTAAGAAAGAGGTTCTGGTTTCAAGTTACAAAATCAAATAAAACTGAAGGACTTGTTTTACACAGTTGCCTGGGCAGGCTGACATATATGTACTTACATATATGTATATTAAAATATATACGTCATCCTGAAGCTTTGGTCTTCTACCAGAGGTCTGGGAGTTTGAGGGTTCTACACAGTATCTTAGTTGTTCCTAGGACTGTCCTCTTCTGGACTGAGGCCCTGAGTGATCCTACCACCACGGGGACCACACATCCGTTCCAGCTGCTCTTTCAACTCTTGGGACTTCTCAGCCTTCTCGTGTTCCTTCTTTCAGAGGTTGGCATCAGCTGGTATCTCTACATCTATCACCACCTTCTTCTTCTGCTCTTTATCCACCACCACTATGTCCAGCTGGTTAGCCAGGAGCTGTTTGTCAGTCTGGAAGTTGAAGTCTCCACCACCTTCTCTGGTGTGGCCCATTGGGACTTCTATTTCATACTGGGTACAGATGTTCTGTACACTATCCCAGCCACTTGGTTGTGCCTCTCCATGTAAGCTGATCCGGCTAGCATCTTACACCCTACCACTATGTGCTAGACTGTCTCACTGTTGCACAGTCTGCACCTTGGGTCTGATCTACTCTGGTAGATCTTGACCTCTGTGGCTCTTGTACTTAGGGCCTGTTCTTGTGCTGTCATGATCAGTGCCTCTGTGCTGTCTGTCAGTCCGTCGTTTTCCAGCCTTTGGTAGGTTTTCTCCATATCAGCCACTTCTTCAATTTGACGCCGGTAAATTCTTTGTAGGGGCTTGTCCCTTCAGGTGGTCTGCCCCTCTTCCTCTGCATGCTCATCAGGTTTCTATTGTCTGAGACATTCCCTTAGCAGTTCGTCATACGGGGCCATTTTCTTGATGTATTCTTGGATTTTTGATGTTTCATCCTGGACCGCGGCCTTGATGCTCGCTAGTCCTCGACCTCCCTCTTTCCGCTAAGCGTACAGTCTCAAGGTGTTGGACTTGGGGTGTATATATAAGCGCACGCACACACACACACACACACTTTGTTTGCATGTTTAAAGAGAGTTGCAATAATTACACTTATCAGGCTGAATCAAAAGCAGAAAGAAAGACAGTAGGACTTTAGGCAAAAAAACAAAACTTAGATTTACACCCAAGTACAAATCTAAACCACCTTTCTTTTTTTTATTGTAACACAAAATATGAATTAAGGCACATTTCCAGCTACTACCCTTATGTGAATATTAGCACTTGGTCTGCAGAGAAACAATAAACAGCTAGTGGCATTAATTTTCCAGTTGGGTGCCATTAAACCTTGGCAGAATATGGCATAGTTAAAAGAGTGCCAGTTAAACCTCAGAGGGTGAAGAACAACATTAAGAAAATCTTAACATTTTTTCTTATGTATTAATTTGAGGAATGTTGCAGTCTCATTTTTCAATTCCAATCTCAGCCAAGCATATTGTTTATGCGGATATATGCATATGTGCTGCATTTATTTAACTCCAGCCTTCCATTTCAGGATTTTTCTTGTAGAAATTGAAAATTCATGTAAGATCTGGGCCGCAGTCCGCTCTGGGTGTCAGGTTTCGAGCATTTCTTATTTGTGCAGGAAATGGGTTGAAGAAGTGTTTAATTTATTGCATTTCACATAAGCCAATGCACAAAACAAGAGGAGTGAGTTAGGAGAAAAACAATATACGGAGTGAAGATGCGCATCTAACCAACTGCATGTAGCACCTAGCAACCCTGGCTTTAGATGTAAAATGCAATAAATCAAACTTCTACCACGGATGGGTTTTTTTGGGCTAAATTGAGTTTAATGATCTGAACCACCACGTCAAGTAACCTTGCAGAAAAATAATTAAAGTGTTCATGAAAACTTGTGTGATCTCTGGTATTCAGCTTTGAAATGCACCCCACAAATTACTGCCTCTATTTGGCGCGGCGGTTTTTACACTTTAACTCAGTCCTCCCTCACCACTACCTTCGTGAGTGTCAGAGAAAACTCGAAGGCAAATTCTCAAAGGGCCATGTAAATTACTTGTGCGGTCGATGTGTGCAATGGGCCATTCACATACAAGATTTATACCTTTGGTAGTCTTAATTATGTCTGCCTTTTATTTGCTCTGTAAAGCAAGAAGCACAGAAGCCTGTAACAAGCCTGCCTTTCCTATAATAAATCTGTAGGATGGGATTGGTGGGGTTAGACATAGATGCCAACAGACTTCTCTATCCTCTGCCATTCTTGCACCCTTTTTTTGTCTTGCATTTTTTTCCTGTAATACAGTTTTTTTTGTTTTTTTAATTACAGTTTCTATTTCCTGTGCAGCCTCTTTCTCATTACATTTTCTTGTGGCTCTGTGGATTTCACCCTCGTTCCTTGATGTGAATAACTCTATTGATTAGATAATAAAACATGTTTAGTTGGAAATACATAAGTTGATTGGTTGTATTTCTCCGAAGGCAACATGATTGCTTAGTTAGCTCCTGCCTGAACTGGTTTCAGACATGTTGAAAAGCTTTATTGAAAGCTTCTTTTTTTCTTTAATGCCGTGTCTTCAGCTCTGCTTTGAGGTAATTTATGGGGACTGGACCTTTAACACTTTGTCTATATTGAGTGGTTGCGACATCATTAGCTCAGACCGGTAAATGTAATGCTGCGCTTTTTAATTACCTTTCATGACACCATAAATATTGTCACATCTCCTCATCCCTCTTCTGCCTCCCTCCCCACCCCTCCATCATTACCCATCCTCTCATCTTGGATTAAAGCACATAAAGCTGAACTTTAAAAACAGAAAAGGTCACGGGAACCCAGATTGACAGACTGAGAACTCTCGACAACCCGCCACTCTCAGTGAAACGTGGGTTCAGACATTTACATTTTTAACATTAAACCTTCACGTCTGTTTAAAGGTGTTTGTGGTTGATGTAAAACAGCTGTCTTTGTCAAACATGTGGTTCACTTTCACTGCTTCCAGAAGGAAGTAACACGTTACACGTTAGTATTTTCTGTCTTTGAAACCGCTGTGCTAAAATGACTGGTCTGTTGGCACAATTGGCACCAGCTTTCATAATCTATTTATTAATTTAAAGGACCCAAAAAGGCCCACAACATCTGTCTGTCAAACAGCGTTTAGTGAAAATCTGCTGATACTGATGTGGCTGTGCTTTATTGTCAGGCTGCTGTCAATCAAACCTACGCCGCTTTGATGAAGCGTGTTATTATTGAGTAACTCTCTGATTTGAGACTAAGTTGTCAGATTGAGTTCTTACTTGATGTGGAAACAAATCACGGAACAATCTCACGTTCGTTTAGGTGCTCTTTTCTGGAGCTTTTGAAAATATCGCGTGATCTCTGTTGACCCTCAGTTTGTTTTAAGCGGGCCTCAGTCTACCGGAGATGCACACCAATTTACTTCTGACAGAAATCAGCTCTGTACGCAGATTCAGTCGAGATGTTTTGGGGTTATGTGTTTAGAAATCCACAACGTCCCAATTAATGTTATACATTTACTAAATTTAAGATTTAAAATCTAGAACGTAGGTCTTCAGCAGACGGTCCGCAACCCCTAGGGGATCTGTGGAGGTATTGCAGGGGGGTCACAAAATCTTTGGTTAATTATACATTTTTTCTATATATTTTTTTAATTATTCCTACAAATTTAAATTTAAATACAGATTAACATGAATCCAATATTTTTAATTAAATGGATAAATCAAGGCATAAGACATTATCTTTCAGTAGGCACTTCACTAATTTCAGAGCACCACACTAGCCGAGACCTGTCAATCTAAGCCTCTTGTACACAGTAGGAACCACCCCTATCTTTGCTGTGTGAACCACAAGGCTGTATATTACAACTAACTTTGTCAGGTCCAGTCTGTCCAGTCCCCAAGTGAAATCCCAGACACACACTGTAACATTAGCAGAAGAGAAACTAACAGTGTATGATATATATAGGTATGTTTATGACAGTTGCATCACTTACTGTTGCACATCTTAAATAAAAAAAAAAAGAAAATTTGAACCTGTGTATTATTTGAATAGCTTGATATTGAATGCAAAATGATAATATTATGTATTTTCTAAATAGCACTAGGCTGGGTTTAATATACACATATAGTAGGTAGGAGGTCCCTATTAAATCTCTCCGTCAGTTTCAGGTCGTTGGCCTGAAAAAACATGGGAGACCCCTGATCTAGAAGATTACATACAAGGCCACAGAAAAACAAGTCCACAAGGGCACAGAGCAGCAGGCGGTGTTTTCAAGCAGTGGTCACCATTTTAAACCTATAGGCTAATTATACCCAGCACTCTACATCAGGACTGACGGAATCTCAATTCCATTTCTGAACGAAGAACAGAGAGACTGCTTCCCAACACATTTCCTCGACACTCATTTAGCCTTCTCACTTGCCTTTTTTTTTTCTCTCAATGCAAAGCAAGCTCTTTTTCTTCCTCTAGTTGGACCAGCAGTTGGCGAGCCGGCTAGCAGGTGTATCAGCAGATTTACTCTAAGCCTTCGCAACACAGTCTCCGTTTTTGTTTACATCCAGTTCCCTGTGAGATCGAGAGGGGTGATGCATTCAAAGCTACCTGATCTTGGCACCATAATCGAAAAAAGCAGATTGCAGTGTGTGTTGCGTTATTATTATTTTCCAATCCTGTAGCATGTGCAAGCCCGAGATTAGAGAGAAGAACGCCAGTGAAGTGTCTCCTTAAGTGTCAGATGCACCTGATTTCAAAATTGGGCTGGGTTTGAAAACTCCTGTCGTCTGCGCCCGGCTTTGCATACTAAACGATCAACACGTTAGAGGAGAGCAACTAAAGGTGTTAGATGAAACCGTGTCTGGCACGTGCTTCTCATGCAGTGTGTGCTTATTTATTTTCAAAATAAAAATGAATTGAAACACATATAAGATGTGTCGTCCATTGTTTCCATGATCTGTCCATCCTGTCGTCCTGTTCATTGGTAATTAATCACCAAGTAAATTGAGAAATGATTTGCTAATGTAAAGCACTGTTAATTACAGCTTTAGAAAACCACCCAACCACCAGGATCATTTATAATTTGCCTGTATCCATCTCTTCAGAATAATGCCATAATTGCTGCTGACACCAGCAATTCACCCCTAAGCATACATTACAACTTTTAAATATTCTTGTTTTTTTTTAAACCTAATTTGCAGCAATACATGCCACAGTATATGCCCCGGCATGAACGATGACAGTTAACCTCTTACCCCAGCCATAAAAGAATGTTTAAGCAAATTGGCCACTAATAGTATAAACTCAATGCTGATGAGTTAATATGCTGTAGAGCCATATAGCCTCTTTTTTTTCCCTCGTAAAAAAAAAAGAGGCTATGCATTCAGTCCTATCTTCTTTGCTGAATATCCCCTTTCTTCATTTTCTCCCCTGGAAAATGGCTCATTACCACAGAGTTACACTAACAATGGCTGCGAAAGAAATGTTGTCATCTGTGTTTGCCTGAGTAATTACTAAAACACAAAAGCGGCAATTTCCAGGAAATGGATTCAAAGAGCTCTTCACATGGATGAGCACATGAATAAAAATGAAGTTGTCTTCATGAATGACCTCTGCCAAGAGAGAAGGTAGAGAGGCAGGGATAGACGGGGAATAGGGAGGAGGAGGTGTGTGATGGAGAAATGAAACAAGATGGAATAAAAGCTGGGGTTTAAACACAGTTCACGAGGGGTCAGGAAATAATTACTTACAGAAATGCCTGCTCGACGGGTGGGCACAGAAATGCATTTAGCAGCGCTTAAAATTTTAATTTAGCTATCAAAGACCACTTTTCCTTTTTTTCTCCTGTCCCCCATCAGTCTTTTATTTTCTCTCTCATTTGCTATTGCTACACATTAACAACCTTCATTTTGATCAAAATACAAAAGCACCGAAATTCCCATTAGGCTTTTTTTTTATTATTATTTCAACAGGGTGCTTTTTTAACAAGGAAAAGTGCACATCAAAAGAGAAAGCACTACTTTGGGGTTTTATCTTTATGTTAATCAAATGGGCTCCCTGTGTACTTTATTCACTGGTTATTCTTTGATTAAAAAAATGTCCTTTAATTCACTAAGCTGTTTACAGCGGCACATGATTTCTGCTCTGTGACAGCTCAAACACAAAGAGGTGACGTGTTTTAATGGCTGCAGGCTTGTTAAACACGTGGAATATTGGCAATGCATTAGTAGGACAAGAGGACTATTTAAGAAGAGAATGAGAGAGGGGAGGCGATCCTGGAAGAAAGGAGAAGAATGGAGATATCTATTTGCATAATTGTACTACTCAAGCACTGTGGTGGGTTTTTACTCCAAATTATATGGTTGCATGAATCAATTCTAAAGATATAAGAATCTGAATGTGGACTGTTACTGTTAATCAATTAACGTCCTCTTTCTTCGTCTTAATTCCTCAACTCATGCAGCAAACTCTTTTATATTTAATGATTTAATAAGGCACTGCCTGACCTCATTATATTATATAGCATTAAACTGAGAGGGAGAATCTGTAAGTCATGCACTAAATTGAGAGAACAAATGATTAAAAAATAAAAGTCATGCACATGATTCATGAGTTCATAGTCTCAAACCGATTATGGAACAATACAATAAAGTAGTGCATTTAAATGTTTTGTTGTTTTTTTTTTTAATTATCTATCTCTGAGGCAGTTATATAATATCATGCAGGGGAAAAAAATGAGAGTTCAAAATACTTCACCACATTTCATATCACAATGGTGGGAATGTGTGCATACACAATTTGCTAGATGGGTACTTTTTGTGTTGTGTAGACATTTGTTCCACATAGACCTAGAATAATATAATATAGAATAAATCCACGTGCGATGTCAAAATGTGAAAACTAAACAAAAGAAGAAAATCTCTTACCTGGTGAAAACGTGTCTAAAGCTAATTGCATGGACTTCATTTTTCCTAATATAGATGTGTATATAAAGTTTTTTTTTCTGAATGACTGCTCTAGTCATTAGCAATTTCAGAAACCCGAAAAAAAATAAAGTTTAAAAAATAGTTTACAGTCTTGCTTTTTTTATATATCACACTTTATCACCTATTATTTTTATATACTGGATGTTTCTAGTGAAGAAAAAAAGAGCTGCATTGTGTGTTACGAAAGGTGCTGTATAAACAGAATTGATCAACTTGGGGTACATTGTGTCACACACTGTATCCAGGGTGACGACACGCTTCCTGTTTCTTGTTACATCTGTTCACGAACATATTCCAACAGGATTTCTTGGGAAACACTTTTAATTGTAAAGCTTAGGTTACTTATAATAGAAGCCGTAAACATCCTCATTTATCAAAGAGCAGGATTGTTAACCTTTGTATGCAGAGATTACCCAAGTCTTGTTAGCAAACAAAACAAGCTGTTTGTGGCTCAGATATTTATGGAAGCGCTCCACTGAAGTACAAGGCAAGGCAGCTGTGACTCGTGCAGCCCTCAGTTGTTTTCTGTTGTGAAAGGGCCACCATTGCTGAATGATGCCTTGCCTTCACTGTACAACACACCAAAGCCCGATGGATTTATATTATATACAGCCCCAGGGAAAACTGGACATTGAGCATGGTAATGCATGGTTTGTAATTTGCTTGACACACTGATTTAATTGAATAGATTTATATTGTGAAAATCATCTTCCAGTTTTTTATTCAGAATTTGATATGTAATTAGTTGTTTGTCAACTTAACATGTGGTGTAACAACCAGAACTATATACACACACATCAACAAGTGAATAAGGGGAGAACCAGCTCTTCTTTTTGTTTCCTATTGAAAACATTGCACAGTTTTGTTTACTGGGATTCTGTTCGTATGGAAACAAATCGGATTCTGCCAATTGACAGCAAGTCATGCGAGTTTCTAGATCCTCTGGTTTTTAACAAAGAACTTACAATGAAATGACAGGTTGACACTGCTACTTTGGAACTGCTCAAAAACAAGGCACACATACACACACATATATATATATACATTAGTGCTTTGTGAGACCCTGGCGTTTATTTTATTTTATTTTATTTTATTATTTTTTTTGTCTCAATAAAAGCCCCTAATTATGAGGACCCCAGTTACCAAACAGTATAAGCAGAAGCTGTTGAGACTGTATTCTATGAACAAATGTATATAAGGTTAAATTAAGTATCAGCGAATAAATCTAATTTATAGTAAACACTTGACTTTCAGTCTAACTTTGCAAACTAGCGCCTATAAAGTTAACCTAGTCCAAGTTA